>NC_135481.1:196643273-197245773 GCF_052094955.1 Ictidomys tridecemlineatus | reverse complement strand
CGCCTGGGCCGTGAGCTGGGTCCCTGCAGCTTGTCAGCATTCAGCCTCCCGTGGCCTCAGCCTCCCGAGCCCTCTGCCTTGCCGGTGCCTGCTTGGCTCTTGGGCACCTCGGCCACACCACCGACTTTCCATCAGTGTGTATCATGTGCCCTGTGGACCAACCTCCAGTTGTTAGGTAGGTGCTTCCGGCTCAGAGCCTGGGATGGAGCCCACTGCACTCGTGTGGAGACCCTGGGGTGGTCACCACCACAGTCCTCAACATGCTTTACACAATTCTGAACACGGGGAAATTTAAAATAGTGTTATGAACCATCATAACACATCAGCTTGACCCACTAGTGACATGCCTTGCCGCGGCTCCTCGGATGTGGGCCAAGGTGGAGGTGCCTCCGTGAATGGGGTGGCCATGCCCCGCGGAAACCCACTAGCAAGCTGGCTTGGTTGAAACTTTAAGTTCTGTTCCAGTCAAGTTCCTCTTCTACCTAGAGCACAGCATAGCGGCAGCCCACCCTCCTGCCCCACCACCTGCCTCAAGCACCATCCGCCAGAACCTCTGGAACTCCAGCCGATGCCCGTCTGCAGCACAGACAGGGGCCTGGATTAGCCTCGGGATCTGGGGACCTCTGTAGGTGGGAACTCCGCCCCCAAAGGCCCAGAAAACCCACACAAACTGCGTTAGATGCAGGTTCTGGGAACAGAGGACACTGCTCCCTGCTCTCCGGTCGGGATGAACAGCCCCCACCTTGGAGGGCTCATGGCCAGGGAGATGAACAGTAGAAATAAAATAAAAGGCTGAGCTACATTTTCTATCTTTTAAAGATAGTTGATAACTTTCTCCCTGAATAATAACAAATGTAATATGCTCAGGACAGGACTATTTCAGTCCCACAGAACAGATTTCAGAGCACAGTGACCTCTGCACATAGATGAGATTCAGCTGGGACACGTCAAATCATGTCAAGATGCGTGAAGGGATGAGCTAAAAATAGCACTGCCCTCCTGGTCATCAACCTCAGGACCCAAGGAAAACTGCCTGTGGCCACTCCCAGGGTTCTGGGGCCCAGACGGGAGGAACAGGCTTCCGTCGGCATGCCAGGTGCGTCCACGCCACAGCTCCACGGCGCCCAGCGTGTGATTCCATGGGCGGCAGGAGCGAGCAGGTTGCGCCTGAGAATGATATTTCAGACTTTAAAAATAGAATGTTCTGAGCATACACGACATGAACAGCCACCCCACAAGCAACAACACTGCATTATGTAATAACAACGTCTTTAAACCCCAAAAGTAACCAGCGGACGGGTGTGTACAAACAGACTCAAGGCTCGACAACCAAAGAGTTAATACCAAAAGGACACAGGGAAACAGAAACCTCTTCTGTGGATACAGAGAACCGCAAACCACCTGCCACCATGGGTGTGCTCAGGCAGGCAAGAATGTGTGGTCAAGAAAGTGCCTTTCCCCAAGCACTTGTCACTGCAGCTCCCTGCACAAGTCATGAAGGTAAACAGCCCAGATGTGCATCACACCTTCCCCGGAACAGTCATCTCCACTGAGAGATGTGCCCCGTGACAACTGAACAGCGGCTCCCAGACGACTTTCCCCGATCTCTCCTCAGCCAGACAATGCAGCTTTGATGATTTCTCAATGAACCTCAAACATGTGTTATTCTTCTGATTTGTTATTCTTGGGCTTTGTATTTGCAAAATCATTATGCATTTGCATAACTCTGTAATTCATCCTCAAAGAATAACACACAAAGCACACTCTACCGAGGACAGTTGAATCACCTGCTTTCCTGTCCCTTGCGAGGAAAGAGGCGTTTCAGGGGAGCTGGTGCAGTGTGCAACCTCCACCTGTCTCCCCGGGGCCTCAGGTTCCAGAATCACCATTTCTCACTGGGTCCAAAACCCCTTGCCTTCGGAAACCAAGAACTAACAGGACCAGGGTCACACTCAGTCACGGCTTCCCCAGCTCCTTTGCCATCCCAACTCCTGCAACCTAACTCACTTCCAAACCACTTTGCAGAAACAAAAACCACAAATGAAGCGAAATGCAAAGCCAAACAAAAGCAAAATATGCACATGCACACACACGCACACCCGCCACAGGATCCCGTGTGGAAATTACCACAGAATAACAGCTTCCGAAGTCAGATATTTACTCCCGACACTGAAGGCATGTCTCACCTCCACTGTGGAAAGTGAAAAGCTCCCCATGCAATTCCACAAAACCTGGCTGAAGAGCAGGGCACCGACCGGTTCAGATGCACATGGGTGACGCTCTATTATTTCCTGGAAATCGTCTCACTCTGGAGATGAAAAGGCTCCAGGTGGAACTTTACTTTTAGCCCAGAAGAAGCAGGTGAAGATCACACTCACGTGGAAACAGACCACCAGGCTCTCTGTGGGTCTGACCCAGTAGACACACGAAAGGGACCCTGCATGGGGAGAAGGGTCGCACCACTCTCTACACGGACTCCCAAAGCAGCTGGTCATTCCCCAGGGCCTGGTGCTGCTGGGCTCTGCAAAGCCTTCCTTTTCCAGAGGCCTCTCCTAAACAGACGCCCACCCTGGGTCCCACTTGGGGTTCTGGGGGAATTCGACTTGCCTGAAGGCCATGGGATGAGTCTGGATGAACGTCTCCATCTTCCCAAGAAAACCTGCTTCCCTGCAGGGTCGTGGCCACTTCCCTAGCTGCCCCGGGAGGCAGCAGCTGGCAAAGCCCAGAGGCCCCCTCGCTCCTGCAGAAGAGCGGAGAGCCGGAGCAAACCTGCAGCCAGGCACAGCAGCACACTTGTCAGGAAGCTCCTGTCTGACTCCTGGGGCTGAAGGCCATTATTATCTGTAAACATTCTTAAATATAGACCGTGCCGGGGCGGGGCGGGCCGGGGGCAGGAGGGCACACGGGGCCTGGGAGCCAGCTTGGCGGAGCAAGCGCTAGGCCTCTCCAAACCTCTGCTCAACCTGGCTCAGGGCCAGGATCTGACCCCGGATTTGTCACCCAGCACTGTCGGGACATGGCTCAGGCTGGCAGCTGACTGGACTGTGGCAAAAATCTCCAGAAACAATGCCCTAAATCCTGTATCAAACTGGCCACTCCAACAATATCCCCTGGCCACAGGCAAGTTCTGTGAGCTAAAGGGAGGGACCTTTCTCCGTGGTCCTGACCCTTCTTGCCCTGCTGCACCAGGACCTCCAGCCGAGGGGACTTTGCCCTCCAGAGTCCTGAGGAGCTACTGTCTCTGACGGGGGAGGCTGCCCAGGGCCCAGCCCTGAGGGCCCCCATGGGCATCCCAGCCCAGTCAGAGGTGCAGAAGCCTCCTTCCAGGCCCAGGGAAGCCCCCGTCCCTACTCCAGGCACCTCTCTGGCTGGCTCAGGTGTAAGAGGGGACCCGAGTGGGGCTTCTCAGCCTCAGCCTCTGACCTCCGTGGGCTTGTACTTCTCTGAGGAGAGGCTGTGCTGTGCATCTGGGGTGTCCAGCAATGTCCCTGACCCCAGTTATGATGACAAAGTGCTTCCCTACTGCCCAGGTGCCCTGGGGACAGAAGAGCCTCCCGTTGAGAGGTCCTCCTAGGAGAGAGGCCTCTGTGGGTCTGCATCCTGTACCCACCACCTGAAAACCAGGTGGGGGCTTCACACCTCAGCTGCAGTGCTCCTCTCCGCACAGGGGCAACAGGCCCAGGACCAGGAGCTGAGAGGATGCAGCTTTGCTGTGGGGCTGCGTGCCTGGAGTCACCAGAGGAGCCCAGACCCTTCCCGAGTAGAGGTGAACTTGGGCGATGGGGGCTCTGAATTCTGCTTCCCCCTGCACTGCAGCTGCCTGCCACACACCCTTTCCCAGGTACGGGATGAGCTAAGAGGTGTGCCCAGGGCTTATCGCAGGTCAAGGCTGACAACCATGGCCGTGCACATGGGTTGTGGGGGAGGGGAGGAGGGGGAGGGGTGATCCCAAGAGCAGTGCTCTAAGCAGAGCCAGGCCCTGTCAGAAAAATCCCAGGTAAGCACGTCGATGCCGAGCATTTACTGGGGTTATTACCCATTTAAGGTCTCTCCGGAAACCTCTGATTCCAGCAGCCACTGACTCTCCCAACAGGCTGCCTCTGCCTTTCAGAGGAGAGGCCTTGCCCTTGATAATGACACCTTTGAACCACCTGCCTTGGGGAAGGAGCAGCCCAGGCCCCTGGCAGCTGGGCCTATGGGAGGGCTGAGACCTGCTGAATCCCCCCAGACGCTCTGCCCACCGCGGAGGCTGCTCTGGGGCAGGGTGGGAAGGGCTTCTGGGCACCCCCAGCCCATGGCTGCTCCCCCAGGCCTGCACCCAGGCCTTGCTGCTCTGCCCGGCCTTGCTCTCGGGATGCTGTCAGGCAGGTGTTTCCACGAGCCCCGGTTCAAAAGAGGAAACCGAGGCTCAGAGAGGTGGAGTAAGCTGCCCAAGGCCCTCCAGTTGGGCTGTGGAGGGAGGGGCAGAGACGCTGCCTGGTCTTGTCCATTTGCTGACCATGAGCACCGCTGGTGCCCTGATGGGCAGCTCTGACATCATTCCCCAAAGGTGAGTTTCCAGCTGATCCACACGTGCCACCAGAAGCTGCCCAGGGAAGGAGGGTGTGGACGTGAGTGCTGGCGACAAGTCCCCATCTGGATCCCACACAGGCAAGGGTCAAAGCCCACTCAGACTGCTTGGGGTGGGGGCTACAGCCTCCCTCCATACCTTTCCTCTCCATCACCCCACTCTGCCCTGCTTCTGTCCCCAGGAGGGTCAGCTGTCCCTCCCTGCTCGCCTCTGTCTCTTTCTCTGCATCTCTTCGTCTCTCTCTCTCTCTCTCTCTCTCTCTCTCTCTCTCTGCCTCTCTCTTTCTCTGTCTCTATTTCTATCTCTCTCACTGTCTCCACTGCTAAGTCTCTGTCTCTATTATTCTGCAATCTAGCCCAACAGAGCTATCACAAAATGGTATTTGGGGGCCCTGAACAGAACACACACCAGGCTCTAACTCTGTCTTCCTGTGAGGTAGGCCAGGACCTGGCCACTCAGGGGCAGGGGGAGGAGCTGGGAAGCCTGTCCAAGCACCCGCCTGGCTCTGCTCACGGCTCCACACTGTCCAAGCACCTTCACATGCCATCACATCTGCCTTTGCCTCTGGGAATTTCTGTGGATTCAGTGTGATCAATGGAGAAATCTCCCAGGCTCCTCAGCCGCAGGAAGCCAGAGGGTCTGCATGGCTGCAGGTCCCCTCAGGGGTGTCCGGTGGGTGCTGGAAACTGAGCCAACCCACCCAGCCCCTGGTGCAAGGCCCTAAGCCCAGGTCCCCTCCAGACTCTTTGCTCTCACCCAGCACCTCTGCCCCAACCCCTCAAGCTATCCTTAGGTGTCTGGTTCCCAAGAACCTCGAGCCCCTGTCAACAGCACCCTGTGTCCAGGTCCTCTGAACCTGCTTCTCACCTGGACTGTAACCTGAGCTTCCATCCATCGCCCCTGGAGCCCAGCAGCTGCCCATGACCTCCTCTTCACCACGCTCAGGTGGTGCAGTGCCATGTGAAGACCAACCAGACACTGGAGCTGGCTATCACCAGGCCGGTCTCCCCCATGAGAACTGCAGCCGCAGCCTCGCCCTGTGCCCAGACCCCCAGCCCCTCTGTAGTGAGACTTCCAGTCACAGCTGCATTCCCTCCCACTCCCAGCTCTCTGCCAGCACCCCTCCCCCTCCCAGGTGGCATTTCTACCCAGGTCAATCTGGACCCACAGGCAGCATTTCAAGGTAGCACGAGATGCAATCACCCGACATTCACTGCCACCACCTGTGCACCATCTGCTTTTGCTCAGTTCCAGTCCCAAGCAGGTAGCTGCAAGTCTGCTGGAGGGGGCTGGACACCGTGCTCCGCACACACCCTTGGCAGGCGTTGGAAAGGCACCCAGAGCCTTCCGCGTCTTCCCTCCCCCGCTGATTCCTTTAGCCATTCTCCCAGTCCTTTGGGGGTGCAGGGAGACGGAACACCCCCACGCATGGCCATTGGCATCCAGTCCCCCAGCCCTTCACATGGCAGGCCTGGATGGCTTTGAAGAGGCCCAGAGAGCATCTGACTTCTGTAATTCTGTCTCTGAATCCATCCTGGAGGAAGTTGAGCTGTCCTAACTGTAGAGAACGCCACTCACGGGGGATTTACTACAATATTAGCAATCGCGCTGGACACCTTAGAGACCGGGGAAGGTCCACCCAGGAAGAACAGAACAGGGAACTTTACCAAAGTGGGTTTTCTATTGAAAGATGGCGCATATCAACTTAGACAGTACGCAAAGTTCGCAGACTGTCCTGGGCGGGGAGGGGCAGCTTGACCTATGTCCAGACAGTGATGGAGAATGGAAGGACACTTGCTTTCTGCTGCATCAGACAGAAGGCTTCACAGAGAAGGTGGTGTTTGACCTGTGAAAGGGGCACCTGCTAGGTGGACAGAAGATGCTCCTGGTGAGCGGTGAGGTGAGACTTGGACCTGGCTCTTGGGCCTTTGCCCTCCTGGATTGGAAAGGAGCCCTTGGTCTTGGTCAAGGTGGGGAAGCATATTGAAGTGTGGCTTGTCATTTCTGCCAGCAGCAGGAGCCAGCTCCCCAGGATCAGGAGAGGGGTGTTGGGAGCTGGGAATGACGACTACTGTAGTGGGGCAGGGCTGAGATCCAGGGGGAGAGGGCTATACGTGGTCCCGGGATTCGGGCTGTGGGGACGAGGTCACCAGTGGGTTGAAGGCCAGGCAGGACAGTGAGCAGGAGGGCTGGGGGACGAGGTCACCAGGGGGTTGAAGGCCAGGCAGGACAGTGAGCAGGCAGCAGGCTGCTGCTCAGGGTTGATTCTGGAGGGAAAATCTCTCTGCTGCAAGGATCCAGGGCAGGCTGTGGAGGTGGGCTGCAGAGGGAAGTTAAGAGAACAGAAGTATTTCTGATGTCTCTCAGATTAAAGGCTCGACCTCCCCACGGCTCCCTGAGGATTGTTGGCTTCCTTGCCTCCGATCTACGGAGAAGCTTATTTCTTTTCTGATCCACTTGCAAATTTTTACCACCATTCCCCAGCCACCACCATTCCCCAGTCCACTAAGTACAAATACCCTTCCTAAGTCAGAACTCAAAATTAACTGAGATTCTCTACTGACTGTCGAGGAAGGGAGAAATCAGAAGAAAATCAGCATTTGTCAATAATTCACACTACAGGATAAAGTGGAAACTTAGCCATCACGCATCCTGGACATCCTCCTGTGGGTGTGTTTGGTAGAATCTAAAATATACACCTGATACATGGTGCATTTGTTTCAAGTGAAAATACAGGAGACCGATCCCTGGGCAAGCACCTTCAAGCTGCACACGATTCCTTCCCAGCCCTCTTCCCCAGCGTTTTCACCCCCATTGCACCAGGAAAGACCTCAAGCTCAGAGAAGCCCAGAGCCCTCCCAGGCCACACGTCAGGAAGCATGGCAGTGCTGGGGAGAGTGCCCAGGCCAGCCTGGCGCCGGCCCCTGGTGCCTCCTGTACACACAATACCAAGGAGCCTGGTGTGGTGCGGGCTCCACGGTCCCGTGCTGTGCAAAGTACTGGTTGCCTGCCAGCTTTGCACACCAGCTTCCCTTGAGGAAAGGGGCCTGAGAAGTCGACCCCAGGGCCGCGCCAGGTGCAGTTACATCACAACCTCACACAGTGTGTTTCTGATCCCGTGCTGGAGCCCCCCACGCTGGTGTGATCCGGTGGCTGGAGCTGGGCATCTGGAGCCGTTCCTACCTAGTCCTTTCTTGCTCTCTGTAGCAGGTGGAACAGTGGCCCCGCCCAGGGGTCCTGTCTACCAAAAGCCCAGAGAGGGCCCTTAGGTAAAAATAGGGTCTTTGCAGATGTCATTAGTTAAGTTCCAGTGAGGTCACCCTGCATGTGGTGGGCCTAAACCCAAGGCCAGATCCTCATAGGAGGCAGAGGGGACACACAGAGACCTGCAGAGGGGAGGCTGTCTGAATGGAGGCAGAGATTGGAGAGATGCAGCCACAGCCAAGGAGAGCCAGCAGCACAGGGGTGGAAAGGCAGGAAGCTCCCTCCGGAGAACCTCGGGGCCAAGAGAATGAACAGATCCACTGGCGGCCATTGTGATGCACCATCAGCCCCACCCCAGTTCTCTCCCCTCACATAACTGGGCAGCTCCAGTCCCCCCAGCCCACTCCACGATCCCAGTCAGCATGTCCCCCTGCTCCTCCTGCCAGAGTGACTTGGCTGGCAACCCCACCTGCCCTGCAGCCCATCTCTCAAAGGCAAAGCCCACTGCTGGCTGCTCCTGCTCTGTTGGAAGTGCTCTCCTGCTCCTGCTTCATCTCCCCTCATTTGTCACCTGGGGATGGTCTCTCCCCTGGGGGTCTCAGGGAAACCACCTCCACACCCCACCCCGAGCAAGTCCAGGTCTCCCACTAAGTGCCCACCACATCCCAAGTGTCTGTCCCTCCCTGCACAGTGCAGCCCTGAGGGAGGGGATGCCTCTGCTCCCACAGCCCCCGCCTTGCCCAGTGCCTGACTCGAGGTGGGTGCTCCATGGATCTGGGGAGAGAAGGAAGAGTGAAAGGATGGTCCAAGAGCAGGCGAGACCCATGCCTCTAGGTCCCCTGGCACCACTGAGCACAGTAGGCCTCATGAGTCCCTTTCATGGGGTCAAGAGAAACTGCACTGCCACTGGTGGTCACCAGCCACAGGGTGGAGGGGTCGATGGGAGATGTCGGGAGGAATTTCACTTTTCACACCCTGGACCTGCCTGACCTGCCCGACCTGCCGGAGCTAGTCGTACACTCAGATCAGATTTCCATCCGATTAGACTTCCTGGAAGCTCCCATTGAGAGGCACGTCTGTTGCTTCCTGGCCAAGCTGATGTCTGAGAAGCCAAGACCACAGGCACGCAGGGGACAACATGTCACCATCTCTCAGGCAGCCGATGGAAGCCTGTGGTGGTCAGTTTTCAAGCACATTTCAGGAGATTTGGCCACAAACCTTTGCTGGTGCGCCTTGCAGTTATATCAGGGCCAAAGAACCAAGTCTGCAAATAGGGTCCTGGCCACTATCCAGGGAGCTTTATTAGAGAAATGGCCACTCGGCCTTTTCGTCACCATAAGTCATGGCCTTGAGATTGCACCCCTCACAGCAAGAGAGCAGCGGCCAGCAGAGTACAGCTCTGACACGGGCATCCTAATTCAGATCAAAGTCCTGGTACGTGGGTGTCCCTTCAGCTGGTCATGCCCAGACCCAGTGTCCTTCACTCCAGAGTCCTAGGAGGGCCTCAGCCTTGGACCATCTACTGTCCACTTTAACATTCTGAAACTGGTATTAAGAAAATACGACTTCTGGTTGACGAGATACCATCTCACAGACGTTCAACCCGCCACACCCTTCCCCTGCGCCTCAGAGCTGGAAGAAGCACAATCAGAAGCAAGAGGGAGCAGGGTGTTTCCAGGGGTGAGAACCACGACCTCTGGTTTCTCCTCCCGTAGTTTCCCCAGGCAAAGGCAATGACCATCCTAGAGTCTCCTGTTGTTGTTGTTGTTGTTGTTGTTTAATGGGCAAAATTGGGAATGGTCCATAAACCAAGTCACTTTGGGTTCTCCAAGATGATGACGTCCCTCCTGTTGACCCTGAGTGTTCCTATATGACTGCCATTTGCAGGAAGTTCAGAGCATGGAGGTGGAGCAATAGAGAACGTTATTTGAGGAGTTTGCCAGCTGACGGTCCTCATCTCTGACCATGATGAGACAAGGGACGTTCACCCTGGACAAGAGAGCAAGGCCAGGGGACATTGAGCATGTGAAGAGGTCCCAGGCACAGAGTGAAGCCTCACCACTGGCTACTCTCTGTGGGGGGGGCAAGGAAACTGGAAGACCCCTGAGCCATGTGGGGCTCCCCCCAGTGACAGGCAGCTCCCTCTGAAAATGAGGGCGGGACAAAAACCGAGCGGACTCAAAGCAAGCCCTTCTGGGACTCCAGGCTCCGAGGAGCACTGGGAGGAATCCCTGCAGAGCCCCTACCTTGGAAGAGAACAAGACAGCTGTCCTCCAAAGCCTGAGGACTTGGGAGTTAGCAGAGGGCGACCTGGGCTGCAAGGGGGTCAGAGGTCACCAGGTTCAGAAAAAGGATGTCTCAGATGGAAAGCTCAAGGAGCCCCCTGCGAGTCCAGGGCCTGCCCTTCCCGTGGGGCACTTGGAGTTGGAAGTGAAATGAATGAAACCAAAGCTACCGAAAATCAGAGTCAGCTCCAGGATGGATTCAGCATTTCAACACTGACGACTTGAAAGAAGGGGAGGGCACTGTTATGTGATAGAAAAAAATCTCTAGCATGCAGCACAAAAAAGGATGCAATACAACATAGAAGCAAGAGAATTTTATTTGTGATCACAAAAGGTAACCAGCAATAGAAAAAGAAGACCCTCAAACAAGCTAGCTATTGAAATTATCAGACAGGTATTTAAAAATAACTATAATAACCACTTAAAAGAATAAAAAGATAGATAATGTCTGATGAGATAGGAAAAATGAAACACACAGAGACTATGAAATACCCAAATGGAAATATTACAATGAAAAATACAATAGAATACCTCATCAGATACTTTTAATGGCAGAAAAGGCAGAGGAAGGAACATGATCAGTGAACACGAAGACAGGTGGAAAAGGCTGAGCACAACAAGCCAAGCTGCACCAGTGAGTTTATCAGAAAAGGTCTGAGACAGAGACAGCTAGCAAGAGCCAACCTCTGTGGCCAAACCTCAGGACTGGCCTCAAAAATGTCCTTGCAAACATGTTCAAATGTAATTTGATCAGAAAACAGAGGAAGGAATGACTCCTGAGCACTGTCAAAAAAAAAGAAAAATAGAGGAATCACATAGCAATTAAGGCAGGCTACCAGCAACAGAGACAGGCGGCCTGCCAGGGAAATTAGGCAAGAAGGGAGAAGAGGGACATCAAAGACAACCCACTGACCACAGTCATCCTGAGTGACCATGCACACCCCCAAGGCTACCTTGTTGGAGAAGCACGGTGGGGGTGGGAGATAAACTCTAAAACAGCCCTTGCATATCACAAAACACAAACAAACAAACAATCACAAGCTCAAGGGAAGGAAAACTGGATCCAGACTTGCTAAAATACATTATCTAAAAGGTCCAGTTGAGGGGGGTGGCAGTTACAAGATGCATAAAACCATAGGAAAGGGTCACAAATACACAAGAAGGGGAAAGCAGGCAACAGAAACTGGCTGTGAAAGGGCTCCGTTGTCAGCCTCAGCACACACCTTCAAAGCAGCTATCACACATGAGATCCAAATAGTCCAACAGGCCCATTCTTAGAGAGAAAGTGGAAGGTATCATGACAGTATATGATCAGCTAGGATCAAAAAGAGAAAACTCAGACCAATATCTCTAATGAACATAAATGCAAAAATTCTCAGTAGAATTTTGGCAAATCAATTGCAGAAACATCAAAAAGATCATGTACCACAATCAAGTAGAATTCAATCCAGGGATGCAAGGTTGGTTCAACATAATAAAAGTAATTCATCACATCGATAGACTTAAAGATAATAACCATATGATCATCTCAATAGATGCAGAACAAGCATTTGAAGAAATACAGCACCACTTTATGTTCACCACTTTATGTTTAGTTATATTCCTAACTAGAAAAATTAGGAATAGCAGGAACATGTCTCAACATCATAAAAGCTATCTATGCTAAGCCCCAGGCCAACATCATTCTAAATGGAGAAAAATTGAAGGCATTCCCTCTAAAAACTGGAGCAAGACAGGGATGCCCTCTTTCATGACTTCTATTTAACATAATTCTTGAAACACTGGCCAGAGCAATTAGACAGATGAAAGAAATTAAACAGATACACATAGGAAAAGGACTCAAATTGTCACTATTTGTTGATAATATGATTCTATACTAGAAGACCCTAAAAGTTCCTCCAGAAAACTTCCAGAACTAGTAAATGAATTCAGCAAAGTAGCAGGATATAAAATCAACACACATAAATCAAATGCATTTCTGTATATCAGTGACAAATCCTCAGAAAGGAAAATGAGGGAAAGTACCCCATTTATAATAGCCTAAAACAAAAAACTTAGGAAGCAACTTAACAAAAGAGGTAAAAGATCTATATAGTGAAAGTTACAGTACTCTAAAGAAAGAAATCAAAGAAGACCTTAGAAGACGGAAAGATCTACTTTGTTCTTGGATAGGCAAAGTTAATATTATTAAAATAACCATACTACCAAAAGCACTATACAGATTTAATGCAATTCTAATCAAAATCCCAATGATATTCCTCAAAGAAATAAAAAAAAAATAAGTCATGAAATTCATCTGGAAAAATAAGAGACCCAGAATAGCTAAAGCATATCTTAGCAAGAAGAGTGAAGCAGGTGGCATCACTATACCAGACCTTAAACTATACTACAGAGCAATAGTTACAAAAACAGCATGGTATTGACACCAAAATAAACTGGTAGACCAGTGGTACAGAATAGAGGACACAGAGACTAGCCCACAAAACTACAATTATCTTATATTAGACAAAGGCACCAAAAACATTGGAGAAAAAGATATCCTCTTCAACAAATGGTGCTGAGAAGACTGGAAATCTATATGCAACAAAATGAAATTAAATCCCTGTCTCTCACTATGCTCAAAACTCAACTCAAAATGGATCAAGGACCTAAGAATTAAACAGGAGACCCTGCATCTAATAGAAGAAAAAGTAGGCCCTAATCTCCATCATGTAGGATTAGACCCCAACTCCCTTAATAAGACTCGTTTGGCACAATAATTAAAATCAAGAATCAATAAATGGGATGGACACAAACTAAAAAAATTTCTTCTCAGCAAAAGAAACAATCTATGAGGTGAAAAGAGAGCCTACATCTTGGGAGCAAATTTTTACCCCTCACACATCAGACAGAGCACTAATCTCTAGGGTATATAAAGAATTCAAAAAGCTAAGCACCAAAAAAAAAAAAAACAAAAAAAAAACAACAAATAACCCGATCAATAAATGGTCCAAGGACCTGAACAGACATTTTCTCAAAAGATGATATACAATCAATCAACAAATATATGAAAGACTGTTTATTATCACTTACAATTAGAGAAATGCAAATAAAAACTAAGATTTAATCTCACTCCAGTCAGAATGGCAGCTATTATGAATGCAAACAATAGTGCTGGTGAGGATGTGGGGAAAAGATACACTCATACACTGCTGGTAGGACTGCAAATTGGTGCAGCCAATATCGAAAGCAGTATGGAGATTTCTTGGAAAATTGGGAATGGACCCACCATTTGACACAGCTATCCCTCTCCTTGGTCTCTACCCAAAGTACTTAAAAATGGCATATTACAGGGACACAGCCACATCAATGTTTATAGCAGCACAATTCAGAATAGCTAAATTGTGGAACCAACCTAGATGCCCTTCAATAAATTAATGGATAAAAAATGTGGCATATTTATACACACACATACATACACACACACACACACACAATGGAATATTACTCAGCAATAAAAGAGAATAAAATCATGGCATTTGCAGGTAAATGAATGGAGTTAGAGAAGATAATGCTAAATGAAGTTAGCCAATCCAAAAAAACAAATGCTTAATATTTTCTCTGATATAAGGAGGCTGATTCATAGTCAGGTAGGGAGGGGGAGTGTGGGAGGAATAGATGAACTCTAGATAGGGCAGAGGATTGGGAAGGGAAGGGAGGGGGCATAGGGTTAGAAATGATGGTGGAATGTGATGAACATCATTATCCAAAGTACATGTATGAAGATACGAACTGCTGTGAATATACTTTATACACAACCAGAGATGTGAAAAATTGTGCTCTATATGTACAATAGGCATTGTAATGCATTCTGCTGTCATATATAAATTAAAAAAATTTAAAAAGATCAACTAGAGAATTTTTTTTAAAAAAGAGATGAGACTATTTAAAAGGAACAGAAAATCTAGGGAGGAAAAATATAATAATTAAAGTAGAAAATTCACTAAAAGAATTAATTAGGAACTTTGAACAGGCAGAAGAATCAGCAACTTGAAAATCATTAGAAATTAGTCAATCAGAAGAACAGAGAGAAATAGGAAGAAAAATGGAGTTAGAGGATCATCTGGCACTGTTAAAGGGATGAAGGAATGTAAAGCATAAAAGACGAGAATGAGAGTAGAAAAGGAGGAGGAGCTGAAATTTCTCAACCTCCAGAGTTGATTTTTTTTACAATTCTAGTCATAAAACCAAGAAGTTCGATAAATTCCAAATAAAATAGGTGTAAAGACAATCACACACAGACACACTAAGCTCAAAGTGTTGAAAGATAACATCAAAGAGAAAATCTTGAGTGTAGCAAGAAGACAATGACTAGTTGCATAAAAGGAAAAACCAGTAAGATTAACAGAAGACTTCTCATAAAAACAATGGAAGTCCAGAGGCAGTGGGATGACACATCCAAGTGCTAAAGGAAAGACTGTCCACTAAGAATCTTAACATCCAGCAAAAAGAACTTTCAACAGTGAATGTGCAAAAAACACCCCCAGATAAACAAAACAGGAGTCATTACTAAAAGGCTTGTCTTGTGAGAAGAGCTGGGGAATTTTTTAAGTTGTAAAGTAAGAATCAATGAACAGCAATTCAGCTACAAACACACAAAACCAAGAAGCCCCAGGAAAGAGAATCACATAACTGTAAAACACAGCATTAGCCCATATTTCTTCTACTTTCTTCTGTTAATTGAATTTTTTAAAAGTCTATAAATGACGTGTGCGTCTCACACACTATTGTATCTATCACATATACAAAAGTAAAATGTCTCACAAAAACAGCACAAAGAAACCGTGTGGAGCAAAGCTATACTGATGTAAGGAAATGACACCTGAGGTTGAGAATCTATAAGAACAAATGAAGAGAACAGGAAAAATATAACATGGTTAATGTATCAAACTACAATATACACTTGTTCTCCTTTATTCTCTCGGCTTCCTTGAAAGACATAAATTCATATAAAGTAATAACTACAACAGGGTACTGTAACAGTTATAGATGTATCATGTATAATAATGATAGCATCAAAAGGGAGATGGAACCGTGCTCCACTGAGGTGCTAGATCTTACTGGAATGTATTAGTGGAACTGAAGAATTCTGGTAAGGCAAGGGGTATATGGTCACCCCTAGAGCAACCGCAAAGACAATGACTAAAAAATATCCTTAAAGGAAAAAAAATTACACTAAAAAACACACAATTTAATGCAAAAGAAAGCAGACCCAAAAGAATAGAGGAAGAAACTGGGTTGTAGAAAAGGAGAGGTAATGGCAAATACAATTATAACCATGATATTAAATATGAATGAATCAGACAGCCCAACAGAAGGCAGAGACGTCAGAATGAGCAGGGCAGATCCACCTATATGCTGTCTACAAAAAAAGCACTTCAGATTTAAAGATAACAGTGCAAAAGTAAAAGGGCAGAAAAAGTATACTTATGCAAACAGCAACCATACAAAAGTTAGAGTGGTATTTTAATATCAGATAAAATTACTTTGTAACAGATGGTACAATGTTACTAGAGATAAAGAAAAACATTTTATAATGATAAAATGGTCAATCCATCCCAAAGCATAGCAATAATAAATGTATGTACATGGCAACAGAACCCCAAAGTTCATGAAGCCAAAACTGACAGAGCTGCATGGGAAACAGGCAACTCAACCAGAATAGTCGGAGACATCAGTAGCCCACGTGGTCATGAATAGAACCAGAGTGCAGAATATCAAGAAGAAAGCAGCAAAACTAAGCAACACCCATAAGCAAACTGCATCATATACTAAAGGACAGATATTCAGACAATACATCACCCAGCAGCAGGGCACTCATTCCTCTCAAATGCACGTGGGACATTCTCCGGGAAAGAGCCTAGGCTGAGCCATGACCCAGGCCTCAGCCTACTTTCAAAGACTAAGATCACAAGAAGTACCACTTCTGACCAAAGTGGGTGAAATTAGAATTCAATAGCAGAAAGAAATTTAGGAAATTTATTAACAACATGCTCCTCAGTAGCCAATGAGTCAAAGATCAGAGACTAAGGGAAACTTAAAAATATTTTAAGATTAATGAAACAACAAACCAAAACTTAAGAGATATAGCTAAAGAAATGTGAAAGGAAGTTTATAGCTGTAATGACAATAGTGAAAAAGAAGAGAATTATCAAAATAATAACTCAATACCACCCCTGAGACAGTAGAAAAAGAAAATTAAGCTAGACCTACTGCAATCAGCAGGAAGGAATTAAAAATTAGACCACAAAATAATGGAAAAAAGAATACAAAACCATAGTGAAATTTTTTTTTAAATCCAAGATTTATTTCTTTGAAGGATTCAAATTTACAAACCTTTAGCTAAACTGATTTTTAAAAAAAATAGAAAAAAAAAGAGAGAAAAGACTCAAATTGCTAAAACCAGAAGGTAAGAGAGCCTGAGACCATACATATAGCAACAGAAAGAATCATAATAATTATAATTATTAACTATATGTGAGCAACTCCATGTCAGTAGATTTCTAATCTAGAAATGGACAAGAATACACAAGAATCCTCAGAGAAACTGTTTACATTAGCCACAAGCTGGAAACAACACAAATATCTGCCAACAAGAGAATACACAAAAGGTGAAATATCCAAACAAGGGAATCCTACTTGACAATAAAAACTACACACGCAGACTCACATGAGCATGGGTAGATTTCCACTGTGCACAGTGGTGTGCCCTTTAATCCCAGCTACTCGGGAGGCTGAGGCAGGAGGAATCCTAGTTTGAGTCCAGTCTGGGCAACTTACAAGACCCTGTCTCAAAATAAAATTTTTACAAAGAGGTGGGGATACAGCTCAGTGGCAGAGACCCCCAGGTTCCAGCCCCCAGTAGCACATCCAATAGATAGCTAAATTTTTTAAGTGTCCTGTTCATTGAAGGGCCCAGACCCACACAAACACATGCTGTTTGTGTGACAATCTCTGGTGACAGAGCTGAGGCCAAGCTGGCGTGAGGAAGCCAATGTCTGACAAGAGGCTCCGAATCTTCCTTGAGAAGATGGGTGGCCTGTTCACGTGTTCCTCTAGCCCCCGTATTTCCTGAAAAATGGTAGTGAAACATCAAAGTTAATCCCTTTCAGATTTAATTTTTTTAAGGCAAAAACCCAAGGGATGGTGTGTATTTCCAAGTGCATTTTAGGAGGCGTGTGATGTCTGGTTGTCCTACTTTTAGAGAGGGCAAAGGAGATCAGTCAATTCAGGCTACATTGGCCCCATTGATCCATTACAAAATTCCCCATTTATTAATTAAAAGTTTTCTGTAATTATTTTTTTGTAATCAGTAATTTTCAGTAATCAACCATATATAAATATATACATACATACATATATGATACATGTGCATATACCCATAAGTCTTTCCCTCATAGAGATGATAGATAGATAGAGAGAGAGAGGGATAGACAGATAGGCAGGCATATAGGTAGGTAGGGAAGTATGTAGGCAGGTAGGTAAGTAGGTAGGTAAGCAGGGATGGAGGGAGGCAGGTAGCACGTACATGTTCTATTTCTCTGGGAAACATCTCCTGGGGCCTGCCCCATGGTCTAGAGAGAACTCTCTCTCTACAATATCCGATGCATCACTGTCTCACATGCCCTTGTTCACCGTGAAATCCACTGTTCTTGAATAGACTGTTTCCAACATTTTACTATAATGAAAAATGGCAAAGTGAACAGTCTTTACATATGTGTTTTGTTTTGCAAGCTATTTTAAGATGGAATTCTAGAAGTAGAAGTCCTAGTTCAAAGGCTAACTGCATATGTAATTTTGCTAAACACAAACTTCCTTCCACGAGGTTTATACAGTTACTTCGTAATGACAATATGATAGAATCTTTTAATTTCAGGAATCCCTATTTTATGTTTCATATTAATTAACAGACAATGATGGGACATGCTGACAACCAACTATGAAGCTTCAGCGTTTTGATTCATTGTCATTTCTGTTATGAACATTTCCACCACTTTAGAGAATGAGGTTCACAGGGGTTGATTTCTTCTGGACTTCAACACACACACACACACACACACACACACACACACACACACGCACACACACACGCACGCATGCAAAATAAAAACTCATGAATCCAATGACCAGAATGACCAAAAATCAACGTCTTGACATGGTTGCTTCAGATGGGTTTCATTTTTATTAGAAGAAACCAAGCAATGAAATAAGCAAGCTCCTGCCTCCATGGCACGCTGTTCCTTTCATTTCCTTCTTGCTGTCTCACAATGCTTTGGTGAACATCCCTGGAAGACTCTGCTACGCATGTGTGAGTTTTCTCTAGGGTAGAGGCCTGAGCCTGGGCAGTGCCAGGTCATAGCCACTCAAGAGACATGCCATGCTGCCCCCCAGGTGGTCATGCCCACTTACACCAGCACCCACAGCATGTGCTCCATCCACCCCATGGAAATACCATCCATTATCACGTGTGGATGTCTTCTCATGGGATGAGTGGACATGGCGTCTTATTATTCTGATCTTATTGAATGGGACAAGGATTAAAACTAGTTTCCTACTTTAATGAGAAGGTCTACTTTCACTTGCCTTTTTAAAATTTATTCCTCCCACCACAGAAACAGTTAGCATAACCCAAAAGACAAAGGCTGCTTTTTACATGTTTTCTCCTTCCTAAGAACCCAGAACACTGACACCTGCCCTCTCACATAGCCACAGGCATGTGCTGGAGGAGAGTGCAGGTGTGGTCTGCAGCCCTACTGGAAAGTTCTTGGCTTTTTTTTAGAAGATAGTTCTTCTGTTGTCTAAATGTGTCTTTGTTGTTCATGTTTCATGGCCTTAATACAGATTGCTAAGAATGCTGCTTTGAAAATATGACCATAAACCATGCATCCACTTTTATGGTGACCATTGTTCTGTACACAGAGTCTAGCATTTCATTTGTAATTGGAGTCTTTACTCATTTTCAAAAAACAAACCTTCCCAGTTTCCTTTATATCTACTTCCATATCCATAAAAATAAAATTTGTACACATCTATAAATTATTCATCAATATTTTGATTGATGTGTCAAATTTACCTTCTGACCTTCAGGAAAAAAAATAAAACATGAAAACATACAAAAAAAAAACATACAAGCACATTCTGCAATTTGTGTTTCTTAATTTAACATGAGGAGGTCAACACCAATTGGGTGCCTGGGAACTGTAATCTCATATAGAATTTGCTCTCCTGATTTACCAATGATACCATTAGACTACAGAGAACACATCAATGCATATTATTGAATCATGAGCTGGAAAAATCCTCCAAAATAATCCATTGGTCCCATCATCTTTGTTTTGAGTTGGAATAAGCTCCTCTAACTGTGATCCTAAGGAGATGATGCTTTAATAGGCTAAGGGCAGAGTTCTTCAAAGACAGGTAAAAAGAAACACAGACTCAATGAAATCCCAAATATCCATTATATTACCACAAAATCCACAATGTATAATTTAAGCCCCTATTTAAAACATGAAATATATATTTAATTCATACATTGTTTATAGAAAGAAAACAGAATGCTTCCCCAGGTAAGTGACCCTCTGTTGAACACACTCCCTTAGGAAACGTGGTGGAGACCCCCTGATGCCTGCTGAAAGCCTCTTAGGAAGCATGTGTCCTGCGGCCTGCGTCCTGGCTGGACTCTGTCACCAGCCGGCCTGAACAGAGTCCCTTTGCCCCAGCCGTTACCATGGTGACCACTGTTACAACAGTTTCATAGATGGGTTATCTGCCATTTACTTTTCAATATGCTTACCATAAAATCTCACTCTAATCTTTTTAAAATATAGATGTGACGTGAAGTCAGAGAGGGAAATTCAGAAATTAAGTAAACAATCACACAGCACATAAACTCTGGGGGATCGCTTTCTTTTTGATCCTGCGCATAAGCAGGATCAAAGGTCACTGGAGTCTCCCCTCCCCACCCCAGGTCTGCTTCCCAGCATAGGGCATGAGGTCCTAGCAAGGCGGGGGACAGCTGCCGAGCCCTCCCCACCACACACACACACACACACACACACACACACACACACACGCCAAGTGGGTGTCGTCCACGCACTGAGGCCGCATCGCCGAGGGTGGGCTTGTCTCCGGCTCGCTCACCCCAGGTTGAACCACATCAACCCATCCACCATTTCACTAGTTCAAACAGGTCCTCTCTAATTAGTGCCAAAAGTATGTGACTGAATGGACGCTGGGGGCTAAGGAGGTTGGCACGCCTGTGACTAGGAGATACGGCAGATGGTCTCTGGGCCCCACAAAGTCAAGTCCTCCAACTCCTTCCCCGCGTCTCCACCATGGGCTGTGGGTCGACGGGTTCAGCCCTCTCTTGCTGTTAAGGGAAGCGCTAGCAATTTTAAAGACTTTGAAGACTCAGACGATTCTGTGGCCTGCCCAGCTGTCTCCAGCCCTTTTGTGGTCAGAGCACAGGACTTCCCTTGGGAACCCGCCTCTTGCCCATACAGGTCATTGATGGAAAAAGGGCTGCCCACCTTCAGGCCAGTAAGACTCATCTCCTAGAGTTTGGAGTTTTTCTTAACTAGAGGGAAGAGAAACGTCCCCTTTCCCTGAAAGTGATGTGTCTGGCTGGAGCCTGGAGCCCTGAGGCAGCAGAACAGACAACGCAGAACCAGGCCAGGACATGGAGAGGGACAAGCGCTCGATCTCACTAGATCCTTGGTGTCCAGTGGGCCTGTGTCACATGCTCCTGGAGGGGTCAGATCCACAAAGGCCCTGGAAGGAGAAGCCAGGCTAACGTCCCTCCAGCCAAAGCTACGTGCTCCCGAGAGAATCCTGGTGAGGCGGCGCACTGGTGCCAGGCACATGGGCAGCTGGGTGCGCCCCAGGGCCATCAGTCTTCATACAGCAGAACCTCGTGCAAAGGGTCAGAGCCGAAAGGAAGTGGAGAGAAGAAACCACCCAAGTCCCCCGACACGCAGGTGAGGACCTGGAGGGTCACAGGCACAGCGGTGATGGGACTGTGGCCCTTGTCCTTGTCCCACTCAGGAACCAAGCTAGGAAGCTGGATGTCATGGGAGGTGGCTCTACAGACGGTACACAGTCCCTTCTCTCAGGAAACACGGAGCTTGGTGTCAAAGGACGCAGGACATCCCTGGGGCAGGGGAGGGGACAGTGCAAGAATGGAGAGGCCACCCCACAGGGCCGTCACCTCGACCCTCTTGCAGCTCTCGGTCCCCAGGCCCAACCTCAGTGCTGCTGGCCAGGGGCTCCCGAGGGCTGCAGTTGGTGGCCTCCTGCCAGTCCCTGGCGTCCACTGTAAGGACTGCAGGAGGATCTCGCACAGCCAGGCCCTGCGTTTAAAACCCCCGACATCCTCCAGCCCTCAGCTTAAAGACAGACTCCCCAAGGAGCCTGCCGGGCCCGAGTCCCCCCACAAGGCCCTCTGTGTGCCCCACCAGGACGGTGCTTCTGAGGGTTGCTTCCGTCTCTTCCAAACTCACACACTCTTCTGCTGCAGAGCACATCGGCACCCATGAGCACGAATGCATGCTTCTCCAGAACGTTCCTCCCATACTCTCCTCTCCCCATGAGCAGCTAACACCTGCTCATCCATCAGCCTCCCGCTCCGAGGGCCTCTGGGGGATTCTTGTCCACCGCCAGGCCTGGGCCAGGGACAGTGCTATTGGCACCAGGGATGCACTTCCCCTGAAGGACCGCCCCACAGCCCTGGCTGCTAGGGCTCAGCGTCCACAGGCAGAATGAGGGGCCAGCAGGGCTGGTGGCCAGCCACACCTGACGCTGCAGGAGCTCATGGACTGAGCAGACCTGTGGCAAAGAGGTCTCCTTGGAGGGGGAAAACGGACTCAAGATAAGGCAATAGTTGCCGTTCAGAGGGAAAGAGATTGCACTTGTGGCAAAGGAGCCGCATCCCGAGGCTACTCCAGCATCACAGGTCAAGGACTGCAGCTTTCCTGTGGCCTTCACTTTTTTTTAAATATTTTTTTAGTTGTAGTTGGACATAATATCTTCATTTTATTAATTTATTTTATGTGGTGCTGAGGATCAAACCCAGGGCCTTGCACGTGCTAGGCAAGCGCTCTACCGCTGAGCCACGGCCCCAGCCCCGTGATCTTCATATTTTTTAGATGTGTCATAAGGGACAGACTGAGCTGGCTTTGCCACCATGCCTTCTTCAAGATCTAAACCAGGACCCAGGACACAAAGGGGCAGAGAGGGCATCTGCTCAGGCCCCAGGGCTCCCTAACAACCAGTGGCCGTGGGAGGACACGAGCTGCCTGCCTCAAGGTGGATGTGAGCCACTCGGCAGGACATCCTGGGTTTCGGCCGGGGACCAGATGACACGATGGGTCCCCGCAGACTCTCAGGGTGTGGTGTTAGACCCAGGAACCACCGGGGATGGGAAAGAGCTCCAGCCAGTCCACTCCACACACTCCACAGGCACCTGGTCCCCGGACCGTGGGCCTCCTGGGTGGCCCCAAGGGACCATGGGTCACAGTGGACAGCAGCCCTGGGCTCTACAGCCTCCTTCAAAACGTGGGAGTGAAGGAAAGAAGAAATGCTTTCATTCATCAATTTGAGGAACACTTACAAGCTTCCACCTGTGCGAGGCACTGTCAGGCCTAGGAGAGGATTCCCCTGGGACACTAGCAGTGAAACAGGACACTGCCGAGTCCCTCAAGCCACAGTGGCAGGCTCACGGGGACATGCAAGTGGCGTGGGCTGCCATGTGGGCACACACTGACCCACGTGGATCTCAAACAAGTTCACGGTAACTGTGCACAGGCAGCGCACGTCCAGCTGGTGATGGGCGGATCAGAAGAGAAGCAGGCTGCAGGCAGGCAGTGCTGGGGAGGGTCTCCTGGAGCTGCTGGCAGGAGGGGTCAGGGCGGAAGCCCCCTGCTGGCCCCTCCCTGAGTCACAGAGAGCACTCATTCTTTCTCACCATACTGCCCCTGTCCTCTAGGCACGGGCATCAGGGGTGAAAACAACCCTGGGCATCCCTGCCAGGAAAGCAGCAGAGACCTGGGTAGCGACAGAGCCAGGGAGAGGGCGCAGGGCGGCCCAAGGGAGGGGCAGCTGGTGCAAGGAGCGCCACGGAGGAGGGGCAAGAGGACCAGGAGGACGGGCACAGGCACCGGTGGTGCACAGGCTCTGCAGCTGGATGGCCTCAGCCCCGCAGAGCCAACCGTGTGCCTGCGTCCACGTCCATGAACTTGCTTCACACCAATAAATGCCAGGCACTGGACCAGACCCCGGAGCCCAGCAGGGAGCCACACAGACTCAGGCCCTTCCCCATCTGGAGATCAGGCTTCAGGGTGGGTAGAAATTCAATTTATGGGGAAGCCAGGGACTGGGAAAAGAGGGGAGAGGGTGAAACTGAGCAACTGATGTCACGGGCACAGCTCATTTCCTTTCTATCACAACAGACAGTTAATAAAACTGTCTTGCACCTTAGGATGCAACACACACACACACACACACACACACACACACACACACTCACACACACACTCACACACACACACACACACACACACACACACACACACACACACGCTCTTCTCCTCCAGATACCCAGCCACACGTCTCGCTCTCACTACCATCTTGCTAGTGATGGTGATGAGTTGCCTGGTGCCACCTCCCCATGGCAGCTCACCGAGGGAAGAGGGGCATCCTCGGCTCACCACTCTCGCAGCCCAGCTCTGCCCGCACAGGGCAGGCCTCTGAGGGACTCTGACTTCATAAAGGAGTCTCCCCCACTCCGTCGCCCTATGAGCTCCCACAGCTTCCAGGACCTTTAGCAGCTGTTCAGTAAATATTTGCGGCATGGGGCTGAGGGGGTAGCTCGGGGGTCAGGCACTTGTCCAGCCTGTATGAGGCCCTCGGTTCAATCTCCAAGTCCATAAAATAATAACAAAATAAAGTCCAGGAAGGCCGATGCTGGAGAAGGACACTGCTAGAGCTTGGTGGCCGACCCCCTCCTGCCTGGGGACAGCCTCAGGTTCTCACAAACTCACAAAACGGACTCAGTGGCCCTGACACCTGCCTGGGCGCCGCCTTCACAGCGTCCCAGACTGTGACCATGGAGGGGTGAGCAGGAGGCTTCTGTGCCCACCCCCTTTCACTGGGAATCGAGTATTTTTAGAGGAACGAAGCGGGTTGCGTCAGCCGCATCTGTGGCCGCCCCGAACGCCCCAGGATGAGCCCTCTGCACTCCCTCTCAGCTTCTCCTGCTCCATCAGGCGCACGCCAGACTTCCCCGCACTGCCAAGAAGGATTAATGCTCCCACTGTGATTTTATTTAGATGCATTTTAACATGCAGTGTGTGCCTTCTAATTTTAGAGTCTAATTATCCTGTGAAGACGGAGGCAAATGTCTGTTCTCCTCTTGGAGCAAGGGCACGGTTTCATGCAAAATTACTCAAAAAACAGGCAAAACTTAGCAAAAGGCCAAACTGGGGTGATCACATTATATCAAGATGCTAAGATAATAATAAAAACAGAGCGTGCTGACGTCTCCCGATGCTACCCGCGGAGGCAAACGTAAAGCAGCACAGAAATCAGGTATAAAGGGAAAGGCCACGTGTAGGAAGAGAAGCGGCATTCATCTGCTGTGTGCTCTGCATGCGCGGGCTACGCTCCTACTAGCGCGCCTTCCTCTGATGCCCAGCCTCCAGGGAAGGACCAACCCCCCTCCACCTACTGGGCTCAAGCTCCTTTCTTAAGGGAACAGTCCAGTGTAGACAGGGCAGCAGCTGCTCCCAGAGACACACAGCACTGACGTGCCCAGAGGTTCATTCTTGGTCCCTTCCAACCTGGTAAAGCTGCTTCTAAGGATTTAGCCTAAAGCAGTGATCAGAGAGGCACACAAATGGGTCTATAACATGAAGTCACACAGCTATTCATTACGGAAACCCAAACACACAAAAGCCTCAGGCCCGATGAAATTTCCAATGACAAAGTGAGGGCCAAATAAATTTTGGCAGATTCATATTCTGGAGAAATTGGCCTTAAGTATTCTAAGAAGTGTGCAGAATTCTTAGTATATACGCTTAATCAATAAATGATCCCAATACAGTAAAAAAGAAAAAACGTTTTACATAGAAAAAGTCTGGCGGGAGACATGAAAAAGTAGCCAGAATTCTCTGAGTGGGGAAAGGAGTTTCTAAATGGTTTTTATTTCCTCCTTGGGATTTTTCTGTTTTTCTGAGTTTTCAATAACAATTATTGTTTTCTTTCTACTCAAAATAAACTATCTAAAAGAAATGAAAATGAAGAGATATCAGATTGACAAGCAAGTAACCATCTATCTGAATACCCAACACTCTGCAAGTCCAAGTGAGGGAGAGGATCTGGGCGGGTGGTCACCTGTCCTCTCTGCTCCTCAGCCCTGACCACTTCTGCCCAAGCTCTGGTGCTCTACACAGAGGCCACTGCCCCCTCCAGACATTTGCAGTCCCTCTGCACCAATCGCGGAATAGCAAAGCCTCCAGAGACCAGGGGCTTTGCAACAGGGAAGACGTCCACTCCCTCCCGGGAGCTAGGATAGCCCCTGGCCATGGCTCAGGATTCTGGAGCGAGGGCTAGATCTCCATGAGAAGAACGGGGGCTCCAGGAGGCTTAACTGACTTTCAATGGACTAACGGAAGGCAGATAATACAGTGGGACGGGGCATCAATGCTACCTAATGTGTTTGTATATAAGGACATACTGGAAGCCACCGGGTCACAAGGAATCTCCACCTCGAGGCTGTGAGATGCCCTCAACAAGGTAATTTTACACTATATATATATAGTGCCCACATATCCATAGGTGTGCATGGGATGAGTGATTTTATGTGTCAACTAGAGTAGGCTCAGGGCACCCAGACGTTTGGCTAAACCTCATTTCGGGTGTCTATGACGTCTTTCTGAGTGAGACGAACATCTGCATCTATAGATGAGTAGAGCAGAGGGCCCTCCCTGGTGCAGGTGGCCCTGCCCAACCCACTGGGGACTAAGGAGAACAAGAAGGTAGAATAAGAAAATGGCCTCTGCTTGACCATCCTTAGGCTGAGATGCCATGCATCAGAATTGGACTGAAATTCACAGCACTGGCTTTGCACCTCAGGCCTTCAGACTCCAACTAGGACTGCAGCCCAAGCAGCCTCAGGCCCAGAGCTTGCTGAGTACTGGGACCTCTCAGCCTCCCAAGCCACAGAGCCAATTCCGAGAGAGAGAGAGAGAGAGAGAGAGAGAGAGAGAGAGAGAGAGAGAGAGAGAGAGAGCGCGCGCTCCACTTGCTATTGGTTGGTTTTTCTGGAGAATCTACAGTAATAGGTGTGCCTGCACATTAGTCCTGAACACATCTAGACCTCCTCTAGGTCTCCAGATAAACATTCATATTCACACGCTCTATAGACGCTGAGTATCAGGACAGAGGCTCCTGTGACAGTGATACCAGACACTGGGTTCTGAGCCGCAGCCTGCTGGCCCATTTGTTACTTAGAAGCCAAGCCCGTGCCTTTCAAAGACACGTTTGAGATCCTTCTGCAGCAATAGTGCATCTGTCAGGATTCTCCCCACAGGTCACTGCACGTGTGCCCTGGATCATCTTCTAAAGCTGCGCTCCTTCCCCAGAGAGGAAATGGGGCAGCGGCCCTGCCCAGTCTCTCGGGAGGCCAGCTGTGCCCTGGCCACGGCTGCCCTCTCTCCCGTGGGATTGACACACACAGCTCATACCTGCATTGACTGTTTCCTGCTGTCACGTCACTGGTCACTTCTGTCCTCATCTCTGCCTTCGATGATGCTGGCCCCAAAAGCACATCAGACTTTTTAGAAATGTTAATAGAAAGAGTCATGGAGGTTTACACAAAAATCTAGAGTTTCTTTTGAAAGTCAGACAGCTGACAACCTTGAGCTCCCATTCCCACCTGAGAATAGGACCCTTGGCCTGCAGGGTCACCCTTTCCAGGCAGGGCAGGGGCACCTGAGGCTGCTACCATGCCCACCCCTCGCGGCACCCCAGCTGGAGGCGGGATGAGTGCTGGCTGATACCCGCACAGTCCAGGGCACCTGCCTCTCCACCCTGGCTCTGAACTCCAGCCCGCAAACCCGCAGGCTCTGCAAGCCGTCCTTCCTCACCATCGCGCCTCCAGCCCTTCCAGACTCACAGCCTGGACCAGATGGCAAGTTCCGTAGTGGCAGGATAGCAATGACAGTGGTGGCATCAGTACCTGGCACATACTGAGCCCGGGAATGTGCTAAGCCTTTCCCATGCTTCCTGCTCTGCATCCGCCCGACCTTCAAACCCAAGAATCTTCCCAAGACCCTCAAGGGCACAGGGCTAAGCCAGGGGGTCCTGGATGGGAATCTGCCTGCACTAATACCCCCATCCAACACTCTGCAGTCCTGCTGCATGCCCCACGGCTCCGCACCAGGACAGGGCTGAGGGTCACTGTGCATAGGGATCTCTCACAAAGCCAGGGCTGGAACCGGAAGGCAGCATCGAAGCTGGGTTCACATGTCTTTTTTTTTTTTAACTTTTGCACTTTCGTGGAGAGTATGGAGAGGAAAGAAAACAGATTTATAGAAATTAAATTCTAGCACAGTACATCTCTTCCAAGAGTCTAAGAAAAAGGAAACAAAGAGAGTGTGACGGAAACTGAGATAATGGGAATTAACACCTGCTAGACACCAGCTGAGTGTTGCTGGCTACTTTCCACACAAACACATCCCCTTCCTCCTCAACAGTATCTCAAGACTGGCATGATGACGGAGATCTGTGACACAGAGAGGGGAAATAATTTGCCCAAAACCACACAGCCATCCCATGGTGGAGCTGATACACCCACTAACGACTGTACCCCTTCTACCTGCTCCCAAGACCCCACAAGTCATCCTGTGAGTATTCTCATTCCATCTGCCAGCCCCCAAGAGGCCCAGAACAGGAAGGTGGGGAGAACCGAAGGTTGAGAATCAAGGTGGCCAGGGTCCGTGGTGTGCTGGTTCTCCTGGAATCTCACACGGCCAGGAGAATCTTCTCCTGACTGTCACCACAGCACCACTGGGAGGACATCTGGGCAAAAGGGACAGTCAGATAGGCAAAGCTCTGCCTCCACGGGCTCCCTTCCCCAGAGGCACATGCCAACTACATTGGGGACCTGCGGGAAGCACCTCCACTCCAAACTGTTTTCTGTGTAAGTATTTGTCCGTCCAACCACCTCTCCTCCACTGCCTGCCCCCCACACCCCACACCGACAGCTGCTTAGACTTCTACCCAGGCATGGTCCGTCATCACCCACCATCACTGAGGCAGCCATCAGGTCTCAATCACCAGCCCGTCCCCCGCCATCCACCTCTCCACCCCTACACCTGCCTCTCCATTCATCATCCGTGCACCATCCAGCCACCACCTGTCCGCCATCCACCTACTCACCCATAAATCTACTCATCCATTCACCCATCCATCCATCACTGATTAAGGCCCCACTGTGTGAAGTTCTGGGATGGAAAACAAGCCGGTCACCATCCTTGTCTTCACAAAGCTACGGCTTGGCCGCAGTTCTGAATACTACATTTCTAGATAGCAATTAAAGGGCAGTTTTGATGAACATTTAAAAATCACCTTCAACATGTTTAAGAGCACTTAGCAAAGGCCTCTGGGCGGGTGGAACGCGATGTCCAGGACCAGGCAGCATTTACTGCAGCATGAGGCTAAGCCCTTCAGGCCCTAGACAAGACACTCTGGGTTCACATCCTGGCTCCGCAATTTTCTGGGTGGGCAGCCACAGGTGTGCAGCCCAACCTCCTAGAGACTCAGTGTCCTTACGTCCAACATGGGGACAAGAACTGGAATCACTTAGAGAGGTCCAAAACGTCTGTGAAGAGCTCGCTGCCTGGCAGATGAGGGCAGTCCACCAGGAAGACGGCAGCACATCTAGCACCATCCAGCTACTCTTCACACCACAGGAAAATGTGCACTGTGTCACCAGCTCCCCACTGTTGTGACAGCACCCGGACAAACACTCTAAAGAGAAAAGATTTATTTTGGCTCCTGGTTTCAGTCCATGATCACAAGCTCCATCGCTTCAGGCCTGAGCTGAGGCAGAACATCACGGCAGAAGGGCATGGCAGAGGAAAGCTGGTCACCTCGGGGCGCCAGGAAGGTGGCGGAAGGAACAAGATATTCCCTTCCAGGGACCCTTCCCCACAGTGGCCTACTTCCTCCAACTGGCCCCACCTCCCACCATCGCTCCCAACACGGCCATCACATTGTGAACCCACCAGTGGAATCCTCCTCTGGGGAGGTCGGAGCCCTTGCAATTCAATCACTTTCCCAAAGTCCACCTCTGGCCACTGCTGCATGGAGGACCAAGCCTTCAACACATGAGCCTTTGGGGACAGACCAGATGCAAACTATGACCCACACAAACCAACCACAATGACAGTAAGGGGGGCAGTTCACCAAAAGAATAGCTCCCCTCCGCCTTCCGTCACTGATTCCCACGTTTGATTTCCTGGGTGCAGCAGGTTTGTGGTCTTTAAGGATCAAGTTGGGCCCGCAGGTCGGGATGAGGACGGACACAGCCAGGAATCAATGGCGTAGCCCTCATCTTGAAAGAGTGAACTCAGTTCCTAGGAGAGATGCGTCCGCCATGGACTAGTTTTCCTGGAGGGGTTAGTCCATGGCATATTCACTGGCCATGAACTTGGAACACATGGGAGCTGAGACGTCACAGAGCCAGGCTGACTGTGTGACCCCGGGGAAGCAGATGGCACAGCCAGGCTGAAAATGAAGGTCCCTGAAGGATGTGCTCACAGGACCCACTTGTCCACTTTGTGATGTCTTCAGCATGCAACAGAAAGGCCAGATGGGGCCCCCAGGAGAAGCCATCCCCAGAAATGTCACCCTGGCAGAGCCAGGCAGGCCCTGCAGGACAGTAATGCAAACAGGAGGCTCCTGCCCCGGGGTCACTGAGTCTTCTCTGACGGGAACAGGAGGCCCACCTTTCGACCCCACGCCCCAAACACACCACCCACCTGCAGAGGCGGGACCAGCTGCGGGAGGAGGGCAGCCCCCAGGAGCCTGGGGGGCAGCCTCCTGTGAAGTGTGGCGATAGCCCTGCCTGGGCCATTCCCCAGTGCTGCCGACCGCCTGGGGCGGAGATCTGTGGGTGAGACGATGGACAGCATCCACCCAGGGCTGCCACCGCCGCCCTTGCAGCTGTGCCCTCAGGTGGCCAGGTTTCGTTGTTGATGACATTACCTGGTGGCGACTGTTCTGGGCACCTGTGCTATGCCCTCGTGCTGTTTCTCATCTTCAGGTTGATAGCTGCTGAGAGCACAGGTAACCCTTGGCCAGGGCAAGCAGCTATGTCAGGGCTATGCAACACCCTTCCTTTATCTTTCAAGCCCCTCTGCCAGGCAAATACTCTGCTCACGGACCCAAGTCCAGAGCCACCCAGCCAGTATGAGGAGCCCGATTCCAGGTGGGTCTGCCTAGCCCCTGGCCCACACTTCTCACCGTGCCTTGCCTCCCACCGTGAGCTGAGCAGGAACCTGAGCTCAGAGGCCAAGCACACGTGGGTCAAACCCAGAGAGTCCCCAGCCCACCAGGGACATAAGGAGTCCTCTGCATCCTACTCTATGAGGAACAGTTCCTGGCCCTTTGGTGGGTTGAGGAGCTAAAGCCTACCAGGCACAAAGTAGGCCCTCATTAAACACAATCTGCTATATGTTCTGCTGTCAGGCCCCTACTAAACTGGCTGAAGATTATACCACCGGCCCAACACCAGTGAAAAAGGAGCACGAGAAATAACCAGTGATATTTCCAAGCAATGACTTCTGGGGACACATTTTATCCAAAAGCGATGCAAATACAGACAGACAATTTCTCACCCTCAGATTGGCAAAAGTAAAAGGCTGGGCAAGATCCAGCAGTGCCTCCCACGTGGGGGAGCAGCAGCTTCTAACACCTTTTGCAGGAACATAGATGATCAAAGTCCCCACTGTGGACAACAAACAACACGATGAGGTTTTGCAGCGAGAGTGCTCGTCCCCAGGCTGCAGGAAACAGTCCGGAGAGAACCCACAGCCATTCCTCAGGACTCTGACACTCTCCCATCCCCTGGGAGAGTGAAGCCACGCCCACGAGCATGCTGAGCCCCCTCCCCTGCAGTAGGCTGGGAGCGATCCAAACACAGACCAGGCTTTCCAGTACATTCTGGGATTAGGCAGCCCAACTTCTTACTTCACGCTCTTCTGTGTTTACCAAATATTTCACACACAAAAGCACAAGTTTCATTTCTGTACTTAAATTTCTGTCCCTGTCACTCCAGATGCCCTCTCCTGCTTCTCTGGTCTCTGGTCTCATTGTAGACACCTCCTCATCAAGGAGGGCTTCCAACAGAAGGTTCTGGAGTGGAGTGGAAAGCCGGTTGGTGGCCTTCCTCCTCCTCATTCCTCCACCTGGCATTATCCAGCAAGATTCCAGGACGGTACCTGCACTGCCCGAGGCATGCTTGGAGCTGGGGCGGTCACACTGCACTGCCCAGCCTGGTGTCTCTTTAGATGTGAACTAGTAAAAAAATTAAGACTCGCTGCTGCTGTTGCATGTGCCACACTTAAAGAGTTTGACACCTTTCGTGGGCCGTGGCTGCAGCACCGAGCAGCAGGACACAAATGTACAACGTGTCCACCACCGCAGGCTGTTCTGCTGGCCAGTGCTCCTCTCCACAAGATGCCTGCCAGGAGGCCAGAGACCAGGAGAGCCAGGGCACCTCGAGTGCAGGGAGAGGCTCTTTGCTATATGGGACCTGAGAGGAAAGAGATTAGACTCTGGGTCAGACACCTCGGCTCTGCACCGCATGTGGAAGCAACCTGAGTGGGTGAGGGGGAAGGTGGACCCTGGTCAGAGCCTGCGAGCCTTGGTCTAGTGGTCTTCATATTTCCCTCACGGCTCCCAGCCAACAGCCTGCCCCGGCTCTGGGCTAGGCACCACATCAGTGCTTGAGCCTCTACTTATCATTTAACCTTCAGTGGGATCCAACCAGGCTAATAGCATTGTCATCCCACTTTACAAAGGAGGACGCTGAATCAGGAGATTGGGGTTCACACCAGGGTCCACCTGACTTCAGAGGCTGCACTTGTGACCACAGCCCATGGGACCTCGAAGAATGAACCCAAGTGTCACCGTCTGAGCTACTGAGCACTGAAACAGCCTTGGACTGCAAACTCTCCCATGGGCTTCAGAAGCCGGATCCTTCACATGGATTTCACAGGCCATAAAACCAAGCCCGACTGAATAGCTATGGAATAAGAAGAATCTTAGTATTTAAACCCAGCAAGGAAATAATGTAAAAATTAGGCAACTCCTAATAACTTTATCCAGCTGAGCGGTTTGAGGGGGAGAAAATACTCTGCGGAAAATTCAAAATGATAATGAAGTTAGGAAGCTATTAGTTAAACTGTTACAAGACTTTGGTTTTTCAAGAACCTCCCATTTCGATGTTCTAAATAATTAATGGTGCTATCCATTAACCTCTGCACTATTACACCACTCGAGAAACCCGAGTCTAAAGCCACGGGAAGCAATAAATTGTGGGCATGGGTGCCTCATTATTAAAATTAAATGTCATTAGCAGCTCCTGACAATACCTCTTTCAGTGACTTAAGGAGCAAACCCAGGCAATATAAACTATCCAAGCGCATGAGCCTCTGCTTTACAAACCCTCCTAGCCTGAAAAGGGCCGTGACACTCTGTCACCAGGGATCATCAGATGGTACTTCCACCACCAGCAGCCACCACCAACAGGCACCTCCTCTCCTCTCCCATGGACTCCCACCCTCCTCCACCAGCACCTTGGAAAGCCTTGGAGAGCGCCCAGCTATGCAGACCCCCCAAAGACAAGTGGGGAGACGGGACCTCTGGAGTTTCCCTGGGACTGAGTATGTGCTTGTAGAGGCAAAGAGAGAGCAATTGGTGGGAAAGAAGGTGGCAGCTGAATTCCAGCCTGGAGACCTGGGCAAAGCCCCTTCCTTCCTCTGAGCACCTGCAGCCACCAGAAAGCAACAGAACCCAATTCAAAGCAGCTTACCCAGAGAAGGGACTCGGTCCGACAGAGAAGCCCAAGGGCACACCAGCTCCAAACAGATCCAGGGCCCAAACCATGTCGTGGGAAATCCACACTCAGTATTTCCCCTGGGCTAGATCCACTCTCAGGCCGCCCCCCCTGCCTGTCCAGGCTCAGGGACTTCCCTGCTCAGGGAGAACAATTCTTTTAAAAGCCCTGGAATAGAGCTGTTGTGAAACCTAAGCTGCGTGCTCATCCAGGCACCAATCCCCTGGACCCAGGAGACAGTGGAGGACCATGGGCATTCCACATGGATGGAGACAAACATCCTTTCCCTCCAGCAGACAGTAGTGGCCTTTGAGAAGAAGTGGACGTCCAGGACCTCCTCCAGCTCTGGTGCTCAACCCCCACATCCCAGAATGTGACTGTCTCAGGAAACTGGCTGGACCAGTGGTCAACTGGGTCAGGCGGCCAGCCCCTCATGGTCTGTGAGGGGCACACCCAAGGGCACCAGAGGAGAGGCCTGGACGATGCAGCACCGGCTCCCCTCAGAACACCCCAGATGAAGGAGCAGAGAGGGAGGTGCAGGAGGAGGGCACCCCAGGCACCCTCCTGGAAAGAGCAGCTGCTGCCTGAGACAGGTGCTCTACGCTACCAGGAAAGGGCTCCTGGGAGGGCAGGGCCCACTCTGAGGACCACGGACACCCAGCTTTGACAGCTACGAGCCCTACTCCTCTGCCTGCTGGTCATGACAGCCTGCGGTGATATGTCCCAAGTACCCTGAAGGACAAGGACGATACAGTAAGGCCTCCCTAAGCGGGAGCCGTGAACTTCATCGAACTTGAGATTCCATTTCTTTTAAGGACACTGACATCAGTCGGAGCCTTTTCTTCCTGCCCTCTCTCGTTTTTCAACATCCCCCAATATTTGAGCAGAACTTAAAAGGTGACAGCCTGTGCCCACCCTCCCCTTCTCTCTGGAGCCACCCAGATGCACCGTCTCTTCTTCCACAGCTATCCAAGCACTCTCCCGTCCCTCCGAGTGGGTGACAGCAGCTTCTGCTGCTGCTGGGGTTAGAGCCCAAGGGACAGCCATCCCGGAGCTTGTCACAGTGCAGTCTCAGGCCCCCCAACGAGATGGGGTCCACCTTTCAACAAGCCCCGGACCCATGCTGACCCAGTAAAGTCTGAACAGCACTGGGCCCAACTCTGTCCGAGAACCACCTCTGTATATGCCCTCGCCAAAGGGTCCCTGAGCCTGGGCGCCTACCCATCTCCTAGCCCTGAAGGTTGCTCCTCTCCCAGCATGGGGGGTCTGCATGGCACTCAGCCCTTCTCAACCCACACCTCGACCTCCATTCAACAATGACACCCACAACGCATGCCCACTGCCCTGATGGTGGTGACCTCGTCTCCACAATCCCCACAGACTCCGTCCCTCTCCTGCATGGACCTATATTGCCAAATCCCTCTGCCCCTGACTACTCTGCTGGTGGCCCTCCCCCTTGACTCCCCTACCCTGGTGGGCTGGATGGACCTGTCCCTGTCACACTTCCTGGGCTGTCCTCCCTCCCTGGGCTATAACTCCCTGAGGGCCACCTGGGCCCTCTGGGCACCACCTCCCCTGGGCCCCCAGGGGCTTCCTCCAGACGGCTGCTCTGAGCCCCACCGGAGCCTGGTACCCTCCTGGAACTGCTCCGTCCATGATGAGCTTAAAGCCTTCCTAAGTTGGCCTACAAGGAAAATCTGAGATCTACTTTCATATAAATGTCATGACTTTCTAATAGGAATTTAAACAAACATATGCCTAACTTAAGCACACTTTACATACTAGGTCATTTACCTCCTAAGATCCTGGGTAATCGCCAGGGAATCAGCATCCATTCCCCTAAGGGGTCCACCAGCACATGGGCACCCCAGGAAGGCAGGTCTTGGGTGGGCTTTAACCCACTGACCAGGCTTCTGCCACTCCTTTGGCCACAGAAACCCCATGGTCTACAGCACAGCGGGGGACGTGTCCAGCACTGTCCCAAGCACAGTGCTCTCCCAGGATCTCCACAGTTCCAGGGAAGGCAAGTCCACAGCCAATGTCCTGACAGGTCCATGTCACCCACTGGGAGGTTTCGAGGACAACCATGGGGTTGAGACTTTTTTCCTTCTGTTTTGGAGAGTTTAGCAGAATCACAAGGACGCGTCTCTGACAAGAGGCTGCGGTGCTCTTTCTGCTACATCTTCTGACTCAGAAAGAAGACCACAGACCTGTTTGGGACAGGCGCGTGGCCCACACCCACAGGTCCTCTCCCAGCAAGGACTATAAAGGTGGATGAGCACTGGAGAGGGCAAGGAAGCCCAGTGGGCAGAGCTGACCATGGCCCTCTGGATTCAGGACACGGTGTGTTGACGTGGAGGGGGGATTCCAGGTCCCAGGTCCCACTCATTTCTTGAAGGATCCTATAAACTCACTCCTAGTTGGCTTCAGAGAGGTGACCCCTGCTTTGAGGTATGACGGTGACAAACACCAGTGACAACAACCAGACCTGACAGTTCTCCAGGCTCACTAGAGCCAGGCGTGGCCAAAGTGCTTCACTCATCAGTAACTCTGATAGGTGGGTGCGAACGCGGCCCTCACCCCCTCGCTTTGCAGATGAGGAGACCAGGCCCAGGCAGCTTCGCCAACGTGCTCAAGGTGGCTAGGCCAGAGGGTGGAGAGGTTGGGGTTGGCCCAGGCAGCTGCTCCTGGGTCTGCCCACCACATCCCACCCTTGGAGACAGCAAGAGCCACTGAGAACAGCCGGCCAGTTTGTTCAGCAAGGTGCACGGGCCACAGCAAGCCTCGGGGTGAGAGGCTCCCTCGGTGTGAGCGACTAGGGGCATCTGGGCACCTGGGGAATGCGGCAGGAGCAAGCCTGTGGGCTCTCCTTCTTCCCAGAGCTTCTAACCGGGGTGGTGCTGGGAGAGAGGGGAATAGGAGCAATCCCCGAAAGAGTGGCTGGATCACCAACGCAGAAGTCAGTGGGAAGAAAGAGCAGAGGGGAGGCAGAACGTCCAGGGTCTTGTGAGGGAGGGAGCGTGAGGACAGGGGCTCCTGGAGATGGGAGTCCCACCGGGAAGAGGGAGCAGCTGATGGCATAGACGCTGCCAACAGTCACCTGGGAGCAAGGCTGGGCGCTGCCCTCTGCAGCTCAGGTGATGGACGGCAGGTCATTGCCTGCTCTGCCCCACGGGTTCCACATCTGGTGGCATCCAGCTCTTGTGGGGACTCTTTCTGCAGGTACTGTGAAGTATGGGAAGCCATCATAGGGAGATGATCATCCAGAGAGGGAATCCAATACAGAGCGGTGAGAGCGATTCCCAGGGACGGCGTCTGGGTGCTTGGAGTCCAGTGGGACTGAAACCCAGGGAGCATCATGCCAAGGCTCATTCGCCACCTGCACCAATAAACCCCTCTCGGGTGAACCAACTTGAACTGGCCTGACCGTCTCTTGCAAGAGGAAACTGACCCATCTAGCTCTAGAGGGACGTGCTGGGAGCCAGATCCCAGGGGCCATATACATAGGAGCAGAAACAGAGGTCACTTTGGCCGGGGTGAGTGCCCCTGATCATGTTGGCACTGGGGCCCAGGGAGAAGAGGGAGAAAGGAAGCCTGAGATGCAAATGGTAGTGGGGGCTGTTAAGGATGGGGGGGTCTGTCCTGGAAGGAGACTGGCTGCCCTTGGAGGGACAAGAGGGAAGGTCACTGTTGGGGGTTAAATCATGTCCCCTGAAAATTCACATGCTGAGAAGCTAATCCCCAGGGTGCCAGAATGTGACCCTATTTGGAGAAAGCTATTTACCAAGATGACCCTGTTCAAATGAGATCGTTAAATGGCCCTAATCCAACATACAACACAGGGATGGCCCAGGGAGGTGGCCACCCACTAGGCACGCCCAGGACGGAGGCCTAGAGCAACCTGCCACCTTCCACCTCAGACTCTGGCCTCCAGCACTGAGCGGAATGTTTTCCGTTGTGTCAACTTCTGCCACCTCTTAAGTGGCACTTTGCTGCTACTGCAGCCCAGCAGGGATGGAGAAGTGGTGAAGACGCACTCCCATGGGGGGCCCGGGCCCTTCTCTTAAGCAGGACAGGGGTTGGCAGCCTCATGGGCACCAGAAGCAGAGGCCTGGGGCCAGGGGAGGCAGCTGCCTCTGGAGCAGGAAGGCAAGCCAGCTGCCACCACGTACCAACAGCAGTTGCATGTCCCGGGCGTGGGCTTGAGAAGCAAGAGAACTGGACCTTTTTTTATTAAACGCAGAGTTGTACCCAAGCGTGGTAAGTCGCACACGTCGCAGTTTGATACAATAATACACCCAAACAGAAGCAGGGCCGGAGGACCTGTGGGGACTCGCTAAGCCTCGGGTTCAGGGAGCCGTGGGGTGTGACCCCCCGACTTCCCGTGTGCCAGGGAAGGAAGACGCCCTTGACGGAAGCTGGAGGACGCTCCACGATTATGGCCACTGGGAATTATTTCAAAATAAAAGTTTAGAAAATGTGAAAAGAAATGTTAAAAGTTAAGCCTTGTCTCCGCTGTGCGTCTTCCTCTCTGCTCGGTGATCCTGCTCCTCTTGGTCTCGTCACCAGTCTCCCGCGACTCCAGCCCCCTCTGGGTCCACCTGAATAGGAGTTGCGGGGAAACCTTCCAGAACCCATACCCCACAGGCAGGTCCTGGAGCCTGCTAGGGCCGGGAGAAAATGAGCCGGTGCTCTCACCCACTCTGTGTCTTTGTATTTGTGCTACTTTTGTCAAGCGGAACCCGGTAGAGAACAGGGCTCGTCTTTCTCCTGGGAGCTCTGAGACAGCCCCTGCACGTGGCCCGCACAGAGCCGCAGCCGAGGCAAAGGCTCCATTCACACCCGGGCACAGAAGCTCACCCGCGGGGTGGGCGCAGGGCATGGTTTCTGTGAAATGCCTAATTTTAGTTTCTAGTCATTGTTAGCTATTCCACAGTGTCCCCTGGCCTGCCTCAATGGCTAGTTGTCCACGGGGAGCACAAAGCTGCCTTTGCCCAGAGAGCCCGAGCGGGGAAGGGGGACAGCCACAGCTGAGCCGGGTCTGCCTCTGTGACTGGCCCCATTCTTCCCAGCTCCCTGTGGGCCAGCTGCCAGGAGCAGAGCTGGGAGCTCTCGAGCGCCTCTCCCCCGCCAAGAGGAGAGTGTAAATACATCTTGGGAAGAGGAAATGGGAGAGAAACACAGTCCCCAGAGGACAGTGTTTTCAAGTGGTCACATGAGTTTGAGACTTCTAGGCTGGAGACTCAAGAGGTCAGGACTTCCCTGTCATTTGGGGCATTCAAGCAGGGACTAGATACTGACTAGGTAGGGACACTGAGGAAGGGACAGAGAGAAGCCAGCATTGCAAGGATGGGTTAGAAGGATGGATGGATGATAGCCAGATGGACTGATTGACAGGAGGTAGGTAAGTAGGTAGACAGACAGACAGGCAGACAGACAGACTGGCACAGCAAGTGAGTGACAGATGCATTTGAATGGATCCTGCAAAATTCCATGTGTTGGTCCCCAACATGGCAGTGCAGAGGGGTGAGACACTCGTAAGTGAGTAGGTCATGAGAGTTTGAGATGGACCTATTGGTTGACCACACAGGGAGTGGCTTTGTAATGAGAAGTGAGCTCTCTCCAGCGCACATGCTGTCTCACCATGTGACGCCTCTATAAAGTTGTGAGGCAATGAGGAGGCCCTGGCCAGATGCTCAGCAGATGTGGCACCATGCTCTTGGACTCGGAGGCCTCTAGCACTGAGAGCCAAATGATTTCTATTCTTAATAAGTTCCAAGCCTCAGGTATTTTGCTATAGCAAAATAAGACAACAGACAGAGTCTTCTTAAAAGGAGGGCACAGCTGAGTCACAGATGCAGATGGGAATCTGTCCTCATCCACATTTTCTAGCCCCATGCAGCTGTATACCATCCACCCACCACTTCCTGACACCACGTGCCATTTGCACTTGGTACCTGATAGGACAGACACCTAACCAGAATTTGTCCAGCCCACAGGAGACAGCTGATGTGCCAGACTCCCCACCACTCATCTCAGTGACTGCCTCACTATCCTGGCCGCTCAGGCTGGAACCCCTGGACACATCCTTGACCCCTCTCTTGTTGCACCCACCGGATCCTCAGCAGATATAGAGACCTGACCTTCAAGGTAGACCCAGGGTGGCCACCTCTCACCACATCCAGCCCTGCCGCATCTTGATTTGCTTTCTCCTGAAAGCAAAGATGGAGGTAGATTTTGGTGCAGGGGTTTATCAGGAAGGTGGTCTCAGGAAGCAGGAGTAAGGAGCATGGGGATCCGAGTGGGAAGGAGGAAACCCGCCATACGGGCACATCCTCAAGGTCATCGCTGCAGGCAGCCGGGGCTTCACTGGGGCAGCTCTGAGAATCCTGGATGTCTAGCCCCACCAGTGGGGGACTGTCCCTGACTCTCCCAATGTTCTGGCTCCACTGCTGCTGCCTGGGAAAGGACCTGGGGCACCAGCTGCCCCTGTGTGGAGGTAGCAGGTTGTACCCATGGGTGTTTGGGTGGCAAAGGGGAGTGAGAGGGGCCTTCGTCAGCTTCCGCTGTGGGTGGGAATATTTCCTACTGTGGCTGGCTTCAGGCTACTGATGGGATGTCCATCAACTGGCAACCTCCCTGAAAATGTACTCACCAGCTCCTGCCCAGTGCCAGCCACCCACATGCTGGCTGGGTTGGAACCAGAGCCAAAGACCAAGGCAGAGGTGGTCGAAGCCCACAAGGCCGGGGCACAGCCTCCAGGGATGCTGGCTGATGGGAAGCTTGCTCCGAGCCACTGGAGTTGATTAAATGACCTTCTACCATTACCTGGCTCAACACCATCTGCTCTCACACTGCAGCCAGACCAACGCCTTCAAAGGGTCAGCTCAGAACACAAAGCCCAAGTCTCTGCCCAGCCCTGTTCCCTCTTCAGGACCCTCACCTGCTGGCCCCATTGGCCCGACGTCTGCATGCCCATCACGTGAAGCCTCAGCTCCACTGGCTCCTTGGTGCCCAGCTCAAGCACACACCCACCTCAGGGCCTTCACACCTGCCGCTCCCTCGGCCTGGCATGCTATTCCCCAAGGCCTTCCTGTGACCAGTTTGTGCAGAGGCCCTTACTAAGAGGCCCCTCTGACTCTCCATCACAGACAGACTCCTGCCTAGCACCTTTTCCACAGCCTCACTGCACCGTCATTCAGAGAAGTATGACTACTCAGAGTCAAACCCACACTTACTCCTGTCCCGTCCCACTCTGCAACTCGCTTCCTTAAGACTGAGTCTCCGTGGCCAAAACAGCGACTTGCGCGTAGTATGTGTCCAATCAAGATTTTTCAAATAGCTAGCAATCAGAAATTCCATAAAGTTCAGATACCACCACTCCCCACACGGCATTACAAAGACTGCACCTAGCTCAGAGCTCCCAGGCCAGGTGTCTCTCCAACCCAACGCAGCTCTGGTATCCCTCCCCTTCCATGGCTAAAAACTCCCTTGCCCATCACTGCAAACTGGTGGGTACGGTCACAGATGTAGCCACTCTACTCTCTAAATCCCATGTGAACCAGGCTCAGCCAGAAGTGGACAGAGCCCTCATTTAAAGTCCCTGCAGCAGCTCCAGCAGGGGACAGTCTGTAACAAGACAGAAGCAGCTCTGAGGAGGGGGCGTGCTCACAGAGAAAGCCTGCGGGGGCAGGGGCACACCCATCTCCTGCAGGGACCAGGGGCGAGTGGCCCAGGTGAGCAAGGAGCTGGAAGGCTCATAACTAGAGCCAACGGCAGCTGGGGAGGCAGCAGCACGTTCTTCCCGCAGCCACCAAACCCTACAGATGATTGCTCTTAATTTTAACATCAGCTTTGGGCACGGGCCAGGAATAGAATTCTAAATATAGTCCAGAAGAGAATTAAGTGGGATCTTCCAGTTTCTTCAAGCAACTCACAGAGGGCACATCCAGGGATAAGGATGTGACATTGGCCACGTGGGTGAAGGTTTCCAAGCACCACCGCTGGGTGAGCCTTTGCAACACCCTTCCCAACCACTCCCCCACCCCCAGGCACACCTCGCAGAGTCCCGCCAGGGTGCCAGCAGGGACCCCTGCCTTGGTTCAAGTCAGGCCTTCACAAGTAGACAGGGTCAGGTGCCATGCAGACCCTGGATGTAGGCCAAGCTCACAAAGAAGACCCACAGGAAGCCACCCCAGAACCATGGCCCAGGGCCAGATGGGGATTGAAAAGAAGTTCGGAACTGAAGGCTGTTCTACCAAATACCTTACCAGCCCTCACACCTGTGGGGTCCTCGAGAACAATCAAGTCCAAGGTGTCCCAACAAGAGGAGCTGGGAGACTAAGTGTCACATGGGACCTCGGTGGGATGGGGCTCTGAAACAGAAACAGCACAAGGAGAAACCAAGCCCTAACTAAGGTGTGGGCCTCACAGTGGCCACACATCAGTCACGGTTGCCAGAGGGACACACCCAGCCCCCAGCACCTGGTACCAGGTGTCAGTAAGAGGGGAAAGGAGGGCAAGATAGAAGGAACTCTCTGCCAGTCCACAAATTTCAGGGGGCCTCAATGTGTGCAGAGGCTACTCTTCAAGGTTTCACAAGCCAAGCCGGTCGGCCTTTAAAAAGAATGACACCTGTTACTTCCCACAGGAGGAGAGGCTCTCCCGTGTGCCAGCCTCCTGAGGCAGGTGTGTCTGAGGGTCGCACCTCACACGGGAACCAGTGTGCTGGAGGTCCCCGCCAGCGCTCCTCTGACGCACCCAGCAACAGGACAGGGGTGAGCCACACCCTCTAGGGGGACAAGCAGGGCACCAGGAATGGCCACCCTGGGCCAAAGAGGGTGCACTGCTGGGGGCACCCTCCTCTCCCATAGCCCACTTCCTGAGATGGCCCATGAGCCACCTCCAGCCACTGGCCTCCCTTTGTCCCCAGTGTGGAGCTCAAGGTCCAGAAACCCACGTGGGCGCTCAGGTGCACCGAGATGCTCCCTGCAGGAGTGGACATGAGGCCCAGGCACCCAGGGAGCCTCACCACCACCAGCAGGTCCCAGCAGCCCCCAGGCTCCTGGCCAACATGCACATGAAGGGGCCAGTGCTTCCTACTCTGCCAGCTCAGGGACACATGCCTGCAGGTGAGTACTGTCACTTAAAATTACTGCAAAGGTCACAGCCTGATCTGGGCCCCACCACCAACGTAGGGGGCAGGAACCACCAACACCACAGTCCATAAAGGGAACTGAGGTCCATCTGAGGAGGTGACTTGCTCCGGTCAGCTGAGAGCACTCATAAGGGCTGGGCCCCGCCTGTCAGAGCCAGCACCTGGCCCCAGACGAGCTGGCTCTGGCTTGCTGCAGAGGGGCATGCTGTGGCCTGACCCAAGTCCCTTCCCACCTGGGCTCTTTAAAGAAGATGAGAGTTCCAGTAGTACCCACCCACACACGCGCACGCACATGCACACGCACACGTGCACCCAGCACACACACGCACACTCATACACACACACACACACACACACACACGCACATACGACTCACTCTCGTAAGACTTCTGACAGAAGGCCTTAGGAGGGCTGCAGGGTCTCAGGCACCACCGTCCCTGTGCTGGGGACGGAGGGGAGGAGGAAGAAGCGGGTGAGCGAGGGAGGAGATGAAGGGAAGGAGGACAAAGCAGGAGGTGGAGAAGGGACAGGAGGCGCCCCGTGGATTCTTCTCACACCCTCCAGACACCAAGCCCCCAGCTGGGCACACGGCCTGTGCTGGAGGTGGCTCACTAGGGCCCCCAGACGTCACGAGGAGGCAGTGGCCTGTGCTCAGTCCCTGTGCCCACCCTCAGTTACCATGGCTCCAGCAGACCAGGCGACAGAGGCAGGGGAGAGTCCGACCCCCTCTGCCGGCTGGCCGTCCCGGGAGAGGCCACCGAGAGGAAGGTGAGGTTTCTGGACGTCAAAAAGGACAGGCGAGGCCTCACTGAGCAGGGAGAGGGGCACTGGAAGCGAAGGGCTCGTGGAGGGCGGAGAGAGGCCCAAACCCAAGAAGAGGGACAGGTGCTGCAGACCGCCACCACCCTCCCCACCCCGTCCTGTGGCTGGTCCTCAAGATCCAGGTGACAGGGGCTGTGCACGTGGCCCTGGCGTGGGGTCTGACTTGGGTTCCCTCCACAGGGCAAGAGCCACCTGCTCCCTGGGACACCCCAGGCACATCACATCACGGTCTGGGTGCAGGTGACCCTCATCTACAATACCCACAGGGGTCTCAGGGTGAGAGAAAGCAGGAGAGGAAAGTCCAGCCCGCAGAGCCCCGCCCACCAACCCACCCCACCTCCGCCGAGGACCTGTGAGCCTGAATGCGTTATGGTGCCCAAGGTGGGGACATGCGTTGGAAAGAAGGGTGATGTATCCCGAGACGAAGGAGCCAACTCAAAGGAGCTCCCCGTGGCCAAGTCTGGGACGGTTTGTGCAATCAGATGATGCCGGAGGCGTACAATCCACAGGTCACACGGCACACAGGCATCCAGACACGAAGGAGCACTCGAATACCCACACGGAGATCGACCGGGAAGGCGTCCCTGCACTGAAGCTCCAGTGACTAAAGCAGAAGGCAGATGGAAACAGGGGCCCACCCCCCACCCCGCGGCCCTGGGCAAGAGCCTCAACCTCTCTGCGGCTCAGCGTCCAGCTGTGAAAGGGAAAAGTGCCGTTCCCTTCCTGGGTCCCTCCTGTAACTTCACAACACACAGCCACCAACTTGGCAGCTGAAAGCCACACTGTGTAGTAGCTCCTAACTCTGAGGGTCAGCAGCCTGGGCCTGGCAAGCCCGGGTCCTCCGCTGGGGACACTGGGGTTGGAATCAAGGTGGCGGCCCGCTGCATTCTCAGCTGAAGCTCAAAGGAAAAATCTCCTTCCCGACTCAGGTGGGTGGCTGGTGACACCCAGTTGCTTAGAGCTACAGGCCTGAGGTCCCTGTGCCCTGTTGATGGTCAGCAGGGGCACGTGCAGCTCCCAGTGGTCATGAGCATTCCTTGCCACCAAGTGGGCCCTGCCACTTCCGCGTGCAACCATCCGTGCTGGGCTCCAGTTTGAACCTCCGGAAGAACTTTGTCCCTTTTCAGGGCTCATCTGATGAAGCCAGGCCCACCAAGGGTGATCATAGTGTCTAAGGGCACCTAAGTCACAGGGTCACACCATCATTGTCACTGGGCTCTCCACATGCAGAGAGGGGACTCGGCAGGACTTGGGTCTCTGAGGGTCCCTGTCCACCTTCCCTCCTCATGGGAGGACACAGGGTCCGTGCTCCGTGATGGTCAGGAGAAGAACCTCTGAGCAGGGAATCCAGGTCTAGCTCCCAACAGCCCATCCCAGGGCACCAGCAACCACTCCCAAGGTCAGGAGCCACCAAGCCGCCCTCGGAACAGGGCCGTGTTCCGAGAGACAGTCACCCCACATGGCCTTCAAGGCCCACAGCCACCCTCGTCTTTTGGAGTTAGGCAGAGGCCTCAGCTTCACCCAGGTGCCACGTGGAGGCCCAGGGAGCATGCCCTCCCTGCTCCAGTCCACTGCCTTCCCTCCTGGCCTCCCTTCCAAGCTCCGGGAGGAGCCCTGGGACTCTGCAGGAGCAGCCCCTGTGCACTCTGGGAACCCGAAGCCACGCCCTCTGCCCCCAGCCCTCCTCACTCACCTCCTAGGTGGCAATGCTGCTGCCCTGGACCCCTTACCACCCCCGGGGGCCACCCAGGTGACGGCTTGGTGCAGCGCCCCTCAGGCCCTCGAGCCACCCGTCACTCACCTGTGCACCTGCACACCCTGCTCGGCGCTTCCCACGCTTCCCTTTGGGCCAGGCCCCTCCAGTGCGGGAGGCCCTGGCTTTCCTCCAACCTCTGTGCCCCCCACGCCCCGCTTCTCTCTGCCCTGCAGACCCCAGTGCTCAGTCGTGGGCACCCCAGCTCTGCACACACGCTAGCCTTTGCCCATGTCCTCCCCTAGGCCAGCACCGCTTGCCCTCCCTCTTGGGCTGGATCCCCCTTTGGCTGTGACCCGCAGGGCACCTCCTGGGGGCCTGCCGCAGCTCCTGGAGCTCATGCACCATGGTGCGAGCCCTCAGAGCACCAGCCCTCCCAGCTCGGAGGCGCCTCCCCGGTGGCCAACACTTGCCAAGCCCACCACCCCCTGAACAAGCCATGAGCTTGGGGATTGCATGTGCTTCCTGCCCAGCCACAGGCCTGGCATGTCACCGGTGTGCAATTTGCCAGAAGGGACAGAGAAGGAAGCGGGGATGGCACTTGCAGGGCAGGTCACCCACGTCCCACCTGCCCTTTTCTACCAAGGCTCTGGATCCCAGGGAAGAAGCCTCTGGTTCCCCTCCACTAGGGCTGGCACCTGGGCTGGGGCCCCTGTAAAATGTTAGCTGAGCCCCTGGGTGCCCAGGAATGACCTCCACAGCCTCCTGCCAAAGTGACCACAGGCAGGACGCGGCCATCAGTCCAGCCCCAGGGCCAGACACAAAACAGAAAGGAAACAAGAGACAAATGACCAGAACCAAGATCCTCCCCTGCGAGAGAGGCTGCTGTGGGGGATAACTGCAATCAACTGTTATTGGTTGATTTTTAAGAACCACAAAGACACCAGTGATTGACGATCCACAGGTTTGTTTTCAGTGACGCCTGTCCATGCTAAGTCACGCTCTGAGCCGCGGCCCCTTTACCCCAAGGTCCCCCACAGGCGAGCCCTCCCTCCTTTGCTTTCCTGTGGCCTTGAAGGAACAGGCACAAAAAGGAGCTGCCGGTGCCACTGCCACTCAGCCCAGAGGCAGGGGACGCCACAGAGCACTCGCTGCGAGGCTGGGTCCTGGGCTAGGACAGAGCTGGGAGCAACACAGATCCTCACAGAAAAGGGACACAAGCAGGTTCCCCAGGAGGCGGGGCAATCAGAGTGGAAGGCGAGCCCATGACAGTGCCGACCCCGCCTGGGATCGTGATCCGGAGAGGAAGAGGCTGTTGCCACCACGCCACCACCAGAGACCCCGGGCCAACGGGAGCCGGGGAGGGGACTTCCACGCTGCATGTCAGTGGACACCCCCTCTGTCCCCAAAGAACAAGTTAGGGGAGGGAGAACTTCTAATCTTGTGTTGGGTCATCCTGAAGAAGAGCCAGGTCCTCATGAAGGTTACAGGGGAAAGGGACCAGTGCACAGGGCAGGAGGCCCGGCTGGCCAGCTGCGTCCACATGCTCCTCTGACCCAAAGCCGAGCTCACAGAGCACAGGGACCCCACGTCAGTTCAGCCAGCCACAGGGTTGAGCCCAGAGCATCCGCAGGTCAGCCTTGGACCACGGCCTGTGACGTAGGCCCAGCCCTCTCAGCCTAGCTCCTCCTCGGACAATAGGACACCGTGCCTAGACAGAGGAGCCCCCAGCACACCAAGCTGTGCAGGGTGAAGTGACAGGTCCCACAGGGGTGGCTCATTTTCCCCAGGAATGGTGACCCTCAGGCCAGGAGGGAAACCCCCCTTAGCACCGAGGCCCAGCAGGAGACCAGGGCATCTGGGAGCCTCGGGAGGGCGTGGCACCAGAGCTTCTGCTGCTGCCTGCCAAGGTGCAGGACGCTTCTCCACAGACAGAGGAGACCGAGGGGAGCTCACAGGGACAGAGCTCCCTGGGCAGGCTCTGCTGTCCTGTCCGGTCATGTAGGGCCCTCCTGGGTGGACACTACTATCAGCAATTCTTACTGCACAAGTGGGAAAACCAAGACACAGAGATGTCAGGCTCACCCCAAAGTCACACGGTGTCTACGTGGGCTGACACCAGGGCCCACATCCCTGTCCACATCCCGCAAGTCCTGGTCTGTTAACATGTGACTCCTGCTCCTCCCACCAGAGGGGTCAGGGGCATTTCATCCCCTGGACCTGAGGCTGCTCATGTGACAACCTACAGAAGCTAAGGTTCCAGCCTAGACCCCAAAGTCCCCACCACTTCCACCACTACCAAGGGCCACACCCCAGGCCCAAAGGGAAAGACGTGCAGAAGAGCCACGCACTGAGGGCAGCACGTGGCCCGCCCCACCAACAGGCAGACACCTGCAGAGTGGCAGGGAACAGCTGTGGGCCCCGAGGGCCGGGAGGTGCTTCTGCAGAGGCCTGGGACACCCCGCAGAGGGCAGACCCCGCAGCAGAGCAGGCAGCTGGAGAGAACTGGCACGCACTACCCAGGTCTGCCATTTCACTCACAGAGCTCCGAGATGCCTACTGTGCACATCCCCACAACACACGCCAAGCACACAGCAAGGCTCACGCCTCGGCAGACACGCAACAACCCCAAGCCACAAGACCAGGTGATCACGCCAACGGCATCGCCCACCCCGCTTGAAACTGCACCACCTCTGTGGCCTGGCCTTGCCGTGTCTTCCCAACCCAACCTTCCTGGTCTCTTCCCATCTTTCATCTTAACCACATCACTTCATTAATATTTTAAGCCCATCTTCTTTTTTCCTGTAAACAAACCTGATTGAAATACTGTCCAGATGTACCTGGAGAGAAGTTCTAGGACCACCCCCCACACACCTTTGGGTACCCAAATCCACGGATGTTGAAGTCTTTTATGTACAAGGGCATAGTGTTTGCCTAGTTCCTACACGGGTGCTTTAACTCATCTCTAGTGACTCATGACAGTGTCCTCTAGTAGGAACTCCACTAGTAATGGCTCACCTGCGCTGCTTAGGGAGTATGGAAAAGTGAAATTCTCTATTGTTCACTATCGATGCAGTTTTCCTCTACCTTTGACCCAGGGCTGGTCAAATCCATGCTGCAGAGGGTCAGCTGTTCTCTGTGGGGACCCTGTATCGCTGGCCGTGCAGAGAGGATACAGGAAAATAAAGGTCATAGCAAGACAGCCCGAGGCAGTCCTGAAACGGGCACATCTCGGGGTGTCACACAGATGACCCTGCCCCCCAGGGAATGTGCCACAGTCAGCAACTGCTGGGCTGGCATGACCCAAGGAACACACCTGTCCCAGCATCAGTGCAGCCGGAGACAGCATCTTCCTCCAAAAGGAAGCGGAGAGACAGTTCTTGGGATCTCTTCCCAACTTTATTTAAACCCCAGAATTATTGATTACAAGAAGGCAAAAAATTACCTGCCATGTCATGTGGATACAAATTGTCAAGAAATATTGAACCAAAAACGTCAGAGGCTGGGGTGCAGCACAGTGGTAAAGCCCTTGGCTAGCACGCAGGGGGCCCTGGGTTCCGTTCCCAGCACCACAAATAATAATAATAATAACAACAACAGCACAGTTCATCAGTAAGAGCACTGAGACAAACAGTTACTTCAGAAGTGTCGTATTTTAAACAATTGCACAATAGTGTATAATAAAGATATTTGTCAAGTTGTGCAGCCACAGCTCCCACCCTCTCCGCTGTTCTTGGCAGGTTCATCTCCCAGCTGCCAACTGATCAATGTCAGAGTCTACTGACACTCTGACTGCTAGATCAGGTACGTTGCCAAGCCACCAATTCAATGACTCTCTTCTCAAACAGGAACACGAGCCCCAGACTAAAAGACGGGACCCTGAGGACTCGGCGGCAGCCGTTCTCTGCCATCACCTTGCCTGGCTCTCAGTGGACAAATCTTGTCCTGGTGCCACCGTGGTTAAATGAACTGGCAGTGTCTCTGTGTCTCCGGACCCATGTGACTACAGATGTGAGCACAAGTGTCTGGAGATCACTCAACCAGGAGGGGGATGAACCCTTTCTACTCCACATGAAGGAGGCGAGGGCACAGGTGCTATGGTGGGCACCAGACTCACGAGGACTCACTCTTTCAGCCACCTCTCACAGACAGTCATGCCTGGCTTAGCAAAGCGGATGCTGCTCCTGAGAGAGGTGTCCGGCGGGGAGTGCAGGGACACAGACCAAGGTTGCCAGGACATCGCTAGGCAATTCGCTCTTAGGTGACCCCTGTAGATAAGCCGTCGAGCGGTGCTAGGTAAAGCACAGTGGTGTATGTGACACAGGGTCCACGGAGCCCCCTCACCAGCTCTCCTGCCCCATCTCCAGGGTGTGGAAGAAGGTGACACCGGGGAGGAATGGGGCTCCCATGCGGGAACAGCTGCGGCCAGTCACCAAACCGTCAGCTCTGAGAGTGACACCAACCTCACCTGTCTTGTTCCTGGATGAAAAGCAGCCGCTGGAATCCAGATGACAGGATGTGGGGGCTGGCTCACGTCCAGGCCAACCTCCCACTTGTTCGCAGAGGCATGAAACATGCACACACCTCTTCCCCCGTGAGACACGCTCTGCCTACAGTTCTGAGCACAGCCTGCAGCCTCAGGCCACTCCCCAGCGAGGCTGGCTTTGGCCACTTGGTGCTTTTTTGATTTTTCAGCTGATGTGACACAGCAGAGCTGTAATTGACCACCCCAGAGCCAGCCTCATCTCCCCTCCCTGGAGACCCACTTTTGTTGGGAGCCATGTGCTATCTACAGCCAGAACCCAGAAGAGAAAAGCCTATTTCCCAGCCTCCCTTGCAGCTGGAAGTGGCCACTTGGTGCCCCTCTGGCCAAGCAGGTATCGTGACTGTCTCTGGGTAGGGCTCCAGGAAGCCATTTCAAGAATGGCAGGTGGACACCCTTGCCTTTCACTGTCCCCTTCTTCTGCCTAGGACATGCTCCGCTGCCGCAGGTGGAGTGCTCTTCTGCAGTCAGAACTTGGCCAGAACGTGACAGAGCCTCCAACCCTGGGCAAGGCAGCCGTGTGCTCTCTTCACCTCCTGGGAAGAGGACCCTGCGTCCTGCGGAGGCCAGGCTTGGGCGTGTTTTCTATTACATGCAGGAAAACCAACCCCTAGCTCACAGACCAGCCAATACTGAAAAATCACTTCTCCCATAAAAATCTGGATTCCCAGCAGAGCTCCCAAAACAGAATGACCCAGCCACCCGGGGCCCAGAGCCCCCTGTGGCAAGAGCCAGCTCTGCCCAGAAGGCCCCTCCTGTCCCCCACCATTTCAGAGTCCTGGAAATAGTTTCCAGTACATGGGATAGAATGCACTTCTTAAATGCGTAGTTCTCCAACTCTCTGGTAGACCTGATCGCATGCCACCTCTCCTTCCTGGGCCACTTCTGCTCACACATCAACCATGCTCTGGGTGACAGGTCCTCGTGAGGGCCCAGAACACCCCTCTCTGCACACACTCCCCTCCCACTGGCCTCAGTGGTCTGGCCACTTCACAGGACCAGGGTTCAAGGCCTGCCCTCCCCGTGACTCTCCCCTGAGAGTCACCAATATACCTGCAAAAAAAACAAATGCAGCAAAGCAGGATGACCTAAAAACACACGTCCAAACCTCAGCAAGAGCTGTCCCACAGCTATCAGGTCACAGGGCGCAGCAGGGGGACTCTAGGAGGCCCCTGCGGGGAGGCAGGAAAGGAGGGGGTAGCACCCACGGCAGGGCCCTGGGCTGGACAGGGAGGGGTAAGGAATGACCCCAGCAAACAGCGGAAAGGGGAGAGCAGGCGAGGTGGGTGACTGGCAGTGGGCGATCCTGAAGGTGGTGCTCCACATAGCAGGCAGCCCTCGCCATCTGGGGTCTGTAATTGACCCATAGCCAGCCTCAGTCTCCCCTCCAATGTACCTGATCTAGCAGGCAGAGTGTCAGTAGACTCTGACATTGAAAGTTGGCAGCTCGGAATAAACCTGCCAAGAACAGCGGAGAGGGTGGGAGCCGTGGCTGCACAACTTGACAAATATCTTTATGAAACAGTATTGTGCTGCTCCTCCTCCTCACCACTGTCTGAGATGGACCCTGTGCTCGGTGGTCTTCTAGACTCAAGGCCCATACAGAGCCAGCAGAGGTGGGGAGGATGGACCTGAGGCTGCCTCCCAGGCCTCTCCACTTGACACATCACTGAGTTCCCAGCCTCCCCGACACTACTAAGGAAAGATGGAGTCATCTCCAAGGGATCAGAGGGTTTGGGGATGTGCTCTTTGGTACTGACAACAGCTCAGCAACCCTCACCCACCCTGGAGAGTCCGACAGTAACTACCACCACTCCACAATGTAAAGGAAGCCGAGGCTCAGAGAGGTGAAGCGAATGGCTTAAATTCACACAGATTATACATGGAAGAGACGGGGTTTGGACCCATGGTATCTCTTGACCAAAGAGACCCATCTAGCAAGGGCCACGCATGTCTCAAACTCTCTGGGGAAGCTCACTGACATTAAATAAATTGGTCCTTGGTAGATAAGAAACTCTCCCTGCTTAGGGATCCCCCCTTGGAGGATGAGACAATCAGACCAAAGGAGGCCGAGGTCCCCTGCAACATGACGGTTCCAAGGCTGCCTCCAGGACACTGTGGAGTATCCATCCAGTCAGCAAACACTCCCCGGGCAGTGCGCAGGTCGGACTCACATAGATATGCTATAAGAGACCAGCGCTGGTGACACAGCAAAAGGGAAACAGACCCTGTCCTCAGGGAGGTCTCAGGCCAGAGAACCTGCAAGGCTGTCCTCATGAATGGAAGGTGTGACATCGGCATCGTCCAACACGGCAGCCACGGCCATCGCCACGTGTGGCTACTGAACCCTTGAAATGTTGCTATGGCAGTGAGGAAAGGGGATTTCAACTTTAACGTATTGCATGTTGTTTACAGTCAAATTACAACAGGGAGCAGGTGCCTACTCTATCCGTTAGGCCACAAGCAGGCCTGTCAAAGAAATACGTGGAATTAAAGGGTGGCGAGTGAGGGCCGGCCACAGGCTACATGATCAAGAGGAATGTGGGGTGCAGGGGTGGGGAACCCCAGCTCTGCCATTGTGAAGCCTTACCAAAGCAACTGAACAACGACACCCTGTCCCTACAACGCAAGCATTGCTATCGGCTTCCATGTGGCACTGGGAGAGGTGGGGACAGGAACAGAAATTTCAAAAGCACCCAATCATTTTCTATAATGAACATGCAATGCTTTTATAATCAGGAAAACACTGTGGATTTTTAAACTCTGTATTTTTAAAGCATCCAGTTTTTACTTTTAATAGCCCTAGAGAAGCTGACAAGGTAATTACTGCATAGTTCTGCCACTAATGAAGCCATGTAGATACGCTAGAGGGGCCAGAGACTCCCAGTCAGAACTGTGGAGTAAAAGAGCATTCGAGGAATGCAGAGAGAGAGAGAGCCAGGCTCCCGCTCCCCACAGCCCACCAGCAGGCAGGACACCCCACAGCCCACCTGCAGGCAGGACACCCCACAGCCCACCTGAGACAGGACACCCTACAGCCCACCTGCAGACAGGACACCCCACAGCCCACCTGCAGACAGGACACCCCACAGCCCACCTGAGACAGGACACCGTGAGACAGAGCTGGAGGCCAAGGAGACGACAGACCAGATTTGCATGTTGGAAACTTTCTGTTTGTCAGGGGAAATGGGTGAGAGGAAGTGAAGACCCCAGACTCAGCCTGGAGCTTGTCCTGGAGAAGAGGCTCCGTGGAGCCTGGGGCCCTGGAACAAGTGGGTGGGTGACAGAAAGCCAGTGACACCGCGACGTGGGGCTGCAGGGGACGGAGGCTCTAGGAACGGTGCTCCCATGACACCCGCCTCTTGGTGAGGAGGAAGCCGGAGTTGGAGAGCAGGACGTCTGCTCTGGAGGGAAAGTCCTGGCAGGTGCCCCCTCCCCAGGCCATGCAGCAGAGGTCATCTGGCCCTGCAGGCTCTTCCTCACTCAGAACCCTGGCAGCAAGCGTCCAGCCAGCTGACCAGTCACAGCCAGGTCACTTAATCCCAAGGTGCTGGCATGATGCCGACTGGCTCTGCAACCCGGGGGCGGGGGGGGGGGTGTTGAGAGCGCTGGGAGCGAGTCAGAAGGGAGGGAGGGGGTCAGCAGTTCTCCAGAGAGATTGTGCCCCAGAAGACACTTGGCCATGTCTGAAGATGTGATTGTCACAACCTGGAGCTGGGTTCTACTGTTATCCAGTGGGTAGATGCTAGGAAACCACTCAACAGCCAATGGCAAGGCCCAATAACAGACAGTGACCTGGCCACAACAGCAAGACCACTGGGGCTGAGAAGCCCGGCCCGAGATGAGAGGCCCCTTCCTCATCGCACACCACACCCTTGAGCAGAATCTGGATGGAGGCCCCCACGAGACCCATGGAAACAGAGTCACAAGAGACTCTTGGCCTAATCCTAGGTCCTGGCATCTGGGGACCTAGGAGACAGAGGCACAGGACAGAGCTCAGAGGCTTAGAGTGGAAGGGCAGGGTGGAAAGAAGGGTGCTGCAGGAACCCCAGATGGCCTGGCCCAGGGAGAGGACCACAGTGCAGGGAGCTGGGAGAAGGGCACAAGGGCAGAGAAGGACCCGCAAGAAAGGGCCACCACCACTTTCCCCGCCAGGTACAGTGTCAGGGCGTCCACAGTGCCCGTGGGCAGAGGCCCATTCCTATGACCTGGGGCCGGTGGAGGAGAGGGAGAAAGCTCCTGGTGACCATGAACTGCTCGTGGGAGGAAAGCTCTCGGGAACTTGGGAAGATGACCTGACCCTGCCTGCAGACACAGAGGACCACTTCTACAGAGGAGCTGTGGAAGGACGCAGAGAGGGCAGTGAGGGGACCCGGCCGGAGGCTCCGTCCCAGGGGCACCGTCTCAGCCCTGTCCTGCAGGCCACACCACGTACTGCCACTGAGGGACTGAATGCACAATGAAGGCCCAAAATTATGCTCAGGCCCACTAGTGTTCAAGGAAGCTCAAGTTAACACCAGGTACCATGTGTCACGCTGCGTGTTGGGGAAGAAGAAATTCCAGACCTCAGGAGTGGGTAGGGTCTGGAGAAAGGGCACTTCGGCCGATCCTGGAAGGAATATGAGTTGGTATATTTTTCAGGAAGGTAAAATATCATTAAGATAAAGAACGTGAGTCCCCTGAGGCCCAGACATGCCACAAGCTGGCACACACCTGGAGGAAACTCTGAGGTAAGCACAGGCCACTTACACTCAGGTAATCACCACCCACTGCCCATAATAGCTAAACACGGGAAATAACCGATGGCTGAACACAAAAGTGTAGTCTTTGAAATAAGAAGTGACTGTGAAAAGAGAGGGGATAGATGTAGTGCTCTCAGATGGAAGCCCCCACACCCAGTGCATTCTGCCCTCTTACACACCAGTGCATCTGGAAACACAGGCGCTGGGGAGGTCAGCAACTTGGAATTCACAACACAGTGACCCCCTGAAGTAGAGAAAGAGGTGCAGTCTAGAGCACAGTGCAGAGTCTACCTTTCCAAGGACACTTGGAGTTGTGGCTAAGATCATAGTAGTGCACTGACAGCCAGGGGGTGGGTGTTTTGCAACTTTGAACTCTTTCATAGATATACAGACTTCAGTGGGAGCAAGAACTCTTCCACATGACTTTGTATCAACTTTCTCCCCAACTAGAGTAGCTGGGTTCTGTGTTCAGGAGGCCAGAGTTAGAGCAGTGGATAGACAGACAGAGGCAGCCCTAAAAGGAGAGAGGGTCAGATGAAGGGTTGGAACTTTTTAACCCAAAGTTGTTGCAATAACTGACCAGAACAGGAGACACTCTCTACCAGCCCTGGGTCACATGCAGTATGATCACACAGCATCAAGGGAAGCATGCATAGCATCTTAAGCACCAAGTCCCCCACCAACAGACCCACAAAGTGCCCCAAACCCACCCTGCTGCTCCGAGCTCCCAGGTCCCTTCCAACTTGAAAATTCTCTTTCTGCCAGAACTCCTCTGTCGAATGCAATCCATAAAAAAATTAATTGCCTGGTGCTTTTTAATAAGGTCCCACCACTTACTAAATAATCCATATTTCAGATTTTTCACCTCTGACATCTGCTCACTGGGTCCTATTTTGACCACTGGAACCAAAGAAAACTCCCGCACACGTCCTCTCCTGGCACAACTTAATCTCGGGCCTCAGAGCCCTCCTCCTCTCCCCCTAATGGACTGGCAGCAGCCACCTGCCAAACCCTCCGTTCCCACCCACGGAGGCCTCGACTCACAGACAGCCAAAAAGCTAAGTCCTCCATAATTTCCGTTCCAAGTTTGCTTCCTTCTACTGCCAGGGAGACAAAAGGAGTGGGGAAAGATTTTCTCGTGAGAAGCCATTCAACTTCCATAATTGGAACAATCATGGATGTGCATCTCCAACGCAGAGAAAACCAAAGCATCATGGAGCACTGAAGGCTTGGCCCTGAATCACTAATAAAAAGATTAATTAAAGGCTTAAGGGTCTGCTTATGGCAGCCTCTTTGGAAACTCCAAGGAAATTAACTGGCCCTCCCAGATGTAGGGATTTCCTCAGGCTGGCACCTTAGTGTGACCGAATGACAGGGTGTCAAGAGTCCTAACAAAGAAATCTTACAAGACTTGCATGGGTTTATTGTTTAAAATTTCAAATAAGGCCCTGGTACCCACAGAGCTGCCTTAAATGGGTCTCTCTGTGCAGTTCCTACAGCTCTGATGTGTTCCAGGGAGTGCAGGAATCCCTCCCCACAAAGCCAGCCTTCACTGGCCTGGGGGATTATCTTTACTTTGATGCCCACCATTTAACACCATCCTTTGGGGTCATTGCATTTAGAGAGAATAAGTCTTCAAAGGAAGGTAAAGGCAAGTTGTTACCAAACAATCTATGAAGGGATCACTCTCCTCCAAGACAGAAAATTGAGTCCCTTGCAGCTTGACACCAAAACACCAGCTTTGATTCTTTTTTTGAACGATACATTTCAGAAGCTCAGACTTCTCCGGCAGAAGTGAAAATTGCCTTCTGGTGGAGGAAGGTTTTAATGATCACTTTGCTTCCTGCGTCTCCATGGTGACAGGGAGCTCACAGCCCACCCCCCTCCTGCTTCATTAGGCCTTTCTTTCTCCCTGGAAAGTAATCAATCAAGCCATATAGACGCCTTTGTGACCGGTTTATCACCTAAACAATCGACTCTGTCGAGGGGTGGAGGAGTAGGCGAGTCCACAGAGTCATGAGACCCGGCTCTGTCCAGGCGCACGCCCTCAGCTCCCTGCCGGCGGCTCTGCCCAGCACACCTGTCCAGTGAGGCGGGCGCGCCCAGGTGCGGCAGGCCCCGGCGGAGTCAGGTGCCCACGGAAACCCGGCCCCGGGAGCAGAGCTCTGCCCTGCCCGGGGGTCCCCAAGCTGGGCCCCAGGAGCTGGGCGGGGGAGGGAGGGCAGAGCTCAGAGACTGCACTGGGCGGAGGCGGCCACGGTCTCTTCCCCAGGCGCTGGGCACCTGAGGAAGGGAAGCCCCCTCCGAGGGGATCGCAAAGCCCTGCCGCCAGAGAGGAAGGCACGCTGCGGAGCGCCCGGCTCTAGCCCGGAAAGCGGCTCCTTTCCGGACAAAGGGCTCCGCGGCGACCCAGCCCTGCCTCACTGGGCATGGAACCGCGGCCGAGCGCCGGCTGCCGCGGCTCGCCAATGCTGCTAGGGACACCGAGCCGCGCGGGGACGCGGACCTGGCGCTACCTGCGCGATGCCTTCCCGACCCCGCCCGGCCGCCCCCGCCCCACCCGTTACCTGGGTTCTCCCCGGCGTCCGCGGAGGAGGTGGCCGAGGAGTCGGTGAGGACGGTGGGGTCACTCTGCGAGCGGCCCCGCGACACGAGGCAGCCGCTCCCGTCCTCGGATGCAGCCATGGGCCCGGCAGCGCGGGGGCAAGTTGGAGGGAGCCGCGCGGAATCAGAGCATCCGAGGCGGCCAAGGTCACCGGCGAGGGGGCTGGAGGGGGCGTCTTTTTAAAAAGGAAAAGAAAAAGGGACTGGGGAAAGGAAGGACCGGGAGGAGGACGCCAGGGTTGGCTTCAGGGCGGGGAGACAATAGCCCCGCCGGCTGCAGCCAGGCGCATCCCGGCGTGCGCGGCCTCGCTTGCTTTGTTATTTATTCGTGTTTATTCCCATTCTTCAGTCTATATTCCAGGAAAAAAAAAGTTGAACCAGGAAATAAAAACTTTTTCTTGTCAGTGTTTATTGCGTGCTTGGGGCAGGGGGTGATGTCCAGGAATGTCTGGGGGTGCTCCCTCCCCCACCCCACCCCCCACCCCCCCGAAAAAAAGGAAAAGGGAGAATCTTTGCTCGTGCAATTGCTTTAATCTGAAAGCTGTTCTTGGAGCATCTGTTGGAAAACATTAGGATTCTCCCATCATGCAGCGCGAGGAGCATGACGTCACGGGAGCTGGGAGTGAGAATGAGCGTGGTGATGGGGAGGGGTCTCAAATACTTGAACTGCGCGCTGCCAGGGGAAAGTGGGAGCTGGATCCCGGGTAAGAGCCGCCCACCCATGCCAGCCTGCTCTGGAAACAAGAAAGCGCCCTTCCCTGTCCCTCCCCCGCCCCCCACCGGCAGGAAGGGAGGAGACCCTGGGGGCGGTGCCTACCTTGGAGGCCCAGCTCCCGAGCAGTGGCAGCTGGCTGCTCTGCTTTCCACTCTGGGGATGTGAAGGCCAGTGGGTCCCACGGCACCCCTCCACCGTGGGAGAAGAGCAATCCAAGACTTTATCCTCCCCACATGGCCTGGCCTGCAGGACACCCTTTCTGCCCGTCTGCCCTCCCCTTGGCCCCCACCCCTTAGGAAAGGTGCAGCAGGAGGGGTGCAGGTTCCTTCCAGGGAGCTTCCCCCAGACACCCTTAATGAAGCTGAGGGGACCCGGCAAGGAAGGTGATACTCTAGGGCTGCTGCTCACCGAGGTGCCTTCCAAGGTGCTAATGAGCCCTTCTCACAGTTCTAGATTACGTTGTGGGGTGAGCACAGGTAACTCCTGGTCCCAAGTGACAATGACAACAACCGAGAGGAGTGGAGGGGGTGGGCAGGCACAGCGCTGTGTCACCTAGCCTGGTCCAGGAGATGCCCAGAGGAGAGGGCATCTCAGTAGACACCAGGAGATGCTGGGGGAGAGAGCTCCCGTTTCAGCCCTGCACACAGCCCCACGGGGCAGGCAGTGGAACTGAGGATCAGGGAATTTGCCTGAGATCCTCAACTGTCACCTGCAGAGCCGGGACTGGAACCTCGGGAGGCTGCTGTTATAAGGGTCTGGGGTGCAAGGTGAACACCCTGGCATGCTGAACAACAACCAGTTAGGTGCCCAGGGAGGAAGGAAGAGACGGTGAAGTAGTGGACAGTTACTCCACAGACAGCCCCAGGCTCTCGGGAGTGGCCATGTCAGCAGAGAAAGGGTCCATTCACTTGTTCATTCATTCAAAACATTCAGAGTCTAGTATGTGCCAGGCACCACACCAAGCTTAGGGACCTGTGTAAGCAAACACAGAAATGTCTCCACCCCTGAGTCTTCCAGGAAGGAGGGCGGGGAGGCTGAGGATGGTCACCAATAAGCCAGCAGATGCCAAAGACACATTAAATTAATACCATGAAACAAAGAGGAAGTAGAATTCCACAGGACCTGGATATTTTTTATCCACATACAAATGAGCCGGCTCTGTAGTGACGAACGTGTGCCACCCTGGGCTGAGTGCTTTATACCAGGCTGATTCCTTCCTCACAGCTGCTGGGATGTGAGAGCTGCCCTGGTCTCCGCTTTAGAGATGAAAAGTGAGCGCAGGTCACAGCCAGAAGGTAGAGGGCCAGAGCCAGCCCGTGTTCCCGATCTAGGCCGTCCATGAGCAAGTCCTCTGAGTCCCCACCCGAACCACACTATCGGCATCTCCCGGTCTGAGTGAGTGATGGCTGGGTCAATTCAGTCCCTTCCACAGAATCTGCATGGAAACCCAGCAGGGCTGAGGCTGGTGGGCAGGACCCCATCGATAACTGCCCCCAACCAGGTCTACTGTGCCATGGGCTGGCTCCTGCTGTGTGGAAAAGGTGCACAGGTAAGTCTGAGTTCAGACAGAGAGCCACCAGAGGGAGGGGTCCTCCTCCCCGCTACCAGAAAGATGAAGAGCAGAAGAATGGACTATGGACGTCAGTGTCACCTGGTGCCTTGTCTGTGAGTCACAAAGATAATTTCCAGTCCCTTGACAGGGTCTGCACCCCAGAGGCCTTCATCACTGCACCCGCCCGCATACAGCTGAGGGGTCAGAGCAAACCCAAGGACCAGGCTCAGCATCAGCATCCTGGAGCCAAGGGGGCATGGGAAGCAGAAGACAGAGGCATGGCTACTTATTATTGCTTTAAAAATATATTTTAGCAAAATATTGTGGTTTGTTAAAACTGGGTAGGGATGGAGCTGTTCATTATATTATTCTTTGCCTTCAAGATGTTCTATAATAAAAATAGTTCTGAATTTTTGAAACATTTAGCAGCCCACCCCCCATGCTGGACAGAAGACGGTCAAAGGCCTTGGGTATACAGCCCGCCCCCTCCACACCGTGACTGAGCCCCTGGGGGTGAGGACGGACCTGGCCAGAGGAGTCTCCAGCCTGAGGAGCCATCCTTGTGAAGGTCCCGACTATCCCCTCAACAGATCCCTGGTGAGGCAGGTAGCTCTGGAAGCCACTCAGCAGCCCTACAGGAGCCAACAAGGCTTCAGGATGGCCCCAGAGTCCCCAAAACGTCCCAACTGACGGATGGGTAAGTATCGCGTGCTCCACTTACCCACATCCGCTGCCCCGCAGCTGGACCTTGGAAACCCCATGCTAGGGAAAGGAGCAGGCACAAACAGCCTGTGACCTGTGGCTCCACTTTATGAAAAGTCCACAGAACCCGAAAGTAGACTGGCAGATGCCCAGGTTGGGGGGCGGGGGCGGGGGCCAATGGTATAGGTCTTTTTTTGAGGTAGGTGCTAGAAATGTTTAAAATGTTCTAAAATTAGATTAGGGTCGTGGTGTCACAGCTCTGGAAATACACTGAAGCCATTGAATTTATACTTTGAATGGATGAGCTTTATGGTACATAAGTTCCTTCAGTCATGCTGCCTTTTTCATTTTATTTATTTTTTTTTTAATTGCACAAAGGGGCCCAGGCTGAGCTCTGGATCTGAGGAGAGCAGGTGCCACCCCTCACCTGCTGAGCATGATCACCTGGAGACAGACCGAAGTCACTGAGGGGGCCACCTGCAGGTCCTAGGTCAGAAAACCCAGAGCCTACCCCCACCCAGGGCAGCCATGATGATCCCAACACTGTCATCTGAAGGAACCTCTAAGAACCGGGTGACATCAGTCCAAAGGTCCCTTTGCCTCTAAGAAACAGAGTGCTGAAAGTTCTGTCCTCTGCCCTGGGGCAGCCAGAAAGGGTGTCATGGTGAAGGGGACACTGGGCTGGCAGAGCAGAGCACTGCCACCTGCACCTACACACACCCCCACGCGACCACGTGAGTGGTGGTGAGGAAAGACTGCAGGAGGGCCATCCCGCTCAGCCCTGTGGTGGCCTCATTGTCACAGGAAGTGCAGGTGAAGAGGCACAACCACCCGTCAACCTTCATGAGCATCCACTTTGTGCAGGAATAGCACAGTGAACAGGACATGTCCTCACCGGGGAGTCTGGTTTCCTTCCAAGGATGGTGGAAAGCCACTGGAGGCAGAGGTGGGTCTGCAAAGGACCCCCTGGCTGCTGTTAGGGAAGAGACCAGTGCTGACCGCAAGCAGAGAGGTAGGTCAGAGGCCACCGCCTTGCAGGCGAGAGGGGGAGTGGCCTGGGCCCGGCTGGGGAGGCAGACACGGAATGCAGGCTGGCTCCAGGGTCCCTGCAGGCTGTGACTTTGGGGCTGGGATGAAAGGGAGGAGCCGCAGATGACTCCCAGGTTTTGGGGGGAGGCTGATGTGACGAAGATTAACCAGATATGGGGGGCAGTGTCCAAGTAGCCCCCAAGTCTCATATTGACAATGGGTCAAGTGAGATGCCATTTCCTGGGTGGGCAGGAGGGAAAGGGGGCAGAGAAGAGGAGGAGCATTTGGGGTGGGAAGGGGCACAAGCCCTGGGGCAGGATGACCTGCCCCCACTGCCCACAGGCTGGGTGAGCCCTCTCTGGGCCTCCGTCTCCCCGTCTAAGGAGCACAGTCACTCTGCTGAGCTGCTCCACGAGACCACTTGGGGTCGTGTCCAGTGCTGGACACAGTGGCAGTGGCTCTCGTCAGGACTCCCCGAGGACTGCTGTGTGCCCTCCACAGTCTTGACAAGCATGGCCAGCGTGCAGACAGCGGGCGGTGGGCTGTCCTCAGCCTCTGGCACGGACTGCTGTAGCAGCACTGGACAGCCGCCCCCCCTTCGCTGCTCTTAGTGCCTACTGGCTCTTCTCTCCTAGGCCCTGGTGTCCCTGAAGCCCCCATCCCAAGATCTGGGCTGCTGCCATGTCAGCTCCACAGGGGTCTCTGTCGGGTCTGTTCACCCAAGAAGGTTCCCAGCACTGGTCAGCGCCCAGGACATAGAGCTCTGCCGGCTGGGTAAGTGCGTGCCTGCGTGTGGTGTGCCCAGGGGCATGCCCAGCCTAAGTGCGAGCCCCCGGGGTTGGGAAGGACTGAGCGGTCACCCCACCACACCTTAGTCCACAGCACTTCTCCTTCCATTCACATGAACACAGTGAAACCAGCAAACTTCAGATACTTTATAGGAACTGCTCAAGCTGCGGTCTAAACTCTTGGGAACCAACCAAAGTGGGACAAAAGGGCAAAACACCAGCGTGGGAATTCAAGGACCAAAGAAAAGAAGACAAACCACTCCTCAGAGGACAAGGTTAACACGAGGGCGGCTGCACCCTCTTGTGGCCATCAGGGGAACTGCACCAAAGCAGCCAAGGCGGGAGCCATCCTTGCACTTGGAGAAGTGAACTTAGCCTTGAACTTGACTTCCTTCACCTCAGGACTCCATCTTTGATGGGGGTCTCCACACAGGGCCCAACCATTGGAGGACTCAGGAGGAGTTCAGTGCAATGACAACCAGAACTTTAAATAAAACACTGCTCTTGAAAAACAAAATCCTCCATTTCACCATTGATGTTCCCCGGGAGAAAGGCATCGGCTGCCAGAGTGTTAATGCAGTGGGCATCCCACAGCTTCCTAGAAATGTGCCCAGCCCTCCCTGCAGTTCAGTTCATTATCAGGCTGTCTACAAAGTCCTTTCCAAGCACGTGCAAGATTGGGTCTGGATCTAACAATAGGGGAGCCTTCAGCCGGCCATGTCCCCCCTAAACCTAGTGTGCCAAGGGGAGGGCCCCACCTCTGCCCAGCTCACACTCCTGTGACCAGCACAGGTGCTCTGCAATAGCCGCCTGCCTTCTGCTGGTTCCTGTGTGACCCCCACACTCCACAGGGAGCATGAGGACGGAGAACACAAGCAGGAGACCCCAGGGAAGAGGGAAAACAGCCAGCGGGCTCCTGTGCACGGCTCCATGAAACCTTAAATATTCCAGCGACCCCCTCCCTCCCAGACTCTCCTTTGCAGGGGTGCCAGGATGGAAGCAGGGGGACAGGACCCCTGGAAAGATGGGGGTAAATGAAGAGAGCCCCCCGTAAAGCACGCAGGAACGTGGGCCTTTGCGGTCCTGGCTGAGCTCCTGCTTCCTGACTCTGGGCGTGGAGCAGCGGCCGTCCTCCCACCCTGCAGCGGCAGGAAGAGGGACGCAAGGCCAGCAGCGGAGCAAGGAGCCCTGCATCAATCTTGCCTGAGAGCAGGGCTCTCACCACTCCCTGCTCCGCTCCCTCTGTGAGACAGGGTCCCCAGAACTCTGTGATCACTCACGTTTCTGGAGCTACAACAGACCCCAGAGACAGACTCTGATGCCCCCACTGGGCAAAGGAAGAAAATGAGATGCAAAGCACCTAAGTCCTTGCTGGGGCCACCCACCCTCCGGGGCTCAGACCTGCACTGCATTAACATGCCCTGGCCAAGGTGCCCCATCTGACAGGTGTGCCACAGGACAGAGGAGGACTCCCACAGCCCTCTGAGCCAGCCCACGCTTGGTGCCTCCCACCTCACTGAAATCCCCACCACCAACCCAACTCAACACGGCCATCCAAGACACCCAACACCGGCTCTACCCCATGCCTTGACCTGCCACCTAGACTGCAGGGGGAAGAAGTGGGCGTGTCCAGCACCATGTGGACTCACAGGGAGTGGGTAGAGGCCTGGCCAGGCTGGGAAGGGGCCCAGGCCTTCACGGCACCTGCGTTCACTGAGCACCTGCTTTTGACAGGCCTTGGAGATCTGGGGGAATCTGCCCAGCAGACACCCTGGGTAGGAAAAGTCCGGAGGCATCACACAGCAGAACTGCCCCTCGATTCAATCACAATCAGGCAGACAACCCTTCTTTGAAATTTCCAACCAAAGAATGTGAGCAGGCACGAGGGTGAATGAACTGTGGTATGTGCGCTCACAACAGGCCACAGCGGGAGGAACAGAGAGGCTGTCCTGCCTGCGCCCTTCTCCAGGAGTTCAAACGCCACCCCACAGTGCTGTCATGGGTCCCTGAGGACAGCGACCACCCTGGCTCCTGTGACAAGGAACTGGGGTCCTAGGCTGCCCTCCTCTGGCCTGGCTTCCTCGTTTGTACCCCAACAGCCCCAGCAGGTTCCCCGGGAGGCAGAAGGTTGGCTCAGGCACTCAGAGACCACGGAGGCCAAGGCGGAGCCACGCTCTAGCAAGATGACAAGGAGGACTTGGTGAAGGACCTAACGGAAGGTGCTGGGAGAGTGAGGGCCTCCGCAGTCCAGCCTGCAGGAGCCACTGGCCCTTCAGAAAGGGTGGGCAGGTTGAGCAGGAAGGCCTCACGGGATCCCGAGCCACAGGGTAAAACACAGGCTGTGTGCATGACAACAGGTGACTTTTAAAATAGGAGAATGATCACATTAAAATAATGGCCTTTGCGACCCGAACACTTCCTCCCCTTCCTCGAATGAGACGTGAGCATTTCAATGTTTCCTGGATTTATACACTTAGGAGACTCTGGGCTGAGCCTCACCATACACAGCCCGGATTTATGTCACCATCCTCCATCACAGAAATGGCCAGCCGCTTCCCAGAGTCACAGTTCAAACACAGCCTCAAGTGGATCTATAAATTACAGAAAATCCATAGCGCTAGGTATATCGGTGATACTTTAAAAACAGATCGCAAGTTCTGTAGCCATAAAGATGATCATTCCAGGCATCGATTTGTACCCACCACAAATGGGGATCCTCTGCGTGTTCACAGAGCCCTGCTCTCCAGCCCCTCTGCCCTTCACTGAAACTCCTGTGCACCCCAACGCAGGGGTCTGCCTACCAACACGGGGGCCTGCCGGGGCTTTGCATTTACAGAGCAATTGCTCAGCAATTAAACCGGTGCCGTCACCAGCCTCTGTGCTGGTACCTTTCCACAGTGCAAGGGCTTTCCAGAGGAAAGGGGGAGGGATATTCACTCTGCAGGTAGCAGCAGCAGCCAGCTCAGTGCCGTGACCTGGGGTGCAACAGCTGCCACCCTGGCATTCCTCGATGCAGCCTTGGGTTGCCCACAGTCTGGGTTCTTTCCAGTGGCTACTTGGGGTGACCTGAGAGTCGGTGCCTACTGGAGTACCAGGGGACCTGAAGATTCTAGGGGAAAGGACCCTGGAGTGCTGTTAGGAGGAACCACAGGTATGGAACTAAGGGTGGGGTGGGCTATGCCCCCATCGGATCCCAAAATGCCCAACCAAGTGAAGCAGCTCCTTCAGTCCTGGAAGCAAGGGGCCTGAAGAACTTGGGGGGCTGGGCCTGATCCTGTGCTGTTTCAGATTGGGTCTCCGTCGCCATCCCTGTGTCTGTGAGGAGTGCGCACAGAGGTGGTGCTGTGTGCCCCACGTGGAGCACTAGAGGATTCCCCAAAACAACATGAGCCAAAGCCCTCCGTGAGCATGGAGGCAGCGCTGGGCCAGTGTGAGCGGGGGTCACCCCCAGAGCTTGAAGAGCCTTGCAAACCTAACCTGGGGAGTGAGAGTTTCATCTGGGTGTAACAGGAAACTCAGTGGTGTCTCCAACCAGGAGAGCATGCATGTGTCCCCTCTTCTCCAAGGTCACTAGGGCTGGAGGGTAGCAAAGAGGTGGCCAGAGGCTGGGGGAGGACAGAGAGGGGAGAACCAGGGCCATTTGGCCAGGTGGTGACAGTGTCCAGGACAGAGATGGGTTTGATGATATTCAGCCAACTCTTCTTGCCAAGGCACCCTGTAGCTAATTCTGTAATAAGGGGGGTCCTCTGAATGGGGTCCCCCTGCCTACCTGCTGGCTCAGGTGCTCCTACCTTAGAGGTTGCTTGTCTTGGCGTAAAGATCCTGGGAGCAGGATTCTGGAGCCTAATCCATTTGCCCACAGTGTGGAGGGCAGAGGCAGCGTGAGCTCCTACAGCCCCCGGCCAGGATTCCCACGGCGGGTTTCCTGATCAACACTAATCTAGGCACGGCTATGAGGGTCTTTGCAGATAGACTCGGGGTTCTAATCAGCTGAATAGAAGACAGGGAGATTATCCCGGATGATCCCTGGGCTCCGTGTAATCATGGGGAGCCCTGAGAAAGCAGAGGGGAGGGAGGAGCAGAGGAGCGGAGGGGCAGAGGGAGGGAAGAGATTCTAGGGGTGAGGACACGGCGGCTGCCACTGGAACTGAGAGGGACCCAGCCACAAACCGACAGCAGGAACCGGACCTGGACCTCGGTGCTGCCTCCTGAAGGAGCAGGAGGCAAGTCTAGGAAGGAGCAGATCGGTGGAGACTGGGACCTCAGCCGAGGCCCACAGGGAACCTGCTGAGCCCACCTGGCCTCCGCCCACGCAGAGGGTGAGGTCAGTGGCTCCTGTTCCGGGCAGCCAGGTGGCTGCTCATTTTGGCAGCAACAGAAAGTTACGTGCTCATCTTCCTGCTGAGGCCTCCTGCAGGTAAGGGAAAGCGAGGCTCAGAGGGGGTGGCGTGTGCAAGGCTGCGAGGGGACCCGGGGACCAAACTGGGGGCACCACACTCCGACCCAACCCCAAGCATCCTCCTCCCACTTTTGTGCAACCCTCTGCCCTTAGCCCCACGAGATGGTCCTTGGAAGCGGCAGGACTCCTGTCAGCCATCCACCCAGAACTGAGCAACGGGCACACTGTGGATGGAGGCGGGCACACTGTGGATGGAGGCGGTGGAGAGGACCCCGGGCAGCCCACCTGCAAGGCAGGACAGTGGGACACACCCTGCCTGCTGCAGGCACCGCCTCCCACCTGGAGGGCAGGGCTTTCCTCTGCCACCAGCCTGCACGTCTCCAAGGCAGGCCCTCAGAGGCACAGGTAGAATTAGGGCCTCTTTCAAGACCCCCTGAATCAGGCACTAAGACCCAGCATTAGCCTGCTGTCAAGCACTCTCCAGGACCACGGGGCAGAGAGGACAGACTATGACTTATGAACAGTGAGGCAAAGTGGCTATGACTCCAGAGCCGGCAGAAGTAGGCGCCAGATCTGACTCAGCTTCCCAGCCGAGACCTCGGGCAGGCTCCTGGATCCCCGCAGCCCTCAGTTTTCAGCATCTGTCTAATGGAGTCATGCCACCAAAAAGCCATCTCCCACAGGTGAACAAGACGGGCCAGGGACAGGGCTGGTCCCTCACCTGGCACTGGCTGATGAGGCTGTCACTGTCTTGTGACCACACGACTCCAAGTTGGAAATCACTGTCATCTAGAAATGAGAGGGGGTGTCTCCTCTAATTCTTTATTATCCCAGTGTTTAGCCACGCAATTATTGAAGCTAATTTATCATGATTTCATGTGGATTATTTTTTTTAAAAAAGCATAGACAGCAAAGCCATTAAGATAAAAATAGAAATGTAAATATGCAGCAAGCCTCAAATGTCCTCATTATCTGACTCACAGGCACTAGGGTTCTGAAAAAAGAGACTTAGTCACAGAGACAGGTAATGTCCACGTAAACCAGCCACTTTGGACTTGTAAGCAGAGAAACACAGTCCTGGACTCACACCAGAACCTCAGCTGCTGAAGAGAACCTCGTCTTGGTCTCGGTGCTCTGGGGAACCTTGTCCAGCCATGTGCTGTGCATTACGCAGGTGCAGGGGGCAGGCGGCAGGCGGCAGGCGGCTGGCCCGACGGCAAGAACAGTGCTGTGGGGGCCAGGCAGCCTGGTGCCCCTAGAGCAGCCAGCAGCAGGGGAACTTCACTGAGGCTGGGAGGACAGTGCCCGTCACGGGTGATGTGGTAGTGGGCCCACAGCATAAGCTGAGCGTGGGAAAGGGTCCCTGCAGACTGGACACGCCTGTCTCCAGTTCTGCCTGTGGAAATGGTGCACGCCACTCAAGATGGTCAAAAATCGAATGCACTTTCAGGAAGACTTAGAAGCCTCTCCAAACAGAGAAGCCGGCTCCCACCAGAGACTCCCACAAGCCACACTTCCTACAGTTTGAGAGAGAAGGTGCTGCTGGATGCGGAAATTCTTCTGCTAATGGTCTCCTTTAGGGACGAGCCCAAGGCTCTATATCAGGCCAGACTCCCCCTGAAGGAAGAGCCCCTCTGAGCTGCAGGATGGGTCTCTCCACAGGGGAGAGGAAGAAGAGATCCCCCCAGTCCCTCTGTCCCCCATAACCTGGCCTCTCATGCTCTTGGTCAGTCCACAGAATTTTCAGAGCACCTACTATGTGCCGGGCATAGAGCTGCACGCCATGCCCTCAAAAGTGAGCTGATGCTGGGTCTGTTCCATGGAGAGGTTGGGTCACAACCACTGTGTTGTGGGTCCCATGACCACCCTGGGCTCGGGGACTCAGATGCCTGCCGTCTACTCCCAGCTGTGACACAGCCCCAGGATATAAAGGCACAGGTGTGGAGTGGAGCTGGGGACATGCCCACTTGATTCCTCCTGCAACAAGCCTGGAACACAGCAGCAGGTGCGAGCCGTTGACTCTGGAAGCTGCTTAGAGGCCCAGCACCCAGGCTTGGTGGGGCTGTGAGGTGGGCACCCTCTGGCCTTTGGTGGCCAGATTTCAGAAGGCAGCCAGCGTCTGGCTGAAGCCCCCCATGGTCCGCAGTTCAGGGTCCTGGGACTTGCAGCTGAGCACTTTTGTACAGCTGCATGGGGCGGGGGGGGGGGGGGGGGCTGCGGGGAGCTGTAGAAGGGCTGTTCTAGGACCAGGGCCACAAGGGAAAGGGTCCTTCAGACTGAGTGGCTGAGGGCATCTTCCCCAAGCAGCCACCAGTCTCAAGTGTTCCCATGACTGTGCCTTCCCACTGCCGGTTGAGGGTCCGTCCCCCACTATCAGGACAGGTGAACTGCACAGCAGAAGGATGGATGGGGACTCCAAGGTGGGCCTGCTCCTCTCCTGCTGAGAACACAAAGCACTCCCGCAGCACCCCTGCTGGGGGTGAGCTGCCGCTGAACTGCCCCAAATGCAGACACTGGAGTCCTGGAACTCGGACTGTGGCCTTATTGGAAATAGGACCTCTAAAGAGCAGCTGGGTGACACTGAGCCCTGTGAGTGGGTCCTCCTCCAGTCTGACCAGTGTCTTCAAAGGAAGAAGAGATCTGGACACACAGAAAGGGACCCCAGGGAGCAGGAGCAGAGAAAGGTGGGCACAGAGGGAGCCTCCTGCAAGCCAGCGAGAGAGGCCGAGAGGCGGCAGCCGGCTGCAGGCAGCTGACCTCAGACCTCCAGCCTCCAGGATGTGAGCAATCTGCACCTGCGTGCAGGCCACCCATCAGGGGCATCCTGTGAGGGCGGTGGCAGCTAGGCCAGCATGCTGTGGGGCCACGTGTCACTGACAAGCTCAGTCAGCAGGGGCCTCTCCTGGAGGTGACCCAAGGCTAAGGCCTGAAGGACACAGGAGAGTGCCCAGGCTGGCTACTCACCAAGCTTTGGGGCATCAGCAAAGGAGGCGACCACCAGCAGCCAGTCCAGCTAGTTTGGCTGCAGGGCCAGCTCGCAGGGCCAGCTCCCTGGCTGACAGAACGGAAGTTCCATTCCCACTCTTCTGGTGGGTGCCCCAGGAGCAGCACCTCACAGCCCCCATTCACCCTGCAGTGCTGGACACAGATGTCAGTGCCAACACTGGGCCAGGCTCCAGGTGGCAGGGTGCAGGGTGGTGGTGCCCATGTTGTTCAGGAAACCCACTAAGAGTCCCAACATGTCTTTGAGTGGACAGGAGGAGATGGGGGGGCAGCAGAGGGGTGCACAGAGGACTCCCGCTGGGCCGGGCAGACGTGTGCAGCAGGAGCTTCAAAGACCCGGCAAAGTGAAAAGTCAAGCCTCGGAGAGAGCAAAGTACCAGATTAGACCAGAACATGTAAGAGGCTCCTACAACCAATTAGAAGACTAAGAACCCACAGGAAAACAGGGTTGAATAAAGCAACAGCCAACTCCCAGAAAGCGCCAATTAACAGCCAATTAACATAAGAAACCCTCTGAGGCAAGCTGGGAATGCTCAGTCAACCAAGGAAATCCCACCTTCTCCCCTGGGACTGGCCGAGTTTCAGATCGGAAGGATCCAGAGCTGGGCGGACAGCTGCTGGGAGGGGAGGGCGCACCAGGAGATGTTGAGTGCAGAGGGCTGCGCAGGACCCCAGCAGGACCCCCAGCAGGACCCCCAGCAAGCTTGCCCTCCCACTGGGTCTCTCTGCCTCCCCCATGCTCCCCTCAGTACCAGTGAGAGGCTGGGACAACCTCTGGCCATCGCAGCAGAGGCCAGAAAGCCTCTAAAGCAATTAGACAGAATCTATTAACCCAGATGAAGCTCCAAGACACACTGCTGGGTGGAACAACGGGATTCAGAACAAGACATGCTGTGTGGTGCCGCCTCTTCCCGAAACTTATAGGAGGCGACATGGTGTGCTCTCCACAGGGACCTACTTGTCCAGGGTGGGGAAGTCCATAGCAAGGGCTGAGCTGACCTGCTCTCTCTGCAGCTGCCTGGAGACACAGGAGGAGCGAGGCCCAGCAGCACGTCCCAGCCTGGCTTGCTCACTTGGGATGTTTAGGCTTCTCACTTGGAGAATGGATGGTGTGTGTGTGTGTGTGTGTGTGTGTGTGTGTGTGTGTGTGTGTGTGTGTGTTCTGCATTCTGCATTCATCCAACAAATACTTAGGGTGTGCCAGCTTTAGACCAGGCCTGTTCTAAGGACAAGTTTCCCTCTTTTCCCTTAAAATAAAAACAAGTGGTCAACTAGTCATCAGCAGCCAGTAGTCCCAAAGGCAGCGGGTAGTGGACACATATGCATTAGGAGCAAGAGACAGGGAAGGGAAGTGGGCCTGCAGGACCCCTGGGAAGGGAAAGGCCCAGTTGTCCTGGGTGTGCCCTGAGCAGCTGGGCAGAGAACCAGAACAGGGGACCCTGAGTTGGATACACTCCTCAAGGCCCTTCACTGCTGTCCGAACTAACATCATAACCGCCTCTGTCTCCAAACAGGTCACAGGAGGGAGCTGGCAGTAGCAGGACGACAGTGCCTCAAGGTCTACAGGCCCGGTGTGCCCAGGTGTGAGCCCGGTGTGCCCAGGTGTGGGACCCGGCACAAAGGAGGTGCACCTGGAAGCCTGATGGAGTTTGGGGCTTGGCATCTACCCGCTGGGTTCTGTTGACATCCCCAGTTCCCTGCTGGGAGGCTCAGGCCTGGCTGTCGAGGGGACACAGGCTCCATCCCTGACCTAGGGAGGCCAGTGAGCTGAGCCTCAGCCATTCAGCACTTCCTGCTCGCTGGCCTTGGTGATGGGTTCAAGGTCTAGTGATATGACCCAGGGACAGGCAAGGACATGCTAGTGGGAGCCACAGATGCACAGGCTCTGGAGTTGACCCCGAATTGAAGGATTCAGCAGGTCTAGTCCATTGCAGTCACTTGCTCCCCCAAAAAGTCACGCTGGCTACTACTAAATTTTCAAAAGAAATGGATGGTTCCGGGCCCAAAGTGGGTCTTCAGAGTTACTGCCTCCAGAGAACCTTGTCCAGGCTCACTCTGGGGAATGCCCTGGGGAAACAGGCATTAAATTTCAACCGCCACCGTTTGCAGTCCCTAAAGCCACTTTTAAGGAGCATCAGCCAGAGCATGGGGCATGTCATGATATCATCGATCATGTCTTTCCCTTCAAAAAAATTTTAAAGAACTCATTTGGTGCAGAAATAGCCTGGGAGGAGTCAGCCCTTCCTAATCAGACTTTCCAGTCTAGAGGAACCAGTGGCCAATTTGCTCCTCAATCAAAGCAGAGCTAGCCACAAAAACAGCACATTTTCCCTTTAAGGTGAGAGCCAACCACCCAAAGCAAGCTCCAGGAAGCAGCCACACAAAACAAGTCAGCCGGAGACCCAGTGGGGACTGCACATCCTCCTGGTTCCAGAAGGGAAGAGGTCAAGGGACCTTGTCAACGTCCAGCCACCAGAGGGCCCAGAGTCCTAGGCACACAGCCTGGCTCTCCCCTGGGCCCCTGGCCTCTTGATGCAGAGCAACACTTGGTATTTGGATGTGGGTCCCTTCAACACTGAGCTATGACAGTGAAGCCCACATGCACCCTCTGTCCCAGTGCCCCAGACTGGAGCCTCCAGACCAAGCACCTTCCCCAGCTCCAGGGGCAGCTGTGCACCTGCCCACAGACACAGCCCGTCCACCCCCTAGTGCGTCACCACAGAGCGCCTGTCCTCCCCCCACCTCTCCACCTCCGTCCCCCCAGCCTCCTGGCTATGGACAACCCTCCAGTGTCACCATTACCAGTGCTCAGACACAGAGCTTCATGGCTCCCTGGACTTGGGGCAGCAGCAGGTCTGACCAGCCCTGCCACGGAGGTGTCCCAGGGCTTCCCACTTTTCCCTGCTCTGAAGCCACCCTCCTGTCCTCTGAGCAGCAGAGCCTTCCCCCAACAGCCTACCGCCACTCCAAAGACGAAGGGAGCTTCCCCCTCAGTCTAAAGCCTGCCTCTGGCCCTGGAGCACACAAGTAAAACCCCAGGGGCGCATTGCTGAGTCTGAGGACCGCGGCTCAGGGCCCCAGACAGCCCCCTCCCTGCCCTTGCCCAGAACTTCAGCCTCAAGATCCTCTGCTGTTCTCCAGTCCCACCAGTAACTCCCACCTCAGGGCCTTTCCACTGCTTCCTCTCCCACGGGGGATGCTCACTCCCGGTCCTCACAGGGCTCGCTCCTCCCTGGTCAGGCCTGAGGCCGCTGGCCCTCCTTCTGCCTGTTCAGACTTCTCTTCTTCCCCACATGGTCCTGTGCTGAAATGTTTGGTTGGGTTCCCTCCCAAGTCAATCTCCTTCTGTCCCACCGGAGTACACACCCCTGCAGGCAGGGGCTGCTCCCGGCTCTCTGGCTTCCCAGCTCCCAGGTCAATGCCTGCAGCATTTCCAGCGACTGTGATCATTTGCTGGCCCACTGACTAAATATTCTGCTTTCTCCCAGGCAAAAGTGGGTCACGGTGGCTGGGACCTGCCTCTCTCAAAGCCTAGGCAAAGGCTACAGAACCATTTTTAAAATGCCTAGTATTGAAAGACGCATGTGGAACAGGTGAGGCCTGGCACACGGCAGGTAGATGCAGGTAGATCTCACCTGCCAAACTAAAGACCTGCCAAATTCAACCAAATGCACCCACTGTGCACCCAGCCCCCAAATTTTGCTAATGGCAGGGTGCTTTAGGAGGAGGAAGCCACCCTTCGGAGCACCTACTATGTGCAGGCACCAGAGGGGCACTAGAGGGTGTCCCTAGTGTCCCTGGCTCCACCTGGAGCTCAGCCACTGAGAGGGCCGGGATGATGCTCACAGGTGCTTGGCATTCCAGAGGGTGCAGTCTGCAACAGAAAGGCCACTGACCATCCTGGCTCCAGGCCCCCCGACTCACACAGAAGTGCCCAAAGCTGGGCCCAGGAGATCTTCTCCTGGGCACCAAAGGGAGCCCAGCTTTCAAAGGATACCTGCTGACCCAGCTAACTAGTGTCACTCCCTTCTCAGTCCTGTGGCCCATGTACCCCAGGATCTCCCAACTCAGCACTAACCCTGTGGAGAGAAATATCTTTGGGGGCGGGGCAGTGGCTGACCTGAGCACTGCAGGGTTTTAGGCAGCATCCCTGGCTGCTACCCCTAGATGCCAGGGGACACTACCTTGCCAGGAGTGACCACCACAGAGGGGTGAAAGCCACTGATAAGAACCCCTAAGGAGACCTAAAACAGTCACCTACTGCCCTTTTTCCAAATTACCCAGGGGCACTGGTTAAAAAGATTCCAGGACGTTCTAACCTATCAGCCTGGGGTGGGGCCCCCAGGAGAAGCTTAGAAGGGGCCAGCCAGGAAGCTCTGGCCTGAGTATCCTCGCCCATTTGTGCAGCCCCCTGGACACCTGATGACCCAGTGCCAATAGCCTCCTAGTCCAGCATAGCTCTCCGTGGAGACAAGCCCCTTCTCCCCCCAGGTGTTACTCTCCTGGTTTCTCAGGGCGGCTGAAGATCCCATCCTTTCAACTGTGGCTGGACTGGCTCCAGGGCCAGGTGTCTGCCCGGCAGGAGGCAAGGGGCTGGCACCACCAGGTGGAGGCCCCAGTTGAGCTCTCACAAGTGGCCCTTGCTGTATGCCCCTCCACCTGGTGAACTCAAGTACTGTCCTCAAGATGCAAGTACTGGGTCCTCCCCACTTCACAGACGTGGAAACTGAGGCACGAGAAGGCCAAGTGGGATGCACACAGGGTCGTGTGACCAGCAGAGGAGGACCCGGACCCGGGACTGTCCGACCCCACGGCCAGCACTCCTGATCACTGTGGGCACTGTCCTTCTCCCTAAAGGGACATCTTCGCGCACGACTTTGCTGCAGGGGAAAGCCCGAGATAGGAGGCGCCCACCTCCGTGGCTGGGGCCAGAGAGGGGATCCTGGCCACCCGCAATGACCAAGGGCAGGGGCGCGGCTCCGGAGGCGTCACCCCAGCCCCGCGCCCGGCCGGACCGAGCCCTCTCCCGCGGCGCGCTTACCTTGCACCGGGCCTGGGGCGGCGGCGGCGTCCGGAGCCCGGAAGGCTCTCAGCAGCGAGCGCAGCGGCGCCGGCCAGCGGGCGCGCCCCCCGACTCGACCGCGCATCCCGCCCAAGGGCCGCTCTGCGCGGCTCCGGGCTGCGTCTGCCGGGACCCGCCAACGCAGCGCGGAGCTGGGGGCCGCGGGGAGGTGCCGGCGGGGCGGGACCCGGGCCGGGGGCGGTGCCGCGGCGCGAGGCCGCCTCCGCCGGGCGGGGACGCCGAGGGGCACCGCCGTGACCTTGACCTTCCCGGGCCCTGCCCAGAGCCGCAGTCTGCCCGGAGCAGCAGTGGGGCTTCAGAGCTGGCTTCAGAGCTGGCTGCTCCCGGGGCCTTCCTGGAATGCCCTAGAATCGTGAAAGGGACAGCCAGGTCGTCCGAGGTGGGGAGCTGGGTTAATTGATCCTAAGGAGGCTGCCAGGTTGGAGCTGCTGGGCGCGTCGCTTGACCTTTGTGAGCCTCAGCGTTCTCGTGTGTGAAATGGACTTGGAGTGAAATGAGATGACGAGGACCTGAGACTTGGCGAGCCGGAGGCTCCCCAGTGCTGGGGACTCTGGCTTCTTCAAAGATCCCTGCGTATTAACCGTTTGTCCTAAGACAAAGCATAGCTATTCAGTGTTAGATCGGGACACCCTGTGACCACCACAACGCTCCTGGGCTAGTCTGTCGAGCTCCACGCCAGTCCGTGCTGGTGTCAAAAGCACAACCCTCTCACCACCAGCCCCCTGGCTGAAGCTTCAGAGGTCTCAGCAGCTTCTGCTGACTTTGGGTTTTGCAGCCCAGCCCTGCCTGAGAGGCAGATCCCCTGCCTGAGACGGGTCCTGGCCCCCATCAGCACCCAGGCAGCCAGGTCACCGGGAGAGGCCCAGGGGCTGAGGGTAACCAACACAGCCCCCCCCCACCAGCCCAAAGCAATGTTGCTGCTCTCCCTGTCACCAAGAGCTTGCAATGTGGGCCGCTGTGTCTCCTGAGGGACCCAGCGGTCCTCTGCTCAATCCCCCAGCCACGCAGTGAGCAGGTGCCATCATACTGTCCAGTTTACAGTTGTGGAAACTCAGTGACCAAAGGGGAAAGGACTCTGCAGCCCACCCTTCTGCGGAGTGCCCTGCTGGACTCCCTCCCTGTACACCTGGCATCGCTGAACTTTTAGAAGCTAATGCTGTAAGGGTCTGGCGGAGCGTTGGAGGGAGAGACCACACAAGAGACCAGCTTCATGCAATTGCAGGGGGAAGTTTTATTGAACCAGCATGCTGGGGCTCAAGGCTCACTCAGGAAGGGAGAGCAGCCCAGAGCCCAGAGCAGAGGTCAAGCAGAGCTTAAGTACACTTTTTGGAGAGGGTGGGGGGCTTTGCATACATCAGAACAAATCATCTTGAGGCACGGGAAAATTGAACAACAACCCTGAGCCATGATTAGTACATCTATTGGCGGGAACAGTCTGGGCAGAGGTGATTGGTCACCCCTGAGTGGGGTACACATTTAAACTGATTGGTTTTGTGGCCTGGATGCTTACGTCTGAGCTATTTGGAGCCCTTAGCTAATAAACAACCAGGGAATCAATGGAAATATTTACTGGGCAGTTCAGGTATTGTTCTAACAGCTACAGAGATTACAGGTTCTGGGGGTAGCAGAGGAATTTTAACAATACCTGGCCTATTATTATTATTTTTAGCCCAAGCCTTTCAATTTAGAAACCTTACAATCCCCAGTCTTTTACACTTTAACTCAGACTCTTGCAGCTTAGAGTCAGCTTAGAAATTTTACCTTTACAATGCTAGGTGGTGCTGCGACAGGCTCAGGTTCATGGGGACTCCGAGGCACTTGAGGAGGGCACTCTCTGCCCAGTGTACAGATGGGCAAGTTCAAGCCCAGTGAGAGCAGGGGCTTGATCACAGCCATCGCCCCACCCCTTCCTCCCATTTCTCCTCTGAAGCTCACATAAGGAAACACTGTTACTATCCCCAACTACTTGAAGGCACAAACTGAGGCTCAGAAAAGTGAAATAGCTTTCCCTAGGAAGTTAGGAGGGGACAGAGTCCAGTTTCCGGCCTTGGTTGCTGTCATGTCACAGTGCTTTTACAAGTGCTTGCTCTCTGCCGAGTGCATGGCAAGCTCTGCAAACTCCTACTCATCCCACAAACCTGGCTTAAGCATGGGCTCATCTCCGGGGCGTTTCCTCCGCCTCCTTGCTTTCTCCATGTGTGGTCACTCGGTTTTCCCTCTCCCAGGCCCCAGATGTGAAGTGCAAGTACTTGCCCACACCTGAGCCCTGCTCCCTGCTGTGCTGGGATTTCAGAGGACAGGCTTCCTCTCCTGTCGCTCAGAGCCCATCTGTTTTGCATTGGGGAGCCCCTCCCTGCTCTGGTGGAACCAAGGCCCCTTCCCAACCCCACAGAGGGCTCCTGACCAGTATAACCAGTCAGCATGGTCCATCTGGACTGTGACTGGTGGGGAGAGTTGGCTCACAGAGGCAGGCATACTTGGGGGATTTTCTGGACTGGAGAGAGGAGCGCTTGGGCTTCCCCAACCTGGAGGAGATGGTCCAGACTTCCCAGAGCCATCGCATTCCTCAGAAGAACAACACAGAACAGGGGGAGTCTACAGAGCGAGGTATTCTGTGGTTCCCGGAACTGCCTGCCGAACACCTGGTTCCAGCTGTGCCTGCAGGCAGCCCTTTGGAGGGCTGGAATTGTCAGTCATACTTTCCCTGCCATTTCCTTTCCCCTCAGCCTTGGATGGGAAGAGGTTAACAGATAGAAATAGTCACAATCACAAATCCAAGGTGGGCCAAGTATGAGGCTCATGGTTCTGCTGCCTGTCCCAAGGACAGTGCCTTCATGACCAGTCACCCATCTGCCTCATGCAACAGGTCGACGTAGCCTTCCAGGTGCACCCTCTCAGGAGAGACGTGCACAGTCCTGCCAGAGGCTTGTAGACTAGTCTCCTAGTGGCCATGGCCTGGGACCCGGATGGAAGGGGAAAGGAAATGCGTAATAGTGCAGGATGGGGAACACTCCCCCCAAGCCAGGCACTGAGCATGGTGCTCCTGATCTGTCCGTCACCACGATCTCAATCACTCCGTTTCACAAATGAGGAACCCAAAGCTCACAGAGGTTACCCCAGGCTGGGCGGCTGGTTCACGGACAAGGCTAGTCCACTCCCAGTAACTGGACTCCAGGGTCTGTGCTGACTGCTGACCATGTAGCTTCTAGACCCAAGGAGGGTGACAGGCCAGCCAGGCCCAGCCCTGCAAAGGCTGCCCCTGCCTCTCCCTAGGACTCAGCAAGACCTTGGAGGGCTGGCCTTGGGTACACTGCCTGCCCACCAGGGCCCTTGGTAGTGTGGATTTAGACCAGAGCAGGCCCTGTAAGACTCACAGCACAGCCCATGGACCTCATCCTGGTAAAGAAGTGGACAGATGCCTTTGGGCCTGCCACAGTTCAGAGAAGCAAGGTCCTGAAATCCCATGGACAGGTCCAGCTGCAGGCACAGAGAAAGGACAGCAGGAGCCCTGCTGAGGGTGCACCCAAGCTGATGAGTTCGCCAGGCTGACCCAGTGGAAGTAACTCTCCGGCACCGATGGACTGAAGTCAAGGGCATTGGGCTGGAGCAGAAAGGGCAGGCACAGGCTCTCCCCTTGGGAAGTCCAGGAAAGGGCTCACCTTGGACACAGCTGGATCCAAGACTCTGCCACCCAAGGAATGGAAGATGCTGATTGGCCAGGGCTGGTGGCATGGAGGATGCATAGACGTAGGGAAGGATGGTCACCTGAACCCCACGCTGGATGAGGAAGCGCCACAAAACCAGTGACTTGGGGAGAATGTGGGCGGACAAGTCCTCTGCACTGTGCTTCAGGCCAGGTCCTGCCGTCCATGCTCAAAGGTAGCCCTGGGGCAGAGCGCCTCACACAGGCCATGGCTCAGAAGGTCCTGACTCGTCTGCATGCTCAGCCATCACCGTCTTGAGGTCCTTGATATTTTTTAAGAAGGACCCTGCACTTTGGTTGGCACTACACTCCCTGAAAACTATGAGCAAGGTGTGACTTTGAGCTACCCTCTGTCCCTCAGCACAGCACACACACAGCCTGAATTCACTGGCTCTGACCATGCGGGGAATTCCTTAGCATCCTGAAGTCCCACAGGAGCCAGCAGGGAGAACCTCTCAAGGTCTTCCCCGGAGGCATGAGTGGGACTGGGGTGCTTCTCTGCAGGGCTGGAGCACCCAATCGCCGGGCCTCTTCCTAGTCAGGCCTGGCTTCCTGGGGAGGCCCACGTTTGTGCCCCCATCAGACTGCAGACTGCCTTCCTGGCTGTCTTGGTGTTGGCTGCCCAGGGCACCTGCCTGGGTGCAGCACCTGGTGCAGCAGCAGCGCTTGGCCCACTCACGTGTCAACAGGAGTGTGCTATGACTGGCTGTGTCTGACAGGGTGGACAGAGCAGGGAGCATGTCTCATGGCCCAGACCGCCGCTGTCTAGAGGTGGCGGGACGCTGCTTTTCAGGAGCTAGAACAGTCCAGGGTTTGGTCAAGAATCAAGGATGGGGATTTCTGAGGCAGAAACTGGTCACCTTTAGAAATTCCCAGCCATAAGCCTCGTGCCCATGGTAGGTGGGCAATAATAAAACAAGCAAAAATCAGGATCAAAGGGGCACCAGGAGAAGAAGGATTTTAACTTGCAGGTGAGGAAAATGCTTTCGAAGGAGCTGGGTATGGTGGCTACATCTGACTAGCTGCTCATGAGGCAGGGACTGGAGGATTGAGAATTCAAAGCCAACTTGGACAACTTGGTGAGACTCCATTCAAAAAAGTAAAGTTCAGAAAAGTCAGTGTTTTTTTTTTAAAAAAAAAAAAAGCTTTGGAATTAGATAGAGGGGGTTGCACACATTGTTAATGTAGTAAAAACCACAGATTGTTTTACAATGATTAATTTGGGGCTTGGGTGTTGCGCAGTGGTAGAGTGTTGCCTAGCATGCACAAAACCCTGGTTTCCATCCCCAGCACTGCAAAAATGAAATGATTAATTTTATATTACGCAGATTTTACTTTAATAAATTACTTGTTTTAAAAGAGAAGAAATTCCCCTTTTAAGAAAAGACATCACAAACCAGATGTGGTATTGCACACCTATAATCCCAGCAACTAGGAAGGCTGAGGCAGGAGGACTGCAAGTTCAAGGCCAGCCTGGGCAACTTAGCAAGATGCTGTCTCAAAATTTAATAATAAATAAATAAAAAGTGCCAGGGTTGTAGCTCAGTGGAAAAGTGCCCTAGATTTAATCCCAGAGAGAGGGGGGGGGTAGAGGAAGAAAGGAAGGAAGGAAGGAAGGAAGGAAGGAAGGAAGGAAGGAAGGAAGGAAGGAAGGAAGGAAGGAGGAAGGAAGGAAGGAAGGAAGGAAGGAAGGAAGGAAGGAAGGAAGGAAGAAAGAAAGAAAGAAAGAAAGAAAGAAAGAAAGAAAGAAAGAAAGAAAGAAAGAAAGAAAAGAAAGGGCACCCAGGTTCCTGAGAGTGGCTGGTGGTGTGGGAGGAAGACAGGAACTGAGAGGGGGCACTGAGTACCTGCATATGTGTAAGAGTGAGAGTGTGTGTTTCTCTGCAGGGCACTGACACCCTGTGTCCTCCGGAAAGCCAATGCAGGGCTTCTCTAAGTCCATACCTAAAGCAAAGGAAAATCAGCACAAGTGCTGCAGTGGTCTGGGCTGAAATGCTTTGTTTCTTTTAAGTCCTATTTTATGGTAAAAATCCAGGAGACGTTTGCATTCTCTCCACTCACATAAACCTTACTCCACATCCCTCAGTGGCCCGGAGGAGCATACCCACCTCCTGCAGTCCCTGGGGTGCACTCTGGGGGCTCAAAGAGGGCACCAAGCAAGAGCTGGGACCAGGGAGATGACCATTAGCACTTCCCGCTGGGTAATGGCCCAGGCGCCCTCCAGTGGCTGCAGGGAAGAGTGCAGTCGGGCCTGTCCCACTTTGCCCAGGCTCTGTGTGACCTGTGGTGTGAGCAGGCCGTGGATCCCTTTGAGTTCCCTAAAACTCATCTGAGTTTGTACTCTCGCCCATTTGTGTCCATATTACATCATATTTCTTTCCATATATAAACAACTTTTCTTTCTTGGTACTGGGATTGAACCCAGGGACATTTAACAACTGAATCACATCCCCAGCCTGTCTAGCTAAGTTGCTTAGGGTCTCACTAAGACCCTAAGGCTGGCTTGTTGGGATTATGGGCGTGAACCACCGAGCCCAGCTCTTCCAATTTTTTTTTTTTTTTTTTTTTTTGTTCCAGGGATTGAACTCAGGGGCACTCTACTACTGAGTCACATCCCCAGCCCTATTTCATATTGTATTTAGAGACCACTGAGTTGCATAGTGCCTTGCCCTTGCTGAGGCTGGCTTTGAACTCACATCTACTACCTCAGCCTCCCAAGCTGCTGGGATTACAGGTGTGCGCCACCAAGCCCAGCTCTCTCCAGATCTTTAAGTACAGTCAACCCCTGTTCACAAAGTCTCCTGAGGCCTTCCAGAGCCACTTCTGAGTGCCCCAGAACCCACCCCCCACAGGGGCCCAGAGCCTCATATGGAGAGCCATGGTCTGCCCCCAGCAGGACCCTTTCTGCCTCTTTCCTCCCTGTCCCCATCCCTTGACCTGTCACCTCAGTTCCCCTTCCCTGCCGAATTTTAGGAATGACGTAAGCTGTTTAAAATATAGTTGGGGTATCACTCAATAGTTAAAAACAAATGCTCAGAACGTAAAATGGTGTGGTCACCTTAGAAGACACCTCGAAATTCCTCAAAAAAATAAACAGAATCACTCTGTGACCCAGCGAGGCCACTCCTTGGCATACACCGAAAGAACTAGAAACACACATCCCCAGGAAATCTTGTCCGTGGTTGCTCAAGGTAGCATTTATCATAATAGACACAAACTGGGAGCACTCCAACCGCCATCGACTGGTGAGTGGCCGGTGAACTGTCACCTATGCATACAATGGGATATTATCTGAAATCAACAAGTACTGGTGCATCAAGACGCTACAACATGGACGAGCCTGGAAGAGATCGTGCTACATGAAAGAAGCCAGTCTGCAGAGTCCATAATGCCATCCATGTGCAATGTCCAGAGGAGGCCATTCATAAGAACAGAACGCAGCTTAGTGAGAGCTGGGGCAGGGGAAGTGAGGAGGGGGGCTTCCTGGCGGGTACCAGGTGTCTCAATGGGGTGGTAAAAATGTCCTGGAGGTACATTGGCAAGGGTCACACGACCTTGGGAGTACACTGCAGACCACTGAGTTGTGCTTTATAGTGCACCTAGAGTGCAAATCATCTCCATTTTAAACACCATCAGTACCATCCTGTCCGGGACTAGAAGGAAATTCTCCTTCAAAGATTAGCCTGACAGCCCCCTGGGAGACATCCTGCCTGGGAGGCATCCTGCAGCTACCTATCTCCCTGGAACATCCTGTGGTTATCAGGATCATCAGACATCTTGCAGCTGGCAGTTTTACCACCCACATCCAGCAATTGCTGATTAGAGACCTTCCCCATCCCCAGCATATAAATACCCCTGTTTGCAGCTTGATCAGAACTTTTGTCTCTTGTCCCTTCATTCCTCTCCATTTAGGTTCGCTGCCCACGTTGATGGGACACCTTTCCCTGCTTGAGGGTCTACCACATGGCAGATGTTGGATGCCATCTCATGACCCTCCTGGCAGTTGGGAAATGACCAGCCTCCAGAGCTGGAAACACATGGCATTCATGGGGTGTGTGCCCCACTACCCCAGCCCAGCTCTGGGCATCTCTGCTGTGGGTCCTTGTCCCTGAAACCTTCCAGGGAACTGTCACACCAAGGAGTAGGTCCCGGTGAAGACAGCTTTGCCCCTAGGCCAGCTCCCAGTGACAACATGGAGAAAGGTGATTGCTTCCTGGAGCCTGACCAGGCCCGGATGGCCAGAGGCTGTGGCCACAGCTGTTCACCTGCTCCCTTTGCTTTGTCCTGAGAAGGTCTGCACAGTAATAGGTTAAGCTTCAATGGCCACAAGGCCCCTGGCCTGCAGAGCAAGCTCCCACAGATGCAAAGAACAGGTCTGGCTGCGTCAGTGTCTAAACAGAGAGCTGGACTGGGCCCATGGACGGAGTGTGCTGACTCTTGACCAACACTGCCAGCCCCCGCTGTGCCACCAGAGTGAATGTCCCAGGCTCAGTCCATCTGACAAATGCATGCTCACAGCCAGCCTGCGTGGGCCCTGGACATAGCAGCTACTAGAAGATGGCCCCTGGGGATGGCAAGGACTGCAGCATGCTGGCTTTCAGTGAGGGAAGGCAGGACTGGGGATGGCAGCCCTTACACTACACCTTGGCTTGTTCAGTGGAATGTGAGGCCTGAGGCCTGGAGCAGTGAGTGTCCCTCTAGTGAGTGTTTCTGCAGAGCCAGGAGGGGCGACCTTCCTGAAGACAGGAAGAAGGCCAGGTGGAGACCCCTGAGGTCTGGGAGGCAAGGACACCATTCCCTAAATTTAGAACCACGTGGGGTTTGGACTCTGTCCCCTTTGTGTGAACATGAAACCAGCAGGTTAGCATGATACCTTCTACCTGTGACTTCCCCTTGCAGTGTCCCCACAAGGTGCAGTGCTCAAGCATGACTAGGGAACACTGCAAGGGGAAGTGCTGTGACCTGATGCGGACAGAGGGCAGCCACTGTGCTGCGGTCCTAGGCCAGCCTCCACCCCCACAGACTCCTTCCCTGCTCTGCTGCTGGATCTGTGAGGGTGTGCACAGCAGCAGACCTACTTTGGAGCAGGGACAGTCTGCAGTGTGACTCGTGCCCTGCTCACCAGGGTCAGACCTTGGCAACTTGCTGTCCAGTGCAGTTATCAATGGCACCTTTTCTACCCTCCAAAGTATCCTGGTTGGATCCCTTTTCCTGTGGGAAACAGAAAGTGCCTGGTCCATTTCCAGGACACAGTATTTAGCCTTAAATGTAAAATGACGCAGGATGTAAGAAAGGCGGCTGGAGGGGAAATAGAGCAGAATGAAAAGTCACAAGCAGTTAGAACCAGAGGGTAGGAATCCATAGGCCCCGACAGACAGGAGGGGAGAAGGAAGGGCCTACCTGACCCACAGAGGTGAACGTGCCAAGGCGCTCCGTCCAGAGGGACTCCCGCACCAACAGGGAAGAAAGGGAAGGGAGGAAGCTGGGTAACTTCCATAACCCAACAGGAGACAGTGAACCCTAGGTAAACCCTAGGCTCTGGGAAGACTGTGCACCCTCCTAGTGCTCAGCCAACGAGGAAGCAGGAGAGTGACCTTGAACTCCAGGGCAGAAAGCACTGGCTGTGCCCAATCTGTGTGTCCCTACCACCAGGCCCTCCATCTTTTTTTTTTTTTCCTTGTTGATAGAACTTTATTTATTTATTTATATGTGGTGCTGAGAATCGAACCCAGTGCCTCACACACGCCAGGAAAGTGCACTGTGGCTGAGCCCCAGGCCCAGCCCCAAGGCCCCCCATCTTGGGGATCATCATAAAAGGAAAGCCTCACTTGTGGCTGTCCCTTGTCTCTCCCGGTTTGTTCTTTGGATTTGCACAGGTGAGCGTGTTCCTCACAACTTGGCCCCTCTGGGACCTCGGTGCCAGCCTGGATTGGAACTGTGCTGGAGAGGGGAGCTCAGCCCACCCCACTTTGAGTGGCCTGCTCTGCTCCCATGTCCCGTCCCCCACAGAAGCCATAGGAAGGCCTGAGACTGTGACCCTGGTGGGCAGGGGTGCAGGCACCCTGGGAATCAGGTGGCTTCATCGGCTAAGGTGGGAAGACTGGACGGGAGTCCTGCCCTGGTGGTTGGGCGTTTGGGGAGGATGAGTGTGTGGCGGAAACTGGTCCTGGACAAGTGAGAGTGGGCTCCGGATCTGCGGTTCCACTCTCCCAAGAGGGAGACGCTGGAGATGGACAAAGCAAGAGGTCAGAGCGTGCAGGACACCTCCAATAAGGGGGAGCTCAGGGGACCCAGGTGTGTAAGAAGTCCCCAGGAAGGGGGCTGAGTACACAGGGGAAACCCAGTTGCAGGAAACTACCAGAAAATGGGGAATAGAGATTCTAGGTCTAGGGACAGGGAAGGCAATGGAAAGGTCCCATATGTACAAGTCTTCTTTTCTTTTAAAGAGCCCTAAGCAGGGAAAATAAGCAGCGGTGGCAGTGGGAGTAAGTCTGCCCCTGTGGAGGAGGAGAGGCCACTGGAACTTTGATTTCGGCGTCCACCAAGGCTGACAGACTCCGTCAACACTCCCAACTGCACAGGCCCTTGCCATGTCTGCGCCAAACTCTAAAAATCTGTGACAGGCTGTTTTAGTTTCTAAAGGGTCAGTTTGCACTGGTAAGCGTGAAGATGGCTTTGAAATTCCTAACTTACGTGTTTTTCTCTCTCGGAGGCCAGCCAATCAGAAAAACATTACCTTCTATAATGTGTTTAAAGTTCAATGTCTATTGCTTTTAAAGATTTTTTTAATTGGCAGGAATAAGTGACTTAGAATGTTAACTCTACCTTGATCCCTTGGATTTCGTGGGTAACCTAAATTAAACATGGGTAAGTTGGATTTAACGTAAATATGATAAACATTTATGAATGTGTTTGTTAGAGAAAATGTCTGATTAATTTATAAAGTTAACATCAGCTGCTTAGCTTAAGTTTAAGTGCTCTTGACTTCTTAAATTCTATGCAGCAACACATATCCGGGTCTATTCAATGTGTTCTCATAAGCTGATAAACTGAAAAACAGTTTTAAGGTTGCTTTGCTTCTGGTACTAAAGAATGCAAAGTTACTAAGAGTTGAAATTTTAACAGGAGTAATTTTACAGGCAAGAAAAACAAAAAGTCTCATCTGCATTGTTATTAAAGTACTGTAAAAAAAAAGTTAACTGTTTTATCTTATTTATCAGTATTGAAAAGGAGAAATTTGTATAAATTCTGAAATTTCATGATATTTTAGAATATAAATTTTAAAAGGGTCTGAAAAAAAAAGGAAAGATACATAAAAAAATTTATAGGTAGGGAAACATTTTAGCAAAGAAAGCTAGAAGAAAAAATGTTTCTGGATGAGAAACTATTTTGTAGGATAAAGTAATATTTTTGTGCTAAAGTACAAGAGGAGAGAGAGGAACCAAGGATGTAAAAAAGATATAAAATATGTAAGTAAGGGGCAGAAGGTTTGTAGAAGATAAACCTCAAAAAGGTTTTGTTTGTGATTAAGTTGGCTATAATTGGTACAGTCAGGAAAAGCTATTTAAGGAATTTTCTAAGGTCAAATTCTAATGAAGTAACACAAAACAAAGTCAAAAACATTGATCTTGTTATGCTCGAATTTGGGACCCCCAAAGACCACCAGAGACCCAGGATTGATGTAAGCAGCAAAGAGGTGTTTATTGCGAGCTAGCTCGGTCCTCCGCGCACACACAAAGCAACTGGTGATGCTGAGAGGCCCGAGCCCAGGGTTTGCAGCATTTTTATACATTTTTTGGAGAAGGCAGGGCTTCACATACATCATAGCGTCTTTTAGCAAATCATCACACACTGCGGGAAAATCAAATAACAACTCTAAAACATGATTAGCACATTCACTGGCAGAACAAGTTGGGTAGGGGTGATTGGTCAGTACAAAAGGGGTATTCATTTGAACTGATTGGTTTAAGCCAAGGGGGGTGTACATGCTGAACTACATGGTTTCCCAACACATTATCAACCACCATAAACTACTGGGAGGGTCATCTGGCATCCCAGGTATTTCCCTGTCTCATGCTGATTGGTGGCTACTAGGGGGCTGCCATGGATCCCCACCTAGCCTGAGTCAGGGACACCTGGTGCAGTAGATCTCTCCTGTTATTTGTAGATAAACAACTTAGCAGGGTGGGAATGTGCCTAGGAGTGCTCTGTGGGTTTTTCCAAGAACAAAGGCCATGACCCTTCCTTGGACAGGCTTTGCTCTGAGATAGAGGCTGGTTTTTCAATCTGTTCTTCTCTATCAAAATAATTTCTTGTGTCCGTTAGGTTTTATTACTAAGGAAAACTAAGCCTTAAAGGAGTTTAAATGATTACTTTGTAACTGGTGAAATAAATAACAGTTATTTTAGGTTATTTCAATACAGTTGATACTCTAAATATATTTGACTAGAGATATGTATACATCTGAAATTAAATATGCGTGAAGCTTGTCTAATGGTTATGAAGCCAGATTTAAAATTAGGTAGTCAGTGTAGTTAGGTAAATCGGGTCTAATATGGAGTGAAATAGTGCTGAGAATGAATTCCGGGGAAACTCTTGGAATGTTAATGAAGTCCCTAGAAAAGCCCTAGGCCCAAAGACCATCCCAAAGAAATGTTAATGAACAGCCCCAGCAGATTTAAAGACAGCCCCTCCCAAAGAAGTGTTAATGAAGTCCTTCCTGCCCAGATGACTTCTTTGGCCCACCTGTGTCCCAACCCTTCGGGCCTTCCCACCTACATTCCATCACTGAAAGAACTGTACAAAGGGGAGACAACCGCACTTCCAAGGATTCCACCTCTTGGGTCCCCTTCTTCCTCCGGGAGAAGTCTTTCCTGCTGTCCTTTAATAAACTTCTACTTTCTACTCTGACCTTGCCTCAGCTGCTTCTCTGGTGTTATTCTTATTGGGGAATCAAAGACTCGTCACCGGTCAACAGCGGTAATAGTTTAATAAACATTTGTAAAATGAAAGTTTATGTAGGTTTACAGGCAATATAACCCATAAGTGCTCCCTTTTATGCATTATATCTCACATAAAAGGGCCACACTGCCATTTGAAGAGCTGACTTGTAGCTGTTTGCTTTGATTAAGCCTATTTCTGATCATTAACACTCTAGGTCACCTGACCTCCAATCAGAGAAATCTAAAGGACCTAGAGAACAGGAAGCCAGCTACACATTGTGCAAAGAGGAGGATCACTGGAGAGGGATCTGTCCCTGACACTTCCAAGGAAAGCCACATGTGGTCAGCAAGACTCCAACCCAGCGTTAGAGTCTTGCACAACTGGTAAAGGAAAACCTTTTTGGCAGATGGCACAACTGGTAACTGAAAAGCTAAAGGAGCTAAAAATTCTCTCATAAGTTCCCAAGAGTGATCCCTGACAAATCTCAGCTGACTGTTAACAGATAGGAAAAAAAGAAAAGGTCGACTTTGACCCTGCAGGAAATTAGAATCTGGCAGGGCAGTAACCAAATCACAGCCATACGAGGACATTTGAAAGGAAACACATAGTTCTTTTTGTATAACTTAAGATGTACATTTATGTCAGCCCTCCCAAAAGTAAGTAAAACTGGGAGGTTATAAAGGAGGGACTTTTTAATACATGAGTGCCTGACATCAGGCACTCATGTAATAAAAAAGTTTGTTCTGAGTCAATCTGAGACCTACAAATCTTCCTAACTTCCTACAGGGCATACTTTAATCTGTGTTTCTGGGTCTTTTCTGCTGGTATGGCTATCTAGCCCTGATATTTATAATGAGCTGCTATATGGGTCTCCTTAGTTGGGAAAAACTATAGAATTCCCTACCATGGAAACTAAAAAGCCAATTTCTAAGAAAATATATACTGGCCGCCTCCTCCCCTTTAACTCCTTGCTCAGACTGCCCCTCTGGAGCTCAGGATTCACCACCTCCAGCTGGTGACTTGGTTTTAATCAAGACCTGGAAATAAAGCAAGCTTCAACTGAGTTAGACAGGACCTTCCCAAGTGCCCTTGGCGGAGGGGAGAACTCATCACCATGGGCAATCCCCACCTCAGAAAGTTAGCAGGACCAGGATGATGCTCCACCTGAAAAGGTAAAGTTTCTAAGCTGCAAGGACTGAGTAAAAAGTGAAGGACCAGGTATTGTTAAGTTCCTCTGCTACACCCACAACCTGAAATTCCTGAGGCAGTGAAGACAAGGCCCTACTGGCCATTTAGCCTAGGGCCCTGTGCAGCTTGTCACGTAGGCATACAGGGCCCGAACCAATCAGTTTGAATGTGTACCCCCCCCCTTAGGAGTGACCAATCACCCCCGCCCTGTTCCCGCCAATGAATGTGCTAATCATGTATGAGAGTTGTTGTTCAATTTTCCTGGGCCTCATGCTGATTTGTTCTGATGTATACAAAGCCCCTGCCCTCCCCAAAAAGTGTACTTAAGCACTGCTCAGCCTCTGCTCTGGGCTCTGGGCTGCTCTCGCTTCTTGAGTGAGCCTGGAGCCTCAGCGCACTGAATTGGATCCTCAATAAATCCCCTTCTGCAATTGCATGAGTCAGTCTCTTGGTGGTCTCTTCCTCCGACTTTTCGCAGGACCCTTACACACCAAAGGGCACAGGAACAAAGTAAAGATGAGACTGCTAGAAATGCCCGGGTGCTGCGAGGACACTCCAAAGGCACACTGTACCTCTGCAGGAAAGCATGCTACACAACAAAGCCTGGCAAGCAAGGGTACTGGGGTGGGCACACAACCTCTTCTCTCCCTACTGCAGAGTTGCCTCTGGCCTGACGGGAGAGCCCGGGGTGACAATCTAAGTGATTGGCTAATTTTGAAACTGGGGAGGAAAAGGGAAGGGCTATAGTTAAAAGGCTACATTTGGATCTGACATCCCAATCAAGGCTAAATACTATATTTTGAAAGTCCTGTGCTCCATTTCCAGAACACAGTGTTTATCCTTAAATGTAAGATGACTTAGGACTAAGAAAGGCAGCTGGAGGGGAAATAGAGCAGAATGAAAAGTTACAAGCAGGTAACAATGGAGGGTAGATTCACAGCCCCTGACACAGGAGGGGGGAAGGAAGCTCCCCACCCACCATAAACTGTGTAGGTGCTAGAAGAGAACAAAGGGAGGTGGGGAGAGCTAGAGGTGTATTTCTTTAACTAACCCAAGAGGAGAAGTAAACCTCGGCACTGGGGAGACTGTGCACCCCGAGTACTCGGCCAATGAGCAAGCAGGGGAGGGACCTTGCACTTAGGGGATAATAAACTGGTTGTGCCCACTCTGTGTGTCCCCGACCACCAAGCACCTGACCTTGCAAGAAAAAAAAGCAAAACCTCATTAAAGCAAAACCTCGCTTTCTCCGTGTCTTGTGTCTCTCCGTCTTGTGTCTTTGGGCTTGGACAGGTGAGCATGGTTCTCATGTTTCCCACATGAAACAAGGTCGTAATTACCCAGAGCCGCCTCTCCGGAGCCTGCACAGGTGGTGAGGGCGGAGCAGGAGACAGGACCGTGGGCTGGCACTGACGCTGTACAGGCACATTTCCACACACCCAGAATAATTCACACTACATCACTGGCTTCAATTTGCGGAATTGTCACACAGCTCCAAATCAGAGAGGCACAGAGACCCTAGAGTCAGTTCACTGAAGCTGGTGCCTAGGAATCTGGCTTCCCCTGGAAATGGTACCCAGGGCATCTTCCCCAGGCTTCACTCAGATCTGTAGCATATAGACACGGGGCTTCTTTCCCACTTACTCTTGCCTATGTTCTCTTTTATTGGGGGCAGGCTGCTGTGCCCTTCTGGACAGCTGTCCTCTGGCCACCTCCACCAAGATGGAGGCTTCCTCTGTCCTCAGGGCAGGAGTGAGGTCAGAGCCAGTCTCCTGCTGCCCATCCATCCTCCTTCTGTGTGTCAGCCTGCCCCTGCCCTCCTCTTCCCCTCCCCTCCCCTTCCTCTTCAAGATCACTTTTTAAAATGTAGCAGAACACACATAACATAAAATGGAACATCTCAGCCATCTTCAAGTGAGTGCTCGGTCATGTCCAGTGCACTCACTGGGCCGTGAACCACTGTCACTCTCCACTTCCTGAACTCTGTCTTGCAAAGCCCAACTCTACCCCTTAATGGATTCCCTGTTTCCAGCCCCAGCACCCACCACTCTACTTCCTATTCCTCCTCCTCCTATTATTTCTTCTTCTTCTTCTTCTTTGGTATCAGGGACCGAACTCAGGAGCACTGACCACTGAGCCACATCCCCACCCTATTTTGTATTTTATTTTGAGACAGGGTCTCACTCAGTTGCTCAGGGCCTCACCAAGTTGCTGAGGCTGGCTTTGAACTCACAATCCTCCTGCCTCGGCCTCCTGAGCCGCTGGGATTATAAGCATGGCCACAGCAGTCAGCCCTCTACTTCCTGTTTCTATAGATTTGATTACTCTAGAGCCCATGTCACATCACACGTGTCCTTCTGTTCACTTCACTTAGCTTCATGACCTCGGGGTTCACCCTCTCTATGGCAGGTGTCAGACTGTCCTTCCTGTTAAGGGTTCTGTCGTAGTCTACTGTACTCTGGATCCATCTTGTTGATCTGTTCATCTTTCCATGAGCACTTGAGTTGCTTTGCAGGCAGCTGCTGCGCTGCCATGAGCGCCCAGGAGCGCTGGCTTTGCATTCTTGTGGGTAGGTACCTAGAGGAGGGGTGGCTGGGTCCAGTGGTAACTCTGTTGCAACTGTTTTATGGAATCGCCACACTGTTTCCTAGTACAGCAACTTTGTATCTTCCTACCAACAGCCAGATTTCTCCTCCTCTGCTCAGGGCTTAGTTTGCTTTGTTAGTTTAGGAAAGCCATCCTATTGGATCTGAGGCAACTTTGAAATTTCTCTTTTGAAAAATTTGTTATTGTGGCAAAATACATATGACATGAAACTCCATTTTTGCCATCTTAAGGGTACAATTCATGGGCATTAATCACACTGTGACATTGTACATGTCCCCACATCCATGTCCAAGCCTCTCCATTCCCCAAGGAAGCTGCAGTCTCTGAGCTGGTGACCCTCACCCCCTGCCACACCCCAGTCACCCCGGCTGCCTCGTCTGCACCTCAGGGTGGGAGCCCACACAGTCCTGTGGTCTCTGTCTCCCAGGGCTGAGAACGGTTGTGTGGCCCCCCTTCGTGGACCTAGCATAGGCTCCTGAAGCTAACGATGCCTCAGTTGCCCCCGTGGAACTGCACTCTCAAGCTCGAGGCAGAGTTGGCAGTGCCCTGCCATGTCCCAGCTGTCATCTGAGAGTCACTTCTGGAAGCCCTGCTGGGAGCCCCCCTCCAGCCCTTCCATCTGGGCTGTATTGAACCCTGCTCTGTGTAGGACAGGGGACAGTGCATCCTGGTAGGAAGGCTTGCCTCCACAGGTGGTCATGTCTGGGTGGCACAGGGTGGCCACATCTGTCCACAGGCAGCATCAACATTGGGATCCTGCCTTGGCTGATCACTGGTGTCTGCAAGGCTGCGAGCAGGGGACTTGGTCGTCACCACACTGTAGCAGTGACAGCAGAGGTCTGCAGGCAGAGGTCCTGGTTCAGACAAGCTGTGTGTCTGCTGCCCAGCCCTGGGCCTGCCTCAGGTTCTCCAGCGGTAGGAGCAGCGTACGTAAGGAGATGCCGCTGCATAGGTTCTCATCCCAGGGGACAAGAAGACACCTCCTCCAGGTGGCATTCCAATGTTGGCTGTTCATCAGAAACCTGTAGGAGCTCCAGTCTCCTGTCCCCCTCATCGCTGTGTGCCACCTGCAGCGGAGACTGTATCCTCTTGCTGGCACCAGCTCTGGGTGGACAGGCCCACAGGGTTCCAGCCTCCATCCAGTGATGCAGCCCTGCGCTCCTTCCACCCACGCCTCCTCTCCTGTCAAGGGATGGCAGCCTCACACCCTTCCCAGTCTCTGGGAGCTCAGGGATGCCACTCCCACTAGCAATCGGCTGCCTGAGGTAGCTCCCAGTGGAGCGGCACCCCTGGCTATGGCTTGATTGGCCAGCACACGGGAAGCCCCTGGTCCTGAGCTGGGCAGGAGGTGAAAGCTCTCAGCAAGTGGTAGCCAGGCAGACCACGTGGGGTCAGGAGGTCTCAGAGGGACCCACTAAGCAGACCTACATCAGAGATGTTCATACAGTTTGAAAGACATGAGTCAGAGTGGCTGGAGAGGCGGGGACACACAGAGGCCTAAAAAGATGATGGCCTTTATAGAAGCAGGAGCAGCGATGAAGGATCCGCTCTGCCTTCCCCAGGTGGTGAAGGGCCGGCTACGAGGCCTGCCGGGCTCCCTCTGGAGGCCATGGATAGTATTACAGCCAAGGCTCAAATTCTAAGAAACAGTCAGATGCCAGGTTACACCTGAGGCTTCATTTTTAAAATGTTATTTTATTTCCACATATTAATCCAAAGCATAACCAGGTTTCTGCTAATTAAATACTGCTTTGCTTTCTTTTCTCTCTGTGCGAATGAAACTCCCGTGCTGTCCCCGAGGCCCTGAGTTCACAGGTTCTGAAGCCTGGGCACTGGAGAGGACAGGACCCATTGGGTCACAGATGAAGCCCTTCAGACACACCAGAAATCATCTTTTTGGTATAAGTATATCCTGGGCAATATTGGGACATGCTTATACTAAAAGTACTTGTTGATCTGAACTTCAATCGTAAGTGGGCGTTCGGTATTTTTATTTGCTACATCTGAAGACCCTGTCTGGGGTGAGTCCTGCCCCTTGCTCTAGCGGGACCACCCCACCTGCCTGTCTCTTCTCCTGGGCCTCGTCTTTCTTTCTCTCTCACTCAAACATTCGTGCAGTGCTGTGGTTTAGAGGGCAGCTGTGTCCCCTTTGAAAATCAGATGGGCCTACATGAATACACCAGGTTCATGACAGCTCCCTGGGTGAAACCAGCGAGGCTTCGCTAGCCCAGGACACCCCTAGGTCCAGGGGTCAAAGAGCTAAGGTCATGACCCAGCGAGGGAGAGAGCACAGGAAGAATAGTGGATAGGAATCTGTAAATTGGGAACGAGAAACAGGGCATGGCTGTTCTGAGTCCATGCTGCTTTCTTCCTGCTGGGAAGCCCAAGATGGATCTCAGGCTCCAGGGCCCTGAGAGTCAGCCAGGGTCAGCAGTGCTCACAGGGCCCAGGCATCAAGGAGGGGCCTGCTGCCTCGCCCCTCATCTGGTCTCCACACTCCGCTGGGAAGTCCCTGCTGGCCACAGGCGTCCCTGCTGCCCTCCTCCCGTGCCTGGCTTTGGAGAAGGTGGCTGGTCTACGGCTTTGCTGCATTGGGATCTTGGCTCTGTGCTGAAGGGCATAGCCATGTCCTCTGTTCAGGGCAGGGCCTCCTGGACCCTGCAGAGAAGCAGAGCACAGGCCCCTCTCTCCATCCCCCTGTCCACCCCAATTACTGTCCCTTCCCTCAGTGGGGACTGACCTGCCCTGATGCATGCTGGGCAAGAGTCCAATCAAGGTCATGTGTGGAGTGTGCATGTTTCCCTCGGAATGCAGCTCCCACACACAGCCGGTGCAGGGGGCTCCGTCCTGCCTGGTCCACAGCCTTCCTGAGGCCTCCCAGGCCAAGCGCACACCAGAACCTCAGGTTTTTCTCAGTTCCTTTAGAACTCAGGACCCAGGCAAGCCACTTGGGGCCCTTCCTAGCCTCCTCCAGCTCCCACGAGAGTGAGCACTTCAGCCCAGGCCTGCAGCCCACACCTTCAAGCATTGCCCCCTCCCCCTCTCTTAGCTAACAAGTGCAAGCACTTAAAAATTAATGACAGCACTCTGGGAGTGACACAAATGCTTGTTCTAACGCACAAAGAGAAAAGCAGTGAGTGTGGATGTACTCTGTCTGTAGATGTGGGAAACTGATGTTTGTTTACGGAAAATGTTCACAGTAAAATGAAAAACCTAAAGTAATGATGGTGGACAGAGAGCAGGATGTTTCCCTTTCTACTCTATTTTGATATGTATGCGATTCTTTTAAAGGAGAGAAAGGAAACAACACGTTCAAAAATGGTGCCGCGGCCTTGCCTGAAGCTCTCCTCTCGGGGACAACCTTGGCTGCCTCTGACGCTGCTTCCAAGCTACCTGTGTGGTCGCTGCTGCAGAACCTGAGGTCTCCTGTCAATCAACTGCCGCCTGCACAGCTACTGGGATGGCCGCTGCCTCTGATTCCACTGCTGCCAGCCTGGGGTCGCCTGGAGGTCTTCTTTCTGGACGCTGCAGCCCTTGCAGCTGTAACCACCTGCTGCAGACACAGAAGACCCCGCTGCCGGGATGCAACTGCTGCTGGCACTGAAGATGGCCTGGTGATGTTGCCCCCACAGTGGCAGCTGCTGCCACAGCTGCTGCCACGGCTACGACCCACTGCCTGCTGCCAACGAACACCGCCACTGCTGCTGCTGCCACTGCCTAGAGCCCTGCTGCCGGGGAGACTTGGGGTGTGGCTGCATGTGGCTGCACCCAGGTTGGGACACCAGGGTTAGGGGTAGGGTTAGGGGTGGCCAGGGCCTGGGTGCCAGCAGGTTTACCACCACAAGAGCCTCTGTCTGGGGACTCCGGCATGGACCTGCAGGTCCAGTGGGGGATGCCTGTGGGCTTGGAGGAACATCTAGCTGAGTGGCTCCTCTGCGGTGATGCTCATTGGAGATGCTCATTGATCTGTTTCCCCGCCCTTTCAGACTGCCAGCTGATGATTGGCTCACAGCGGCCCCAGCAACATCTAGCTGATTGGCTCCTCTGTGGTGATGCTCATTGGGCTGTTTCCCTGCCCTTTCAGACCACGGAGCTGCTCATTGGGGGACTTCCTTGGCTCCGCCCACGTGACCCAGCCAATCGGCCTCAAGAGCAGGAGGATTGTGGGAGGTGGAGAGGCTGGTGTGGGGGGGAGAGGCTTGTGGGAAGCCGGTGGTGGCAGTTGGGCTCTGAGGGTTTTTCCTGAGGAGCTGTTTTGTTTGGCGTGTGTGGTTCTAAAAATAAAGTTAGTTTCTTTTGACAAGTGGCTCCTGATTGTGCCCAGCCAGACTGTGGCAGAGGAGCTTGGGGTCTTCCTGCTGAGAGAGCTGGTGGCCCTTGTCTTGCTGCTGCATCTCGGGGTTGCTCCAGGATGAGTGGATCCTGGTGGTTTCTCTGCTAGTGGGGCTTCAGTGTGGCCAAGCCTGAGGTCTGAGGCCCAGGTTGGTTGGATAGAGACTGGGTTTGCCAGGGCTGGTCTGGGTTTGGTGGTCTCGAGAGACATCAGGGTCAGGGCTAAGGAACTGTTGAACACTGACAAAGAGTTAGACTTTCCAGCAAGATTTATTTTATTTTTGATTTTCTAACATCTCTACCATATTTAGAACAGGGTGTTTTTATGCTTCAGTGTGTGGAGGACAATGCCATATGAATGGAATTTTGATTTTTGTGGTATTCTTTTTTCTTTAATTTTTTCTCTTTGTGTTCTTCCTCTCTCTTGTCTATTTTCTTGGATTTTCTTTCCAACTGTTCTCCAACCAATAGCCAATCTCTGTCAGCTCCTCTTCCACTCTTTCTGTGAATTTTTACTTCGAGGTTCTCTCTTCCTCCCTCAAGAACACCATGTAGTACACTACCTCTGTTTTCCCATCCACCATTTGAAATTGTAAACCTTTTTAACAAATTTTCTGTTATTCTATAGAAAGTTATTGAACTTATCATTTTGGTTCAATGTGAGAAAGCAGTAGATGCCTTAGTGGGAGCTATTAAGTTTAAGGCTATAGATTGTGTACACTGGTCGATGCTGATATTGGTCTCACCATTAAAGATGAGGCACTAGAAACCTTCAGGGCCCCTGTAGGTCTATAGGGTAATATTTAGGCTGCCTTAGATCCATACTTACAGATGGGAAAACACACAAACAGCATGAAAAAAAACAAGGGAATAAAGTGCCCCAAACAAACCAAGATGCTTCAACAACAGAAGCCACTGTTAACACAGTGGAAATGTCCAAGAAGGAGTTCAGATTGTAAATAGTCAAACTGGTATGTGAAGTAAGGATAGTATAAGGAGTGAAATCAAAGATAATATACAAGAAGTGAAAGATCACTTCAATAAACAGTCAGGGATTGTGAGAGGAAAACAAACAAACAGAAATCCTCAATGAAGGAATCAAGAAACCAAATTATAAATTCAATTGAAAGCATCGCAACAGACTAGACCAATCAGAATACAGGACCTCAGACAATGAAGACAAAATATACAATCTTGAAAGCAGAGTTGATCCTGCAGAGAAGATGAAAGAAACCATGATCAGAACATCCAAGAATTATGGGATAACATGAAAAGACCAAATGTAAGAGTTATCAGAATAGATGAAGGAGCAGAGATACAAACCAAAGGAATGCACAATCTTTCCTGTGATATAATAGCAGAAAGTTTCCCAAACCTAATGAATGGAATGAAAAATCAAATAAAAGAGGGTTACAGGACTCCAGATGTGAAAAATTACAGCAGACCCACACCAAGACAAAGTATAATGAGAATGACTAAAATAGAGAATAAAGATAACATCTTAAAGGCTGTAAGAGAAAAATCAAATTATGTATAGGGAGAAACCAATTTGGATCTCAACTGATTTCCCAACCCAGACCCTCAAAGCTAGGAGGTCCTGGAATAATATATTTCAAGGTCTGAACAAAAAATGGATGCCAAGCAATAATTTTATATCCAGCAAAATTAAGTTTCAGATTTGAAGATGAAGTTAAAATCTACCATGATAAACAAAAATTAATTCACAAGTAGAAAGTGTACATTACAGAACATTCTCAACAAAATATTCCATGAGGATGAAGTGAAAAAATAAAATGAAAACCAGCAAAGGGAGGAACTACACTCTAGGGACATTCAACAAGGAGAAGCTGAGACAAATCAGAAACCAGAAATAAGTCAAAATGACAGGGAACACAAATAATATCTCAATGATAACCTTGAATGTTAATGGCCTAAACTCATCAATCAAAAGACATAGATTGGCAGATTGGATTAGAAAGCAAGACCCAACTGTATGCTGTCTTCCAGAGCCTCACCTCATGGCCAGAGACATCACAGGCTGAAGGTGAAAGGATGGAAAGAACTTATCTCTCCTATGGATTGTGTGAACAAGCAGGAACTGCGGGCCTTTCTGGATCCTGGCGTCCTGGGCTGCACAGATTCTCCCCTTGACGCTCAGCTCTCCAGAACTTCACGGCTAACAGGGCCAGCTGTCTAGCGGCCCTCCCTAGGACCGTCTCTGCGCCTTTCCTGGGTCTTCTTCCTCTTCCTTGGCCTGGACTTCCAGTGATGGCTGCTACGGACAGGATCCGAACTCAGAGCCAGGAGCCAGCCCCAGCACAGCCGCAGCCGGCCTGGGCTCCACCGCGGCGCTTCACCGGCTCTTAGTGGCTCTTCAGCTGTGGCCGAGTGAGGCCTGTCTGTGGGGACGGTGTGTCTAGTCTGCTCGCCCCTACTATTGCACTCAGTTTGGAGTATTAGTTCCTAAATGCAAGAATGTAAGTGAGACTCCCCCACCTCCTTCTGTTGGCTAAAGTGCCTAACAAGACTGAGCACATTCTGCCTCCTGGAAGAGATTTGCATCATCTGGATATTGATTAGCAGCTCTGTGTCTACACTGTCCAAGTGACTTAAGCAGGTCTCAGCCATTTTACTTAACAGTTCATTATTTTTCATCCAAGGCAAAAATCAGTTTATAGCTACTAAGTTGCCTGGCCCCAAGCCACTTATTATTATTTTTTTTTAATAACAAAGCACTTTCCCTTTTTCCATCTGTTTACCAATCCTCCCCCTCCACACACATACACCCGCCCCCCCCCCACACACACACCAGCCAGGGTTACTTTGTAATGGTTCCCTGGGAAACTTGTAAGAGCTTTTTTTTCCATTTTGTTTTTTGTGGTGCTGGGGATTGAACCCAGGGCCTTGTGCATACATGCAAGGCAGGCACTCAACCAACAGAGCTATATCCCAGCCCTACAAGAACTTTTTGTTTAACCTGTTTTGAAACAGTGGTGTTGGGGGCTGGGGATGTGGCTCAAGCGGCAGCACGCTCGCCTGGCATGTATGCCATCGCTTGGTTCGATCCTCAGCACCACATACAAACAAAGATGTTGTGTCTGCCGAAAACTAAAAAATAAATACTTTAAAAATTATCTCTTTCTCTCTCTCTCTCTCTCTCAAAAAAAAAAAAAATAGAAAAGAAACAGTGTTGTTGGGTGCATAAGCATTTAATTGTTATCCTTCTTGGATTAACCCTTTAACACTGGGGAAATGACCCTCTTTATCTGTAATAAGGCTCCACAACTTAAAATCGGCTCTGTCTGATATGCAGTATCAGTAGAGACAGATAAACTCAATTTCTTTTGGCTAGTATTTGGTCTCTTTTCTAACAATGCACCTAGAACTTTCCTTGTGTGTCTTCAGAGCAGAGAACTTTGCGTTGTGTGGTTTCCTTGAACCCAGTCCAGCAATCTTTGTCTTTTCACTGGACAGTCCATTTATATTAAATACCATTTATGGCTAAGTTTAGGTCTATTTTTACCAGGTCACTATTGGTTTTTCTTGTGCCCTACTTTTATTATCTGCATACCTCCTTTTGAAAAACCAATCAAGTATTTCACATAGGCCATTTTGCCTCTCTCATAGCTTGGTGGTTACAAATGATGTCACTACTGTTTTGAGATTAAATAGAACAGTGCTCACAACCTCCTCTCCAATAGGTCTGCAATTAGGGACACACGCAGATACAACCACATTCCACATAGGATAAGCACAAGTCACACAGCCCAGTCAGTGCTGGAGGAAAAGACAACCGAACTGTGAAAGTCGTAGAGAAAATGGGCGCTGGGAGAAGTGGGGCAAGTACATGCCCAGCTGCTCTGGAACCGGTGTGGACATGTGCCTGGGTCTTCCTGTGGGTGACAGCTACTAGCTGGTGTGGCCACCCGCCCGGCTCCTCTCCCACCCTCCTCCACTGGGAGGTTGTCCGCACAGACATGCATTTATGCATTGCCCCTCACATACAAGGACCCCAAAAAGATTCATAGTGACTTCTCATCAGAAAGATGACAATTTCAAAGGTAGTGGAGTGACATCCACAGTGCCGGAGCAAAGCACTGGTGATCATAGAAAGCCCGTGTCTGAAAGAGCCATCTTTCAAAAAGAAATAAATTAAATGTGTTTCTTGGATAAGCACAACCAAGTGAATTGGTTTCTAGCAGATTTCCATTAAGAAGCAAAAAAAAAAAAAAAAAAAACTTAAAGAAGTTCCTGGGACTAAAAGCCTGGGAGACCAGGCATTAGGTAATCATAGCAGACAGTATAAAAGCATATTCCTTCTCTTTTTTTCTCTTGACTTAGAAAGCAATCACATGCATAGAATCGTATTTTGTGTTTGTGATACAAAAATGTTGTCTACATGCTAATAACCACCAGAGGAGATGGGTGGGAGGAGGGCCATGCTGGGGGACCACAGCAGGTAATAGCTATAATCCACAGAAGGCAAGCAAAGGCAAGTATGAACACCTGCTGAATACACTTTTCCTGACCCCCTTCCAGCTTTGGAGAAATGAAATCATAAAAGCAGATGAGTACAACTCATCACACTCAACACATCGTCGGGTTTACAACACACAGATACAATAGGCATCACAAGACGTCTCCACACTAGGTCGAGGGACTGGAGCTGTAGGAGATTCCTGTCTGGCTGGAAGTGAGTCAATGTTGCTAGGGAGCAGACAGACGGTGGGAACAGAGGTGAAGGAGTGATTCCATAAGTCGGGCCAGGGCTTCAGCTGTGTTTCAGTTGAAATACCAGAAGTGAAATATTTCATCTTGTTAAGAGGAGTGACTGGGAAAAGTTCAAAATTTCATAAGGTTGTTTCAGAATGTAAATTTAATACAAAGAAGAGTCAGCAACTAGGACAGGGATATAAGACAGGTATAGGTGTGAAATGCATTTTAGTATGGAAAATTAGAAGGAAAAGAAATGTTTCTGAGTGAGAAATTATTTTGTATGGTAAAGTAAACAAGTTACAGAGTGCCTAAGTAAGTTTTGTGCACAAGGTTTGTGGAAGGTAAAACTCAAAAAGTTTGCATGTGATTAAGTTGGCTACAATTAGCAGTCAATTAAAGTTAATCAAGGTTTATTTAAGGTCAAATTTTTATGTACTGATATAAACCAGAATCTAACTCTGTATGTGTTGAAATCAAAGGGTTTCTTAAAACACTGATCTGCTCTTCTCGATCAAGATAATTTCCTGTGTCTGTTAGGTTTTATTATTTAGGGAAACTAGTCTTAAAAGAATTAGGGTTTGGGCTGGGGAAGTGGCTCAAGCGGTAACGTGCTTGACTGGCATGCGCGGGGCGCTGGGTTCGATCCTCAGCACCACATACAAATAAAATAAAGATGTTGTGTCCACCAAAAAACCTGAAAAATAAATATTAAAAAATTCTCTCTCTCTCTAAAAAAAAAAGGAATTAGGGTTTGTACAATTCTGGTTAAAAACAACTGTTATTTTAGGTTATTACCTTACACCATGGATTCTAAATTTTTATTTAAATGTTAAACTTGTTACTATAAGGATATTAGTATAATTGTGATGCTAACTATTATTGGAACTTTTGTATATTAGAAGCAATTATGTCCTCCAATGCTGAGAGCCACAGCCGAGTCTGAATGGCCCCTAGCATTTTGCCAATAGTATTGGTTGACAGGCGAGGCATTACTATCCGCCTCGGCTGCTACTTTGGAGTTCTCGTGGGGATTCCCAAAGAGTTCCCATTGGTTGGGGAAGTGCAGGAGGAGGGATTTCTGGGGGAGATATTTCCGGTGGCTGGTTCCTGGAGGAGCTGAGTGGCATTCGGGAGAATTCCCCGGGAGCGTGTGTGAAGGTTTTTGGTGGAGTTCAAAACTAAAGTTTGTTCCTGCTTCAGTGGCTCGTGGTTTATTCCCAGCCAGACTGTGGCATTTGGCGGCCGTGCGGGGAATGCCTGAATTGGCGGCCGTTCGGGGAATGCCTGAAGCTCGGAGATAAGTGAAATTGCTCGCCCCTAAGGGAAGGCAAGAGAATGGGTGACCATTTCAAAAAACAATGTGTTCTTGTTTTGATTTGTTTTGTTTTTGTTTCAAGCTGCCTATCCCTAGAACTTTCTCAGGCAAACTGGGAAAAATGGTTGGCTCAAGGTTTGAAGTTGTTCACCCCTGAGGAAGAGACAGAAATAGACCACAAATGCACATGTCAAGAAAATAGGAAAACTGATACAACGATTTTTTGTTCCATTTTTGTTTCATTCTGTTTCTGTTTTGTTTTTTGTTATCTTATTGGGTTGCGTTGTCTTTATAGTAGATTAGAAATTAGTAAAAAAACAAACCGAAAGAGTGTTAAGTAAATTGTTAGAGGTTCAGACCATGGAGAAAGACATTTTAGATCAAGCAAAAGAGAAGGTCTCTCGAGCTAGTCAGACAGAGGAAGAAAATTTAAAGGAAGAAAGCTTAGAGGAGAAACAGCTATTAGGGGAAAAGCTACAACAGGAGGCTGCTACTAACACCGTTCTATCACCAGAGGGCGTAATTCAACCAACAGCTCCACCTATGGATATAGCTGAGTGGCCCTCACCCCCCGTAGTTGATAGATGGAATCCTGAGACAGGACCTCAAAGATTAGCATGCCTTGTACTTGAACAGGCAGGAGGGCAGCGAATTCACTGTGCTTTAGATTTCAAAACAGTGAAGCAGTTAAAGGAGGCTGTAACAACCTATGGTCCTCAAGCACCCTTCACTGTAAGCATGGTCGAATCCATTACCAACTTGGACATGACTCCAGCAGACTGGGCTAGCATGTGTAAATCTGTGCTAAATGGAGGACAATATTTGTTATGGAAGGTTGCCAATGAGGAATTTTGCATGGAGATGGCTAGGTGAAATGCAGCAGCCAGTTACCCTCAAAGAAATCTAGATATGTTGTTAGAAAAAGGACATTATGAGGGTCAACAGCAACAAATTGAATATGATCCTGCTATATATGCACAAATTGCTGCAGACGCAGTTAGGGCATGGAAGACTTTACAAGGACATGGAGATTTACAAGGTCAATTATCTAAGGTACTACAGGGAGCTAATGAACCTTACGCTGAATTTGTAGATAGGCTTATTCAAACAGTTGCCAGAGTTTTTGGGGATACAGAACAAGCAATGCCATTAATTAAACAACTGGCTTATGAGCAAGCAAATCATTGGTGCAGAGAGGTCATTAGACCATGGAGACATGAAGATTTAAACACATATATTAAAATATGTAGAGACATTAATGAACAAGGGCAAGTCTTGGCAGCTGCAATACAATAGGCTTTAGATGCCAGGCAAAAAACATGCTACAATTATGAACAAAGAGGACATTTTAAAAGGAATTGCCACATAGGAGGAGGGTTTAACAAAGCTAGGTATCAAAGGAGTAGAATACCGGGTATTTGCCCACGATGCCGTAAAGGGAGACATTGGGCTAATGAATGCCGTTCTCAAACCACCATAGAGGGTACTCCATCATCAAAAAACAAACAAGGACCAGGTGTCTATCCACGATATCGTGGAGAAACACATCAGGCTCCATTGCCAAAAAACGGATAGGGGGGCCCAATGCTCCGGGGCCCACGACCACAAATATACGGGGCACTGGAGGAACCCAGAAACACCATGGAGGAACCCAGCAACACCATCAGGGTAGTGCCCAGGACACACTATCATTAGATCTCTCATCAGACGAACCAGAGGGAGCGCAGGGTTGGACATCTGCGCCTCCGCCAGAGCAGTACTAACTCCAGAGATGGGAGTTCAAATCATTCCCACAGGAGTAAAAGGACCTCTTCCCAAAGGAACAGTAGGCTTATTGTTAGGATGCAGTTCTTCTACTCTAAAATGACTTTTGATAAGTCCTGGGGTAATTGATCCCGATTATGAAGGTGATATAAAAATTATAGCTAGTTCTCCAAAGGGTATATCGGTAATTTCACCAGGAGCTAGAATAGCACAGTTATTAATAATACCCAGCCTACATGATAAAATTTTCAGTATAGTATAGAAAGAGGTTCCAGGGGATTAGGCTCCACAGGTGTAGATTGGGCTATGCTGTCTTTAAATTTAGATTCTCACCCCATGCTAAAACTAAATATTCAAGGACATGAATTTAATGGGCTACTGGATACAGGTGCAGACCTTAGCATCATATCTCTTCAAGAATGGCCAAAACATTGGCCATTACAACAAGCCACTCAAACACTTCGAGGCCTAGGAGTGGCAACTAATCCCCATAGAAGTGCAATGGTATTAGATTGGAAGGATCCTGAAGGATGTGAAGGAACCATACAGCCATATGTATTGGATCATCTTCCTATAAATTTATGGGGACAAGATGTCCTAGATCAATTAGGTTTGACATTAACAAATAACATCAATCCAAATGCACCTACTATTATGGCTAGACAAAGTTTCAGGAAAGAAAAAAGATTAGGAGAACAAGAACAAGGTATAGCAGCAACAATTCAAATAGATCAAGGAATAAATAGACATGGATTGGGTTTTCAGAAGGGGTCACTGAGGCAATAAAAATTACTTGGAAATCAGAAAGACCAGTATGGGTTCCTCAGTGGCCCCTGACTAAAGAAAAGATACAAGCAGCCCATGACCTGGTCAAACAACAATTAGCGGAGGGACATATACAACCTTCTGTATCTCCCTATAATACTCCCATTTTTGTCATCAAAAAGAAATCTGGTAAATGGAGATTATTGCAAGATTTAAGAGCCATTAATAATGAGATGGTTATTATGGGACCTGCTCAATCAGGGATTCCTCAATTGTCTGCTTTGCCAAAAACCTGGTACGTTTTAGCTATAGATATTAAAGTTTGGTTTTTTTCAATTCCAATTCATCCTGAGGATAGTCCACGTTTTGCATTTACTATCCCTGCACTAAATCATGAAGGTCCTGATCAGAGATATGAATGGAAAGTACTCCCTCATGGGATGGCTAACAGCCCAACTATGTGTCAAATTTATGTTAACAAAGCAATCCAGTCACTTAGAAATCAAAATCCTGAACTCCAAATATTTCACTATATGGACGATGTATTATTAGCACACAAAGATAATAATACATTGCTAGAATGTTATACCACACTTACAAATTTATTAAAAAAATTATAATCTAGAGATAGCAATCGACAAAGTACAATTAAATTTTCCAATTAATTATTTAGGAGTTCTATTATCCTCAACCATGATCCATCCACCAAAAATTCAGATACGAGTAGATCAACTCACATCACTTAACGACTTTCAAAAGTTATTAGGAGACATAAATTGGATAAGGCCTTACCTAGGCATACCAACAGGAGAGTTGGGACCTTTAGTTGATATCCTAAAAGGTCCATCAGATCCAAATTCACCCCGAATGTTAACACCTGAAGCAAGAAAGGCATTAAAAATTATTGAAACATATATGGAAAATATGCATTTGGATAGAATTGATATAAGTTTGCCTTTATTATTTATTGTAATACCAACAAAAAATGTTCCTTCAGGAGTATTTTGGCAAGAAGGTCCATTATTGTGGATACATTTATCTTATTCTCCTAACACTATGCTTACTAGGTATCCTGAGGCTGTAGGACAATTAATACTCAAAGGAATAAAAGCAGCAAAGGGAGTATTTGGAATTTCTACCAATAAAATTATTACTCCATATACTATGGATCAAATTGATGAGTTAGCTAATGAGTTAAATACTTGGGCAATAATCATGTGTAAATCTAATGTTTCATTTGATAACCACTTATCATCTAATCCTTTGTTGTCTTTTTGGTCTTCGCATCCTGTAGTTTTTCCAAAAATGACAAGAAAAACCCCTATCATGAATGCTCCAAATGTATTCACTGATGGGTCAAATATGGCACAGCAGCAGTAGTTACCCCTGATCAAACTTTTACATTTTTAGTACCCAAACAATAAGCTCAAAAGGTAGAGCTTAATGAAGTATTACAAGCTTTTGTGATGTTTAAAGATTCTGTATTTAATTTGTTTTCTGATAGTCAGTATATAGTTAATGCTATAGTATTCCTTGAAGATGCTGGTAGGATTTCCCATTCCTCTACTGTTTTCTCTTTGTTTTCCACTATACAAAGTCTAATCTGGGACAGAAAAGATTTATTCCTTATAGGACATATCAGAGCACATACAGGATTGCCTGGAGCCCTTAGTTTGGGCAACGATTTAGCAGATAAAACTACACATGACATACATATTTTCTCTACACTAGAAGAAGCAACAAATTTTCATAAAAGATTCCATGTCAATGCTAATACTTTACAAAAGCGTTTTAAAATAACTAAGGAACAAGCTAGACAAATAATAAAACAATGTCAAAATTGTGTGACCTTTTTACCACAAGTTAATCTTGGAGTCAATCCTAGAGGATTGATACCTAACCATATTTGGCAGATGGACGTCACACACTTGCCAGAATTTGGAAAATTAAAATATTTGCATGTTACAGTTGATACTTCTTCTGGATTTTTGATGGGCTCCCTTCATGCTGGAGAAAAAACTAAAGATATTATAGCTCATTTCTTACAAAATTTTGCCACTGTGGGTGTTCCAAAACAGTTAAAATCAGATAATGGTCTTGGCTATACCTCTACCTCTTTTAAACAATTTTGCTCATCATTTGGCATTACTCATATAACAGGAATCCCATACAATCCACAGGGACAAGGCATAGTTGAAAGAGCTCATCAAACTATTAAAATGTACTTATTAAAGCAAAAAGAGGGAGTTGGAAAGGGACATATATCCCCCAAAGATAAACTTAAAATAACCCTTTTTACTCTAAACTTTTTAAATTTGGATTCATCAAGGCTTAGTGCTGCGGAAAGGCATATGTGTCCAAAAAATGTACATAAGCCCAAGGTACTTTGGAAGGATATTCTAACAGGACAATGGAAAGGTCCTGACCCAGTGATTGTCTGGAGTCAGGGGTCTGTTTGTGTGTTTCCACAGGGAGAACAACAGCTGATTTGGATTCCAGAGAGACTAACCAAAGCGATTTCTACAGACCAAAAACAAGATGATTTGACTCAAATCCATAACAGCTGATATCCAGAGCTCCAGCTTGGCTATTCTTACATCTGTGACAGTGATTAACCAGGATGCTTTTTCTCAATATCTATTTTATTATTGCCCTTTCCCACATCATAAAGTTCTATTTTATTTTTTGAGCTCATACAGACCTAGGTTCATGTTTTTCTGATCAGTTTTATTTTTTGACTGTGGCATTTTAAACATTGCAATGGAAATTTCACCTGTGTAAAGCTACAAGGCCTTTACTATTGTCTTATGTGTTGCACGTTTGTGTGCACACTTGTGTTTGGTGTTGTATGTCTGTGTGTGCATATGTCCATATATCATATATGAGGAGCGCTCATGAAAAAATGGATCCGAATTTTTTTTATTCATGTGATTTTTAATGGTTTAATTTAAATTGGGTAATCAGCTGTTGAGGATTGTTTTAATATGTGAACAAATAAGGAGGTTAACAGATCTGTTTGTTTACTTTCACCTTTCCTTTTCATTATATTTAATAATTCTGTTCAGGATAATTTAAATTGTTCAGAAAATTGTTTTCTTAGTACCTGTTGGAATGTTACATAATTTTTTTCTAGCATCATTGCCAGAATTCCTATCTTCATCCCAGTGCCGGTGAAGACAAAGATAAAACCAAAACTACAGCTTCTTCCATAGTTATCACAACAAACTGTATAAACTGACGAATCAATGAATAATAACTCAACAAGTAATGCTCAATCAAGGAGTCGATTTACTTTGGGAGGAAATGGACATATTGATGGATTCTTCCGCTTTGAACTGCTTGCAGAACTTGCCTGGACTATGTATCAATTGTATGCATTGTGAACTATCTGTTGGTGCAGCAAATTGTGGTGTGCTGGAGTATCTTTGCTGATGGTGTCACCGTGATACAATTTTTCCAAAGGAGCTGTCAATTGGCTTGGTGTCGTGGCATTTCTGTATCCTCCTCCCTTCTGCTAGTGATGGTCTAAAATTTGGGGGCCAACAGAGGTGAGGCAAAGAACCTCACTCCCCCACTGGTGCAAAAGCCTATCCACAAGTATGGCTGTATGCTGGACCGGTAGTCAGTGATGGGTATGATCCAATTGCAGTGGTACCAACCTAAGACAGGAGGCTGACGCCTAGAGGTCAGCTCATCCGATGACGGGCAAGGACCATAGGTTGTATAGGACAACCTAACAGGCACAGTCCCTAAGCCACATTGCTTGTTGTTTAATTAAACAGAAGGGGGGAGATGCTGAGAGCCACAGCCGAGTCCGAATGGCCCCTGGCATTTTGCCAATAATATTGGTTGACAGGTGAGACATTACTATCCGCCTTGGCCGCTACTTTGGAGTTCTCACGCTACTTTGGAGTTCTCGTGGGGATTCCCGGGGATTCCCAAAGAGTTCCCATTGGTTGGGGAAGTGCAGGAAGAGGGATTTCTGGGGGAGATATTTCCGGTGGCTGGTTCCTGGAGGAGCCCAGTGGCATTCGGGAGAATTCCCAGGAGCGTGTGTGAAGGTTTTTGGTGGAGTTCAAAAATAAAGTTGTTCCTGCTTCAGTGGATCGTGGTTTGTGCCCAGCCAGACTGCGGCATTCCAAGTATACAAATCTCATAAAATGTAAAGCTTACAGGAGCACTTTCCCAAGCTAGTGTTCTCCAAACTAAAGTTGTCTGTAGTGGTAGTCTCTTTCAGATTTTTATAAAAATAACAAATTTAGTTGTGGATTTATTTTGTTATTTAATGTTTTGTAGTTGAGTAAAGGTTGCCTGTCATTAATAAGTGGTATGCGTAAAATTTTGTGTTACTCTTTACACTGGGATGAGAATTTCAGTGGATTTTTGGAAGGTAATGAGGAGAGCATGTTTTGTTTGAAGGTTGACAATGTAAAACATGAAAGCACTTTGCCACTTTTTCCACAAAAGAAAGTTAGAAGCTCTCTTAGCTTTTGTTTGATTCATGTTTCAGATTTAATACTTTTTGTGTTAATGGATATGTATATAAATTCAGGAAACCATATATGAGAACTTTGGAAAGTGATATTTTAGATAGAGGCAAATGTCACTTCAAAAATAAACCACTTTACTTAAGATTTGTCAAGAGAGCTACCTCACCCGAGTTAACTGGAGACATTAACCATCACCTATAGGACCAACAGGATATAGGGCTGACTTCCAGTACTAATAAAACCCCAAATCAATGGAAAGGTAATTGTAAAATTGTAGGCATCAAAATGAAAACCAGTTCTCCTACTTCAAAACTGAAATGATATCTGTTAAAACCAAGATGTGGAGACCAAATTCAAGGAGGAAAAAGGTCCAACAAAAAAAAAGCAAGCAATCTTTTGACCCTTGCCCTCAAAAATCAACCAAGACCCAGGAAACAACGGGGCCCTCTCTAAGGGCCCTGCAACTTTATTGAGGCACCCAACCTCCCCATCAGGGGGATCAAGAGGACCCTTGAGAACAGGAAAGCAACCCATAACTGTCCCGGATGCTTCCAAGGGAAGCCACATGGGGTCTGCAAGACCCTGACCCACCCTGGCAGATGGCGCAACTGGCAGAGGAAAAGCGCCAGAAGTTACAGTCTTCTCACAGGTTCTCAAGGTGGCCCCCTGAGGAATCTCAGCCGACTTGTAACAGGAGGTAAGAACAAGGCCAATTCTGACCAAATTGGTGTTAAACACACGGAAGGAGAATACGACCAAAGCACGGTCATACGTTAACATTTAAAGGGAAAGACAATGGTTCTTTGGTCATTTTAGCATAGTTTAAGGTGTATGTTTGTGTCAGCCCCACCAGAAGTAAGTAAAGCTGAAAGCTATGAAAGGCAGGAATGCCTGATAAGAACCACAAAAACTTTCCGAATCACAAGGTTTTCCCGAGTCAGTTTGAGATACAAATCTTTTCAACCTCCTGTGTAGGGGGGCTTGATCTGAGCTTCTGTGTTTTGCTGGTGTGATTATCTGGCCCCACTATTTATCCGTCATAGTGATCTAAAAGATGTAATGTGGCACATAAAAGCCCTGACTTTACCAAGAAAGCCCAAAGTGGCACAGCTGCAGAGATCTACTAAGCAGAGAGGTAATGCAAATGGAGGTTATTTCACAAAAATCAGATGGCATTAGATATTTAATTCAGTTTGAGGGGACACCTGTGACATAGTAAAAAGTAAATTGTGTGTATGTTTTTAACAGTGTTGTTTAGGTTTCTAGAGCCTTCACTAGACTCCACTCACAAATCAATGATATGTGGATCCCACCTAAAGCTTCAGTGAGTTCCCGTGTTCATGGTTTTCAGAGACCGGCCATTAATACTGATGGCTTTTGTGCTAATTGTTTGCAAAAATAATACTTTGTTGTCTTATTTCTTATCGTCCTAGCATAGTCACTGCCCTGTGTCCCTGTGACCAGTCACCCACTGACTGCCAACTTGGACCTCGGGACTGCCCTGATATAAATACCCTCAGTTGACTGTGTGTTCCCTTCTCGGGGGTTATCCCTCTCTTACTGGACAGTGGTAGCTCCACTATTGTCAGTGTCCCCCTATTTTTGGAAGCCTATTCTCTAGGGATGGTTTCCTTTCGCAAGGAGTGCTATATCTCGATGTGAGCGCCCCTCTTTCTCTGAGATGTGGTGCATCTCTTGGGGTGTTCTGCTTTGTGGGATTTGGGTTGCTGCTTGAGGTGGCTCCCCCTCTCGGGTGACGAGGGGCCCCTGACAGGGTTCCTCCCTGGAGGGGGGAGGCCCCTGCATCCCCTATGGGGGGCGATGGGCCCTGGCACCCCTCGCCACCTGGAGGGGAGAGGAGGGGGCCCTCCCCCTCTAGCGGGAAGCTCGCTCTGCTCTGGGAGCAATGGGCCCAGGGCGCTTCACCACCCAGAGGGGAGGGGCTCCCCCTACAGCGGGCAGACACTCTACTCTGGGGCCAATGGGCCCCAGCGCCCCTTGCCAGCCAGAAGGGAGGGGACACAACCTCTAGCAGGAGGAACCTTTTCCTCTGGGGGCGATGAGCCCCAGAGCCCCTCGCCAGCCAGAGAACAGGTGGCTCCCGCTCTAGGGGGCAATGGGCCCCAGCGCCCCAATCTCCCCAGAGGGCAGGGGGCTGCCCCTCCAGCAAGAGGAACCCTCCGCTCTGGGGTAGAAGGGTGCTGGGGCCACTGTGAGCCAATCATCAGCCGGCAGCTGGAAGTTTGCTGGGGCCCCTTTGGCTGTGGCTCTCATCTGCTGGCCGCTGGGAGCCTCCCTGACACCCAAAGAAGGGTCTCCCCCTTTTAGGGGGGAGTCCCCTCACCACTGGGTGCCAAGGGTCCGAGCGCCCATCGACACCCAAGCAAGTAGGGTCTCCCCCCAGTAGGGTTAGAGAGAGGGAGTCCCATCACCCCTGGGTGCCATGGGTCCAAGCGCCCCTCAACACCCTGGCGAGAGGGGTCTTCCCCTCCCCCAGGGTTGGGGGGGTCCCATCACCCCTGGGTGCCAAGGGTCCAAGAAATGCTTGACATCCAAGAGAGAGGGGTCTCCCAACCCCACAAGTCCCTTCACCTCTGGGTGCCATGGGTCCTGAGCTCCCCCGACACCCAGGTTAGAAGGGTCTCCCCCTCTCCAGGGAGGGGGAGTCTTCTCTACCCTGGTTGGGGTGGGAGCTCAGATCCCTGGCACCTAGGTTAGAGGGGTCTCCCCGCTGAAGGAAAGAAAGAGAGAAAGAAATCTTCTGTAGAAAAAAAAATGTTACTTACTGCTAAGAACATATCTTAAAATTTAATGTGTCTCCTGTAAATGACTGAACTACTTCCCTGTGGGGGTGGGCATTGCAGAGTTCCTCATTTTCTTCTATGATCTCTAATGATTATAAAGCCTGGCCATCAGATGGAAAATGTCCATGACAGGTGAATAAAAGTATGTGCACAGGGACATACATGTACCTACCTGCATGAATCCAGGTGCACACGGGATATACATTTTTGGACACAAGTCTTCCTGAAGGGAGGGAAGAGGGTGCAGATAAAGGGGCCCGAGTCCTGCTGTGGCCATTGTGTGCAGGACTGGGCGGGGCATGGACAGGCACCACAGGCTTAAAAGGTCCAGATGACCTGGCACTAGAAACCTACCCACCGGCTTCCAGACAGGGCTGTGGCGACCAAGGGGCCTTGACTGCTGGGCAAAGCTGCAGCCAGAGGGCGAAGTCCAGATCCCTCACCCCAGGCCTGAGGATGGAGAAGATAAGATGCACACCAGCAGCCTCTTAGGGCAGGCAGTGCAGAACCTCGGTGGGAACAAGACCTCCTCTACCAGGCAGCCTGGCCTAGACACCTGCCAAACAAGCTGGTTAGGGCAAAGGGAAGTATGAGGATGTGAGAAGGAGGGACAGGTAGTGGGTAGTAAGAAACTTCTCAGGATCCACAGTCTGATGATCCTGGCCCTGAGTTCCAGCAGCTGGGTGACACTGAGTGAGTGACATAACCTCCTTGAGCCTCAATGTTCTCATTTGTAAACTTTGCATAAATCATCCTTTTGCCCATTAAACAAAAGGAGGTGAGGCCAGGTACAGTGTGAGGCTCCTCCCAGCTCCCCCCAGTCAGCAGCGCAGACACACAGACTTGCAGACTTGGTTCTTCCCCCCATGGGAGCTGCAGAGTGAGGGGAAGATGATACGGAAACATTAAGCACATAATAGATGCTCATCAGCCATCCTTCCTGCCTTCTTTTTGTGCCATTGGAAAGGCGACCCAACCTGTCCTCCATTTTTGCATAGGCTCTTGCAGGCTCGCCCCACTGTAAGGTGCTCAGGCAAACATCTGAATGGATCGTTACATTTGTGATCAGCAGGAAATCGCTCTTTACACTGTAACGTATTTACTTGATGGAAAGCAACATAAGTAATCAAGGCCATCCTTGGGCGTATAGAAGTCTTGCTTGAGAACAATAATACTTCCATTTTATAGCAAAGGAGTCAGGCTTAGGCAGGTCAACATATTTGCCTAAGATCACATGACAAATGTGAAGCACCAGCTCCGGAAGCCAGGGCTCTGCACACTGTCCTGGTCATGGAGTGCTGGCAGGGGTGGACACTGGGGCTCTGGGCATGAGGATCCACTGCCGAGTGTGTGTGTGTGTGTGTGTCTGTGTGTGTGTGTGTTGTTCTAGGGATTGAACCCGGGGTGCTCTACTACTAAGCTACATCCCCATCCCTTTATTTTTATTTTTGTAAGACAGGGTCTTGCTAACATGCCAAAGCAGCCCTTGAATTCGACATTCTCCTGCCCTGGGCTCTCTGGGATTACAGGTGTGCACCACCCCACCTGGCTAATCCAGCTGCTTTTCCAATCTTTGTCACTCAGGGAGCTCTGTAGGCCAATGCAGTCTACGTCCACCACAGCAGTCCGCCCAAGGGGAAGGACACAGGACACCTTCCAGTCTCTTTGCTGTCCTGGGGCTGCTTTTGAGCCCAGAATCTCCTTACTCTTATCCTGCAAATTGGAAAATCTGGTTCAGCCCCGGTGCAGAGCCCTGGGGTCAGGTTTGTGATTTCTGGGGCCCTCTAGTGGGCAAAGAGGGCAACCCTCCAGCTCCTAGAGGGAGCTGGGCAGGGATGTGGCAGAAGTCAGCTGCGCTGGTAATTATAACAGCAATGGTTGCCCCTCTGTGATTTATCCCAAACAGGCATTTTGACGCCTCATCTGATCTATCCCTGCAACAACCCCGTGAGCATGATCACCACGATATATAAAGAATCCGAGACTTGGAAAATGACTTTCCAGGCCACAGCCCAGGAGTTCAGGAAGAGACGTGGGCAAGGAGAGCCTGTGACAGGTGTTGCTGCAGGGCAGGACACGAAGGTGACTTAGTGTGGTCTAGTGAAGCCTCAGGACTCCTCACTTGCATGCCCCAGGGCCTTTGGAGGGACTCTGCAATACTCTCACATTTTTATGTTTGACACAATTTGCAAAATTAAGACATTTGGGTTGCGGTTGGCTGAGGCCACCGTCTCTTTCTGCTCCAGTGGCTGCAGTAATATTTTCATGTAGTAAGTGATAGAGTGTGGTCACCACGTAAATGTTGTGTTTAATGAACTGTGTTAAATGAGTAAAGGGATGGATAGAGGAACGGATGGCTGAAGTGGCACCTAGTTCAATCTCAGAGGACTTTAGAGAATGGTTCTCTCGCAGTCCAGGTGGAGATGCAGGTCATGGGTCGCTTTGATTACCAGGGTGAGGAATCTGGACTGAGTTAGCAAGCAATGGGGAGCCAGGGAAGATTTTAGAGCACAGGAAGAATTTGTCGATTAGGCAAGAGTTGGAATGTCAAGGAAGAGCACAGGACCCTTTGATGGGGGCCCCAAATGGCTCAGATGCAGCTCCCCTCACCCTGCACCACCAAAGAGCTAGAGATGTGAGCATGGGGTTCCCTCCACTGGGGTGCAGCTGGGGGAGAGAGGATGTCTCCTAAGCCTCCTATTGGGGTGTCTGAGGCCCCCTGGGAAAGAGAGTCCAATGTGGATTCTCAGCACCCTAGTGAGCCCAGTGGATGTGCGAGAAGGTCAGGACCCTGCCGGGCTTAGGCACTGGGTCATTCAGGCGTGCGGGTCCCTGGCATTCACACATGTCTGAGCCTTTGCTATAAAGTGACTCCATTGAAGTGAAGCAGGTCTAGAAGCCGGCCAGGTGGTGGTGGAGACCCCCAAATCCAGCTGCACCAGCCGCTTCCTGTGTGAGTTCCAGCCGTCCTCCCCGCCCCCTCTGAAAGTCAACAATTCTGTGATGAGTACTCAGCACTTGTTTTGTGCCACCTGCAAAGCACCTTTGGGTCCCAGCACCTGAAGCACCTGATTATTCCTCGCGCAGCCCTCTGAGGGGAGGCTGCCTGCTCCCATCCACAGGTGAGGCGGTGCAGAGCCCAGACAGGTGGAGCTGCTTTCCCAAGGCCACACAGCAGCAACTGGAAAAAGTGGAATAGACTCCCTTCCCTGGCTGCCAGGGTGTGGGCGAGGCTTGCCTGAGGACGGAGCTCAGCTATGCTCACTAGCCCCCCAGGGAGGACCCAAAGGGGCCACTTCTGCACCTCCAGTTGTCAGCTCAGGGGACCTGGGAGGTCTTTGGGATCTGGTGGAGCTGTGCATGGGTATGGGGAGGAGGAACTGGCAAGGGGCCTGCTTGGGCTCATCCTCTGGGGCCTCCTAGAGGGGAGGAGGGTGGCGGCAGCAAGAAGCTGGAGTTGGACACAGATCCCTGGGGGTTCAGGAAGGAGCTACCACTGACCCCAAGGAGGAGAGGTGCATCCCCCAGATCAAAGGCGAAAGGGTCCCTATGGGGACACACCCACAACCATGTTCCACAACCCAAAGAGGCAGTTTTCCATGTTTTCTGGGTCCAGAGAGATCCAAGCCAGCTGGGGGGGGGGGCTGGGGCAGCCCAAGTGAGACCCTTCCTGTAGGGGCACAGTGGCCATCTCTGTGACCCCAGCCACTTGAGAGGATGAGGCAGGAGGATCACAGGTTGAAATCAGCCTGGGCAACCTGGCGAGACTGTCTCAAAACCCAGAAAGGACTAGGGAGGGTAACTCAGTGGTGGAGCCCTTCGGGTCCAGTTCCCAGGATTGGGGGCAGCACAAGAGCTCTCCTTTCCCTTCCTCATCTCCATCAGGCCCCGCCCACTGTGGGTGAGGGGAGGAGGCTCAGAGGAGGAGCCGCCCACAGGGCCTGCCCCAGCAGGTTCCAGCCAGCAGAGCTAAACCCAGATGGGGGTCCCCATTAGTGTCTTGACAGGATGTTCTAACTCCTAGTTGAGGCTGTGTTTCAACCCAAAGTGACCAGAGAGAGAGAGAGAGAGAGAGAGAGAGAGAGAGAGGGGAGAGAGGGAGGAGAAACACGCAGGAGCAAAAGGCCAAAGGACTCCTGAGGCCTGGGCTTAGAACTAGCAAAGGGGGGATTCTGCCACATTCTGTTGCCCCAGGAGAGTCCCAAGTCACGCCAGGTGCGGGCTGCCTAGAGCAAAGCCACCTGCACAGGGGCTGGAGATGGGAAGGGCGAGACCGGTTCCCACTTTGATCATCTTCCTGCCTTGGAGGCCTTGCTTCCCGCCCCGAAGGGGAGGGTGGGGACAGACTGACCAGGCACTGGAGGCTCCAGGAGTGCGGAGTTGGCCAGGTCTGCAGCCCTGCTCATGCACATGCAGGCCCAGGCCCAGGCCCAGGCCCACTGCATGCCCTGTCCAGAAGCGCAGCCCAGAGAGGGTCCTGGGAGTTGGGGCCCGATTCCCAGCAGGACCACTCACTTCCACTGTCACCCCCTGGAGGCTTGCATCTGTGAACTGATGGTGACAATAGTAATAATCTTCCACTGGGACCATGGTGACAAGTGTCATTGATCCTTGGGGTCTCAGACCAGCAGGGCCGTGGATGGTGCGCCATTCTTGCCTGCAAGGCTGTTCCATAACTAGAGGAGGCAAGAATTGGAGACAGCCCGGCCCCCGTGAGAGTGGAGGGATGGTGCCAGCAGAGGGGGACAGAGATCAGACAGGCTGCCAGCAGGAGAGCCCCGAGGCCGAGCCCTGGCAAACAGGAGCAGAGTCGGGCTGGGCCAAGGAGGCAGGGCATGGCTGGTGAGCAGGGCATGCAGCTCATGGCTGGGCCCCTGTGGTCGATGGCAGGGTCCCGCATCCCATGATTCCAGGCAGAAATTCCCAGGGGCCCTTCGCTGGCTGGGCTGGGAGCTGACGCACTCTTGCATGCTTGAGTCTTGGCAGGAGGGATTTGGGAAAGGGAAGAAAAAGAAAGAGAGATTGAAAACAGATCATCAGGGAGACAAATATTCAGGCCGTCTCTGCAGCCCCTGGCTCCCGCCCCACCCATTCCCCAGCCCTGACGCGAGGCTGGCTCAGAAGGTGTTTCTCCTGGACTGTTTGAGCCCAGGGCCTGGTTGGCAGGAGGCCCGAGCCCCTCGTTCCTGCTGAGAGCCAAACTCTGCAGGAGACAAATATATCCACAGCCAGACAACATGCCCCTTCCCATGCTCCTGGGCTTCCCTCCACAGGGTGTCTTCTGTCATTGTCCCCATTCCCAAGATGAGTGATCTGAGGGTCGGAGATTAACAGGCCAGCCCACAGCCACCCTGCCAGTCTATCACCGTGTTCTGTACCTGGAGTGCAGGCAGGCCTGGGGGTTCAGGGGCAAAGGAAGAACGTTCCAGGGGATACAGTGAGGACAAGTGATTTGGGGATTGTTTGTCACAGCAGCATGCCCTAGCCTATCCCAACTGGCACAAATCCTGATAAACTAAGTCATGTCCTTAAAAGTGTTTAGACTTACCATTTTCCTCTTAGGAGCAGCATGCATTTTTTTTTTAATTTGAAAAATTTGGCAAAATACACATAACATCAAATTTACCATCCAAATATTTTCTTTTCTACGGCTCTGGGAATGGAGCCCTGGGCCTTGGGCATGCTAGGCCAGCACCCTTACACTGAGACACGGCCCCATTCAACATTTTCAAATGCACAGTTCAGTGGCATTGAGTCCATCCTCGGTCATCGTCATCTCAGAACCCTGTTCAATTTACAAAACTGAGATTGTCCCCACACAATAACTCCCCCTTCTCGACTCCTGGCGATTCCCACTTTCCACTCGACAACTTGGATGACGGTGGACAGAGACCTCCCGGAAGGGGGATCTTCCTCTATCTGTTCTTTTGTGACTGGCTTGCTTCACGCCGTCCTACGTCCTCCAGGTTCATCCTGGAGCTGGGTTGAATTTTCTTCCTTTTCAAGGCAGGGTAATCTTCCAGTCTATGGACATACCTCATTTTGCTACCTATACCCGGTCCCTGGGTCCTTGGGTGGCTTCCACCTTTTGACGTGTGTATGGGGCTGCTCTCCACATGGGTGCCCGGGTCAGGGCAGCCTTCTCAGCTCAGTCGGTGTGCTTGCTTGTTTAGGGAGAGGCAAGAGCAGTCAGAGACCAGCCCAGGAGTCAGAGACAAGCCTCTAGGCTTGGCCCCTTGCCTGCTGTGCAGCTCTAGGGAGGGTGCTTCCTGGTCTGATCCTAACATTTCTCCTACCTGGCTCCACACAGCAGAGGGCCGAGGACCAGGGAGATGGTGGTGCCACGGCTCTCGGCCCAGAGCAGCCAGCCCGGGACTGTTGTTGTTATTCTCGCTGGGGACAGGGCAGAGGCTCCCACAGGCATGACTCACTAAGTGTGGAATTCCAGGCATCAGAGGGGGGCTGTTCTGGGCAGCAGAGCCCAGATTCCACACCGAGCAGTGGCCCTGACCCTAAGCCCTTGGAGGAGACACACCCTCTCTGATGTGAGGAAGGAGGGAGTCAGTAACTGTCACAATCATGTGGGTCCTTAGGGGTAGTCTCCAGCTCCACTGCTTCACACAACTGTTAAGAAGCCTCAGAGAGGGTGATGCTTTTGCCCAGAGTTGCACAGCCAGGGGGACTGGACTAGAAACTGGAACACCAGACTCCCAGCTCCATGCCTCTGCCTCCCATGCGGCCCCAGTGCTAGGAAGAGGGTATCAGAAATGAGGAGCTGGGCCTCACCTCTCTGTGACTGGGTCAGGACCTTCACTCTCAGCCTCTGAGTTCTTTCCAAGATCTTAACTAATATGGAGACTACTAGGAACAGCAATAGCCGGCCGTGAACGGGCCCTTCCTAAAGCCCAGGCAGGTGGCACTCACATCCTGGCCATTTCATCCCTTCTCTGAGGAAGGAGCTGAGTTATCCCACCCCAAAGCCCCAAATCCAGGTGGGGGCCTGGGAACTGTCCACTGAGCACTCGTCCTCCTGCTTTGACCAAGCTCATGACAGCTCTGTGAGGTCAGCCTGGGGAGCTGGCCGTGCCCATTGTCCAGGCGGGATGCCAGAGGCTGGGGACAGATGGGTGGCATGCAGGACACAAGTTTGGGGCCGGGACCCACCCACCAGGGCAGGCTTCCGTCCAGCGTGTGTGTCCTGGAGAAAAGAGAGCCCTGTGCAGGGGTGGGGTGGGGGGTGCTGGCCCCATCAGACCTCAGCTGGGAGAGGCAGGGCCAGAAGCAGGTGTGATGGAATCTGACCATGGACCCTTTCCCTTAGCCAAAGGGTCAGCAGCCGGCGCTAAGAGCCAGGTGCAAGGTCTTCAGCTTAAGACTTTACTTCAATGATTCCCTCTCCACCAGTCCCTCCATTGCTCACATCAGGGTGATCATCAATGTCCTGCCTCACAGGTGGAGGGTGGAGTGTCGAATTCAGGTGAAGAGCTCAGCACGTTGTCAATGAATAGGAGCCACAAAGCTCCTGACCAGAATTCTGGGAGCTGTGAGGGGTGTCAGCCCCACCTTAGAGACGGGAAGCCTAAGGCTTGAGGAAAAGAAGCCCAAGGACTCACCAATAATGACAGAGCTGGATTCTAATCCAGGTCTGATTGAGCCCCGACTGTGTGTCTGGCACTGCATCAGGTGTCTAGACACATTGTCCCACTGGACGCAATGGAATCCTGCACAGGAGGTATTATTGCTATCATTGCCACTGTTTCCACATTGTTATGATCACTATTCCTACGGGACAAACGAGAAAACCAAGGTGCAGAGAGGTGATGAGACTTGTTGGCAGGTGGGGTCAAGATGCAAGATTTAAAAAGCTGTGGATTTGGGGGTCAATGGACCTCAGGGAGCTCAGAGGATTCCAAAGTAGAGAATAGGGTAGAATTTGAGAGATAAAGTGGACAAGAGGGCCAGAGACAACCCCACACTTAGACACAACCATCGATAAAGGAATGAGGGGTGGGGGTCGGAGGTGAGAGGTGACGGGGTCAGGAAAGATCCAGTGGATGGTGATTGATTTCCTGCCACATGGGGGACGGGGCATGGAAACAGAGACTAACTCGGAATAGATGACACTCCCTGCCCATCTGAGTTCCAGACTGAGACTTGCGCCTGCTGACATAAACCTGGACAGTCCCAGGAGCGTTGGGTTCTGGGCTTTCACAGTCTGTCTTTGCTGGACGGTGGCCGGGGAGGCCCAGGCCCGCAGGCCAGGGTCATGGCCTTGCCAGGGGGCTTCCCTGACTGCCAGCTTAGAAGGGGAACCCCACCTCCCGACCTCCTTGACCCCCGCCTTTATCTTTCTCCAGTCCTTAACTTCAAGCGAGAGACCTCATATTGGATCCGTTTGTTTATGGCCTCTTTCCCCCGCCTGACCCTGTTTCACAAGGCAGAATGACTCCTCCTCCTCTCTCCCGCTCTCCTGGTATTGATACAAAGTTTCAAACACGCAGAAAACATACAACGGACACACGTTCGCCATTTTCCCATAACCCAAATTTAACAGCTGTTAACGTTTTGGTCTATTTGCTCCACGTTTTCAGCGCCAGCATTTTCTGAAGTAAATCATTTTCATACTTTTCCTTTTCAAAACCTTGAAGGCAGGGAGTCGATCACGTGTCAGCCCCCGAGTGACTCAGCGCCTGGGAGCTGGGAGCTGGGAGCCTTCAATAAATACCTGTCGCATGAATCGGTCTCGAGTCCCACGGTGACCCTGTGCCGCACGTAGGTGTCTGATATGCGCATTTGGCACAAGGGGAAACCGAGGCACAGGAGGTCCACCTGTCCCAACTAGACACCGTCCATGGAGGAGACCCCGAAGTGGGGAGGGGCTCGTGGCTGGCGGATCCGGTCGCCCCTCTGGGCACACAGTGGTCTCGTAAAGCCTGGGCTCTGGGTGGTGACAGAATGCTCCTTCCCAGACGGGTGACCTTTGGGGTTTGTTATGAGTAGAGATTCCTTCTGGGGAACGTGATGGCTGATGGCAGGAGCCTGGGGCCCCAGACTTAACCCTTAGGAATGTGGTCAGGAATCTCTGGACCCCCACCCGAGGGGCCAGCTCTCCCCGTCACCAGGAGTAGCCAGGTTGGCGAGGTGGCCTTCCTTCCCTAGGCCAGGAGAAGCTGCTCGGGGTAAAAAGAACTGCAGCCTTCAAAATCAAAGAAGGCCAGGGCCTGCCTCTTCCTGCCCAGCTGCGTGACATCCGACAGGCCCTCAACCTGGGGAAGTCTTAGTTTCCACTTCTGTCAAATGGGATCATTATCAAAGCAACTCTGCAGGGCTGGGACTTGGGGGAGGCAAGCCAGGCACCCAGGACACAACCTCCCCTGGGCCCAGGACTGGGGACAAACCCAGGGCCTCCCCCAGGCTGGCCACCTCTTCCCCAGAGCTCCGCCCCCGCCCAGCCCCTCTGGTTCCTATTTGCGGCTTTTCAGCAGGAGGCGGGTTGCCTCTTCTCCATTGTACCCAATGAGCTCTTTTTGTCATGATCTGTCAGTGTTCTCTGATGGCCCTGATTTACTATTGCCTCCCACCTTCTGGTCTCCTGCTCTGTGGGCAGCGTGACGACAAGGACTGCTAGCACTCACGGGGTGCCCGCCATGTGCTGGCCCGGGCTGAGCATGGTGGCGCTACGGCTGATCTAGTTATTCCCAGGAGCCTGGGAAGGAGCGGTGTGGATTAGGCCCATTTGGCCAATAAGGAAAGGAGACACTGACCTAGCAGCTGTCCAAAAGGGGCTGTTAGAAAGCCCAGAGCTGGGAGGAGAACCAGGATGGTCTAACCCAGCACCTCCCAGAGGGAGCCCGGCACATGTTCCCTCCACCTCTCTCTAGCCTTTGCCCTCCAGGGTCCAAACAGATGGCTCCAGGCAGGGGCCCCAGTGTCCGTCAGGGAAAGCTGACCTCCCTGGGCCGAGTCAGGTCCTGGGCACCTGAGGACCCGGGAAGGGACAGATGCTCTCTGGGCATCTCTAGGCCACAGAAGGCTATTTCCAAGTCCTTCCCAGACCAGAAGGTGGTTCTGCCTCCAGGCTACTGTGTAACAATGGCCTTGGGCTCTATTTACCAAGGACCGTCCGTGGGAGCGCGCAGCTGTGCTACCTGCCTCCCACTCAAAACCACAGCCACAGGCAGGTCCAAGATGGGCACTCTGACCTACCTGCCACCCAGTGGTCCAGGGGCAAAGGCCTGGCTGCCCAGGACTCTGTGTGCACTTGACCCCAGCCCTGCCACCTTCTGGGGCAGCCACGTGGCCAAAATGGGATTAGTGCCAAAGAAGACCATTGAAGGAGCTGGGATGGGTGGACAGGAAGCCCCATTGGACAGCCCCCAGGGCTCTGGGCCCGGCACACACATTGCTTTGGGTGAAGTGGAGCTCGCGGTAGGTCCATTTTGATTGGATGGGACGGCTCCTCATTAGTAACGATGCTGAGCCTTGGTATTTGTTCAACTTCCATTTTTTCCAGCTCCCACCCCTTCCTCTGGATTCGTTTTCCACCCAGCCACCCAAATAGTCACGCATCTGGCCACATGCCGCCCTGGTTGGACCCTCTGGGGCTCTAACCCCTGGGATAGTGTGAAACATTTTCCTGGCATTCAAGGCTGTTTGCAGGCATCCTTCAGCCTTGCCTGGGGCTCCTGCCATGCACGCCCCTCGGCCCTGCTCTCCACAGTGTTTGCTACTCCACCGACAGGCCATGTGGCTGGGAGGAGAGTGGAGGTCCGCCCCGCCACTCTGCCTTTTCAAATGCAGGTTCCCCCATCTGAAATTGGAATGTCCTCCTTCTCCTGAGATTCTTCTGGATCTTTCTGGGTGGGGTTGGGAGCTCCTGGGGACTCCCAGGCCTGGGGTTTGCTATCAGCACTTTGGGAAGGCAGTCTGGGGCTTAGTGGTTAAAAAGGCAAGCTTTGGCCAGCTCAGCAACGCAAGCCTGTAATCCCAGTGACTCCGGAGACCAAGGCAAGAGGATTGCAAGTTTGAGGCCCTGCCTCAGTGACTTAGTGATACTTACAACAACTTGACGAGACCCTGTCTCAGAATGAAAGAAAACAAACAAGGGCAGGCTTTGGACTTAGCCTCGGGCTCAGTGTTGGCTGTCACTCACCAGCTGTGAGACCTGGGCTGGACTCTCTGAGCCTCAGTTTCCTTCTCTGAGCACAGTGCACAGGGCCCTTCCACTGGGTGTTGAGGTCAAGGGAAGCCCAAGCGGAAAGCCTTGGGCTCGGGGCCTGCAGCAGAGTCAGGGCTCAGAAGCCCAGGTGTTGATGCACTCGCTCTACAGCCACGTGGGAGCAAGTGGCTGGGCTACCTGCCTCCCGCTCACAGTCTCAGTTCCTGAGACCAGGATTTCCTGCAACCCAGTGGGGTTTACGCTGGACTCTGGACAGAGCTGTGAATGGACCCATGTGGCCCCTGGCCTCACAGACCAAGGCGGAGAGGCAGAATTAGCCCTTGTCAGCAACCAAGCTGACTGTAATTAGGCACAGCACGCACGCGTGCACACACACACACACACACACACACACACACACACTGCCATCTGTGGCCTTTAATGGGAAGATCCCTGGGATAGGACCCAAGTCTGATTTATCTTCATGAACTCAGCTCCTCGTTCTTGCCCTGGATGCTCAGCACACGTGAGCATTTAAGAGATTTGACAGGAACGTTACATCATTTCATTATGTCGACATCCCTGTGAAGTGCGTACTAGTCTCAATGTCCCCATTTCACAGAAGGGAAAACCTAGACACAGATAATGTGAGCAAACTGCCCAGAGTCACACAGAGTGAGGGGCACGGGCAGAATCTGAACCCAGGCCATCTGCCTCCGAATCCCCTTGCTGCGTTGCTCTCCCAAGATTCATGATGCCACTTTCCCCAGGGGTGACCAGATAGGGCCTCGTCCCAGTTCAGGCGGCACCAGGAGGCCGGGGCTGGCCTGAAGACCTACCTGGCCCCAGGGCTGCTCCTCAGCTGTCCACCCTCCAGGTGGGCCACGGAGGTCAACAGGCCTCAGCTGCAGCCCCGACGGCTCCTGCCAAGCTGGCACTCTGAGCCTGGGGTGCCCCAGGGGATCCCGGGCCAGCAGCTGGGCTGACCTCAGGGCCAGCATTTCCGTAAACACCCCGACGAGCCAGCCCCGCGTGGTCGGCCCATGGCCACTCGCCAGAGGGGCTGAGGTTTGGCTGACCCTGTGTGGCTTCCTCTCCAAGGCCACGTCCACCCCCTCTGCCTGGCTGCCCTTCCAGTAATGAAGCGTTCTCTCGGGCTGGGGGGACGGGGCAGTGGGGACTTCCGGCCCCTTCCCTTCCTTCCAAGGCAGGAGGAGGAGGAGGAGGAGGAGGTACCCAGCATCAAGAGGCTCCCCTGAGTTAGACACACGGCAGCTTCCTGCCAGCACCCCAGGGACAGGAGCTACGGCGGAGTGCTGCCCAGGCGCCAGCCATGGCTGGGCCTGTGTCTGTCTCTGCAGTGGGAGGGAGGGCGATGGGCTAGAGAGCGCCAACCCGTGGGGGGCTTACCTGTGCCAGTCAGGTGTGTCGCCCTCACGGCATTCGGCAAAGACGAGCATCGTTATCCTCCTCATTTCACACCAGGAGAGGTGGCACACGCCTGGAATCCCAGAGATTCCGGAGGCTGAGGCAGGAGCATCCTAAGTTGAAGGTCACCTTGGGCAACTTAGCAAGACTCTCAGCAACTTAGCAAAGTCCTGTGTCAAAACGAAAAGGGCTGAGAAGGCAGTGTCCCTGGCTCATGGCCAAGCACGGCAAACCATAACCCCAGTGATCGTACCGAAGGGAAACCAAGGCCCAAGGGTGAGCTTCTCCAGGTCAGCAAGCCAGAGCTGGGTTGGCACCCAGGTGGGCTGTGGAGTCCCTGTCCTGACTACTGTGCTATATGGCCTCCTAAAGGGCGGCCTGGGGTTGAGGGTGTGGGACAGCCCTGGTCTAGAGACCCTGGGTTCTGTCCCCAGTACTGGAAAAAAAACCAAAAAGATGGATTGAAAGCACCTTCCAGTCCCTACTGTCTGGCGTTTGGATAGTTAAGTGGGTTCAGAGGGATAGGAGACCTGGCCATGTCCTGGATCTCTCATTTACTTTCTTTGTGACCTTGGGCCAGTCACTTCACCTCTCTGAGTCTCAGCATCCCAGTGAGGTTGCTCTGAGAATTAAAGGGCTGCGCAGAGGACCAGGGATGGGTCATGCCTCGTGATGAGGATTCCTGCAGTGTCGTCGTTGCCCCATCCACTGCAGCCATTCTCTTTGGGTAAGGAAGAGGTCGCAGCCACAGTTGAGACCTGCCCTTCTGTCTCTGGGTTGCCTCCGGGAGAAGCTACTTCCCAACGCCTGGCCCCTGCAGAATGACCAGCGGGTCCATCCCGGCTATCTCTTGTACACAGCTTTGTCCATCATCCTCCACATCTGGAGGACACTGCAAAGCCCAGGAGAGAAGCAGGTGAGAGTGCTGTGGGACCTGGGGGTCAGTCCCTCCCTTCTCTGGGCCTTGTCTCCCCTCCTGAGGAAGAAGGGCCTGGGGACTCTAGAACTTGGAAGGGCTCCTCCATGGGGCCTTGGGGACTGTTCAGCTGAGAGACCCCGCCCCTGCTCATCCCAGACCATTTTTCTTGAGGCTGTTTTAAATAGAAGAATCTTGTATGAAGTTTCATCCTGAGAAGCTCGAGAAGGGGGCTCTGCTCCCCCACCTGGGAACCCTGAGCCCACGCCGATGACCGGCCGGTGACTCAGCCCTTCTCAGCAGATCCTGCTCCTAACCCCGTTCCTGCCCCCACACAGGGACTGGGAACAATTACCTCCCTCCTCAGCCAGGCCAGATGTTCACCAGGCCTTGGTTTGCTGACCACATGTGACTCGAGAGCTAGAAGAGTCCCAAGAGGCTAAAAGAGCAACCTGTGATGTCACAAGTGGGGACTGGGGCCCCAAGAGGCCAGGAGAGTAGCCTAAGGTCACGGGGGGGGGGGGGGGGGGGAGAGGGTTCAAGGCTGCATCCACAGCCCTTGATCTCTCCCGAGGCCCTGGGATGTGTCCTGGCCCGATTTTCACCCCAGCCACAATGTGCACCCCACTAGCATGGGGCCTCTCCAGCTGTCACCCCCGCTTCCCACTGGCTGTGGGCTCATCCAGACTCAGCTGCTCTCAGCTTCCCAAACAGTCCCTCCGTCCTGCCTTTGTCCCTCCCACCCCTGTTTTTGTGGCCTGGATGCACTTTGTTGGAAGACTCTGTGCCACCTCCACCAGGAAGCCTTTCACCTCCAGGCGGGGAAGGCCCTCCTTCTCTGGCCGCAGACCGTCCTTCCTGTGGATTGTGCTGAACATCTCCACTTACCTTTTGCCCTCTGTGAGCTCATTGTGACAGAGATTTTCTTTTCTATTTTTTTTTTATTAGTAGGACATGGTCCGCTACAGTCAGTGTTTAATGCATGATACATGGATGGAGGGATGTACAGGTGGGTGGATGGATGCATAGATGGATAAATGAATGTATGAAAAGACAAACAAATGATTGATGGACAGATGGACACGGGAATTACACAGATAGTGATGCCTGTGGGGAATCAGATGTAAGAGGTAAGTCCTTGGAGCCCGGGCCTCCTGACTGTTATGGTTTAGACATGAGGTGTTCCCCAGAACTCCTGTGTGAGGCAATGCCAGAGCTTTCAGAGGTGAAATAATTAGGTTATAAAAGCCTTAACGTAATCAGTGGATTAATCCACTGATGTGGATTAATTGGGTGGTAACTCTAGACGGGAAGGGTGTGGCTGGAGGAGGTGGGTCACTGGGTGGGCCTCTGGAAGCCGATTCTGAGCTGCTTTCCTGCGTCACACCTTCCACCTGGATGTTCTGCCTCCCCTCAGGCCAGAGCTATGGAGTCGGCCCTCCGTGGACAGAGACTCCTGAGACCATGAGAAAAGAAACGTTTTCCTCACTGCGCGTTCTTGTCGGGTCTTTTTGGTCACAACACAAAAGCTGACAGAAGCATTGACGGAGGGCTGTGGCCTGCTGCTCCGAGGGAAAGCCAGCCAAGGGCAAAGCCACCCCGCCTGACGCCTGGTCCCTCCTGACCAACTGGTGCCAACTCAGTGGGCCTCCTGACCTCCGGTGATGAGAGGGACCCCATTGTTGAGAGGAGTCTCCCTGCCTTGGACATTCTGGGACTGCCACCAAAAATTGCCTTCAGTCACAGAAACACAGAAACACAAACCAAGAGGCCCTAGAAAATAAGGAGCTGACCCTCCCCCACTTTACAGATGAGAAAACTGGGCCCAGCATGGAGCCCATGAGAAGCCGGGTCTTGCGGTTGGTTTACTCACTCATGCAACCACTTGGTGTCCGGAGCCCAGTGTGCCCAGGCCAGTGCCTTTCCTCTGGCTACTGGGCCTGTCAATAAGTGTCACACCATTTTCCAAAGCCCCTTCTGGGTCCCGTCCTGACCTCCAGCTCCCTAGCAGGCCATCTACGCCTCCCCAGCTGCAAGCTGGGCACCACCCCCATGCCCACCCCCTCGCCCAGCGAAGGAGGAGACTTCATTGTCAGGAGTCCCCTGTCACAATGGCACATCAGCCGCACACCGAGAGGGTCACGGTCCACCCCCTGTGGTGGGGACTATGCGGGTCCCTGCACACCCATCCCTGCCCGCTCAGACTGAAGCCCAGAGCAGCCGTCCAGACTCACAGCTGTCCAGGAAGAGCCACCACATGGCACCTGGGAGCTCGGGGCCAGGAGCAGACCCCTGAATTCCTGCCCAAGCTGGGGAATGTGTGGCCAGGAGAGGCCACGGGGAGGTGCAGGGCGGGGAGGACACAGGCAGGCCAGTGGCACGGGCAGCCATCCCCATCTGCCCCCACCCTGGCATGGGGAGGAGCCGTGCCCAGGCTCCTGTCCTGGAGAGATGGAGCCTCCAGTTGGGGGTCACAAACTCAGACCCTGGCAGGCCGTGGCCACTGCTGGGCCCCTTTGACGATGTATGTGACCTCACTGAAGACATGGGGCAGCTCAGTGTCGTGGGGGCCAATATAAGGTTCCAGCCTGTGCCACAGAAAAGTTTCTGACACTAAACCAGCAAGTTACAGTCTAAGAGAAGCTTTCATGGACCGAAAAGTCACTTCTAGGACAAAATTAATACGAGACAGACTCCTGACCAGGCCCATCGCCACGGAAGAGAGTAAACAAGGAGATGAGCGGCGAGGGGGGAAAAGTAACTTAAAAGCTACCATCAGATCCTGGCAAGGCCGAGGCAGAGGACGGCAGGTTCCCGGGCGGCCACTTAGTGAGGCCCTGCTCAAGGTAGAAACTTAAAAAGGGCTGGGGGTGCAGCTCGGGAATGCAGCACCCCTGGTTCAATCCCTAGGACACCCCCACCCCCCAAACAAAGCAAAACTATCGTGAAGCATCTACACACTTACAGATTTGAAAACTGAGGGAAATGGATAAGTTCCTAGAAAGGTATAAAAATGCCAAAATATTGGCCCGAGAACCAATAGATCAATCACGCTGATCAATCATACCCAGAAACTGAAATGGAGTCAGAGCCCCACCAGCCTCCAACACGCCACCCCAGGGGCTCTGAGAGGTGAGTTGTGCTGAACTTTAGGAAACAATTAGCCTCTACCTGGTATAAGCTGTGACGAGGAAGGAGAAGCCGCCAGCCTAGCTCATTTTATAAGTATGATCTGGGTCACAAAAACCAGATGAGGCCATCCACGAGGGACAAGGATGGGCCGGCTTCACTTGTGAGCACAGAGGAACACCCAATAAAACGTTCCCCGAATGGACTCCACGGTGTTAGATAGGGCTGTGGCACCACCCCCCCGGAGGGCTCGTTCCTGACGGCTCTCAGCTTCAGGCAGCGGTCAGTGGACTCCCTGCCTCAGTGGACCAAAGGGAGACAGACCGAGCCAGGCCGCAGAGGCAGAGAGGGTTGGTGTGTAGGCGTGGCTTTAAAATATCGGTGGGTTTTGTCTTATTTTTGTTTTTGGCAAACCGGGAGCATAAGAAGAGTTCCTTAATGTGGTAGAGATTTTAAAACTATAGAAAACTCCCTGGTGGGGAGGCCCTATGCACCTTGTAAGACCCGGAATGGGACCAGCTCACCTGCTGAGTTCAAGGCCCAGGGCCAGCGAGCCAGAGGAAGCCATCAAAGATGGTGAGCAGGGCCATTCTCAGAAGGGAAGATGTCCTGGAGGTGGGGCCCTCCACCCTGAGCTAGCCCAAGACATGGACAGAGATGAAAACTAACGAGAGACGGGAGTTCAGCCACAGTCAGCGACACCTTTACTTCAGCAATGACAACCTGTGGGCGTTCTGTTTCGGTTTTGGTCTTTGCCATATTTTTATTGGTGCATTATAATTACACCTAATGGCGGGATTTGTTGTTAGGTATCCTTACAGCACTCAATGCCACCTTCCTCCCTCTCCTCCCTCCCCTCCCTCTCCCCGTGTGCCTCTCCTCCCTCTCCGGGTCCCTCTCCTCTACTCTGCTGATCTCCCTTCAATTTTCATGAGATCCCCCCCCACCCCCACCCTGCTGCAAACTGTCCTTCCCTTTTGCTCTCTGGCTCCCACATAGAGAAAGCATGTGACCTCTATCCTCTGTGTTTGACTAATTTTGCTTACCATAGTGTTCTCAAGTTCCATCCATTTTCCTGCAAATGACATAGTTTTATTTTTCTTTATGGCTGAATTAAACTCCATTGTGGATATGTACCACATTTTCTTAACTTATGGTTTTTTTTAAAAAAACTTTTTAGTTGTAGATGGATACGATACTTCTATTTTATTTTATTTATTTTATTTTTTTAATGTGGTGCCTGGGATTGCACGCAGTGCCTCATGCATGCTTGGCAAGCGCTCTGCCACTGAGCCACAGCCCTGGCCCCTCTACCTGTGTTTTTAATTCGTGAATGTGAATGAAATCTGCAAGCAGAGTCTAAGGTGGGCATGGCAGCTCTGGGTGTCGCGAGAGTCCCAGTCCACTGTTTATCTTCGTTTGACCCTCCTGTGCCCATGAGGCCCATCTCCTAGGCACCCTCTTGGTCCAAGGTGGCTGCCCAACTCCACCTTCACAACTGCAGTCCTTACTAGAAGCAGAAGGAAGCAAGAAGTGGAGGGAGTGGGACAAGAGGGAAACCCTTCCTTCCAAGGAGCCGTCCCGGAATCTGCATATGACACTTTCGTTTGTGCCTCATGGCTGGACTCTCGCCACGTGGCCACACCTCGGGGCAAAGCCGAGGACATGTTACCCCAAGTAACCAGTGCTCGGCAACGACAGAAGGAGGCAGAGGAGGACAGAGGGATGGGCTCTGATGAGGCTCTGCTGCAGAACCTGAAGCAGACCAGGGACCCCCGGCCCAAGGACCCCTGCCACAGTCAAGCCAGGTTTGCGCACGCACAGAGGGTGTGACAGACTTAGTCTGCAAGCTGGCTGTACAAAAAGATCTCATCTCCGTAGAAACCTGTGAGCCTGTGTCTGGTGGAGAGGACGAACAGGGGCACTTGTTATGTGAACTTACAGTTACCCCTCCCCACTGGGTACAAAGTTCAAAGAATTTCCAGAATCTTTATTCAGAGAATCGGAGGCGACAGCAGACAACAAACCTGCCTCCCGAGAATCCCTCGGGTGTCCGGCCTCTCCGTCCGTCCTGCTTCAGTCCTGGTCTCTGAAAGGGGAAGCTGGGGCTCGGAGGGGTGAGGAATCTTCACTCCGCCACAGAGCAGATTAGCGCAGAGTTGGGGGTTTCTTGGGACTGACCGTTGGCCCTCCACAGCACGTCGTCCTCGCTCGCGCTCTATGTCCAGTCACAGAGTGGTGCTCCTCTCGCTCCCAGCCCAGCCTGGCTCGGGGCCCGTTTCTGGATCCTCTGACCTCACTGTGGGCTCCACCACCTGTGGACGCCTCTCCACCTGCCCAGCCTCGCACACGGAATGTGGTGAAGTGCTGCCGGGGCACACTCTGAGGAGGTGAGCAGGGAGCCACACCGCCGCTGGCCCAAGCCATCTGTGTCCTCTCTACTGCGGGACTCCCCCTGGTTCCAGGGCTGGGCCCCGAGCCAGGTGTGCTGTTTTGGTACCTGCGGCAGAGGATATTCTTTCTGTCCCTCTCTGATCCCTCTTCAAACACCGAGACACAGCCTCCCTGGCACCTAAACTGAAGTCAGGTGACTCGTTCTGGCCAATGAAATCTCTTTTTCCCTGCCACCAAGATGACCTTGGTGGCGTCTGGTCCAGAACAGGAATTCACAAAGGACTGCGCCTGTGCATCTCCTGGGGGTTGTATCAAAAGGCAGGTGTTCCTTCTGGGGTGGAGCCTCAGCACCTCCATTGCAAATAAGCAGCTGGGCGACACTTGACGCTGTTGGTCCTTGAGCAGGGTGAGCCCAGGCTGAGGCTGAAGCTGAAGAACCGCCATCCCCCATCGAACTGAGCAAGAAGTAAGCCTTCCTGGAGTTAAGACACAGATTTGGGCTGTGTTTGTGGCCTCCACACAGCCTAAGGTACCTGATGAATACTTTGAAATAAGGAATTGTCATTTAGTCAGTCAACCCATCTCAGTTTTCTTTTCTTTTTTTTTTTTTTTTTGTATTGAGAATTGAACCCAGGGGCACTTAACCACTGAGCCACATCCCCAGCCCTTTTTATCTTTTATTTAGAGACAGGGTCTCCCTGAGTTTCTTGGGGGGCCTTGCTAAGTTGCTGAGGCTGGCTTTGAACTCGTGATCCTCCTGCTTCAGACTCCTGAGCCCCTTGGATTATAGGCATGCGCCACCGCACGGGGCTTGACTCAGTTCTTAAGCACAGACTCATTCTGCGCCCTGGACACTTCACGCATGAGGAGATGCTTAAGCTTGGGGTAGCACAGGTGCCCTTGACATTGACAGTCTCCTTGAATTTTGCATCTAAGCACCATATAACCTCACCCAAGTCCCAGCCCTGCAAGTCCACAGGGGAGCTGGGATTTGAACCAGGGACCTTTGGGCTTATGAGCCTGTGTTTCCTTTTGGTTAAGCAAAGGGTAGCCACATTTGTTTGGGGGTATTATTTTGGAGATGGAGGCTGTAGTAGCAACCCCAAATTCATGGGTTCCCTTACATCCCTCTGGTGCCAAATGTGGCAATTTAGGGACCTGAGTCACTGCTAACCAGTCAGTGGAGTGGCATTCCTGACACAGCCTGTCCTTTGAGCTGTGCCTGGGTTGATCCCTCACCATTTCTCACCCTTGACACTGCCCACGTGCTTCCTGACCTGGCCAGGCCCCAAGGCCTCTGCCGCCCACATTCTTCCATTCTTGGTTATTAGAGAGAAAAACTTCCAAGAAAAGCCCTTGGACTGGCCTAGAGGGCCCTGCAAGCAGGAGCAGTGCCTTGCTCCTCCCCGCTGCCTCCCGCACAGGCGGGCAGCGCGTTGCTGGCTGGAGCCCACCGCACAGCCGCCACGGCTGGCAGAGAGAGCGCGTGGAGCAGGTGATACGGCCCTGACCCGCCCTCCTCCTCACACCTCCTAACTGTCCTCTTGGCTCACGAGGCCTCTCAGGGAAAACCAATCAATGACCTTAGACACAAAGGACACAAAGGTGGGAGTGGCCTTTCTGGGGTGCAGGCCATTAGGGAGTGGGCAGAGAACTGAGAGAAGAAGAGTTGACAGAAGTCAGTCTGCTCTTCACATCTGTGCCAGCAAACTGAATACTGTCAGTGATCTAGGGGCCTAAGTTCTGAACCATTGTGGCGGTAACTGTTGGATTTTAATGATACCCATGTAAGCGTCAAATCACACATTTTAATTCTTATCCTTTAATAAACTTTAATAAAATTTTAATGAATTCTCATCCTTTAATTTAAAAAAAATGGTGTTAGAGTTGCCCCCAGGGCATGTGGACTCAGGGTCACACCTTCAAGGACAAAGAAAGTTCCTAACAGTTTGGAATCTCTCAAGTGTGAAGTGTATCTGGTTCATTCCATGAAGAGCACTGGAAATCATTTTGTTGTGTGAAGGAGGAGGAGTAAGCAGAATGACCCATGTGGGTGTAAGATATTCTAGCCATGCCTCTGAACGTCAGTCTTCAAACACAAGACCCTCAAATCCTACCTTCCTTCATTTCTCGGAACCTCTCACCACTGCCTCCCGCCTGCCAAGGTCAAATCCTGGGTCCTCACCTTCAGCCTCTCCTCCCAACCCCTACAGCAAGTCACTCTTCTTCCTCATCCGCTGGCCATTCTAGAACCTTCTGCTCTCTGGCATAATTGCTCTGAGATTTGGAATACTGGTGGAGATGATGGGGACCATACCTTCCCCAGCCATTATTTTTTATTTACCATTATTACCAAGCCTGTGTCTTTTTGTCCCCTGCTCTCGGTGGCTAGAACATTGCAGACGTCCCCACAGTCTTGGGGGTGTGTGTTAGTCTCCGCAGACATCCATCCCCCTGCACAGGAAGGTGCAGTCCCCCCAGGTCCCTTCGGCTCCAGAAGAGGCACGGCTGGCATGCTGTGCCCACCTCCAGGCACCTGGATGTGTGTTTGGAATATTCTGCCTCCTTAGCCCTTCCTTTTCTTGGTTCTCTGAAAGCTGTTCCTCACTCTTGGTCTGATCAAGGGACCCCCCTCAGTATTCCCAGGAATCTCGCAGTTTCCCACTGTCTCCCCCTCTGGTCCAGCCCCAGCAAGAGGCTCCGGTGACCAGATCCAACAGAATGGCTTTGGTTTGAGCAGATCCTGCAGCAGGGCTCAGCAAGTACTAGCACACAGTAGGCCCAGCCTGCCCAGGCTCTTCCACCAGGGGCAGGCCACCTTCCAGAGCCCGGGAAGGAGGCCTGGGGCGGCACCCTGTTGCCAAGAACAGAGAGGCCGCCAAGGAAGTTCTGCTCTGGGTCACACCCACCTCTGGGTGGCTGCCAATCTCCCTGCCAGAAACCGCAGGCCGGGCTGGGGCTGCCCAGAGTCCCAGCCACGGGGCTGAGGAGGGCTGGGGTCAGGTCTGCAAAGGGGGTGTTGGCTGGACGCTTCTGGTATCGACTGCCCCCTGGGTGGGGCAGGGGCTCTGAGCGGGGCTGGAGCAGCTATGGCAGCAGCTTGAGCTAACGTACTTGTGCTGGAAGGAGCTAGCGAGGGCCCGCCAGCCTGTCACAGGCTCTTGGCATTGGCACTGCCTCTGGCTACACACACACACACACACACACACACACACACACACACACACGCACACGCACTGGCAGGCACCCTGTGGTGGTCTCCACGGTCTCACACTCAGGTAAATGGGCTCATCATGGGGACTGTGAGGATGGGGAGAGGGGCGAGGAATGAACAGGCCAGCGTGAGCGTGTGTGTGCGTGTGTGTGTGTGTGCAAGTGTGTGTGCCTGGGAGTGACCTCACAGCCGCCGGAACATAAAGACTCACAGGTCCTGCCTCCCAGGCTCCAAGCTGGCTCCGCGGGGCACAGGGACATGAGAGGCACAGCACAGACCCAGCTCCTGGCCTTCTCCCTCCTCTGCCTGCTCTCAAAGGTAAGGGGGCCGGGCCCCGAAGGCACCCTGACTTCCTCAGGGTGGGGGTGGGGGTGGGTGTAAGTGTACAGCCTGAGCCCTGCAGCTTACCGGGGGCACAGTGTGGCCTTTGTGCCAAGCCCAGCTCCCCGCCTGGTCCCAGACATGGCTTCTCTAGCTCTGCTGAGGGACCTCAAGCAAGTCCTTGTTCTAGTCTGAGCCTCAGCTTCTGCCTCCGTTGAATGGGCATGAGGCTCACGAGGCCTCCGAGGAGACCACTCCTGACAACCTCCTCCAACACTGAGCACAGGCCCTGGGCCCAGAGTGTTCAGAAGACACCTCCAGTGACTGTACCAGTCCCCACAACGCCTCTTCAAAGACAGGGCACTCTAGACAGGAGAAGCTTCACCTATGTCCAGGCCAGGGCTGGGATGGGCGCTGGAGTCTAACTGACCGGAAAGTCTACAACGTGAGGACACTGGGCTGCGGGGCGCTCAGGTGGGGGTTGGCTGCTGGAGAGGCCCAGGGACCCCTCTGTGATCCCTCCTCCCTCTGTGCATTTCCACAGGGCTGTGGGCCACCTAATGTGCATAACAATCCCAGAAGGGATTATAGCCCCCATTTCAATCAAGTGAGGCTCAGAGAGGAGAAGCAAGTGCCCAGAGCCGCAGAGCAAAGAAACGTGAGAGTAGAAGAAGATGGTGCAGTGGGGCCAGACAGGCCTGGGGTACGTGAAGAGGGTCCCAGCCTGAGCCTCCCACCTTAACCTGTCCAGTGCCACAGCTGCCAAGCTGGGTCACCCCTCAGCAAATGCTGAATTCTTGGAGCCAGGGAGGTTGGTCCCTGAGGAGCTGAGATCTTGGTGTATTTTTATGCTCCTTGGAGGCACACGGGGGTGGCAGCTTCTCCTCCCAGGCCGGAGCAGTCTCACCAGTGTCCCGGGCTGGCTGCTGGCTCTCCCCAAGGGGATGGGGACATGATACCAGGGCATGTGGTTTGGGTAGTTGGAGCAGGGCCCGAGGTTCTGGGAGGAAGAGGGGCCCGGGACTACCAAAACCAAGGTAGCCCTCCTGGTCGCGCTGCACGCGGGCTTCTTCCCTGTCCCGGGAAACCACTGAGCATCCTGTAGAGAGACCCAGGGACTTGGCCACGGCCAACATGTGAAGCCACAAGCACCCACAGAAACAGAATTCCAAGTCCTCCAGGCAGGCGTGGGCTCCTGGGCTCCAGGCTGGGAATACGGGCAGGAGGCAGAGAGACCTGGAAACAAGCAGGGTCCTGTGGAGGAGCTGACCACGACCTCACTTAGTCACTCAGGAGAGATGGCCTCTGTCCACCGATGGGGGAGGAGGCTGAGTTCCACCTCCAGGTCACAAAGCAGCCAGGCTACTTACTGTAGGTCAAGGCAGGAAGTAGAGCCAGTACCCTCGGGTAGCCACGCAAGGCTCTGGGCACACCTGGAGTGACCAGACGACTGGAAGTTAGGGCCAGAGTGGATGGGGTGGGTCCTGAGGAATGCCAGCAAGGGCACGTCCTTCCGTGGCTGTGCCAAGACATCCTCCTGACTTATCCTTCTTGAACAAATAGAGGCTAAGCTGGCCTCTGAGTCCCTAGAGGTCAAGAGCAACTGAGAGCTCGGATCTTGGACTCCAGAGCCTGGATTCTGGTCCTGGTTCCACTACTTTGGCTGACCATTTCCTCATCTTTCAGATGGACATGCGAATGGCAGTTCACTGGAGGGTCAGATCCGATGACACAGTGACGCCCTCCCAGGTGGCACGTGTGGTGTGGCAGGTGGTAGTGAGCTGTATCACTGACGTCATTGACAGGTTCCCCCGGGTCTCAGGGCCTGCAGAAGGCAGCAGAGCTGGCTGGGTAAGGGAGCCCACAGAGGGGCCCGGGGCTCAGCAGAAGGCTGACTCTTGGCACCCTTATTTTAGGGTGAAGGGACCCAGGAGCCAATTCTGATCCGTGTCCCCACCATCCACAGCAAAAGGAGTGGGCCTCTGGTTTGGGGACTCCAAAGTCAGCCTTTTTCTTCTCAGGTCACCTCTGGGTCCATCAGCCCGACGCAGATGATCAGGGAGGTCCAGACGCTCATTCCTTTTTTATTTCATTTATTTTTTAGATGCAGTTGGACACAATACCTTTATTTTTTTTTATTTATTTCTATGTGGTGCTGAGGATCGAACCCAGGGCCTCACACATGCTAGGCGAGCGCTCTGCCCCTGAGCCCAGCCCCGCCCAGCCCCGCCCAGCCCCAGATGCTCATTCCTGATGAGCTCCCAGGGGAGGCTGTGCTACTGGACCACACCACCTGGGGGACGAGGCGAGGCCCCTCCTCTAGAATCCGAAGTTCTGCTGGGAGCACGGTCGTGGGTGGGAGCCAGGTGGTGGCCTCCTCTGCCACCCAAACCAGAGGCTGGCCAGCCAGCATAGGTGGCCCCTGCCGGTCAGGGTGGGAGCTGCAAGCAACGAAAGCCTGGGGCCCCAGGGGAGGGTCAGGGTAGGGAATAGGGTGACCTGGTCATTGCCTGCTTTGGGTCACCAGAGAGATGTGACATCATTAGTTTTCTTAGCCCAAACCACAAATCTTCCCTCCTCTGGAAGATCCCCTCTAGTCCCCACAAGTCTGCAGAGGATCAGTCCTCACGGAAGGGACCTTTATTCTATTCATTTATTTACATGTGCTGAGGATCGGACCCAGGGCCCCACAGGTGCTAGGCGAGCGCTCGACCACTGAGCCTCAGCCCCACCCCTCGGGGGACACCTGGAGCTGGGCCTACCTCTTGGTCCCCACCTTCAAATGCACATGCAGGGAGCACTTGGCATCTGGCTTGTGGTCTGGGTGTTTCTTTGTCCTGGGTGGGAAGGGGCAGTTGGGTCACTTGGGTTGATACCTTGAGCCTGCCACTGGAGGGGGGGGGGTCCCTGGCCCGGGGTTTCCCTACCACAGGAAAAGCCTACCAAACTGGGTTTCTAGGTCCACATGGGGGAAGCAGAGTTGGGCCTGACCCCAGCCCTGCAGTGGACACTCTGGCTTTTGGAGAGTCCCTTCCCCTTTCTGAAGCTCAGCTTCCCCATCTGTACCCGGTGGGGTGGGGGTTAGCCCAGGGCAAAGCAAACCTACCTGTGCTCTGGAAGCCCTGGGCAGCTTGTCAAGTGCACAGATTCCAGGGTCCTGCCACTGGGGCTTCTGATCTGCTAAGACTCAGAGGGCTCTTAGGAGTTTCTTGGCTGGTGTGATGTGCATCCAGGGTTGGGAAGCATACTTGGATTGTTTCAAAGACCAAAAGTGTTCATGGTACTTTTTGAGTTAACCAGCCTTCAAGCGAAGCATCCACGTGCTAGAAAATGTGCCCTGGCTTCTGCAGTTTAATCCTGGGGGTGTCGCTCACGCATTCCTGTTTGCTCATAGAGGGCAGGGCAAAGCCTGTTACTGTAGTTAACAAAGATGACGATGGAGCTGAATGCATTGAGCTCCTATGATGTGCTACAGGATTGACCTGAGTCATTTCAGGCATTCGTCACGGCAAGCCTCTGAGTCGGACATTACCATTGGCCTCACTGCACAGGTGAGGAGACCAGGCTCAGAGAGCTTGCTTGGTACCTTTCCCAGGGTCACTCAGCTGATAAGGGGCAGAGCTCTTGCTCATGACCACAATGCCACACTGCCTCTCAGGGAGTGCCTGGGGAACGCTGGGGTTCAAGGTCGGGTCTACTGACTCTGAGGCCAAGGCCTGGACCCCACCCTGATCAGCCTGGCAGAGAGGTGGCCAGTGGGAGGTTTTCACTGTCTACCTCAGGGCTGAGCAAGGTTTCTGTCTCTTCAGGTGTGTGCCCAGCTGTGCCCGACACCTTGTGCCTGTCCCTGGCCACCACCCCGATGCCCGCTGGGGGTGCCCTTCGTGCTGGATGGCTGTGGCTGCTGCCGGGTCTGTGCCCGGCGCCTGGGGGAGCCCTGTGACCACCTCCACGTCTGCGACTCCAGCCAAGGCCTGGTCTGCCAGCCTGGGACGGGCCCCGGCGGCCGAGGGGCGGTGTGCCTCTGTAAGCAGGTTTGCGGGACTCACAGAGGGTGTGGGGGGAGGCCAAGGCCACCGGCCTGAGTCAGAGAGAGCCCTCCCCCTCGTCCCCCTTACAGCCTCACCGCAGGTGCACCTTCCAGCCAGCTGGACCTGGGACCCTCCGCCACTTCCTGGGCCCACTTCCTACTGTCCTCCTTGACCTTCCTTGCCCTGCCCACCTGAAGACCCCTCTCGGGCTTTACCTGCCCAAATCGTAGCCAGCCTTCAAAGCTCAGCCTGCCCGGGAAGCCTCCCAGACTCTGCAGCCCAGAAGCCACTGTCCTCTCCCGAGAGTCCTAGTGACACTGGGGAAGTAACGCAGCCCCTTATTTAGGGCAGTGTCGGGCACCGTGTGGAGCACTTACTGCACAAGTCACGGGCCTCCAAGTGAGGCAGGGGACAGGAGGTCCTTTCAGACCCATTTTAAAACAAGGAACTGAGGCCCAGAGACGCTAGCTGACACGCTTCACGTCACTCAGCTGCGGCCTTTGCAAACAGATCTAAGCCATGCTCCTCCCGTCCTCCTCCTGGGCCACAGTCCTGGCTCTGCCCTTCCCAATGACCTTGAGCACGGGCCAGGCCTGGCACCCGCCGGCACTGCAGGGCAGGGGTTGCAGTCTTGTTCTGATGGCACCCCTGTTGCAGGGGGCTGTCCTGTTGGGGGGACACTAGCAGCCTCCCTGGGCTCCACCTGCTAGACGCCACAGCAGCCCTCCCTGCCCCTCAAATTGACAGCTGGGTCCAGAGGATGCCAAGTGCCCCCAGGGCACGATTATCCCCTGTGCAGAACCACTCCTTCAGAGAAATAGAAAGAGGTCAGAGGTTTTTAAAAATGATAAGGGCCTGGAGAAGGATTTGCCTCTTTCGTTCGCGTGCATCTCATACTTTTGTAAAAATAAAGAGAGAGAGAGGAGAGGAAGGGAGACTCGTGAATCATTGACAATGAATCCATCTGTAGGAAAAGTCTTACTAAAAACCAATAAAACAAAACTTATAGACAGAAATTTAGACACAGTGAATCCTTGTTAAATGTTCCCTTCGGCAGGAGGAGGAAAGAACGAGAAAGGGATGATTGGTTAAACTCACAGATGACCGCTAATGAAAATGGGCCTAAAGAAAAACTGAGAGATGTGACACTTAGCTTCCACAAGCTATTATTTAGATTCTCCATGCCATAAGGCAGAGTTTATATATCGAACTTGTGTAACCCTGACCACGTGCCAGGCTTCACAAATATCAACTCCCTTAATCTCACAATAGCCTTTTGAAGTTGGTATTAACAGATGGAAAAAAGAGGCACAGAGAGGTTAATCAACCTGCCCAACGTCACAGAGCTCATAATGGCCAACTGGGATTTGAACTCGGAGATCTGGTTCCGTGATCTTAGGCTCCAACACTCTTCTGCTCAACGGCACACAATGAGTGCATAGTGGCTGGTACTGTCAACAACTTCACTAAGGGCTCTCCTCACCCACTCTTGATTCAGGCTTCAAACACCTGCAGCCAGAATCTACTTGGTCTCTGCTCCTTCCTGCCATTCCCAGCCCTGGTCCGGCAACATGGTGATGCTCATGAGTTTTCATAATTTGCACCCAATTTAGAGGCTGGGAGCTGGTGGCCTCCATGTGAGTCCGAGCCTTTATGGACACAGTTTCACTTTCTCCTGAACATGGAAGTGGATTCTGTTACCCCTGTTTTGCAGATGAGGGAACTGGGTTGAGTCACCTGCCTAGGCCACAATTTGTAAGGGTACAGAGTCCCCAGAGGGCAGGACTGGTCTGTGCCTGGGGGAAGTGGGGGGGGGACGATGCTCAGTGGAAGGCGTCATTTGTGGGAGGTTCCTGGAGAAGGGGACATTGGAGAGGACCAGGAGGAGGAGGAGGAGGAGGAGGGGGAGGAGGAGGGGGAGGAGGAGGAGGAGGGGGAGGAGGAGGAGGAGGAGGGCTTTGGCAGCGGGAGGTGTGTGGCCAGGCAGGGGAATTCCAAGTGTGCTAAGTTGGGAGGTGCCTGGTGACATCTGGGAGCACAAACAGATACACACAGTCCCTGACGTGGGGAGTGGCCGCTGAGGGATGGCTGCCTGACCCCCGTCTCCAAGCTGAGGACCAGGGAGGGCTGAGAAACTGGGCTAAATCCTCACCCCGGCTGACGTTCCTAACAGCCCTCTGTATGCAGGTCATCCTGGTGACCCCGAGGCCCCCGGCAGCGGCAGCAGGCACCAGGCTGGAGCTCCGGGCTTGGCCAGGCCAGGGTGGGGACTAAGGTGCAGCTGCCCCTGTGGGTTCCAGGGAGCCAGCAGCCACATGGTCCAGGCCAAAGGGTCAGGGACTTGGAGCCAAAGGACTGAGGCCTGAGCCGGGAGAGGGAGCTGGCCCGGGTCTTGGCCTTCCCGGAATGATAAGCGGCCCCGCCCCCTGATGGAGCGCCTCTGCGCCAGGCCGGGACTGAGAACTCGCTGGGCGCTCGCTCACTTTACCTGCCAGGGCCCTGCAGCAGCACCAAGGCTCAGAGAGGCCAAGTAACCCGGCCCTGGGTCCCCAGCGTGGGTCCAAGTACTTGTGGGTCCTCGCCCTCCGTGTCTGAGGTCTGTTGAGGTTTCTCTCACTAGACCTGGAGGCCTGCAGCCAGTGAGCCCTTGCCCCAGACCCACTGGATGGTCACCCAGGTCCCCAGGGAGCCTCCCCCACCCACACCTGTTTCTTTGCCCCCGGACAGCTGCATACCTTTCCAGGCGACTTTGCTGCTGGTCTTCCACTGGCTTGGGGTCCCTCCGTCACTGAGGTACACTGTGTCTCATTCCCAGCTAGGAGCAGGGCACCCACAGCAGGCACAGCAGCCATCGCTGGAACACTGGGGCTTGGAACTGTTCAGTCGGAGCCTGTCACAGGCTGAGCCTTGGGCCAGACATTTCAAAGGGCATCTGAGGGTCTTCTGTCCCAGCCAGGCTCTCAGCCAGCCCTGGGGGATCCCAGGAGGAACACCCGTGCCCCAGCCCTCAGGAGCTTGCGTGGGTGGAGGAAGTGGTAGTGAAACCCATGTCTCAAGGGCATACTTCTCCGCCTCCTAGGCACCTACTGTAAGCCTTTCAGTGTGCTACTACTTATTATCCACGTGGCCTGAAGGTACAGATGACTGTTCTCATCATTGCAATTATTCAGGCTACTCAGGGAAGTTAAGTAAGTGACCCAGAGTCACACCGCCAGCAAGTTAAGCCCTGATGTGACAGTGGTGACTGCAATGCAGCGGGACAATGAGGCTGTCGCATAAAGTCCCTGAGTGTGTACTAATCTAGTCTACTCAGGATAACAACACAGTAGCCAGGACCTGCTGACCGTCCCCTTTTTGTTGGATTCATTTCCTACATCACTTCACTGGGTCTATACCACCTTGTGAAATAAGTACCACGGGATTCCATTTGCAGATGGGTAAACTAAGGCAAGGAGAAGTGAAATCACTTGGTCCACAGCTCAGAAAGGGCAGGCTGAGCTCTAAGCCTGGCTGGTCATCTGGCACACCCTGTACAGGGTCCCAGTGTCCTGCCTCAGGGATGGTGGGGGCTGGTGGGGCCCGTGCACGTGGCTGGGATGGAGCCCTGGGCAGTGCGCCACACCCCGAGGGTGCGGCTTCCCCAGGGATCCTAGCAGCTTTGCGGAAGGGCCACGCGGAGCTGGGGTGACCGGGGCCCTATTTCTCCTCCCTCTGCAGTGGGAGAGGACGACGCGGGCTGCGAGCTGGACGGCCGCCTCTACCAGGACGGGGAGACCTTCCAGCCGCACTGCAGGCTCCTGTGCCGCTGTGAGGACGGCGGCCTCACCTGCCTGCCGCTGTGCAGCGAGGACGTCCGCCTGCCCAGCCGGGACTGCCCGCGCCCCAGGAGGGTGGAGGTCCCCGGCAAGTGCTGCCCCGAGTGGGTGTGTGACCAGGCGGCCGGGAGGGCCGTCCAGCCCCCCCAGGGCCAAGGTGAGCTCCGGACGGCTCAGGCCACGGAGGGGAGGGGGCTTCGTGCTAGGACACAGGGACACTTCAGAAACGGAGAGGGGTGGACGAGGAGAGGTGGAGACAGTGGAGGGAGAATCGCCAGGCCACCCTAAGCTCGGCTGAGCCCAGAAGTGCTGGGTTTTACACAATCAGAATGGAAAATGAAAGTCAGGAGGCAGAGTGGGGTGGGGAGGAGGGTAGGACACTGGAGCCGATCCTCCGTGCACAGCAGAGGAATGCAGGATGTGACAGGGACCCGATGTTTAAATACAGCAGCCCCCACGACCAGCACATCACCAGTGCATCACCATCTGGACTCATCAGAAGGACTGCAACTGAACCAGGCAAGGTGGCTGTCTCTGGGACGTGGGCCTCGGGCCGGGCAGAGATGGAGAAAAGACAGTTACTCCTGCTATGAACTCTTCAGTTTTAGAGATTTTATTTTTGTTTTGTTGCTTTTTAAAAACCTATGGTTGTTGGGGCGTGGAGCTCAGTTGGGGGCCACTTGCCCAGCACGCACAGACCCTGGGTTCCATCTTGAGCACTGCAAAAAAAATTATTTATGTATATATAGTCATTATATGAATATGGCTTTACAAAAAGGGAGGCAGGCAGTACCACAGTGGTGCTGCATGCTGCAGAGGCATGCAGCATGGCGAGCTCAGGCTGTGGAGTCTATACCAGCTCTAAACCCAGCTCCACCGCTTCCTTGCTGTGCAGCTCTGAGGGTTGCTTACCTTCTCAGCCTCACTTTCTCCGTCTGTGCAATGGGGGTAACGGGAGCAGCCACCTCGTAGAGTCGTGAGGGCTAAATGAACGAGCAAAGCAGAGCCCTTAAACGGCCCCAGCACACAGAGCGGCTAGAGCGGGGGCTGAGGGGAGCCTGGGGTGAAATGCACCTCATCGGTTCGAGCCAGGGAGCTCACCTCCTGTGCCAGAGGCAGGGTGAGAAACCACTCCTCCAGGTGGACCTCACTCTACGTGTGGCCTGTGTGCGGAGCCAGCACACGTACACCTTGTCTCTCCGTGTCCACGAGTTCCGCCTCCATGGAGCCAACCATCTGTGGACTGAAAGTATCTGTTTTGATTTGGGTCTGTTCTGAACATGTAGATTTCTTTCTTTTTTTCAAAATTTAAAAAAATTTTTTTTTTAGTTTTACATGACAGTAGAATGTATTTTGACATATCTTCCCATCCTTGTGGTGGAACGTGATGTGGAGTCACACCTGTCATGTGCACATGTGTGAACCTAGGAAAGTCATGTCCGATTCATCTACTGTCTTTCCCATCCCCATCCTCCCTCTCTTCCACCCTCTCCACACTGTCAATCAGATGAAACCCTCACCCCTGCCCTTTACTCCTCGCCTAACATGAGTCCCCATCCACATATTAGAGAGAACACTGGCCTTTGTTTTTTGGGGACTGGCTTATTTCACTTAGTTTAATAGTCTCCACTTCCATCCATTTACCAGCAAATGCCCAGATTTTATTATTCTTTATGGCTGAGTAATTCCACATTTTCTTTATCTGTTCTTCTGTTGATGAATGACACCTACGTTGGTTCCTTAGCTTAGCTGTTGTGAATGGAGCTGCTGTAAACACTGATGTGGCTGTGTCACTATGGTATACTGATTTTAAGTCTTTGGGGTGTAAACCGAGGAGTGGGATAACTGGGTCAATGGTGATTCCATTCCAAGGTTTCTGAGGAATCTCCATACTGCTTTCCAAAGTGGTTGCACCAATCTGCAGTCCCACCAGCAATGTCTGAGTGAACATTTTTCCCCACATCCTCGCCAACATTTATTGTTACTTGTATTCTTGGTGATTGCCATCTGACTGCAGTGAGATGAAATCTCATGTAGTTTTAATTTGCATTTCTCTAATTGCTAGTGATGTTGAACATTCTTTCATATATTTGTTGACCAATTGTATTTCTTCTTCTGTGAAGTGTCTGTTCAGTTCCTTTGCTCAATTATTGATTGGGTTACTTGGTTTTTTTGGTGTTAAGTTTTTCTGATTTCTTTATATATCCTGGGGATTAGTGCTCTATCTGAGGTGCAGGTGGCAAAGAATTTCTCCCATTCTATAGGCTCTCTTTTCACATTCTTGATTGTTTTGTTTGCTGTGAAGAGGGTTTTTAGTTTGATACCATCTCACTTATTGATTCTTGATTTTACTTCTTACGCTTTAGGAGTCTTGTTTAGGAAGTCGGCTCCTAAGCCAACAGGATGGAGAGTTAGACCTACTTTTTCTCCTAGTAGGCTCAGGTCTCTGATCAAGGTCCTTGATCCACTTTGAGTTTTGTGCAGGGTGAGAGGTAGGGGTCTAATTTCGTTTTGTTACATGTGGATTTCCAGTTTTCCCAGCACCATTTGCTGAAGAGGCTATATTTTGTCCAAGGTATGTTTATGGCACCTCTGTCTAGTATGAGATAACTGTACATATGTGGGTTTGTCTCTGCGGCTTCTGTTCATTCCATTGGTCTTCCTGTCTGTCTTGGTGCCAATGCCATGCTGGTTTTGTTATTGTGTTAATATGCAGTATAATTTGAACTCTGGTGTTTTGATGCCTCCTGATTCACTCTTCTTGCTGAGGGTTGCTTTGGCTATTCTGGGCCTCTTAGATTTCCAAATGAATTCCATGACTGCTTTTTCTATGAAGAATGTCATTAGTATTTTAATGGAAATTGCATTACATCTGCCTAGCGGTCTTGGTAGTACTGCCGTTTTGACAGTGTTAATTCTGCCTTTCCAGGAACGTGGAGGGAGGGAGGAAAAGCTAAACCCTGAGCACCCCCCCACACAGGTGACGCCTCCTGCCTGTGAGAGGCCACTTACCAGCGGAGGTTGGGAACTACAGAGAGGAGAAAGTTTACTGGGGAACCACCTAGCTGTTTAATAACCCATGTCTGTGGGGTGGTTCCAAGGACCAGGCCCTGGCCAAGCACGTCCCATCCATTATTTGATTAAATCCCAGCAATCAACAGGTAGGAAATTTACATGAGCAGAAACGGGGGCCCAGAGGAGTCAAGCACCGTGACCAGGGAGGCAGTGACCAGTGGCGGTGCTGGGCTGTGAGCTCCCCTCCAGTGCTCCCTTGGCTGTCTCTCCCCCAGGACCCCAGTTTTCTGGCCTCATGGCTCCTGCACCCCCTGGCATCCCCTGCCCAGAATGGAGCACAGCCTGGGGCCCCTGCTCCACCACGTGTGGGCTGGGAGTGGCCACCCGAGTGTCCAACCAGAACGCCTTCTGCCAACTGGAGACCCAGCGCCGCCTGTGCCTGCCGCGGCCCTGCCTGCCTGCTGGGAGCCGCCGACCCGGGCACACCGCCTTCTAGAGCCGCTGGGAATGGAGATGGATGTGCACGGTCCCCAGGAGACCACTGACGGCAGACGGCCCTCACCCATGCCTTTGGCCTGCATGAGTCCAGCTGGGGTCCACCATCCGGGGCCAGGAGGACGGGAACATTCACAAGCTGCCTGGTCCAGCCCGACCTGAGGTTCGGCCAGGGCGCGTGCCCAGGCCCCTTCCTCCCACAGCCGGGGGCTGGCCCGGGCTTCCCGGCTCTTCTGGTCTGGTGCCGGCTGCGCACCGCCTGGTCAGCAGGAGCGCTGGCGAGCTTTCTCCCAGCTTCCCTGGGCAGGGTGGCACCACCAGGGCCTCCGTCTAGCTTTGGCAGCTGGTGCTGGCCATTTCGCTGGGGGAGGGTAAGGAGGTGGTCCACAGGTGTCCTGGATCTCCTCCTCTCTTCCTGGAGCTTTGCAGGACTGTCCCTGAATAGAGGGGCTATGCCTGAACCCGAGGGCGGGGCTTGCAGAACACCCTCCCCATTCCGGGAGAAGTCAGCGGAGCTCCATGAGGCCGAATCACAGTGTCCTGAAGAAGCCAGAAGCCACTTTGCTTTAGTAAGAACCCACCTTTTTGAGCACCCACAATGTGTGATCATTGAGCTCAGCCCCTGGCGTAGACCAATGCCCCCCAACACTGAGACAATCGGGGAGAAGGAAGGGTCCCTCATTTATTTCAGGAACAGCCTGAAATAAACTAAGCCAAGTGTGAGATTCTGTTTGGCATCTCATGTTTTATTGTAAAAAAAAAAAAAAAAAGGAATATACATTTTACAACCTCCTTCATGGTCTATCTGTATTTGTTTTTAAGAAAATGGTGTTTCCATCCAGATCCAACGAGGAAATTAGAATACTCCATATGTAAACAAGGCTTTCTCATGAAGCTGATTCTATTGAGAGATAATCCACTCCTGGTTAATGCACAGTCTTCAGCTCATGCTTGAGGGGGCCCTTACATATGTGCTCCCTCAGGTGACAGACACCTCCCTCCAGGTGGCAGACAGTCCCATCGTCCCAGGAAGCTCCCTCTGGCCCTGTCCAGGCTGTCGCAGTCTCTCACCGTGGAGAGGGGCTGCTCTTCTTAGAGTTTTCATAAACAGGACCATAGCAAGTATTCTTTAAGGACTGTCTTATTTCACTCCGATAATAATAAAAAGAGGGGATTTAATGGAGGGAATCAGTTACCCAGTGGAAGGGTCAAATACCTGGAGATCAAGAGGAGGAAGTCCTAGCAGCCCAGTGGCAGAGGGACAGAGGGAGAGCCCAGCCCAGGACTGGCCTAGCACACAGGAGGTGAACAGCAGCAAGGCTGAGTGCCCCCCGGAGACCGCACACAGGGCAGGGGACAGCAGCAGAGTCAGTGATGGGAGCCTGGGGCTGGAGCCTTCTGAGGAGAAGTGGCTGGGGGCCAAGGTCACCCATGCAAACCAGGCTGACCCCCTCCCTTTCTGAAGTTTTAGAGCCAGAGGTCTGGGCCTGGCCTGGCTGACCCCAAGAAACCTGCACTTGTTTCCTCAGTGCCGGGTTGGGGCTGTACGGGGGCTGGGCGTCCCTGGGCCCAGTGCTGTGGGCACAGTGCCTGACGCAGAGTCTGTCCCCGGGCCCCTGAGCTCACCTCCTCCTCCAGGCTGAGGGCAATAATGAAGATGGAGTTTTCCATAGAGAAGGGCAGCGACCGCCTCACAGACACCCCAGAGCCCTCCCTGTCCTCACTGATGACCGCTCTTCCGGGACCAGCGAGCACACAGCCAGGCCCTGCAGGCTCTGCCCTGGACCTACCCAGCCGGTCAGCACCAGAGGTGCCCGGAGCAGCTTCCAGCACCAGCACTTAGCGAGCACCTGCTGTGTTCTTGGTGTGTTCCATACGCCACCTTATTGAACATGGCGGTCATCACCATCTCCAGACCACTGTGGAGAGACTGAGGCTGTTGTAACAGAACCTCACTCTCCATCCCCGGCTGGGAAGGCAGAGCTGCCCAACCCAGGGCCGGCTTGGCCTGTCCCTCCCCTCCCACGGACCCCACTCTCAGGGAGTCCCTCTCCCTCCCTCCCTTCCATCTTCCTGACCTCCTTCCCTTCCTTGTCCTTCTTTCTTGTCTTTATTTTAATATTTTTAGTTGTCAATGGCTCCTTTATTTTACTTATTTATTTTATGTGCTGCTGAGGCTTGGACCCTGGGCCTCACACATGCCAGGCGAGCGCTCTACCGCTAAGCCCCAGCCCCAGCCCCTCTCTCTTGTATTTTTAAACGCAGACCACAGTGTACAGCTTGTCCAGTTTTCACCAACAGAACCATTGTACGGTGACACTGCAGGGGTGCAGGACAATGCTCCTGTCCTCCTGCCTGAGCTCCCTCTCATCCCCACCCCTGGACCACCACCTCCTGATGTCCAGCCCTCCAGCCTCAGAGTGGCTGCACCGGTCCTTGAACTTGGTTCGAATGATGTCACACAGTATGTTCTTTCCCGTGCCTGGTGCGTTTTCCCTCGCTGTGGTTGTGAGGTTCATCTGTATTGTGGCAGATGACAATCCCTCATCCCCCCCCATGCCTGTGGGATGGCCTACTGTGAGAACACATTTCATTTATTCGTTCTACTCACGATGGACATTTGGGTAGTTTCCACTTTGGAGCTATTAGTAGGTGTCTAGCGTGTGTCTTTTGTGGCCTTTTGAAAACTCCTGGACATTTGTCCAGAGGGGTGGTTGCTCAGTTGAGGCCTATATTCTCTCGGCTGAGTCAGATTATCCCCTAATATAAGGGAGGAATATACATGTAATAGGTGCTTTAAATATCTTGTTGCAGAAGTAATAAACATAAGAGCTGATATTTATTGAGTTCTAACAGCTACCTAAGCATCTTCTAGTAATGACTCAACTTGGCCCTCATCATAATCCTTTGAGGGAAGTATGATCATGTTCATTTCACAGATGGGGGAAACTGAGGCACAGAAATTAAGGAAAGAGTCCAATTTCACACCAGTTGGCAGAATCAGGATTCAAACTCAGAGCCCTGCTCCAGAGCCCCGGCTCTGCACTGCCAGCCACACTGAATGCTGCTGCTGCTGCCGCGAATCCAGGGAAGGAAGGCAGCCGCTGGAGCTGCCCTGGGGCTATGGACCTGAAGGAAGGACGTGAGGAGCAGGGGAAGTGACAAACACATCCTCAGGAACGCAGGGTCTGGGAGACCCACGGGCCGTGGACAGACACCAGCCGGAGCAGAGATGAATCAAGTTCGGAGGCAGAAAGGAGGGGAGTCCTGCATGTTCCGACTTTGAAGAGACAGGTCTCACCAGGGCAGTGTGGCTGCAAATAGGTGGAGATCAAGATCGTTCAGGTCTGGACAAAGAGCTCGCGTCTAGGCATTGAGAATCCCTGCGCAGAGGAGGGTGCGGATCGTCAGCCTGGCTGAGCTGGTTTCCCATCAGAAATCATAAATGGTCCCTGTGGATGCCCCTTTTGCAGGGAGCAGGCCTCAGCGGCTGCCTCCTGGGCCATCTTGTCTCTGCCCAGAGGATCGCAGCAGCTCGTTCCTCTCGCCCTGTTTCCACCCTTGCTCCTCACAGTCTGTGCTCAGTGCAGCACCTCTTAGCACAGTGTCTAATTTTCTCACTTTCCACATTTATTATTTACGGGCTGACTCTACAAGTCCTGGAACGTCTTTTGTCTGCTCTGTTGACTCTGATGGATCTCAGGACTAATTTCAGAGCCCGGTGCAAATCCAGGTTTAGTCATTATTACATGAATGAAATGATCTGCCTTGCTTGAGAGAGAAAACATTTGCAAATCATGCCTCTGATAAAGGGTTCACATCTAAAGTAGTCACAAAACACAAACAACGCAATTGCAGGAAAACAAATAACCCAATTAAGAAATTCACAAAAGGACCCAAGCAGACATTTTCAAAAGAAGACATACAGATGGCCAACGGGTATATGAAAAGATGCTCAGCATCACTGATCCTTGGGCAATGCAAATCAAAACCACAAGATATCACCTTGTAACTGTCAAAATGGCTATTATCAAAAAGACGAAAGTTAGGGCTGGGGTTGTGGCTCAGTGGCAGAGTGCTCGCATGTGCAAGGCTCTGGGTTTGATCCTCAGCAACAAATAAAAATAAAGGTATAAAAAATTTTTAAGGGCTGGGGTTGTGGCTCAGCAGTAGAGCACTCGCCTAGCATGTGCGAAGCCCTGGGTTCAATCCTCAGCACCCCCATAAAAATAAATAAAATAAAGGTATTGTGTCAACTACAACTAAAAAAACACTTTTAAAAAGTTTTTAAAAAAATTTTTTAAAGAAGGAAAAGTAATTAAAAAAAAAAGACGACAGTTAACAGGAGTAGGTGTTTTGGTTTGGATATGAGATGTCCCCCAAAAGCTCATGTGTGAAACAATGCAAGAATTTTCAGAGGTGAAATGTTGAATTATGAGAGGTGCGGCCTAATCAGCGTTTACCTACTGATTGGATTAACTGGGCGGTGACTGCAGGTGGGAAGGGTGTGGCCAGAGCAGGTTTGGTCAGTGGGTTGTGCCTTTGGGGTTTATGTTCTGTCCTTGGTGAGCAGAGCTCCCTCCCTCTCTCTCTCTCTCTCTCTCTCTCTCTCTCTCTCTCTCTCTCTCTCTCTCTTTCCTAGTTTCCCTGAGCTGTTTTCCTGCCTGCCCTCCCACCTTCCTCTGCCTCACCTCAGTCTCAGAGCTATGGAGTCTGCCAACCCTGGACTGAACCTCTGAAATCATGAGTCAAAATGAACTTTTCCTATTTCAAGTTGTCCTGATCAGATCTTTTGGTCACAGTAACACAAAAACCGACTAATGTAGCAGGTGAAGACATGGATAAAAGGAACACTTCTACGCTGTTGGTGGAAATGTAAACCAGGACCGCCATTAGAGAAACCACTGTGGAAGTTCTTCCAAAGCTAAAAATATGATCTAGCAATTGTGCTTGTGGGTGTACATCCAAAGGGTTTGAAATCAGTAAATTGAAGAGATATCTGAAATCCCATGGTCACTGCCACACCCTTCACAATAGCCAAGATACCAAATAGACCTACGTACGTGTCCATCAGTCGATGAATGGATAGAAAAAAATGTGGTATATGTACATAATGGTATACTATTCAGCCTTTAAAAATAAGGAAATTCTGTCATTTTTACTGATGAACCTAGAGGACATGATGCTAACTGAAATAAGCCAGGCACAGAAAGACAAATACCACATGGTCTCACTTATATGTGGAATAGAAGCAGAGTGTGTAATGGGGTGGTTACTGGAGGATTCAGGGTTGAGGGGAACAGGAAGATATTGGTCCAAGGGTTCAAAGTTTCTGTTAGATAAGAGGAATAAATTTGGGAGGATTATACTGTACAGCATGGTGACTAATAATGCTAATTACTAGAGTAAATTTCAAATTTCTCACTACAAAAACACGATAAGTATTTGAGGTGACTGGTGTGTTAATTAGCTGAATTTAATCATCCCAGATTGCATGCATAGACCATAACACCAGTTTGTACCCCATCAATATGTACAATTAAAATTTGTCATTTACAATAGAATAAATCTAGCTTTCTTTTTCAAAAAGAGATGTAATGGGGCCCAGGAAACTGACACATAGTTGAAAACCTGGAGCAACGTCCCTGTCCTCAGGATTCCCCAGTGGCCATGACTGCGCGGACCAGAGCTCGCTTCACTGTGATTCCCCAGACCAGTTTTCCTCAGCCATTGCCTTCGGAACTAGTTAAAAATGTGAATTCCTTGTGCTCCATCCCATCCTACATAAGCTCTCGGGGTAGAATCTACAAGTCTGTGTTTTAACAAGCCTCCCACCTGGTGAAAATCTGTGTCATATTTAATTCTAAGAGCGTGGCTTCAAATGCAGACTGGGAAGAGGAAAACAGAAGTGTGCTACTGCCCCCTAGTGGCACTGACGTGCATGAACAGTTGAAGGGCAGCGGGCAGGCAGGAGGCCTCAGAGGCGCGCGCCCACAGTGGGCTCCTGTTTCCAGAGGTGCTGCCCCCTCTGGACAAGGGAAGGGACTTGCTCAAGGCCTCGGAATGAGGCAACCAGAGGTGAGTCTAGAATCTTTTTTACCTATTTGTGCTGAGTACAGCTGCTTTCTTTCCCGAAAATATTATTTCAGCAGATGCCTATAGGAGACAGCACCTGGCCCCAAGCCAGGCACCTCCATCTGTCCCCTGGATGACTCCCCAGGCCCTCTGCACACGTTCAGCTCGTCCTCCCATCAGCCAGGAGGCTCTTTCTCGAGTATGACCATGGCTATGTTACTCTGCTTAAACCCTTCAAGGTCCAGAGTTGCCCTCCGGGTTGGGTCCGGAACCCCTCCAGGCTCACAGGCCTGCTGTGACTTCCAGATTCTTCTATGCTCCAGCCACACTGGATGGCAGGGGCTCACCACTGTCTGCCTGGGAAGGAGGAGGCTACCAATGGCCACCATGTTTCCTGAGCTGATGGACAGTTAGCCTGTCTCCCTGTGGCTAAAATGCGGCCTCAGATGGAGGTGCACTCCTGGCCCTGGGGTCATGCTTCACTGATGCTTGAGAACTCACCTTTTTGCTCTCCTACTGCAATTAATCATGATATCAGGGAGACCTAAGAGCAGGGGCCTAGGTCTCCCGATCCCCTCAAATTTGGCCGGCAGACCTGGCCTACGTGTCCCATCACATTGATCTGGTCCTTATGCATGTCACATTTATGTCCCCCACCCCTTGTCACTGGCATTCACAGTGATGTCTCTCATCTCAGGCTGGTCTAGGTCTCTTTATCTTTTAACATGAACCTCTCGACAGCTTCTCTCCTACCTGGAGCCCCCAAAGAGTCAAACACAGGAAATGACTTTGACTTGCAGCCCCTGCTCACCTTAAGAACTAACCCTCCTGTCCCCTAACTTCTGCATCTCTTGGTCTCTGAGATATCCCCGTTCGGGTCCTGTTTTCCCTCTCTCCTTCTCTTGATGCCTGCTCCACACCTGCTCTGATAGAAACCCATGTGGCGTCCACACTGCCTCACCCCTTGCTCCAGGTGGCCAGGTCAGGGTTCCAACATGGGCCCTACAGAAGGCAAAGTCCCCTCGAGTCCCCTCCCCAACTCAGAACAAATGTGATAGCCGCCTTTTAAGATGTATTCAACTGAATCTACTCCAATTACCATGATTTCAAAGTGGTCAGAGTATAAACAGTATTTTTGAGATATCTGCAACAACTTCAATGTGATATAAAAATACCAGTGATTTTTTTCTTTTTTGGTAATGAATGGGTACCACAAAGACTATTTTGTTGTCTTCATTCATAATTGAGGGAACTGTTAAATGTCAGAGATGGTGGAAATAAAGATGCAATTGTTTTCCTTTTCAAGTTCATGGATCCCTGAATTCCATCCACAGAAACTATTGAGGTCTGTTGTCCTCAGGGGAGGAATCTCAGTTTTAGAGCAGGACAGAGCCACAAGGAGCCTGGAACAGATCTTCCAACATGTGTCAGCCCAGGTAAAAAGACTAATTTTTTTTCAAGAACATGGAAACTCTGAGACTAGGCCTATGTCCCAGCTTATGTGCCCTTGAGAAAGTCTGAACTTCAGTATCCTCCTAAAGAAAATGTAGATATGGTCCCTGCTGTGGTCTGATGTGTGTGTTCCCCAGAATTCACGTGGGAACAACCCTGAGGAGTTGTTATAAAGAATTGGAGTCATCGGGAGGTGATCTGGGTGGTGCCCTAGTGGGTGGGACCTAGTGCCTTTGTAAAAGAGGCCTGAGGGAGCTTTCTGTCACCTAAGGACACATAGAAGGTGCCATTCACAATGAACAGGTCCTCATCCGACACCGAATCCACTGGTAACTTGACTGTGGACTTTTCAGCCTTCAAAACTGTGAGCAGTAAGTTTCTGTTGGTCGTGAATTACCCAATCTAAGGTATTTTTGTTATAGAAGCCTGTGTAGACTAAGACAGCCCCAGGGTAGAAGGACTGTCATGAGGATTGTGTTAGTGACCACGATACCTGGCAAGATCAGCTTAGAGGAGCAAAGATTTACTTTGGCTCATGTTTCAGAGGATTCAGTCCACTGTCAGCCAGCTCCATTGCTCTGGGCCTATAATGAGCATCATGGTGGAAGGTATCGCAGGGGAAAGCTGTTCAGATCTTGGCAGCAGGGGATGGGGAGAGAGAGGCCAGGGAGAAGACAAGTCCTTTCAAGGTACGCCCCCAGTGACCATCTTCCTCCAATGAGGTTCCAACTCCCAGTGTCCATCCAGCTCTCAATGGATTAATCCACTGACAAGGTCAGAACCCTCATGATGCAGTCATTGCCTAAAATCCCACCTTTGAAACTTGCTGCATTGGGGACCACGCTTTCAGCACATGAGCTTTTGGGGACAGTCCAGATCCACACCAGTAAAAGGATTAAAGGCGATCATAACTCCAAATGCTTCTAGACTTCATGGTAGTTTATACCCGGAGTCTTCAAACACTGGCCGGTGAACTAGTACTAAAAATAAGGGCAACGGTGAAATCCCGTCAGGTTAATGAATCCTATCTGAAGGACAATTCTTTATTCTGTCCCTGATTATGTCCCTCCCAACTTGAGAGGTTATAAAATTGATTCTTCTACAAAATGAGGGTGATTGAAAACAGTACTTGTAGATTTTTTCCCCCACCGTTCTTATGCTGCAAATGAAGCTGGCAACGTTGCTTATGTTGGTAAATATTTTATGAAGTGTGGTTGTTTTATGAAAACCCCGAAGTATGAGAATCATTGCTTCTTATCACCACATAAATATCCCATTCGTATTACCACTTAGGACTTAGGACTTGATGGGCTGGGGTTGTGGCTCAGTGGTAGAGCACTCGCCTAGCACATTCGAGCTGCTGAGTTTGATCCTCAGCACCACATAAAAATAGGTAAATAAAATAAAGGTATTGTGTCCAACTACAACTAAAAAATAAATATTAAAAAAAAAGAACTCAGGACTTGATCTTGACCTGGCATAACCTTGAATAATAATAGGAATGAACAGGTACTGAGATTTCAATGTGCCCAAACTGATCTAAATATTTCCTACTTGTAACTGGTGTACTGAATAATCCAAACTTGGTGAAAGACAAACCTAAATGAATTCAGTTTCTTCATTTCCTTCCAACACTTTCTGTCGCATCTGTCTTTCATGCCTCTCTGTCCAGTTTGAATATCCAGTCATATCATATTTAACAATTTCCTAAATCAAGTTTAACCTTTCACCTTGATGTTGTATTGCTATCTAATTTAATAAACAGTTAAATGGCCTATGTGCACTTTTTAAGACAAGGTAGAGGTAGATACCATTATTAATGGCATCTTTGAGATACTGAAATCCAGAGAAGTGAGGCAATTTTCCCAGGTCACACAGCTAGTAAGTTATGGGCACAGGATTCAAATCCAGGTTGTTTGGCTCCAAAAACTTGCCTTTCAACTCTCTGTTCCTCAGCTTATGTAGGCCGAGGGGGCTGGGCTAGAGAGAGAAAGGCTAGAATAAGCTTCCTAAGAAAATCCCACAGGTGAGTCTTGTGGCCTCCTGAAACGTAGTATTTAATACCTGGTGTCCATCTTGTGGGTTTAGCTGGAAATCTGACATGATAAGAAGAGTCCCATTTAAGAGTCTGCTACACATTGTCATCTAACTTAATTTTTTCATATATATGTACATGTACATATGTATATATTTAGATGTTGATGGATCTTTATTTTATTCATTTATTCATCTTTATTTATATGCGGTGCTGAGAATGAAACCCAGTGCCTCACACACGCTAGGCAAGTGCTCTGCCACTGAGCCACAGCCCCAGCCCCTAACTTAATCTTCATGACAGCCCTACCCAGTCAGTGTATTAAACAGGCTAATGCTAGTTGCTGTAACAAACAAGGCAGGTGCATCTGATTAGACGGCAGCCTTCCTTCACAGGATGATCCGGTGACTCACACGTGTGACTCCACCATTCCCCAGGGCTTGGGGGCCTCTGCACCTACACTGCAGACAGGAATGGAGAAGCTCACTGCTCCCTAAAGGCCCTTCCTGAATGGAACACTCCCACTCTTCCTCCATCCCAACAGTGCAGGCTTGTCCCACTGCCCCCAAACTTCCGGGCACTGGGGTGTTTGGCTGGACAGGGGTCTTCCAGAGCCACTTCCACATTATGGAGTCTCTCCCAGAGTTAGCATGACAAAGATGTTCCTTATCCACCTGGTTAACCCACTCACCAGACTAACCAGTGCTCTGCAGCGCTCCTTCCACAGCCTCCTGAACGCCAACAGCTAGCAGGCCACTTGTCCCCTTTGGGTGTCGGCCATGGAGTGGCATACTTGCCAAGAGTCTGTTGGGTTCGTTCCCAAACCAGTTTGCACCAGCCGCACTTGTTATTGTGAGGAGGTCATTGAACTCAATATCCCTTAAGCTGGTGAAATACGAGTGCAAAAGGAAGAGATTCATTTCCGTGAAAACTCAATGAGGATTAGTTGCTACAAAGAAATCCTGTTAAATTAGGTGTGGAAGAAACAACCACAAAAGATCTGTTAAAAAGAAAAACCCACAAGAAGCCAGAGGGATTGTGCCATCAAGTTGCCACACAAGTGTCTGCAGGTCCTCGCTTAACTGTAAATAAACCCAAATTGGAAATCAGAAGACAGATCTGGCTGTAGTTTATTTAAAGAGGACAAGGTGCAAGGCCACAGGAGAACGAAGACTAGATTGGAAAGTGAGGGCATGTTTATGTTTTTGAGTGGATAAAATTTTCAAGGTATACATCACTTAAAAGAATTCCCTCTGATGTCATTTAAAAGAATTGGTAAGAAAATTACCAACAGTTACTAATTTTAAAAATCTAAGAGAAAGAGTATAGATATCAGCTAGACCATTTTCTCAATTTTCATGTGTATTTGAGAATTTTCACAATAAATATTTTTTAAAAATCCTTTTCCTCTGTCCATCTCTCCCCTATTTTTCCCCCCTGCTGTTTCTTTGGTCTCAACCAGAGGGTTCTTCTGAGGATGAGAGTGAATGGGACATTTGTGGGGCAGTTCCCATGATCCAAGCACAAAGCAGGCCTCCCTCCATTTACTCCTTATGACAATGCTTCAATTCCTCCCTACAGAGGAGGAAACCCAGGCCCGGAAGTTTGCAGTCATCTGCTCCCTGTCATGCGGCCGAGGAACGGGGAGCCCAGGCAGGGGTGGCTGTCTGCTGAGCTCTTGCTCCTAACAGTGGCCCTTCCCTGCCAGCAAGGAGTCTGTCCTGGGTCAGGTGGCCCCTGCTACCATACAGTAATGGACCTCAGCCACCACAGACAGGGGCCTGTCCCTTCCCCCTGCCCAGGCAACCCCTCCTGTCCCCAGCAGCTTAATATACTGGAATCAAGAGACAGCAGAAACAGAGGGAACAGAGCTCACAATTCACAAGACATTTGGGCTGGAAAGGGTGAAGCAAAGAGTCTAAGGCCAGAAAAAAATGTGTATTAAATAGGCTAATGCTAGTTGCTGTGCTGTCCCATGCTTTAGCCGCTAGCTGTATAGGGCCATTTATAGTCAAATTCATTAAAATTAAGCTGTGCTTAAAACTCAGTTCTTTTATTGCACTAGACATACTTCAAATTTGGCTACTACACTGGACAGGACAGATACAGGACACCTCCATCATCACAGAGAGATCTACTGCACAGCGCTTGCGTGGCGTAGAGGGTAAGATCGCAGGGAGACTGTGCAAACAGATCGCTGGTTTTCAATGTGGGCTTCTCCCTGCTGTTACCCTGGGCCTCCGTTTATTTACCTGGAAGATGGGGATAATAATGTGAGAAGCCCATGAATCTGGGGCCAGTGGTTAGTCAGTTAATCAAGACAAATCACACAGTTGTCATTTGTTCCCCCAAAGAACACCCTCATCTTCCTGGGAACAGTGGGGCTCTGGCCTGGAAACACTGGTATTTCCCTGGCAATAGTCAAGGTTCCATCTCTCCAGGTCTTCAACCACAAGGTTTTTCTTCCAGTGCCCAGAACATTCTGGAAGACCTTAAAATCCTACCAACATCATTCTTGAATTAGCAAGAAGCAGCTTTTACTTTCTTTCAGGCCAGATCTCTAGATGATAATCAGGCTGCAGAAAGGCCACAGCTGCCACCTCCAAGTAGCTAGTACCTGATGTCCCCTGAGGTTAGAATAATCCATTCTAACAAGAAAGAGATCTTATCAGGAAAAAATGGCCAGGACCTCTGGTCTTCTGGAAAATTACTGAGCTATATTTTAAGTATAAAAGTCAATCTCTTAAGATTACAATTGCCCTGCAGAATAAGCAGTTTGGAAAGGGGAGAGAACAGTGAGTGGGGTGGGGGGCTGCTGACAGGAACCCGCGCTCTCCGTGTTGAGTGCTTGTTCACACATTTCCACTCAGTGTCCATGGGAATCTGTTAGGCAGCCATCCCCGGCCCCAGAGTCCCAGATGCCGAAACCAAGGCTTAGAGAGGTGAACTCGCCTGCCCAAGATGGAAGGTAGGCTGGCTCTGCTTTCTCAACCCCTGCCCCACCACGGGTGGCCTTAGACGAGTCCCCTCTCTCCCTGACGTGGGAATGGCAAGGCCCGGCTGGCTCACAAAGCTTTCGAAAGGCTCCAGACTCAGATATGAAGGGACTGAAGGGGCCTGGGGCTCACCTGGTGGTTGGGATTACTTTTCCGTTGTCCTCAAAACTGACACCCTTTGAGCTCTGCAAGAAGAAACACTCAGGCCTTCTCGAGGGGTCACGGTTGTGACACTAGCACAACAGGACAGAGGAAAATCACTAGGTCCCCTGACCCCCAAAGCAGGAAGGAGACAGAAGCAGGGTATCTCAAGGGGGGGGCCTCGGGTGTTGCTGTTTTTGGTGACTGTTCAGCTGACGATTTTCCAAGCTGAGAAACACACATACACAAACTCTAACCTCCTCTGCCTTAAAATAGAGCTGCTGAACCCAAAATGCCAAGCACAGGGCAGAGTCACCTGCCTGGAAGGCAGACAGTCCCCTCCCCCCAGCCCCAATAATACCCACCCACAGCAGGTGCATTAGACAGAGCACCTCTCAGCTGCATGTCACAGGACCTTTGCAGAGGAGGGGGAGTGTGGTGGCCCAGGCTCCCTATTCCCTTTTCAGGTAAGGACAGCAAGGTCCATGGAGCTGAGGGGGGAGGGAGGGAGGTGCCAGCAGCATCAGTTCAGACAAGTATTGTGATCTCAGGAGTCAAACAGCCCCAAGTTCAAGTCCTGCCTTGGCCCCGACCTGAGAGTGAGGACTTGGCAATTCTACCCCGTGCCTGCTTCCTGGACACTGAAGTAAGGGTTCCATGTGAAGTCCATGAGATGTCCAGTCCAGACAGGTCTCCCCAGCCTTAGCCTTGACCCTGCTCCTGGAAACAGATTTCGTTATCTCCTCCCTGCAATCCGGTAAAATTAGGGTGGCTGCAGGAAACAAGGCATGGGGAAGGCTGGAGCCAGCTCGGGGACACACTAAGGCTGCAGCAGAGACCTGGGGAGGCTGGGAGCTCCCTGCTAGGAGTCCCCAGGAGGCTCACCAGGACGCTGAAAACAGTGTCACTTGGTACTAGGGGACTGGAGTGGGACCCGGAGGAGTGGGGTCAATGGAAGGCCCAACACTGAGTCATTCAGGCCAAAGACCAGGGGCCACCCTGAGTCCTCTCCTTTCCCGCCGCGTAACTCATCAGCAAGTCCTAACCCTCCGCATACCAGAGTAACAGCCCCAAATCTCAGGGGCTTCACACAATGGAACAGAAGTTCAAAATGAGTGTTCCTGATGGTACATGGCCTTTCGATGTCTCTTTAGTGTTCTGCATTCAGCCTGCAGGTGGGGAACAAGGGGAACACTTTAAGAGGCCAGACCTGGGAGTGGCAGACATCACTTCTGCCCATTGTGTACTGTCTGCAGGTTGGTCATGCGGACACTCCCAGACACCAGGAAGACCCCTTAACATGCTGGCTGGGAACCCGGCTCCATTTGCCTAAGGTACTCCAGATTCAGTTCTCTCCTTCTCCAGTGCCATGTGCAGGAGCCAGACCACCTTAACCCACTTGGAGTTACACGAGCCTCCCCTCTGCTCTGCGCCACCTTCCCCCTTCGACATGGCGGTACGTTGCTCTCTCTCTTTTTTTTTTTTTTTTAATTTTTTAGTTGTAGCTGGACATAATACCTTTATTTTATTTATTTTTTTTTTTGTGGTGCTGAGGATCAAACCCAGCGTCTGGCACGTGCTAGGCAAGCCCCCTATGGCTGAGCCACAGCCCAACACCACCACCATGCTCTTTTTTAAAAATGTGACTCAGATGGCTGTGTTGTGTGTGTGCTGCGGCAGCCTTTCTGTAGTTTCCAGTCCTGCTGAAGTACAGACCCACATGAGACCCTGTGCCAAGTCTCTTGTCCCCCTTCTGTCCCCCACCCCACCCTGCACCCCAATTCTCTGGACTCCAGCCACACTGGCTTCCTTGCTGCTCCTGGCTGCCAAGCCTGCCCCCTTCTGTTTGGAAGCAGAAGCCTGCACTGGCTGCCTGGGTGACTCACCTGGGTGACTTTCCCGACCACCTGAGCTGCTGCTCAGGAGCATCATCCTAGGGCACTGCTTTCCTCTTTTCACACGGTCTTGAGTGACCTTCGTGTGTGTTAGCCAACCCTGCTACAGCTTTGTTCTCACCAGGAATCCTGTGTGCATCAGTAGGTGCGGGGTGGACTCCTGCCGGATGATTGACTGACGGAAGGAAAGCGGGCGCGGAAGGCTGGCCCACGATCACACCGTGAACTAACGTGGAGACGGACTTCTGCAGATCCGGGCCGTCAGGGTCTGGGACCCCGGCGCGGGCAGGAGCCGAGGCCGACGCGAGGGGGCGGAGCGCGGGGGAGGGCAGGCCCCGCCCTGCTGTCGGCCGGGCGCTGCGCGGCAGCCGTCGGGGCGCGGGCCGGGCGCCATGTGGACGGCGCGGGCGAGCGCGCGCACCGCGGCGCTGCTGCTCTGCGTCCTGTGCTACCTGCTGGCGGGCGCCGCCGTCTTCGACGCGCTCGAGTCCGAGGCGGAGAGCGGCCGGCGGCGGCTGCTGGCCCAGAAGCGCGGCGAGTTCCGGAGGAGGTTCGGCTTCTCGGCCGAGGACTACCGCGAGCTGGAGCGCCTGGCGCGGCAGGCAGAGCCGCACCGCGCCGGCCGCCAGTGGAGGTTCGCCGGCTCCTTCTACTTCGCCATCACCGTCATCACCACCATCGGTGAGCCGCCCGGCGCGTCCCCTCCGCGCCGCCCGGTCCCAGCCGCGGGCGCCTCCGGGTTTCATGCCACCTCCGTCCAGCGGAGCGACTTTGGACGGGTCCGAGCCTCCCTGGCCTCCTGCCGAGTAGGGCTGTCAGTCAGCCCAGGCAGGACCTGCAGGCGACAGTGTTAGTAGAGAGGCTGGCGCGGGAGTGCTCGGACACGCCCCAGGGGCTGGGGGACAGACGAAGTGGGGCTGCAGGACCAATTGCCCAGAGTTGCTTCCTTGCTTCGTTGCATCGCACCAGCTGTGTGTGACCTTAGACGAGTTGCTTAAACTCTCAGAGTCACATTTTTCCTCTTCTGAAATTACAGTGTTTATCGATTAGCTCTGTTCCGGTTTTATGGGGAGATTATTATCAAGAAGATAATAGGTGCAAAAGTTTTATCGCACTGCCTGACACAGAAAGCACTACCCAAAAAAAGTTTCTTGCGTTATAATGATAATAATTATTATTATTACTCCATGAGAACAGAGACCTCATCTGTGTTAGTCACTGCTGTCTGGCCCAGTGCCTAGCCCATAATAGATGCTCAATAAATATTTTGTTAATGGAATGACTAATTACCACAAGCTTTGGACCACACCCTCAGGGATCAGAGCAGTTCTTTGCAGCATCTGGGCCACCAGCTGTTGCCATGACTACCGTCTGACTGGTACCTACTGAGTCTAAGTCTGGGGAAACCGCAAAGGAGAGAAGCATGCGCTGCAAGGCTCCAAGCTTGGTGCAGCCACCCCACAGGTTCAGCTCAGCATGTGCAGGCACCTCCTTGGGCTGGGAGCAGTCGTCTGGAAGTCCCAGCCCTGGAGAGAGTTTCTCCTTAATGCTCTTGCAAGAATGGGAGCTGTGGGCTCAGGGGTGGAGTTCAAAGCACAACTTGTACAATTACATGGAGTTTTGTGTTCCTTTCCACAGCCACCTACCCTCTCAGGCAATTGATTGTACCTCTCTGAGCCCTGGTTTTATCAAAGGCAAAGTGCAATTGTTCCTACCTCACTGGGTGGTTGTCAGGTTTAGGTGAGGTCAAGGCCCGATGCCTGAGGCTAAGGAAGCACTGTTCACTAGTAATAATAATTCCTTACTGTCAACTCTGACTCCAGCTCCTATTCAGCCCTTTTGCCCCCTCCTGTCTACATAGGCACCACTGCTTCCCTATCTGGGTTCAGCCTGAGACCTTCCCTGTCGCTGTGTCACTGTAAATGCCACCCCACCCACCTTTTCTGCCCTTCCCCACATTTTTTGGAGGCTGTCCAGATGGGTTTGGCTTCCCTCCTGCCTGTATCCCTCTGACATGCCTGTGGAGCCCTGGGAAAGAATAACTGGGTGGAAATAGGAGTTTGCCTTGGCTGACCACTTGGGGGCGCCACCACCTGCACGCTGGTCTGGTCTGCTTAAATCAGCCTTGCAGACAGCCCTGCACCAGGGCCCAGGAACCTGACCTCTGTTTGGATAGAAGAAAAGCATTCAGAAGCCCTTGGGATAGTGGCTACCAACTCAGGCCCTGGGACCTTTGGGCAGCTTCCTTCCTCTGAGCCTGGTTTCCTTATCTCTAAAATAGGGATAATAATGTCATCCCATATGGTCACCAGGAGGGCTAAAGAAAATAACCCATGTAGAGTACTAGTATGTTTAGTTACTATCGTTATTTGTTTCGTTATCTGCCCAAATCTGGCATAGCCTAGAGCAGGGGAAACAGCATTTCCTGGACTCTTATTCCTAAAGAGGCCCTTCTGTCTCCCTCTAGCATCCCCTCAACTTGATTTCAGTCAATAAACTTTTATGGAGAAACCATGGTTCCTGCCCTCAAGGAGCTTAAGTCTGATGATGGACAGAATCCCCTTTAAAAGGACAGAGGTAGGGGCTGGGGATGTGGCTCAAGCAGTAGCACACTCGCCTGGCATGCGGGCAGCCCAGGTTCGATCCTCAGCACCACATACAAACAAAGATGTTGTGTCTGCCAAAATCTGAAAAATAAATATTAAAAAAAAAAAGGACGGAGACAAACTGTCAGGGCCAGGCAGGAGCACTGTGGAAGGCAGCTTTAGTTCTTTAGCTGTACAGTTCTTTGCATTGATGGTGTGAATGGTCCACAAGCCCACGGCACACACTTCACAGGGCGTGAAAAGGTGTTAAATGTAAAGGAAATCTTCCGGCTGCCCTGTCTCTCTCTCTCTCTTTTTTTTTTTTTTAAGAGAGAGAGAGAGAGATAGAGAGAGAGAGAGAAATTTTTTTAATATTTATTTTTTAGTTTTCGGCAGACACAACATCTTTGTATATGGTGCTGAGGATTGAAACTGGGCCGCACGCGTGCCAGGCAAGCATGCTACCGCTTGAGCCACATCCCCAGCCCCAGCTGCCCTGTCTCTTAACCCATCACTTCTCTCTCTCTCAGTCAGATAGAGTCACCACTTTCTTGTGTATCCTTCAGTCTGTATTCTCTGCCAATGTATTCCTTTGAACATAACACACGTCATAGGGACATTATATCATACACATAATTTTGTCTCTGTTTTTTTCACTTAATATATTTTGGTGATTTTTTTTAATAATAGTCCCTAAAGAGCTGGGTCATCTTTTCATTGCAGTTAGCAGGGCATCTCACTCTCTGATCAACTGACATCTTGGCCTGGTGGTTCTGTTGTGGAGGTGTCCTGTGCATTGCAAGATATTAGTATTTGTGGTCTCTATCCTGGAGAGCCAAGAACACAGTCACCCTCCCCTTCCCCCTAGTTGTGACAAAAATGTCTCTAGATATCACCAAATGTCCCTTCAGGGGAAAAGCACTCTGGGCTGAGAACCACTACTGTGTGGTACTCCATCTTTCAGATGGCACCATGATGTATGTAGCCAAGCCCCTATTGATGGACACCTAGGTTGTTCCTAATTTTTGCTAGGACTGAAAATGCTACAGTGACTACCCAGAGCATATGTCATGTTGCCCACATGTGAGGGCTAACTTCCTAACTGTGAAACTACCTACCTAGACCGGAAGGCTTGTGTATTTTACATTCTGGCCAGTGGCACGGATCTGCTGGAAGAGGCATATTCTGTTGGAGAGACCCACCTGACTTCTCCTGGTTTATGGACCCTTGAAAACTATTGCTTCTCTCTCCAGAAAGAGGCACCCCCTATTCTGCATTAATGGCATCCTGATGCAAGATTCAAGGAAGTCCTCTCATGTCTTGATCCACTATAAGAGTGAGGGGTACAGTGAAGAAATCCCTACACCAGATCCAAACAGAATCAAGAGGCATTTAGTGAGGGCTGGCCAATGGCAGAGGCAGAGGTGAAATTTGGAAAGGGAGGAATGGACTGGGGGAGAGGAGAAAAGGCCATCCAGCAGGGAGAAGCCATGAGAAGCAGCCTGTGGGGGTGGGTTCTGCTGGCAGGGAAACAAGGCATAGGCAGAGAGTGGGGTGCCAGAGAAGGGGTGCGGCTGGAGAGAGGCGCCCGATCAGGAAGGAGCTGGGATGCCTCGTGAGGCTGGGACTTTACCGGTGGACGCTAGAAGCCTTTGCCTGGCTTGGTTTGGTTTTGTGTCCGAGGTACACTTACACATAGTGAAACAGCGACTCTCAGAGCGTTGAACCATTCCCTCGGCCTCTGGCTGCTCTGTACTTAACTCCTGTTAAGTTCTGTACTTAACCCCTCTTCCAACCCCAGAAACTGGCAACCACGGATCTGTTCTCTGTCCCCATAGCTGTGTTAATCCCAGAATGTCTTTCAGTGGAACATGTGGCACATTCCACCTTTTGGTTTGAGATCCAGCTTTTGTGGTTGCAAGCAACAGTCGGTTGTTCCTTTCACTGCCACAATAGAGAAGCAATAGTTTTCAAGACTCCATAAACCAGGCAAAGTCAGGTGGGTCTCTCTCTTGCTGGGATGTGCGACAGGTTGTTATCCATTCCTTAATGGAGGGATATTTGGGTTGTTTAGTCTGGGGAGATTAGGACTAACCACTCAAGGTCATAAAGCCAGGGAATGGCCTGGTTAGGTCTGGCATTTGAAGATGCTCAGCGGGCTCTGGGATGGGGGACACCCAGGGGCAGGCTGCCACCAAGGGTGTTGAGGGTGTTGGTAGACAGAGCCGGGCTCTCACCACCCTCCCTCCGCTCTCCCGGCACAGGGTATGGCCACGTGGCGCCAGGCACGGACTCGGGCAAGGTCTTCTGCATGTTCTACGCCCTCCTGGGCATCCCCCTGACGCTGGTCACCTTCCAGAGCCTGGGCGAGCGGCTGAACGCGCTGGTGCGGTGCCTCCTGCTGGGGGCCAAGCGCTGCCTGGGCCTGCGACGGCCCCACGTGTCCACCGAGAACATGGTGGTGGCCGGGCTGCTGGCGTGCGCCGCCACCCTGGCGCTCGGGGCCGCCACCTTCTCGCACTTCGAGGGCTGGTCCTTCTTCCACGCCTACTACTACTGCTTCATCACCCTCACCACCATCGGCTTCGGGGACTTCGTGGCGCTGCAGAGCGAGGAGGCCCTGCAGAGGAAGCCGCCCTACGTGGCCTTCAGCTTCCTCTACATCCTGCTGGGGCTCACGGTCATCGGCGCCTTTCTCAACCTCGTCGTCCTGCGCTTCCTGGCCGCCAGCGCGGAGGGGCCCCAGCGCGCTGCCCGCCTGGCCGGCTCGCTTCACCGGGCGGCGCCCGAGAGCCACGCGCGGCCCCGCCGAGCCGCCGGGGGCTCCATCTGCGGCTCCTGCCGCCGCATCCAGCAGCTGGAGAGGTGCGCCCGCGACAATCTGGGCTTCTCGCCCCCCTCGAGCCCTGTGGCCGTGCGCGGCAGCAGGGCAGACAGGCCCCGGGCCCGGTCCATCTGACAGCCCTGGCCAGGCGGGGTCAAACCTGGTTGGGAGCATCTGGAGCATCTCCCTGCGCACCCACCCCGGGGCTTGGAGAGGAGCCAAGGCCTTGAGGCTGTCTTCTGCAAGGAGTGGCTCCTCACTACCTTCTGATGCTCATCTCTTCCAGCCCCTCAAAAATACGTTATGCTGCATCATAAGCACAAGCTAGACTGTAGGCACTCCGTAGGTGCAAATCCTAGTCCACATTGCTGCAGGAAGGCCTGGCCACATCAGCACCTGGGAGAGCCCTTGCATAGGACCACCTTACCTGCTGGCCCTTCAGAGGGGAGACTTGTGGCCACGTGTTTTGTGAAGAGGTGGTGTCATGTGCGGCAGGGAAATGTACAACTTTCAGCACTGGAACCCTATGGGGAAGCCAGGTGCTCAAGCTAGAAGCATGGAGAACAGATGCACGGAAGGAAAGCTCCCCAGCAGCCATTTTTTGCACATTTAAATGACTTCTTTCTGTTCACCCAGCCTGTACAGAATTACCCACGTTTGAACCACCACCCCCACTGCATAAAGCTGATCCTTTGTCCTTAGCCAACCCCACTCCCAGATGAAGGAGATCTTGCTGACAGCCCCTATGTCACTAGGACCCCGCCCCTAGGAGGCAGCCCAGTGCTGTGGGATGAACTTTATTTGGGGTCCTGCGGATCACCAGCATTGTGACTTTGGGAATCTCATTCTTTCCTTGGGCTTCAGTTTCCACATCAGTAAGACAATTGGGTGCATTTAGAACCCTGCTCCCTCCTGTTCGTCTCCAGCAGGGCTTTCCCAGACAGGTCTCGCCCCCATTAGGGGATTAACAAAGACCCTGGCGGGGCATCCTGGCATCCCACAGCATTAAGACCCTTAGAACCTTTATCCCTCCAGAAAGAACCACCTCAACACAAACCAAGAACAAGCCCAGTTAGAAAAGCCAAAAACTTTAATGTTAACATGAGCTACATGGTCATGAACACAATGCGATGTGACCCACTCCAACCCAGGGGCCCCAGAAACCCTCCCTCCCCAAAGGTCTGGGCGGTCCTGCTCCTGGAGAGGGCATAAGGAAAAGGTGGGTGGGAGGGCCCCCAGCCTGAGGACCCAGGGTCCCGTTAACCCACCACCCCCTATAGGAGGCAGCTGTAGCATCAAAGGGCTCAGAGGTGACACCTTTGCCCCCATTCCGGCCTCCACTCGGCCCTCACAGACGCTTTGGGTGAAATGGGCATGAGCCCAGCCCTCGGGCCTCGTCAGGTGAGCTCTGGGGCTCAAACACTTTCGTCCTCTGAGGTGCTGCTCTACGGACATGGGCCCTCCCAGAGGGCAGGGGAGCTGGTACAGGGGGAGGGAGGGGGTCGGTCCCCTTGGCCCAGCACAGCACTGCTGCTCAATAAATAAATGCAGGTGACCTTGCCTGATGCAACAGCTGTGCCTCTGAAAGGAGTGGAGCTCGTGGGGTTCCGAACACTGAAGCACCCCCGGGGCTCCTGGCCTAAGGAACTGGGTGGCGAATCAGGCTGTAGAGTGGACAGCCGTCCCCTGAACTTCCAGCTGACCTCCTGGGGACGAGTGATCTTAGAGATGCTGGTCAGGGCTCAGCCACTCCCTCCCAGTGGGACCTTCCCCAAGCACTCTCCTCTCACCTTGCCCTCTTGATGGAGTCCACAACACAGGCTGCCCTCCACCTACTACCCAGGGCTCCTGTGGGGGTCAAGGGTATGAACCTGCAAGTGTGGAGAGCACTAGAGGAGGCAGGCCTGGCACAGGTGAAGGAGAGCGGGGAAGTCCCCAGAGGGTGGGTGCCTCTGCGCACTCCCTGTGCCCTGGCCGAAGCTGGTGTTTCTAACTCTCCCTCCAGCCAGGCCTGGAGAGCTATGGCCCTGGACAGAAGCCCCACCCACACATCCAAGCCTGGTCAAATCCTGCAGGCCCTCGGTCAGCTGGGCAGCCTGCTGGGAAGCCTCGGTCCCCTGGCAACCCTCTCCCCGAAACCCAGAAAAGACACTGGCCCAGTAGGTGGAGCAGAGCAGGGGTGTGCAGCCCGGGGCTGAGCTGGAATATGGTCCTGGCACCTGCCCTGGCACGACCGTCTCCTGGTGCAGGAAGGAAGCCTGAAGGAGCCCTCTTCCGCCCCAGCCGCTGACTTGCAGCGGGTCCTGGGCAAGTCGTTCCCACTGCTGGGCTTCAGCTGCCTAGGCTTTTGTAGGATTATAATTTGTCCTGCCCCTATTTGCGGACCATTAGGAGGCTCTGAGGAGAGGGAAAAGGAGTGTGGCAAGTGGCAGCCCCTTCATCCTGGTATGGCTCCAGCTCAGCCAGTTGGGAGGAGGAAGCCCAGGCTCAGGGTGCCACTGAGTGCCCAGGTGACCCCGGGGTGGCTCCTCCTGTGCCAGGCTAGATGTCATCTATAAAGTGGAAATGGACTAAAGGTCCCCAAAGCCCTTTCCCTTAGTATGCAAAGGCATCTGGACAAGGACGGTGGAGATGACACCCTCCCATGGCACCCCTGAATGTGACCTCTGCCCAGAGATGGAGAAAAGAATTGTCCCCTAGAGACCCCAGCGCTAGAAAGGCCCCCCAACTCCACCCTTTCTGCTCCTATCCAAATGGTGGAGTCTGAGTTGGCAAAGGATCAGACAGCAGCGGGGACAGGCTGGGCTTGAAGGCTGCCCAAAGCTAATGATGAAAATAATCACTCCCCCTCCCCAACCCCCCTCCTTTGGCGAGGACAGACGATGGTTCCCATACCCAATGGTCACAGCCCCTCGTAGGAGGGCACGTGCTCACGATGATGATACAAAGAAACAGGGCTCCAGCCCCCACCCCACCCCTCCAGGAGGTGAGTGAGATTTCACAGAACAAACAAGAAAATCATTGGGGGGGCCTCGCTGACCACCCCAGGGGGTAATTATTGCTTTGGAGAGCTCTCTCTCTCTCTCTCTTTCTCTCTCTCCTCCCCCCACCCCAAGGCTCTGCAGACACCCAAGGGAGGGCTCAGATGGAGGGGGGAGGACAAGTCAGCATGAGCTCCCTCCCCCTCTGCTTGGGACAGCCAGGCTCTGCCCCATCCTTGAAAAGTGGCCCCTGAACAAACCACAGCAATGATGGACAGAAAGAGAAGCCCTCTCTCCTCTCCTGGCTCAAAACATTTCAAATGGTGTATAATAAACAAACATCAGAGAAATCACAATGTTTAAAAAAAATGGGGGAGGGGCTGCTGGTGGGCCTTGGATGGGAGCCCACCGAGCCCTGCTCCCTCGGGCCCCAGCCTCAGGATTCACCCCTGCACGATCCTGAGAGGTTCTGAAGGCCTCGTGGACAAGAGGAGCATCTCCCGCGCTTCTTGCCGTGCAACTAAGAAGTTCCATGGAGGCGAGGGAACGCAACCAGAATTTTAAAGGACACCCTGGGCCTAACCAGGCTGGGGGACCGAGAGTTCCACGTGGAAGCAATTCTCGGTGGAACCGAACAGCTCAGGTGTTCCCAGTGGAAAATGGGCCCTGATGGCGCCCAGGCCCTGTCGGCAAGGCTCGGCCACCCTCAGGAGTGCCTTATAAAGAAAATCAGTACCAAGGGCAAGTAATCAGAACGCTGAGTACAGCGGGCAGCTCAACTACGACCCTACAGCAAGAGGAAGGAAGGGGAGGAGGAGGAGCAGCGGCTACCAGCAGGGCCCAGCCAGCCAGGAGACGAGCTCCTGGAAAGTCCTCGGGTCTCCTCTCCACCCCGTAAAAGACTGGCCGGAGCTAGGAACAGGCCCCAGTGGGAACACTAAGTCTGCCGGCTACCTGGACTACGCCCTACCCCGCAGGGACCAGGTGAAGAGGAAGGCATGCTGCCGCGCCTTGGGGAGGTGGCGGAAATGTGCTTCTATAAAGACAGACCAGCCAGCCCGCGGCCTCCAGAGGCCTCCCTGGCATGCAAAAGGGCTCGGGGCCCAGCAGGGAAGGCAGCCGCCCAGGCTCCCAAATCTCAGCCCCTGCAGCATCCCACTCCTTCCCTTGAACCAAGCCGATCAAGGGAACCAAGGGGCTGTGCCTTCAGTGCAGGATGATTGACAAAGACTAAAACGGGGGGCTCTAATGCCGCCCCAAAACTTCCCTAAACTGAGGCAGAGGGGTAGAAAAGATGACCTTCAATCTCATCCAACAAGAAGGGTCCCCCTATTGGAAACCCTTACCATGGCACCGCCGGTCCCAATCCTAGCTTTCCCCAAGCCCCCTCCAACCCAGCATCCCCACGTGCTGAGACGGCGATCTCCCTGGGCAGGGGTTCTGGAACCTCAGGGTCCCACAGCACTTCTACCAAAACACAGGTGACAGTGTCCTTCCAGTCCACCCACAGTTCCCAGACGAGTCTGTCACAGTGCCATGGAGCAAAGGGTCCCCTTGCCTCCTTTCCTTCAGTTCCTGCTGGACCTCCATTCCTAGAGCCACCGCAGAGGGGCAGGCAGGAGGGGATGGACAGATTGACTCGGACAGCTGCGGCAAAGCTCCTTCCACGGGCAGGCAGAGGGAGGCCCAAGCTCCTCTTCAAGTGGGGGTTGTGGGCCCCAGGAGCTGGCTCCGGATCCTTGCAAAGCTGCCCGGTCGGCTCTGGGGCAGGTGTCCTGCCTGAACCCGGTGCCGCAGGAAAGACACTTGCTGGTAATTGGCACCATGGAGATGGCCGGCTGGGTCCTCGACTTGGCTCTGGGCAGCAGCTTCCGAGGAGGCAAAAGGGGAAGAGGTGGGACAGTGTTTGGGCAGGTGGGGGGTTTGCTCTGCCACCTCCGTCTTCTTCCGACTGCAGCCACATCCACCAGGTCAAGGCCAGCCAAGTCAAAGTGCGCCAGCCCGCTGGGAGAGGGAAGGTCTTGGGGAGGAGGCAAAGAAAGGTGAGGAGGGGCCCGAGGGGGGCAGGTCTCCCCATTCTGCTTCCCCCGCTGTGGGGGAGAACCCCATCCTCCTCTGTGCCCCTGGGCCTGGGGTCCCAGGTCAGGGCTGGGTGGTCTCCAGCCATCTCGGGGAGCCCCTCCCCATCCCCGGCACTAAGATCGCTCACCACAGGGCCCCACGGTGCTCTCAAGGGACAACTGGGATGCCTGCCGGAGCAGGGGGCCTGTGGCTGGGTCCACCATGGAGGAGGTGGGGAAGAGCTTGTACCAGCCCACGGCCAGGGTGGTCAAGTCCAGCTCCTCCAGCAGCACGCGGGCCACACCCATGAACTGCTTCCGCTCCATCCGCCCGTAGTTCCCCCACACGATCACCTGCAGGGCGAGAGACACGGGTCTGAAGCCTGCCCGGCAACTCACGGGCTCCAAACAAGAACCTGAGGTCCACACACAGGGTCACGGTCAAACGAGGGCTGGCTTCGTGGCCATGTGTCTCAACAGGCTGTGGGCTCCACCTCCCCCAACCCTACGCAAAACAGTCCAGTATCACCCTTGTCTAATGGAGGCCCAGAGTGAAATCCTTCTCCTGAGCTTGCTCCTCGGAGAGCTGATGGGGAGCCCACTTCCGGTGCGTGGATAGATTGGTCTTCACTGGTGCCAAGGACTGACCGTGTCCCCACCACTTATACACTGAAGCTCTAAGCTCCACCTCCTAAGACTGGGACTGTGCTAGGTCATCAGGGGCATCAAGTTAAGTTAAAAAGAGGGTGGGCCCCCATCTAATCCGACAGGTGCCTTTGGACACATGGAGAGAGACCAGGGGCATCACTAATGGTGAGTCTGTCCCACTGTGACATTTGTCGGGTCATCCACCAGCAAGGACCCATGTCGGCTTTCTGCTTCCCCACTCCCTCCACATCCCAGAAGGGACGTGCCCTGAGGACCAGAACACACAGACCTTTGTCCAGCAGGCCAGGGGGGATCCTGAGGTGGTCTTCAGGCTGTTTCAAATGCTATTTGAACACCCCTGGGCCAGCTGTGTTTTCCAGACATTTCTGACAGTGACCTGAGGCAAGGAAGGTACTGCCCCACCACCCAGTGTCACCTGGCACATACAGTTGAGGAAGGTGCCACCAGATACGGTGACCTTACTAAGAGCGAAGGAGGCTTTCCTTCTTACCCCCATTCCATTTTTTAAAATATTATTCCTTGAGACCTGCTAGAACTGACTCACAACTCACTCACGGGTCTCAGCCCCCGTGGTGGAAAACCCTGCCCTCCATAGGACCTGGGCTTCTGGTTTTGCCAAAGTCCTCCTATCTGGCCCCTGTTGCTTTGCCTGTCTGGGCCGGATGCAAGAAATGAGATGCAGGCAGGGATGCCCAGGTGGCACAGAGAGCCAGGCAGAGAGAGGGTCCTGTGGGCATTAACCAGGCCCTGCCTGCCCCACGATGGGCACTCTTCAGCTCGTCTCAGTAACCGCCAGGGTGGGGCCAAACCTCTGTGGTCCGCCAGACTCAGAAGGCTGCTCCGGCAGGGGCAGGTACACTGTGGGCATGGATCAGCCCCGGGGCTCAGCTCCTTCCAGGGGGCGCCTCCAGAGGCACGATGCCCAGACTCGGGTGCCACACCCTCGAGTACACGCACACACATACCCAAACGGAGCCTCACCTGCAGAACTTTGCCCTGGGGACTCTCAGGAAACAGCAGCACCTGGTTGTACAGCGGGTCTAGCGACTTGCGAGCGACTTTGGTCTTCTTCTTAGCGATGCAGACCCCGTTCTCTAGCAGGTAGGCCTTGATGTAGGCCGCTGGGGACAGAGGCCAGTGGGGGAAGTTCTAGGCTGGCCCCTCATGGGGTGGGCAAAGGGGTGCCGCCCACCCACTGCCCAGAGAGTGGCCCCAGGGGGTCTGGGAGGAGGCCCAGGAGCAAGTGGGGCATGGTGGGTGGTGGGTGCAGCTAGCACTGGGCGGCCCCCTCTCCTCAGGCCTTCCCCTCCCCTGCTCTGCACTCCCCTGTCCTCTCAGCCCACGACCTGCCCACCCCCCCTTCACATTCATTGCTGACCCACTCACTCAACAAGCTGACGAGGCACGTGTTGAGTCCCCTGCTAGTCACGGGGTACAGCTACAGACCGGAAACACGTGCGCCTCCCGGAGCTCACTGCAGCGGCCGGACAGACAAGGCTGACCCACAATCTCCACTGGGTCCCTGGGGCCAACACTAAACCACCAGCTCCACGTAAGCCACCAGCTTTGGGACAGAGGAGCCTCCCATGATTGGGCCCCAGTCTCTTTCTTCTAGACCCTCTCAGACCTCCACCCACGGCTTGCAGAGAGGAGCTGGCCCCACACCTGGCAGTGTCTTGGAGCCTGGTTTGGCTGTCAGTCCCCGAGCCTGGATGATGTCCACTTCCAGCTGACCATTCCGCTCCTGTAAGCCGATCTCCACGTCACCTGCAGGAGGCCCCAGGAGATGACACTGAGAAATGGGAACTCGGCAAGGACCCAGCGGCTCCTCTCTGCTTAGGGATGAAAGCCCCTTCCCCTGCTCCAGCCCGAATAAGACCAGCGTCAACCCCATGCCAGGGTCCAGGCTCTGCCAGGGCGTGACCAGGCAGAGCAGGCTCCAGGTTGGGTACCCAGAGCAGGCTCCAGAGGGGAAGGGGAGACGCAGGACTTCCGTTGGGACACCCCATCCCCGTCCACAGGTAGCAGGTGTCTGGGGACTTACCCATGGGTGTGGTGGCCAGGGTCTGGCGGCCCACAAACTGCGCTGGCCCCATGCTGCCCAGGAAGTCACTGAACTGGGCATCCGATGCCAGACAAACTCCCCCGTAGTTAAGGCTGCAAGGAGAAGAGGTGAACATGAATGTTCCCAGGGTGAGACAGAACTCCGGAACTGGGGCAGGTAGCTCCAGAACGTTCCCCTTTCCCTGCGGATTGGCGTCCACATCCATCACCCAGACTCTCCTCGCTGAGCCTCCAGGGAATGGCTAAGCGGACACTGACCTCTCGGGCTGTGAGAACCACAGGAGATGGTTTGTTCCAGGCCAGGCTCCTGTTCTCTGAGGCCTTGATCCTCCAAGGGTGGTCCGGAGCCAGCAGCATCACATCCCCTGGAGCTAACGGATCACACTGCACCTGACTCCACCCCCTCCCCCTCTGTGGAACCAGAATCTGCAGTTTAGCCTGAGTCCCCGACGACCACTTTACACACCAAAGTTTGAGGTGTCCCGACAGCAGCTTCGGACCTCAAGGTGAGCTGCTGTGGCTGCTGCCTGGCTACCAAAATCCACTTCCCCTTCCTTTGGTAATAAGATCTCAAATTTCCTTTGGGGACCCCTCTCCATGGCATGTGACTGCAGTGGCTGAGCCGGCAACTCAGCCTGGCCAATCAGGTCATTCCTTCTCCTTGGCCAGCTGGCACAGAGAATCAGGCCTGTGGCCTAATTCAGTCAACATGCCTGGGAGCTTTGTATGAATTTGAGAGCAAGAGGTCTCTTTCCCCACCAGATGTGGGCCTCAGACATAGGAATGGAGCTTCATGGAGCTGAGCCATGGGATGGCCTGTCCCCCTGCAAAGCACCTGCAGACTCTACCAGTCCCCATCCTGGCTGCCCACGTCCCTCAACACTGTGAGGCACCCCAGTTGGCCAGCAGGTTCTGGTTTTGAGTAAGCAGCCATCAGGTCAATGCAGGATGGTAACTTGACATTGTAGCCCGAGTGCTTTCCACTGTCACAATTCCCACTCCCCCTGTCCCCCACAGAGGCAGCAGCAGATTGTCTGATGTCCACTGCCTCAGAGGAGGGCAGCCCTTAGGGTACAGAGATCAAGAGAGGTTCTTGGCTTTTCGGTCCCAAGAAACAGAAGAACAGGTACCAAACCAGGCTGTCCTGCCCCAAACCAGCCAGAGAGATGAAGAAAGTCGGGCAAGGTTCAAAATGACCAGAATGACGGGTGGTGTCTGAGGACCTCCCACTCTGCCTCCACGGTCCCTGCAGCTCAGTGATGACAGCCAGCATGACCCAGCTAAGCACAATTCCCTGGCACACTAGGAACTACAGCCAGTGTCCCTGTCACTCATTCATTCATTCGACAAGTGTTTATGGAGCACACACTACTTCCAGGCACCGTTCTGGATACAGAATGGGTCAGGGAACAAGTCAGTGATCCTGCCCTTGAGTGCTTAGATCCTAGTGGAGGAAGACACATAAAAAAATATATATATTATCCCTAAATTATGTAGTATGTCAGATGGCAGTAAATGTTGGTGGGGGGAGAAGACAAGAAAATTCCAGTGTGTGGGTGCTGGCTGCAATGCTGAACAGTCCATCAGGGTCTGTCCTGAGGTCTCTACTTGAGCCGTCCCTCCGTATCCCCAGGGATGGGTTCCAGGACCTCAGAGACCAAAACCCACAGTGCGCGAGTCCCGGATTTAAACGGTGTAGGATTTGTACCTGATCCTCACGTATATTTTAATCTGATCATGTCTCAATTACTCAGACACCTAGCACAGTGGAAATGCTATTTAAATGACGGTTACACCTTACAGTATGTGGGGAATAATGACGAGAAAGGAAAACATCTGTACCTGTTCAGTACAGTTGTCAACAATGGAGACCCGAAGCCCGGCAAGGCGCTCAGAGCTCTGAGAAGGGGCTGCAGTGGGAGCCTCCCCAACTCCCTCGTGTGAGTCCAGCACGGTGCTTGGCGTGCGGCAGGTCCACGTTTTGACTCTGGGAACTTTGGGGAAATTTTTTTTTCAGATATTATTGATCTGAGGTTGGTTGGATCTACAGATGCAGAACCCCTGGGTACAAAGGGCTGGTTGTACTTTGAACGTTACCCCAAGGCCTCTTTTAGCAATTTACACAGAGCCTTTCTACGTAAACTTCCACATAAGCACAAGCCTCGGGGAAATCTGAACCAAGTCAGATTGACTTTCCACAAACACCAGAAAAATGGAGACTCCATACTGAGAGTCAAAATAGCAAAGTCCAGAGCTTACAGAGTCACCCGGCATCTCAGGGCTCCTACAGGTTTTCACTGCTTCTGCCTTTCAGCCCCAGGCTGCTACTCTGCCTGGGCTCATGACACAGATTGGCGGGAGAGGTCGGAAACCTGCCCACCCTCCTGCCCTCTCTCGGCACGCTCACACAGACCACACAGTCTGAGGGCTCCATTTCGGCTGTGACAGCACTTTCCACCTGAGCGCAGGGCAGGCTGGAAGCTCCCCAGAAACAGCCCCAACCAGTGACAAACTGGGAGTGGCGTGCCGCGGGGATGACTGGGTCCCACATCCAACAGGGTCTCCCTTCGTCCTGCGTCCACCGCCCCCCGTGGTCAAAGGCTGAGTAACCCTCCTGCACTGGCTCCTTCTCCTCCCATCTCCTTCCTCATGCTGCCCGGCTGCTGGGGACTGCAGGGAACACCTCACAAAGCAATCCTTTCACTTTCATCTTTGAGTCTGGGTCTGCTTCTGAGAGAAACCAAACCAAGACAGACGCTGAGCAGTTCTGGAGCCCAGGCCGTCGGGCTTCTGTGGCTGCCATCCGGACGACTTTACAATGCTGTATTTCTAATTAATCCAGCATCTAAAAAAATAACGCCACTTAAACACCTGGGGACTGGAATACGCACTCGGTAATACTCTGGTAAAACCCAAGGCCCTGAGTTAACATCACCAGGCCAACAGCAGAGCTGGGGCGACAAGGCCTTCCCTCCAGGCCCTGGGGCTCTCCGCCCCACCCTCTCAGCCCTCTGAGGGGCACAGGCTGTCTTGTAAGGTGGGTGGACTCTAAAAGCCAAAGAAATGGCTGGGCCACTGGGCTCCGAGGCGTGGAAGGAGCCCAGCCGCTCAGACAGAGAGGCCTTCCACAGCCCGAAATTGAAAGTTTCCTCCACCGTTGTCATTGCCTGCTCCTCGGTTCCTGGTGGGGTGTGAGCAGACAATGGGGAACTGGCAGGCCTGGTAATTAGTGGTAATTGTTTCTAATATCTGGGCGGCTGCCTGATTTCCCATCCCAGGGCGCCTCGCCGGCTGCCAGGGAACCAGGCTAATGCCCTGGAAACCCTGAGCCAGCGCGTCCTCCACGGGCTGGAGGAGGAGGTCAGTGTGGCCGCTTCCTGCTGGCCGAAGGGCTGGCGGCTCTGGAGACCCCCTCCACCTTGGGTCTCCCCTGGAGCAGGAAAAAAGGCTGCTAAGTCAGACCTGGAGCTCTGACAAGTTGCTGTGGTCACTGCATTTTAGTGCTCTTATCTGTCAACAAGATGGCACGACCCCGTGGAGAGGGGACAGTCATTTAGGAGGCTGGAGCCTATGCTCTTATCAGTTGTGAATGTTTCCAGATTGTCTTCTTACAGGGCTCATTAGCAGAGGCACACTTAGAGCTGGCTGAATTATGAAGTGCCACATCATGCTACTACTTAGACCAGTCCTGGTATGCAACAGGAGCTTAATACATGTTCATTATCAAACCCCACAGCTGGTCTCAAACAGGCAGAATGAAGGATACTGGTTAAGATTGCACTCAGGCATAACATGGACCTTGGATCCCATGTGCAATCTGGGACTGTTTTCTGTCTTTCTTTCTTTCTTTTTTTTTCTTTTAGGTACTGGATATTGACCCCAGGAGCACTCTACCACTGAGTTACAGTGGTAGCGATCTCCCTACCTCAGCTTCCTCCTAATTGACTGTCCAATCTCCACTCTTTTGGGGAGCGGAGGGGTGGGTAGCAGGAATTGAACTCGGGGGCACTCAACCACTGAGCCACATCCCCACCCCTATTTGCTTGCGTTTGACTTAGAGACAGGGTCTCCCTGAGTTGTTTCACGCCTTGTTTTTTGCTGAGGCTGGCTTTGAACTCGCAATCCTCCTGTCTCAGCCTCCTGAGCTGCTGGGATTACAGGTGTGTGACACCGTGCCGGACCCCAGAACTTTTTATTTTGGATTTTGAATCAGGGTCTTGCTAAGTTGCCAAGGCTGATCTTGAACTTGCGATCTCCCTGCCTCAGCCTCCTCCTGAGTCAGTGGGATCAGCAGGATCTGTGGGAGCAAGTTTTTAACCTCTCTTAGCTGCAGTTTCCTTATTTATAAAATGGGAATAAATGGTAATTGCCTTGCTGAATTGCTGGGGAGAGCTGGTGAGATACGTCAGACTCGGCACAGAGGATCTGCTGTGAACCCAGGAGGGAGACGGCCTGGCCTGGCCTGCGGGGCCTCCTCTTGTCACTCTCAGGGCTTCTCCAGGCCTGTCAGGCAGTGCAGCAGCTGGACGTCTGCAACCCAGGCCCAGCCATCTGGAGGGGTGGGGCAGGGCTGCAGGCCAGGTTCCTCCAGGGATGGCAGGCCCTGAAACAGGGGACGCCGTGTTCGACTGGCCTTTCATTTTGTGTTCATGGTGAAATGAGATTTCTTGCACTTCAAATTCCGTTAGTTTTGTTCATGGACCTAAAAGTCATCTGTCTTTTTTTTTTTTTTTTTTATCATTAACCTTTGAGCTTGTTTTGGCCCCTGGATTTTCTGTGCTCTTGATAGTTAAAGTAATAATTGGGTTTTCTGGGGTTCACTCCAGTGTCTTTTCCAGATGGGTCACCGGTCTCCACAGCATCAGGAATCGTGAGGTTGCAAAAGCCTCGCGGTGATGACTGGCTACAGGGTTCTCTGAAAGCTCCTGGGAATTCACTGCCCACTTGTGCACCCCTGCATGTCCGTCTGTCCAACCACCCTGACATGCCTACAAATACATCAATTCTGCTGTAGTGCAAAGTATGCAGTTCTAAAAATTACTGTGGGTTGCAAAATCCTGCAAAGAAGAACACGGCTTATGGAGAAAATGGGGTCAGTGTCACATTAAAAAAAAAGGAGGACAGGAACCTAGTAAATACGGTAGCAGGGCAGCAGTTTGATGCATGCTAAATGGTTCTGAAATGCATAAAAATACGAGTACAGCACTTTTCCTTGAAAACCTGGTTTGCTCAAGGACGTGGAAGTTTGCTTGTCAGAAGAGAAGCAGACAGCGAGTTACTGAAATGGGGTGGAAAACTGTCCCGCCAGGAGTGGCTCATGACACCCGGTAAACTGAGGGCACCTGAGTGGTGTGGGGTTTTGCGCATGGCTGGTTGGGGACAGCCTCTGTATTCTCCTGGTGTTTCTCATGGATGAAACCAATGCCTGACTGAGCAAATGCGAAATCCCTGTTATGCTCAGATTGTTCCCTAATACTGCCATCATGTTGGAACAAATTCTGGTTTTCAAAACCAGCGCTTGTAGCAGAATTGACCGAGTGCCAGGACACACTGCGTCACACAATCCTGACTGGCTTTTCAGGCATTCAAGACAGTTCCAAACCGGCCCCACTCCCATGAGAGTGTGGCTTGTGGGCATGAAGCCAGGGATTTATTTTTTATTTATCAAAAATGTGTCATGAGCCAAGTACTGATCGTACTAAGTTATTCATGTTATCTCACTTGATCCTCTTAACCACTCTCTACGAAAGCTAGGCATTTGTGATCGATGCCCATTTCACAGAAGGGTAAATCAAGGCACGGAACTGTTAATAAGTAAATCAAGATCTACCTGCTATGATTTGAACCCCAGGGGTCTGACTCTAGAGTTCACCTTCTGAGCCATTACAGTAGATAGTCAACCCTGAGTGTCCCCGGGGAGTTGGTTTCAGGACTTCCCACAGACTCTCAAACCCATGTAGGCTTATGTTCCTTACATAAGGTGGTGTAGTATTTGCAAACAACCTACGCACCTCCTCTGTATATTTTAAATCATCCTTAGATCATTTGAAACCCCTAATCAATGTCAATTCTATGCAAACCATTGGTTTACTAGACTGTTCAGGGAATGACTGCAAGGAAAAAAGCGTTCACACATTCAGTACAAACACTGTTTTTCCTCCTGACATTTTCCATCGGAGGCTGACGGAACCCACGGAGGCAGGACCCTTGGGTGTGGAGGGCTGACATCTGGCTCCACTGCCCTGAGGGGCCCTCAGCGCTGGGGTCAGACAGGCCTGGGTTTTCCTGGAGACACCTGATTCCCCTCTCCAGGCCTTTTTGGGAATCAGAGATAAACAACGACGGGAGAGTTCTTGGTGCCGCTGAAGCAAAGGAGACAGACTCCTCAGAAGGACCGGCCCCACCGAATGCTCCACAGATAGGAGCGCTTGTGAAACAGAGGGACCACCCCATCTGATGGGGGCCCCTAGCCACACCAGTCCCACTTTGTCCTTTAGGCACAATGACCTGCTACAGCAGAAGAGGGGAAGGGGTCGGGGTCTGACCATCTTCCGACCCCGGGGCCCACACTGAACAGGGAAACTGCGTGGCAGACGTGTGACCCTGAGCTGGGTGCGTGTATGCCCTGTCACTGGCTCCATGCTGCTTTCCTGGGATGTGGGCACAGTGACCCAGACGCCCAGAGGCCTGGCTGCTGATGACCCAGACACTTCAGGTCAACAGCAGGCAGAGGGGAGGAGCAGGTGGGGCCTGGCAGAGAACACTAGGAGCCCCCCAATGGACAGAGGATGATGCGGTCCTGGCTTCTGTGAGATGAGGAAGGCTGCGGGGGGCGGAAGGAATGGACTGCGTGTGGCTCCCCACATCTGTTCACCAAAATCTGCAGAGCATGTGGGCCAGCCGGGTGGACACGGAATCTGGTGTCCAGTGGGACAGACACACAGGGGACATTAGAGTAGAGAGTAGAAGGTGCTGTGGAGGGAGTCCAGGGCCGTGGGTGCTGCTGATGCCGCTCGCTCTTCCACTTGCCCAGCCCACACCCAGGGCAGACATTGCTAATCGACTTCAGCCCTGCCAGGCCCAGACTTGGCTCCAGAACCCTTCTCCACACAGACTCCCGGGAGCCACTATCCATTAGCTGGAGTTGGCACATGAGCTGAAGCCTGTGTGCCAGTTCTGAGCTGAGATCTGGGGGCGGCATGAGTCAGAGGGCGAAGCGGGAGTACAGGCAGAAAAAGGAGTGCCAGGCGCGGAGGCAACGGCCGCGGAAACTTGGGGTGAGGTGGGGAAGTGTGGAGGGATTGGGGTGGTGGGCCGGGCCGCAAGGCTGGGGACTGGGAGGAGCCTAGAGAGGCAGAGAAAGTGTGAGGTGACAGAGTGGGAATGTGGACCAAGAAGGAGACTTGCTGGTATCTAGAGGAGAGTGACAAGTGGCCTCAACCAGGGCCACTCATGGATGCAGATGGGGGGAAATGGATGGATTCAAGGAATAATCGAGAGTAAAATGGGGGCCAACTGTGGATGAGGTAAGAGAAAGAGAGGGGAGCCCTCGGAGAGAAGTCCCAGGCTTTGGCTGGGCAGCGGGAGATGGAGGCTCTGCCCTCAGGCAGCGCGTGGCTCTGTGGGCCCACCCCCCAAAACACTATTTAGTGTCCACGACTTCTAATTGCAGCAGTGACATTCCTTTGCCTAAGTCTCGTGGCCTCTAAAGGACTTGGTCCTAGCCCCTCTCTCTACAAGAAGAGCAAGACTCCCAACAGGAGCAGCCTCCAGTCAGTAACTGAGAAGAGCTGGAGTGTACATACTCTGCCCTCACCTCCTGGGGGTATCTGCCGGCTTCCCCAGCAGGACTCGGGTCACACTGCTGCAGTGGGGCTGGCTGGCTGCTGCCACTGCTGCTCCCACCCCCCACATACACTCTTTTGTGGTACTGGGAATTGAACCCAGGGGTGCTCTACCATTGAGCTATATCCCAACCCTTTTTCACTTTTTATTTTGAGATAGGGCCTTGCTAAGTTGCTGAGGCTGGCCTTGAACTTGCCATCCTCCTGTCTCAGCCTCCTGAGTCACTGGGATTACAGGCATGGGAGACCCCGCTGGATGGGAGCTGGCTTCTTACAGCTTCATTTACTGCGTGCCTCTCCAGCCCTGTCTCTCTCACACGATCCTCTGCCATGATTTCCCAGAATCACCTCCTAAGTGGATTCCTTGCACCAGGTCTCAGATGTGATTCTGAGAAAACCCTTAAACTAAGGCAGTCAGTCAACAGGAGCATCTCAGGCTGGAGCAGGTGCCGTTCCCCGGGGCCTTTCTCAGGGGCTTGAACTCGACCCCTGCCCTTCATAGGAGCAAGATGGGCCCGTCTGCAGGGCGGGAGCTCGGTTGGCTGGGTGGGTGGTTGTCCCTCCATCCTTCACACACACAACTCCAACTTTTGACAAGGCAGAAAGGGGCTCAGGAAGAAGCCTTTCCCCAGCCCGGGGGATGAGCCGTAACTCGTCCAACACAGGAGGTCTGCAGGAGGGAAAGATGGAGGGGAGGTAGGTCCTCGGTGGCATCGTCACGCCACCAAACCATCCAGGAAGCATCTACTTGAGAAATCCTGGCAGAGGGAATTGCTAAGTGAAAGAGCTGAGCCTGACTGTTAAAGACAGATGCCTGGCTTTGAATCCTGGCTCGGCCACTTACTCACCGTGTGACCTTGGGCCAGTCACCCTTTCCACGTCCTCATGTCTAGGACGGGGATTAACAAACAGCCCCACCACCATCAGGTTGTCGTGAGACTTAACTGTCACTCTATGTGACGGTATGGCACAGTGCCGGCACTTGCTGCTCTCTTCAAGCGTCACCTGTGGCCACTAATGCAATGAAGCCAGGCGTCACAATGACGCTCCCACAAACCAGCGGGGAGGCTAGTTAAAGTTCAGATTATGACCCCCGTGGGCCCCGGCTGGAGCAGATCCTGCATTTCTAACAAGCGCCCAGGAGATGAGATGCTGCGGAAGTACAGAGGTCACCTTGACCAGCAAGGTCAGGAGCCTCGGTCCACTGGCATTAAGTAAGGAGGGGCCCAAGGCACCCTTACTGATAGAGGGCCCCAACACAGGTGTGCCCCTTCCCTGCCCTGAGATCTGGTCAGGTCTTCCACACCTGGTCTTGGCAGCTCTCACCACTCCCAGCTACTTGGTCAGCACCCTGCGAAGGAAATCCGTGGAGGGCCGGGCCTCTGCAGCGCCCGCCCAGTTGCCTGGCGCATAGCAGGTGCTTAATGGAATTTGTTGCCAATCCACATGGGAGCGCCCTGTGCCCCCTTGCAGGAATACACACACCCAGTGGGCAGCAGCTCAGGCAGCCCGGCAGCCCGGGGCTGCAGCCTGGTGGGGCTGCTCCAGGGAGGCTGCCTCCCCACCGGCCTCGGCTGGGCTGGCAGAAGCCAGGGGTGGGAAGAGGGCGGGACAGTCACACCCCTTCTTGATTCAGAGCCTGGCATCTGGGTCCAAACAATGCCCCTAACACCTGCAGAACAAGGAGAGGGCTGGCTATGGCTCATGTCACCCTGTCCCTTCTATGCCTCTCCCTCATGCAGGTGTGGGTGAGGTGGCAGCCTTAAGCTGGCCCCCACTTAGACTCAGTCTCTCTCAGGAGGCAAGACTGTCCCCACTTCTGGACCCAGCTTCCTCGGACCCCCGGATCCTGCTCAGTTGGAATCAAACCACGCACCCCAAACCTTTAATAATCAGTCACCACAGCCAACCTCTCCCCGTGCTTACGCTGTGCTAAGCACTATATTTGGGGTGGCTCATGGTATTTGTAAGAATGTGATTGACCCCAAGCAGCAAAATGCCCACGAGTGACTTAATTAACAACAAAATACTAACAGAGCATGATTCCAGTGCTCGCCACGTGATGGTTGGTGTCCTAGGTGTTTCCCATGTATCAGCTCATTTAATGCTCACTGTCCCCTTTCTGTAACTGGAGAAACTGGGCTTGGAGAGGTAAGGGACCTTTCCCAAAGCCACATGGCTACTGAGGAGCAGGAACAAGTCACAGGCCAGGGATGTCTGCCAGCTGAGTCCTGGGTTTGAGCCCATGACACAGAAGGGACAGGGTGGCTTTGAACCTGTCTGTGAAGGGACTTGCAGGTCCCTGCAAGCACATTTCAGCAAATGTCACCAACAGCCACCCTCCAGGGCCTTGTCATAGGCAGCCACCACCTCCTTAGGACCTGCTCCCTGTGGGTGAGTCATATGACCCCCGAGCCTTCCCTTCCTCTTCTGTAAAGTGGGAATACGCTTCTCCTCACCTGCTGCAGCCACAGGGCCGCCCTGGCCTCCCCTCCCCAGGGCCTCCTTGCCCGGCCTCCTTGAAGCCCATGGGTGTGCCTAAGGCCGGGCCGAGGTCTGGGGCAGAGCCAGGACTGTGGCCTGAGCCTCCTGGACCCCTGAGACTCAACAGTCAGCGGGGACCCCTGTCCCCCAGGTGCCTGGCTCCTCCCCCCAGCACGGACGCCTGCCAGGTTTCGCAGGTTAAACACATGCCAGCTGCTTCCTCCTCCTCCTCCTTCCGCCCGTCCTCCTCCTCTTCCTGCCCACCGGAAAGCTCCGCTCGGAGGTGGGTGGACCAGCCGCATCTGCCAAGGCAGGGCCATTCACAGGACCTGAGATGCCCCTCACAGGAGGGGCCAGGCATCAAGGTGTTGGCCCCCAGGCCCCCCGCTGAGGGCTGTAGCCAGAGGTGGAGGGCAGTCACCGGGGGTGATGGGGAGCCTGCCCACCCTGCGCTGGCTGGTGTCTGCTCTCAGACAAGCCGCCGGGCCAAGGCTGTCCAGCAGGACTCTCTGTGATGATGGAACTATTCCATCTCCGCACCGCCCAGTACAGTTGTCATGAGCCACATTTCGCTACTGAGCATTAGTGTGACAGAGGAACAGAATAATACATCTTCCTTAATTTTAATTAACTTACATTTAAATAGCCATGTGTATCTGATGACATCTGCACAGGACAATACAGACTTAACTTTTCCAAGCCTCAGTCTCCTCAAGTACATAGCAAGGGTCATGACGCCCCAGGCCCCCTCCCTGACTCAGAGGACTCTAAAGCAATATGCTGTCGTGGAATAAGCCACACTGGGAGTCGGGACCCCTGTGCCCCAGACCTATGTTAGCATGCTGTGTGACCCAGGGCAAGCTCCTGAACCTGTCTGAGTGCTTTAGCCATCCACACAATATGGAAGTTGCTTTGGTCTTTGCCAGGTATCCGTGGGTTGACTTCTGGGGATCTGAGAGCCCTTTGCCATTAGAAGAAGAGTGTGTCCGTGTAACTGCGTGAATGTACCCATGCCTGTGTTTACGGGGGGAAAGCAAGATGAATCCAGGTGAATTCTTCAGAGAGCTTTTAAAGACAGAGCTCCCAGGAGCTCTCCACAGAGTTTCTAACTCAATGACTCAGAAGCGGGACCCTGCCATCTGCATTTGTGACAAGTTCCCCAGTGACTCCAGTGTGCAGCCCAGGAGGGGAACGCTGACCCGGTGCCAGGCAGCACCAGGTCTTGGATCTGAGATGCATGAGACACCTTTGACACGTTTAAAATCCCACTAGGATTTAAGACCACAATGACGATGCCCTCTCTGCTCCCGCCTTGGCTCAGCGACACCCACACGGGCACGGACGCGCCAAGCTGCCCTGGGCTCTTCAGAGGTACCAACCCAGGACTCCTTGGATCATTGAGTGCCTGACTCCTAAGATCCCCTGTGGCTGCTGCCATCACCCCACCCTACAGATGAGGCAGCTGTTGCTCAGGGATGTGACCTCCCCAAGGTCACGCCGCTGCAAGGTCCTGGAGCAGGCCACCAGGAACCAGAGCCTGCGCCCTGGGAGCTGCACGGCTTGCTGCCTACCTTCCCAAGATGGGCACGCCCCGGAGCCCAGAGCCCCTGCCAGCCTGAACTGACCCTGGCCTCCTGGTCAGCCCCCTGGGCACTGCTCAGCCTCTCCTTCCCCCACCGAGAAGACCAAGAGCCAGGTGGCTGTGGCAGGCGCGGCCCACACTCACTTGCCCTCCGAGCCGTAGCTGTTCATGCTGTCCTCGATGGACTCGTGGCTGGCCTGGCGCAGCGTCCGGCTGGGCATCTCCACTGCCAGGCCTGTCTCCGTGCTCCTCTGGATGGCCCCCTTCAGCCTCCGGCTGTCTCCTTCCCGCAGAGAGGCCAGGACGGCAGAGAGAGAGAGAGAGAGAGAGAGAGAGAGAGAGAGGGGGGGGGGGCAGTTAGCTGGTTAGCGTTTCGGCGGCTGGCTGCGGCCCTGCTTTTGCCCCCAGCCCAGCCCGATCTCCTGCTCACCCTGGCCTCGCCTGCCCCCACCCTCCCTGGAGCACACCCCCAGGGGGGGCTACCTGCACTTTGATCTGGAGAATCCTCCACCATGGACTCTCTCCCTGTGGAAACTTCTCCATCGTCGGCTCCCCCTCTTCAACTGCTAGTTTAAGCACTTACTATGCGTCGCACTCTGCCAGGGGCTCTGTGCGGTTCAGACCAGCATGACTGGCATTGTGGGTGGCACGCTGCTTGGCTGTGGGTGCTGTTCTGTGCACTGTGGAATTTCTAGAAGCTTTCCTGGCCTCTCCCTAGTACATGCTAGTGGCGCCCCCAGTGCAGAAGTGTCAACCAAGAACATCTCCAGACCCTGCCAAATATCCCACATGAGGCAAAAGGCACCCCCAACCGAGGATTGATTGAAACCACTGGCTCTGAAACTAAATGGCATGGGTTCAAATCCTGAGTGTCCTTCTCACTGGCTGTTAGACTTTGGGCAAACATTCAGCCTCTCTGTGCCTCCATTTCCTCACCTGTAAAATGGGAGAGCAACAGGGTCATCATGAGGATGAAGACTGTGTGCTTGGTCCCAACACCTCCTCCCCTGGGATCAAACTTCATCTTACCAAAGGCCCTTCCTGACCACCACCGGCCACTCCGAAACAGCAGCCCCGGTCACTGCCTGCCCCTCTCTGCCCTAACACCCTGTTTGGTTTTCACCCTAGCACTTACCACCCCGCCGGCTGTTGACCAGTGTCCTCTGTGAAGAAGGTAAACCCCCCACACACCCCAGGACATGGCACCTCGTTCACAGTTGGAAGCCTCTGCCAGGAAGAGGGCGTGGCCTGTGGTAGGTGCTCCTTCAGAAGTGCTGAATGAACCAACACCCCCCTGGGGGCAACCTTGGTCCCTCTGCCGTCCCTGACGTGGTGGATGCTACTTTTCTTCCACTTGCATGCCCAGGTCGAAAGTACGAGGTCAGGGACTTGTCCTCACCCCTGCAGTCAGTAAGGTGGGACCACTTTATCGTCCTATCTGCCCAAGGGGACAGTGGCTCTACACCTCCCTGCTCCTGCCAGGACAGCACACCTCTCACAGGCCTCCTCTGGCCTCTCTCCACTCCAGTGTTTCCCAGAGGGGTGCCCACGGGGTTCTGACTCCCACACGGGGTCATGTTGTTCAGACACACACATGCCGAGTCCTCGGGAAGGCACACACACACACACACACACACACAGGAATATACATGCAAAGACAGTGTCTGTGTGTATCCACGGGTCTGTCTGCCATTCTGTGTACATGTGTGCCCCCGCCACACACACACACACACACACACACACACACACACACACACACACACACTCACACACACACACAGGCACTTGCATTAGACATCTTTGCCCACCTACTGAAGAAACACACAGAGAGACTGCCACTTGGCGTCTGTGTGTCACCTGGTGTCTCTGAACACGTGGGGAGGTGGGTGCTGTCTGTTCCCCTTCATCCCCATTGGTTCTCCTGAACTTGCAGCTGCATCCGCCCCCACCCACCCCCATTACTGTTTCTGTGCTCCTCTGTACAGCAGGTGCACACTCACACACACACACACACACACACACACACACACGGAAACAGACTGGCAGGCACACGGTGCTGTCCACATGTGCGCACACACACAAGTCACGTGGGCAGGGCAAACGCCCCCCACTGGGCCTTCAGACCCACCCTGGGTGGAGCCCCCCACCATCCCCACCCTCTAGCGCTGACAGCTCTCCTCTGGGGAAGAGGGTGGCGCCAAGCTTTGTGGGCACTGAATCCCCATCCCTGCGGCCCGCTGGAGAGCACCTCACGTCTGCGGTGTCCTGGGGCCTGCGGTGTCCTGGGGCCTGGTGGCAGTTCACACAGCCCCAGGCCCCACCGCAGCCCTGGCCCAGCCCACAGGCAGCCTGGCGTGGCAGTCAGCGGCCCAGGCAGAGGCCCAGGCAGAGGCCGGCGCCCCTCGTGGTGGAGGTGAAAAAAGGGCGTTGCCCCAGAGCCTGGCAGAGCAGGTGCCAATCCGGGGTAGCGCAGCGCTACTAAGACAGACTGTGGCATACCCCACATCCGCCCTGGCCAGCTGTCCTGCGATGCCCTCCTGTGACCTTCCGACCCGGGGACCCCCTAACCAATCACACCAGCGGCACTCACCTAACTTAGGCAACCTTCTGTTGGTCGTTTCTTTCAAACATTTCTCTCTAATGTTTTTTGTAGTTGTAGGTGGAGAGATGCCTTGATTTCACTTGTTCATTTACTTTTACGTGGTGCTGAGGATCGAACCCTGTGCCTCAGGCATGCTAGGCTAGCGTCTGCCACTGAGCCCCACCCAGCCCTGGTGGTCACCCTGTGTGATGGTCCTAATGCTTCCCCACCCCTGCCCCTAACCCACCCGCGGGGCACAGTCCTGCTCCCTCTTGGCTGGAAGGTGTGGTCAGCTCTTCTCCCTCCCAGATTCACCAGCCTTAGGCTTTTCCACCCCCTGGCCCCGCCTCCCCGAGGGGCCTTCCCCTCTCCTGGTCCTCGCCCCACTCCGCCCAGGCCCAACCTGACTTCCTCCTCCTGGCTTGCTCCCCTCCGGTCCTGGCTCTCTCCTTCCTCCTCCAGCCTCTGGAGGCTCCACCTCCTGCCAGCGGGCTGTGTCAGGGACTTGGCTGCCCACCTCAGCATCCACGTGCTCTCTCTGGTCAGTCCCACACACTTTCTGTCCTGCCCTGTGGGACAGGAATCTCACCACAGGGTCTGCCCGGGGAAATGTCACCTAACACAGGCTGGAACCCCCAGGAGTTGACGTTCAAAACTCTTGGCACAGGTGGGTCCCAGTGTGGCAGCAGAACCCTCCGCCTCCAAGGGCGGGCATGTCTTCCAGAGACGGCTAAGGGGTAAGCAAGAGGGGATGTCACACACCCTTATCACCACACACCGCCACCACCACCGCAGGGGCTTGGGGTGTGAGTCCTGTGAACTCTGGGAGCGAGGATGCCTGATGTCGGTTGGGCTAGCAGGTGCAGCCAGGGTGACACAGCTCCTGCTCCTGAGCTCACGTTCAGAGGGGAGGCAGCGACCGCAAGGATCACACTGATTAGTCACAGCTGTGTCAAGAGCTCGGCAGACCTAGTGCAGAAGGTAATGACAACACGTCGGGGCAGGGGGAGGGGGACCAACGGCCACGGATGACTTCATCCTTTGACCCAGAGTCTCTCCAGACCCCTCCGCCTTTGACGTCCCTGACAGTGGGCACCTCTGTCTTCCCTGCCTGCCCCGTCCCCACATAGGTGCTGGCCAGGCCGTCCCTGGGTTCCCTCTCTGGATCCCCCTGGGTGCTTTCATTCCCCTCAGCAACCCCAGGACTGCCCTATGCCCCAGGCTGTCACCTTACCCACCAGATAGCAGCCTGCACCCACCACCAGCCCACTCCCCAGTCACCAGCCCACTCCCCAGTCAGCTTCTGATTAGTTCCAATCTTCCCACCACCAGACTCCACCTCCCAGGAACACGGCGGCTCTTTCCTCTCTCATCTGGTGCCGGGCCTGACAAAGCCTGGGCCACCAATACTCCCAGACCTCACACCCTCCCCATCCATCCTCCCGGCCAAGCAGCTCCTGCCTCAGGCTTCGACCAACGGTTCCCAGCAGCCTCCTCCCTGTCCTCCCCGCTTCCCGCCCGCCAGCCACAGCCATCCACAGATTAGATCTCCACTCAGACCTAGGCCCGCCACTCTCACTAGTTCCTCTACACAAACAGCCACAAAAGTACACAGCACTAGGCACCAAGGGGCTCCCCGCAGCATCCTCTACACCAGGGAAATGCTGAAATCAATCACCGTGGACACGGGACCCGTTAACTACACAAGACATCGCCACCATGAAACGCTCCGTCACAGCCACACGGAACGACTCCCCCAGCACCCTGGCAGTTCAAAAAAAGCAGGTTGCAGGGCAGTATGTGAAACATGGTGCCATTTCTGTAGAGCTATAGATAGCTCTGTGTGTGTGTGTGTGTGTGTATGTGTGTGTGTGTGTGTGTGTGGAGAGAGCGCGTGCGAGAGAGAGAGCACACAAGCTTTATCTTAGGCACAGAAAAATCCAGGAGTATATGGGCAGAGCGGCTCATGGTGAGTGACTGCAGGCAGACCATAGGAGGAGGTGTGTGGAGTCATTTTGAAGATCTAAGTATACAGAAGAGTGCCCAAACCTTCAGTGTAGAGCTCCTTGCATCTGCACAAACCAAACCCGCTGCACCAGCAAACCCCATGCAAAAACAGCATTCCTAGGATTCCAAGGACCCTGTGCACCCGTCTCCCATCACCAGCTGGCTCCAAGGGTCACCCTGTCTCCTATCACCAACTGGCTCCAAGCGTCACCCTGTCTCCCATCACCAACTGGCTCCAAGGGTCGTCACTGCTGGTCTCTGACGCCACTCTGCAATGCCTGGTTTTGAACGCCCTATAAAGAGTGTGGCCTTCTTTTTATTGGCCTCGTTTCTTCTGGTTCATGTCCCACATGAGGTGCGTTCACATGGCCTGAGTCGCCAGGTGCTCGCCATTGCTGCAGGATGGACCTGGTTTTATCCACTGTCCGGCTGATGGGTTTTTGCATTTTTCGCCCTCCAGTTTAGGACAAGGAACAAGGCTGCTGCAGCTGTTTTCATGCACATCTTTTGGGGAACATCCTCACCTGAGTCTCCTGGAAAACTACCTGGGAGAGGAACTGCTGGGTCCGAGGGGGGCATTTGTTCAGCTCTAGGTGAAGCTGCCAAAGAGCTGTGCCAACTGACACTCCAGCCAGCACACTGGGAAGGAGGCTTTATTTCTCTTTTGTTTGCTTCTATGTCACTTGAATTTTTAATAGTTAAATGTATTAATTCCAAAATGTAAACGAAAGTAAAATACAGACAAGTTCATAAATAAATCACACTTTCAGTCAGGCCAAGATATCTTACCTAAATGCCTCAGGATGATTCCCCATCACCTGCCAAATGAAGTCCAATCACTGCCCAGAGGCATCCAAGACTCGGCATCACCTGATTCCTTCCCCTCTGCTCTGGTCTCCCTTGGTCTCTGTACCCCCATCTGGCCAGCATCTCGCTGCTCCAGGTCCATCCCAAACTTCTTCCTTCTCTCTCTCCTTTCCTTTCCTTTCTCATCTCCTCTGTCAAAATTCTAACCACCCTCCAGAGTTTAGCTTTAAATAAACCCGACAGCCTGGCACAGTGGCAAACATCTATAATCCCCGAGGCTAGGGAGGCTGAGGCAGGAGGATAGTGAGTTCAAAGCTAGACTTAGCGAAGCCATAATCAACTCTGCAAGACCCTGTCTCTAAATAAAATACCAAAAAAGGACTGGTGATGTGGCATAGTGGGTAAGCACCCCTGGGTTCAATCCCTGGTACCAAAACCAACCAGCCAGCCAACCCTGTAATTCATCAGTCACTCCACAACTCCGTTTCCCCACTGTGTAGCAGGGACACCAGCACCATATTCCTAGGACTGCAGTGAGCATCGAATGTCACAGGTGACGTAATGATGTAACAACACTTAATCCTCGGGACACCCTAGGTGGGCTGTGTGGGACACACTAAGGATTCAACACAGGTAGCTATTACAGTATGCTATTAGCCACTGTGCCAGATGCTGGGCCAAGAGTTGAACACAGCCACCATCTCACTTAATTCTCACAACCAACCATGAGATGGTTACAACCCCACTTTACAGAGAAGGAAAATGAGGATCAAGGAGATCAAGGTCATATACAGCTACTCATGGAAGAGCTGGGTTTCAACCCCAGGTCTTCTCACTCCAAAGCCATGCTTTTAATGAGCCACTGAGCTCTACCAGAATTCAAATGCCATCTCTTCCCCAAAGACGTGCCTGATCAGACTCCTTGAGTCCCAGGGGCACTCAGCTCACCTCTGTTGGAGTGACTGGTCCACTACACTTTGGAAGGCAATGCGGTCAACCCTGCCATGTCCACAGTGAGCTCCAGCCTCACCGTTCAGCACCGAGGACAGCACCACGCTGCCGGGCTGGCTAAAAGTGAGCTCAGCTGAACTGGCTTTAGCAGGTGTCCCAGAGAACGCCACCAATTCTCTGGCAAAGAAAACCAGTGAATCTTACTCCGTTGTTTATCATACCTGAATATAAATGTGCTTAATGCACCTTCAACCAAAAGCAAGTGTTCACAGGGAGCAGGATAATAAAATGATGATGATGATAGATTAGGAGAGCAGATACCATTATTTTTAGCATTTACCCTGCACCAAGCACCATGAGCTATGTGATTTAACCTCGCCGTAGCCCTGAGAGGCAAGTGCTGTTAACTTAACAAGGCAACAGGCTCAGAGCAACTTCGCTACGCGTCCAGAGTTACGTCAGATGAGACGCCCAGATCTGAAACCCAGGTCAGTGTGGAAGCAGATCCTAAATTCAGACCCAGGAGAGACCCTGGGCAGGGGGTGATGGGGGAGAAGAAGAGGACAAGCACCACCATAATTCTGCACTTCTGTGTTTTACTGAAGATGAGAATCACCAGTTTTGTTTCCCAGAGGAGGAGTCTGAAGCTGAGGGAGCCTCCATGATCCAGGCTGCCAAGCCTTAAAACCCACTCCATGTCCCTGACCAGTGTCTATCCCAGCTCCGCGAGGGCCAACTGCGTGCAGGTCCACACAGCAGCCTGTGAGGTTCCCCCAGACACAAGACTCAGGTGACTGGGTTATTTGAACCCAGGATCACAGAAGCACCGAAATCCCTGGCCTCACTTCCTCTTCCCTCTTCTTCCTCCACATTCAACCTCTCCCTGGTCCCAGTGACTTCAGCCTCCCATGCCCCCTTGCCCAGGTCTTGAATTTCGAAGGGCTGAGGTCTTACGTGAGCACTCAGGCCTCTACAGTTCCCATGTCGCCTCTGGCCATGCCTCCAAGGACAGGCAGAGGAAGCACAAACCCTGTGTTGCTTCTCTTCCCTGTTCTCTCCCCAGAGCTATGAGTCTACCTTCCCTCATCATCAGAGAAGTCAGGAGCCATCCAGAGCACACCTTCACTGTGTAGAGAACAAGAGAGGGGTGGGTTCCTGACCACGCTGCTGTGAGGACTCAAGTCTCCGACCTGCTAACCTCCCACCCCGTGGCATTCAGTCAACAGCCGTTCCCCAGCGTTTCTGGAACATCTTCAGGGGGCAGTGGAGCCCAACACCAAAGGCCTGGACCATGGCTGCAACCCACCCCCGTCACCAAGAGCTGCGCAGTCCTGAGCAGCTGCGTCTCCCTGTGCCGGTTTCTTCTTCTGTGCTAACTGGCATCCCCAGCACCAAAGTGTCCTTTCTGCCACTGTGGCCTGTGTGAGATTCTAAACCTCAATCTTGAGCACATCATCTCTTTGATTAAGAGCTTCTGATGGTACCCCACGGCTTGCAAAGGCTTTAACCCACTGCCTTCCTGACCTGGTCCCGATTGACAGGTCCAGCCTTACCGATTCCCCCCTCCCCCTCCCCCAGGATGCTCTACATTCTATTTACCCTGAAGAGTTCCAAATATTCCATGAGGCCAGCCACTCCCCAACGTTCTGACCCATCCTCTTGCTCACAAACGTCTCGGGATTCTCTTCTATACCGGAGACAGATATTTTTAAAACAACTGCTGAACTACAGCGTAAACACCCGGGAAGGTGTGCGACTGCAGAGCGGAGGGTCGTGGCACCCAGCTCCATGAAGGCTACGCAGCACGCTCACCTACGGAACCAGCCCCAGGTGAGCAGATGGCATGACCAGCGTCCCAGGGTCCCTGCGCCCCCTTCCTGCTTCTCTCCCTCAGGAGACTGCTCCGACTTCTAAGAATGCAGATTGGCTGCCTGTGTCTGCTCCTAGCCGACAGGACCATCCGTCTGAGTTCCTTAGCGTCAAGTTAATTTCCCTCAGCATGGTGTTGTGCGCTCCTCCACCAGGACTGCTTCATGGCAGCTCATTCATTCTCCTGGCCTCAATGTAGCCCCTGGTACAAATATATCCCCCAAAATTCCATCTATTCTCTTGTTGATAAGCATTTGGGTGGTCTCCATATGGAGACATTGCAAACAGCGGTGACAAAAGCAATCTTGTGTGTGTCTGCGTGTGCACACTTCTTCTGGGCACAAACCTAGCACTGAAGATGCTGGGTCAGAGGTCACACATTTGGATGCTTTATAAAGAGGTCAAAGCCAACTGGTACAGTCGCACGTGGATTATCCTCCCTCAGGAGGCAGTGGCCTAAAGAGGTGAGGCTCGGGACTGGAAGTATTTTGGGAAGAAGGATGACAGAAAGGCGGCTAGTGTCCAGTCTACCTGACTCACATTTGTATTCTCTAAACGTAACATCTGTCAGTAAAGGTACAGACTGCAGACAGCACCCAGGACAGGAGAGGAAGGAGTAAACGGGCCTGGAACGCAGCGGCCATTGCATAAACGCTGGCTATTAGTATTAACCTAGCTAAGGGTTATAGGTCAAGTGCTCACCCACCGTCACCTCTAGCACACTGCCTGGTCTCATCAATCCATTTTCAATACTTCCCAAATTAAGATGCAAATGACCATCAACAGCATGTTGGAAGCTGCCACTTGCTTCTGAAGGCCAAACAGTCAGAGGCCATGGGGACTGTCCGTGGTGCTGACCAGGTGTGGCAAGTGGCCCTGATGGAGGTGGAGTGGGGCTCACACCCAGAGGAGATTTCAGAACAGGGAGGCACCTCCGTCTCACGTGCTTTTAAAACACAATTCCTTCCCACCCGCTTGCCGAGGCTGAAATTCCACTCTCTATCAACCTTCCACATAAAGACGCAGACTCCCACGTACAAGCTCAACCAGAGCCTATGAGAGGCGCTCACATTTGTTCCTTCATTCAGTCCCAACCTCCAGTGAAGGTGTATTGTCTCCATCTTCAAAACAGAGAGCTAACAGCCAGCGGTGGGCGTGCCTGCCTGGGGGCAAGGCTGAGGGGGCAGATCTAGGCTCTGGCACACCAGAGTGTGCTTGGCCCCTTAGGCTGGGGGAGGGCGAAACCTCAGACCCCTTCCCAAAACCATCTGGAGAAGAGGGAGAGGTCACAAGGACAGAGAGAGGAAATGGGTGGAGGCCTCGGAGGCAAAGGCAGCATGAGGAGGACTCGGAACACTCAAGAGGGCAGAGAGAGGGTCAGCGGGAAATGCGTAGGAACGTGTTCTGCGACGCTAAAGGGTTCTGCCCCGGCTGGAACCACTACTTCTATTTCCCCAATAAAATGTGCACTTATGAGCTCATTTCTTATGCCACTCTTTTCTTGGTGCTGGGGATTCAAATAAGACCATCTTTGTCCTTAGGAGCTAACAGGTAGTGGAGGGGGAAGGGGAGACGAGACCGACAGGTAATTTTCATTCATTCCACCAACTCTGTAAACTAATTGCCTATTCAGTGCCAGAGCCTGTGCTGGGGACTCACAACACAGGTGATTTAAACCCAGACTCTGCTCAAACTCTCAGTCTACCAGAAGAGGCAGACAAGCAAAGGGGCAATTATAATCCAAGGTGTTATAATTACAAAGTAGTAGAGTACGAGGGGGAGAGAGATGCAGAATATTATGGGGGCTGCTGAGAGCGAGAATGAATCCAGTCTTGCAGGTACCGGCAGGCTCTGGGCTGGAAGGAGGACTGTTTCAATGCTGAATTATACTTAATTGCAAATAGAATCATCTTTCACATGCAAGTGCTGCCTTCTGGTACAGTGAAGGTTATGTGGACAAATGGAAACTGGGCGGAGAGAAGGCAAACCGTAGGACACAAATGGAAGGCAGGGTGGGACGCCTGACTGTCAAGTAAACGCATCTGGTGGGGGGCTGCCGGGGCAAGTCACCCACTGCTCCAGCCACCGTGGAGACCTTCTAAAGAAGGGGCATTGGGGCTGTCACTGGAAGGACACCACAAACAGCTGCTGTCCCCAGGAAGCCACTCCTACCAGGACTTGGGGCCCCTGAACATGCCCTGGAAGAAGCTGACCGTGGGCAAAAGACACAGTGTACAGCCCCACCTGGCACCCGAGGCCTCACATCACACAGCACTCAAGACTTCCAGGGTTCGCCCCAAACCTGTAGTACAAGTCTGATGCCATGCACCTACCAGGTGTCCCGTCTACACGGGATTACTCACCCGTCACCAGACAGCCCACGTACTTCCGTCTTCTTAAGAGCACGGGCTCTGATGCCTGAGTAACGGGGTATGGGACTTGAAGCATCACTCTGCCACTCTCTGAGCCAATTCAAGAAAGTTACTGAACCTATCTGAGCCCCAGTTTCCTTATAAATTAGAAATAACATAACCCATCACTTACACTCATAAGGATTAAATTGTAATAGTCAGCTCTCACCGGGTTATGCTGCGGTAACAAGTGACCCCAAACTTCAGTGGTTTACAGGACAAAGGTTTATTTCTTGCTCATATTAAACATCCTTTATGAGTTAGCCATGGCCGTGCCCCGTGAATTCTTCTGGCACCGAGGGTGAAGGAGCGAGTCCTACTGGGACACGTTATTCCCATGGTGGAGAGGAAACAGGGAAGATGAAACTTGGGCGAGCTCTTGTAGCACTGTACTTTTGTCTATATATACACTTCAATTAAAAAAATGTTTAAAAGGAAATATGGCTCTAATAACATGAAAATGCCAAAGGTACAGGGGAGGTGGGGAGGTTGGAAAGAGAACCCTTCCATCGCAGGTGATTTCTTATTATCAGGCGGCATGTGGGCCTGTTTTAGCACAGATACACCCTCACTATGAAATTAACCCTCCCATGCCCCTGTGGGGCCGAATTCAATGACAACAGATGTACAGTGCCTGTCACAAGAAGGTAAGAGCACTCAGTAGAGTACAGCTACTATTATCAACAATACTCAGAGGCATTCACGTCTCCAATTCCCAGAAACTCTCAGAAAACTGAGGTTCTGAGAGCTGAAGTGGTTTGTCAAGGAGTCCACAGCAATTAAGTGGCAAAGACAGAATGGCAAAGGATGCCATCAGAGCTGAACCCAAATGTTCATGATAGCGGTAGGCACAATAGTCAAAAGGTGGAAACAGCTCAAATGTCCATTGACAGGTGAATACATGAACAAATGTGGTGTACACATACCATGGAATATTACTCAATCATGAAAGGAATGAAGTAGTGATGCATGCTACAGCAGAGATGAGCCTTGGCCACATTACACCAAGGGAAAGAAGCTAGCTGCAAAAACCTTCTATAACTCTATTTTGGGGTGGGTACCGGGAATTGAACTCAGGGGCACTCAACCACTGAGTCACATCTCCAGCCCTATTTTGTATTTTATTTAGGGACAGGGTCTCACTGAGGTGCTTAGTGCTTCACGATTGCTGAGGCTGGCTTTGAACTCACGATCCTCCTGCCTCAGCCTCCGGAGCCACTGGGATTACAGGTGTGTGCCACTGCGCCTGGCTCTGTAACTATTTATATGAAATGTCCATCACAGGCAAATGTGTACTGATAGAAAGAAGACTGGTGATTGGCAGGGACGTAAGTGAGGGGAAACAGGAAGTGACTGCTAATGGGTGGCAAAAATGTTCTGCCATTGATTGAGACGGTGATTGCCCAACTTGGAATATGCTAAAGCTCAGTGAATTGTGCACTTGTATTAGGTGTAGGATATGTGGAGGATGTCTCCATAAAGCTTTTATATTATATATATTCCAAACTCAGCTCATCTCCCTACCTGGGTCCGAACTCCTACACTACACAGACCCTGAAGGTCAGGAAGAAGTACTGTGGGGTGTGGGAGGAGGCTCCTTCCACGGGAGGGGCAGGGAGGCAGCAGCCCAGCAAGAGACCAGCAATGAAGCACATAGGAACTGCGGATGTGGGGCAGGGGGTGGGCTGGGAGGGACTGGATGCATTTCTCCCAACCCCACAGGGCAAGCCTTCTATCTGTCTGTGCCTCAGGCTCCCCACTGCCACCTTCCTCAGCTGACACAGGGCCAGCTTCCCTACAGCCTGCCAGACCCTGGAGACGGGGATCAGTGGGGATGGGTTAAGGCCTGTTGGCTGCAGCACTCACCAGAGTAAACCCGCCCCACCCGAGGCTGCGGGTCATGCTGGCCTTAGGCAGCACCTTCCCTGTGGACCCCTCAGTTCTTCCACATCCCCAAACCAGTACCTCTCCGAACTACTCCGCAGAACAACAGCTCATGGGGCCAACTTCCACATGCCTGCCTGATCCGGGCTGGGGTCTCCTACTCCTTGGATAGGATGCACCATCTTTTATCTTCCATGCAAACAAGTACCTGCCCTGACCTGGTCCTAGCACAGCTGCAGAACAGCTGGGCCCCATCTTGGCTCTCTCAATGAGGGCAATGAGGGCAGGGCCCATGCCTACCGCATCGACTGGGAAGGTGCCTGGCCTCCCCGGTACTCCATACAGAAACGGAGGCTGGGTGAGTTCCAGCCCTGTGCCTCTCAAATGCAGCCCCCAGGAATCATGCTGAAATGCAGATTCTGATTCTCCAGGTCTGGGTGGGGCCTGAGCAGCTGCCCTTCCGGCAGCGGGTAGGTGAGGCCAAGGCTGCGGTCTGTGGCCTCCATACTGAGTAGAAGGCTCACTCTTTGCTGATTTCTTCATCTTCCTTGGCCATGCAGGGAGCCTCTAGAGAGCTGCTGAAGCTATTCCTCTCCTTAGAAAAGAACCTGCGGCACATACACACAATATGTCGCAGAAAACCCGGGGTTTGCGGTCCATGAGTTGAAAGCCACTCTTCCACACCCTGAGCCTCGGTTCTGGTGGAAAAGAGGGTGCAACGAGGGGAGGGGGCCGCACAGGACTCGGAACCCCTGGGTCTGGTCCCAGCTCCATTACTGACTTCCACTGTGACATAAGACGCTGAGCTCTAGTTTCCCCACCATGAAGGGAATGGTCTAGATTGGAGAAGATAAATAGCTTTCCTCTCTTTTTTTGCCAACTCTGGTAGCTGTTGCCTGAAATATCCTGTGTTAAGAATTCTTAGACTGTGTCGACTTGGCAGAAAAGGGTGTCATGATTGATTGGTGACGCCTGCTACGGTCCTGGGACAGGGTGTCATGATTGATTGGTGATGCCTGCCAAGGTCCCAGGCCTGGAGAAGGATGGGGCTTCCTGCCAGATGTCTGCCTACCCCAGAAAGCCTTCCAGCTGTGACATCTCCAGCTCCTTTAGAGTCAGGCCAGACGGAGGAAAGAGGGTGACGCTTGTCTCAGGGGGCGGGAAGGGCGGGTTCTTTAAGCCGCTGCATTCTCAAACTCAGGCCCCGCAGCCCCTTGGAGGAGAGGTGGCAGGATCCTTGCTTGGTGGCAGAGGACAGGGTGTCCTTGCACTCCCATCCTTGGCTATTTTTAACTTCAAGGACAGAAGCTCAGGCAGAAGCTGAAGCAGAGAAGGGCCACCGCCTCCCAAGGGAGGGGAAGCGACCAGCCTCCCGTCCTTCCTAAGCTGCTCGCGGCTGGCCAGGTGAGAGGCCAGGGGCACAAGGGTCCTCTCCTCTGGTGTGACTCCCCACGGCTCTGTCCCGTGCTTCCCCGCAGCCACCCTCCTTGGTACCTCCAGACTCTCCTGCTGGTGCACCCGCTGCCTGCTGTGTATGCTCCTTCAAGCTCAGGGGCCACGTGTATGTGCCGGCCATCGTCCCGGGGCACACAGGTGAGGCCCTGTCCACTGAGCTTCCTGTCTGGGATGGCAGGCAGCAGACTGGACGGCAGCACAGTGCTTGGAAGGGAACTAGGCCATGGTCCCCCTTGCCCACGGGCAAGGACGGGGACACAGGTGTTCGCCGTCTATCCCCAGGACCTAGGGACCTTCCCGGCACAGAGGGGGCGTGGGAAATGTTGCCTATGGAAAACCTGAGCAAGCGGACATCTGGGGGTCTGAGAGCCCCCCGGGGCCTTCCTCAGGTGGGCTGGGCGCTGCTCCCGCCCTCGCTGGGCACTTCCTATGACATCAAGCCTGATGTTCTAGGCCGGGAACTCGCCCAGGGGCTCCTCTAGGAGAGGCAGGCCAACACCAAATATGACTAGGACACACGAAATGCAGGGGTCAGAAGGAGGGGACAGAGCGGCCAGGGAGACCTCGCCACAGTGAGCCCTGGAAGGAGCCCATAGTGGGGGCGGAAGGGCGCGATGCCAACACAGGGCAAGGAAGGCAAGGGCCCCGCCCACTACGTCTGGTAAGTTCTATGAGCAACTGGGAGGCGAGTGGCTGAGCAGAACAGGGGGCCTAGGAGGGGAGGCTGGAGGGCAGGCAGGGGAGGGGACCTTGGGAGACACTCACCCCCAGCACAGGCCTGCCACACAGTGGACGGAACCAGGGCGAGGAGGAGGGCGGCGCTGATAAAGATGGTGGCCACGCTGACAGAAGCGCCACAGTGCCTCGCCACATGAGTAACGTGCGTCATTTACTTAATCCCACGACCCAGGCCATCGGTCTCTCACTGTCCCCATCTCACAGATAGGAAGGCTGCACATCCACCAGGTTCACGCAGCCGGGAGGTGGCCGGGCTGGGATCCTGGCAGTCCGGGTCGCAGTCCTCTGTCTCCCTGAGCTCACCCAGTCCCTCCACATGGCGGTGACTTCCGGTTCCAGAGCTCTTAAACTTTCGGATTCCCCTGAAAATCTGTTGAGAGCTGGCTTTCCCCAGGGGTGGAAAAGGACAGGTGTTCAGTGGAACAACTGTTACATGGTTACATGAAGTTCAAAGTGGTGAACTCCAGCCCTGAAAATAAGCATTTTATCATCATTTGCAGCAGAAACATTGTCAGAGTTTTCCAAAGAGGTGAACACGGGCATCCACAACACCAGTGAAAACTGGTTCCAGACATGGACTTCACCTACACATCACTGATGATCAGTCCCCTTTATAAATCAGGAGCCGGAGGCAGAGAAAGGTTGAGTGGCTTGACCGTGGGATTTGGCAGAGCAGAAATCGACCCCAGACCCAGTCTCTGTCCTCGCTGGCTCTCTTCTGGTTTCTCTTACTGGCATCCTTCACCTGCCCAGGGAGAGAAGACACCGGCCTCAGGTGTCACAGCTCGGTGTCTGCAGAGCTGGGCCTACAGCTACATCGCCCAATATGGCCGCTGCAGGCCACATGTGGCCACTGATGCTCATCAAACTTTTCCAGAATAAGGCGCTACTGCACTAGCAACACTTCCAGTGCTGAACGGCGTGGCCACTGTGGGGACCACAAACACAGAACGCCCCCGTCACCACAGACATCTCTGATGGACAGCGCTGGCCTACACCGTGGTCTCGTGACTCCCAACCTTGGGTTTTTCCACTGTCGGGGGCCACTGGAATTCGATTCCAGCTGATAGATGAAGTGCAGCACAAAGAGGAGACGGAACAGGAAGCCGAGGTCATGCCAGGGACAGAGCTCGGAGAAGGGCCCCAGTGGTCCCCGACCTTCTCTCCTGTACAAGACGTAAGTCTATGTACCCGACCGGGAGAGACCCACCTCTCCAGCCACACACACCCCTCTGTGTGACTACAGGGACTCTAGCTATGACAGTTTCCTCACTTCCTTGCTGATGACGGAGGTTGCTTTATCAGGGACAAGTTCTTTCACCCAGGGGCAGGAGAGAAGGCCACACAGCCCGTTCCCCTGGGAGAAAGAACACGGTGGGCAAACACCCCATTCCCTTAGCTAGAAAGAAGGCCACATGCTGGGGGCATTCACAGCACCCAGGGCCAGCCTTGGGCCCCACAATTCCAGCGGGGCCGTGACTCAAGGTGGCGTGGGGATGTGGACAGTGGACCAGGTGTTGGCTGCATCTGCAGATGAGGGGGCAGAGGGGAAGGTCAGGCTGCACGGGGTCTGCAACCCAGCCCTGGAGAGCTGGCTGAAGAGCCAGGTCACCTGTGCTCCTTGGTGACGCCTTTCTCTGGTGTCTCCACCATGTTGTCCCTAAACTGCCTGGCCCAGAGGGAACCATGGTGGCAGAGGGTCTGCCCCTTCCTGTCTTCCCCCCTTCCTGCCTTCCCCCCTTCCTCCCTTTTCATACTCACTCTTACAAAAATCTGCTGAAGGTGGGAGTGGACTAAACACCCTTCCCATCCTGCCAATTTTCTGACCTTTATCTTCTTACCAGTAAAAGCTCGCTATCTGCCCCATCTGCATTGTAAAAATCAAAGGCTCCTAAAAACTGTCGCTGAGTGAGAACTTTTCCCTATAGGCCCACCATCTGGAGTGGGGCTGGGAGTGTATTAACACTCAATAAAAACCTCCTGAATGTTGAATTTACCAGGCAGACGCCCCACAGAAGAGCCACAGGGTTCACAACCATAAATTACTGCACTGGGAACATCTCCCAGTCACTTAATCCCTCCCACAACCTGAAAGGTGAGAACCATCACCATCTCCATCGACCACCTGGGGACACAAGACGCACAGAGGTTAGGCCACTTAAGAACAGATAGGGGAGGATAAAGAGAGGGCGGGAGGCTTAAGCCCAGGTTCTGTCTGAATTTAAAATGTGTACCTTCTGCCTCCCGGATTAAATACTCTATGGGCAACAGGGAGGAGTACAAGTATGGGTTATTGACATCCTCACTCTGTTAGGACTAACACTGACGGTGACTCTGGCACAGGGGAGGGACTATCTGCAGCCTGCTGCCTGGTGAAGGAAGGAGGATGAGCCCCCTCCTCTGTTCAAGGGAGATGGGAATGGAGACGGAGGTGTGGTCCCCAGATGGAGACTGGATAGGCACCCTGAATCCCAGCTGGGAGCATGTGAAGAAAGATTTCCAGGCTCCCCTAGAGATTTTTATGTGTGTGTGTGTGTGTGTGTGTGTGTGTGTGTGTGTATAATTTTTATTGTTATTGTTTATTTCTTCTGCAGCGATGAGAACGGAACTCAGGGCCTCATGCATCCTAGGCAGGTGCTTTACCACTGAGCTATGTCCTCAGCCCCTCCACTGGAGATTTTTTAATGAAGTGATCTGGGTGGGGCTCGGGACCCAGATTCCAGACAGAAATTTCTGCACAGAGCAGGTTGGGACATCTCTTCCTCAGCAGAGACCCTGGATTCCAGAAGTCTCGGGAGCCACCGCTGGAACTCTGGACGTGCTCTCAAGTAACATGCCACCTGCTCAACAGCAGCAAGGGCTGGCTCTGGCCAGGCCCTGCGTAGCATGACAATGAACCCAGACTCCTCCTGGGCCACCTCCTCCCTGGGCTCCTTCCTCCGCTCCCCCTAGAAGTCCTCCCTGACCTGCAGAGCTGGGGAGCCCTCTGTGCACTTCCATACCTGGGAAGATCCTCCCCCGTGGACATCTGTGCCCATGTGCATCCCCCCGGGGCACGCTGTGAGATGGGGCCTCGCCCAGGGTAGGTGCTCGCTAACTCCTCGCAGAGAAGGACGTGCTCTGCTCTGGGAAGGATGGACAGAGGAGGCCACAAGGAAAGCAGCGACCGCAGGAAGGAAGTAATCCAGGTCACCAGGTTGGGAGGAGACAGAACCTACAAACGCTCTGCCACGGTGCAGAAGGGGCTGGTGCTATTTATAGCTCACAAGCCTTCTGCTTCCTGCATTGAGATGCAGGGCCAGGCATGGAATACATCCTGGGGAGGTCTGTGTGTTTTAAATTTTATTCATTCATTTATCTATTTATTTTACAAGAACAGGGGCAGGAAAACAGGGACAAAACAATCCTAGGCTGTGAAGATGCGCTGCCTTGTATTGTCCCCGGGGCTGCCTGGCCACGTCTGCGGACCACGGCTGAATCGCCTGCAGTTCCAGGCCTGATCCTAGAAGCTAGAGTGTCCCTGTGGAGACCAGCCCGGGAAGGTCTTTTTAAGGTGATTTTTAAATGGTAGCGTCAGTTTACAAAATAGCATCACCGCAGGGCCCTGCCGGGGCCTAAGCATGTCTCCTGGGCTCACATGCACCCACGCACTCCTAGGAGAATCGGTCCAGGGGTCGGCATTCCACTTCTGGACTACAGAATGGGAGTTGTCTTCATTCTCTTTTGGGGTGCTTTCTCTGTGGTTTTCCCAAATTTCTGCCATGGCTACCCATTGCATAGAATCCGGGTGTGAGACCCAACCCTTCGCTGGCTGGGTAGCCCTGGGAATCATTTCATTTTCTCATCTGGACAGTGGGATTAGCAGCAGGACCTTTCCCAGAGGTCTGCCCTGGGGACCAGGAAAGGTGACACATGTGAATTCTCTGCGAAGCATCCAGGGCACACACCTGTACGCGAGCAGGGATTACCAGCTGGGGGAACCAGACATGTGCTTGTAACTGGTGAAAGCACCACGTTGTTTTCAAAAGTTAAAGTGCTCAGTGGCGACTCTGCCCCTCCTGGGAAAAAAGCCCTGGGAAGGGGCAGGAGCACGGGCTGCAGAGGCCCATCCCAACGGAGCCTGCCGAAAAGGTGTGACCGCCCTGCTCTCCCCCCTCGAATCTCAGTTTCCTGACTTTGAAAACTCGAGCAGGGTAGATATTAGCCCCTCCCCTCTTGGCAGAGGCCTGAGATGATGACGTAACTCTGGTCCTCCAGGAGGAACCCGCCCAGCCCTTCCCGGGCCCCACTTCTTCCCGGGCCCACTTCTTCCCAGTGCCCACTACCTCCTGGTGCCCACTTCCTCATGCACCAACTTTGCCCACAGGAGACATGAACAAGCTCCCCCTGACCTCACAGGACCTCCAGTGACCTAAGCACCTTGGTGGTACTTGACACTCCCTCCTCAATGGGTCCCCCAGTTACGTGCTCCACTTGTCTTTGCTCCTGGGTCAGGGGGCCTGGTCCTACGTGGCCCTGCACCCTCAGTACCCAACACACTGGAGAAGGTGGAAAACGCTTGCTGACTGCATAAGGGATGCTTCTAAAAATGACAAAGGGCCGTGCAGAGCCGTGGCTGGGCTGACGGACTCAAGTGCCATACTCTACCCGGCCCTGGGCCAGAGGCAGACCCGACTTCTTGGAGCCTGATTCTTCATCTATGCAGTGGGTACACTGATGTGCTCCCCCCACAGTCTGACATCGCCACCGCACAACCCGGGTGAAAAGCTCAGAGCACTGGGCATAAAGGAAACACAAGCGACGCCTCTAGTGTGATGAGGGCGATTATTAAACAGGAAAAATGCCTAACCATCAGCTTGAGAGCCCAGAGAGCCCACACCTTCCCTTTGGGTCTCACCAGGGCTCCTGCTGGTTCTGTGAACTATCAGGCAGAAACGCAGCCATCCCCAGGCCAAACTGCCACCTGCAGAGGGGGGAGAGTCCCAGTTCAACGTCCCACAGACAGTGCCACTCTTCAAGCCACCACTGTGCTGGGTGGGCGGGGGAAGAGGTGCCTTCCTCTGACTTCTAAGCCACAGGCCTCCGTGTGGGGCCAAGCCATCCCTGGGCTGGCCGGCTCTCAGTTCAAGGTGATGCAAAGGCCCTCCCTTCCCATGCTGGGGCCCCAGGCAAGAGTCTAAATGAGGATCTCATGCTTATTCTAGATATTTAAAAGTTATAAATCAGGGCTATTGAATAAAATATGTTCTGTCCTTCTATTCTGAGAAACATGCCTTCATAATGACCTTGAAGGCCCGGACAGGCTCATATTTAGAATCATCGGAGTCCGTGGCGGAACATGGAGTGAGGAGGGAGAGCCCACCCCTCCCCTCCCCCTGGACAGCACAGCAAGGGGCCAATCTGCACTCACGTGCTCTTCTGACCTCCACCCTCAAGGCCACCTCCATGACACCAGCAATGGACAGAGCCCACTAGACCAAGGAGGGTGTGACCAGACGCGGGAAGCTGGCTCAGGGCCATTTGGGCAAAGAAGGCCCGGGCCTCCACACCTGACCACGGCCTAGCGGGAGTCTAGGGAGGTGAGACCCCTTCCCGGCTCAGGGTCCTCACTGCCCCCTGGCAAGGACGGATCTGGCTGGAAGAGGGCCAGAGAGCAGCCCTCGGATGCTGGTGACCTGAATCGGGGCCCATCCTGCCCAGGTGGAGAGACAGGAGCCAGGTGGCACGGGTTCCACCAACAGCCGGCTCGGCCATTCACCAGCCAGGTCACGGGGAGGTTCACAAGGTCAACACAGGTCGGTTCTTCCAGAGCATGTGACCCAATCTCTACAGATGTGCCAGGGCTTGAGGGTGAGGTGGGCATGAAGCATGCTTTCTTCCCCAGCCAGGCCCAGACTCAGGAGTCTCAGTTTCCGGGGCAGCCAGAGGCATCCGCAGGGCGGGGGCCACTCTGAGCCTTTTCCAGGGCTTGAGGCATACCGTCGGGGTCAAACCCTTCCATCCTAACCCTTAACTAAAGAGTGGTTTTCCTTTATTTTTTTATTTTATTTATTTATTCTTTTTTTTTTTTTAAAGACTGAGACATTCACCTCTGGAGAGAAATTATGGGTTTCAAGAGTTCTTGACAAAGAGCTCCATTCCAGAAATGTAAAGCCGGCATTTTAAATTTGGTTCTTATTCACTGCTGGAAAGTATTAGAATGAAGATTACAAATTTAATAATGTAACGCGGCAGGAACTGGCCCGGCCTCATCTCCAGGAGAGTAATTTGTTCCTGCCTTCCAGCCGGCACTTCCCAGCCGCCCAGCGTCCCCAGACCAACCTGGTGACACACTCCTGACTTGTCTCTGGTGCTCTGGCCCATACAGCCAGCCTAGAAGCCTGAGGACCCCAGGCTGCCGCCGTCAGGTCTGAGAAGAGCTGCTGTACCCAAGAGGAGCCGTCCTGGGCTTCTGGAGCCTTCCCTCCCCCCTGCAGCCACGGAGGACTTTAAAGACTTGCAAACCCCAAATCTGAGGCTGTCTCTTCCCTGTAAAAACCCAACAGGGCCTGCGATCGTCCTGCTCAAGTGCGAGATCCTTGACTTGAAAGACCTAGTGAGACCCAGCCCTGTGACCTCACCAACCACACACTCCTTTCCCAGGACTCTCAAAAGGCATGTCCCTTTCCCACCTCAGGGCCTTTGCACAACTGCTAATAATAACAAGAGCTAATGTTTATTGAGCACTAACTACCTGCCAGGCACCGGGATAAGGGCTGCCCAGATGTCCCCTCATCCTTACCCTGTGAGGTGGACAGCAGGGCCCAGTGGTTGAGCTCAGACTGTACAGCCACTCAGGCAGATTGGAATCTTGGCTCTGACCCCTACTATGTGATTTCAGGCAGCTTACTTAGCCTCTCTGTGCCTCAGTTTCCCCATCTGTACAATTGGAATAGTGATAGAACCTGCCTGGGGCAGTCCTGGGGCTGGAATGAGTTAAGAGAGGTGAAGCATCCGAACATGATGGGAACCACGTGAACAGGGTTAATTGCCACGACTCTTCCTTTACAGAGAGAAACAGCATCACCCGTGAACGGCAAAAAAAAATGTAGTTATAAAACTGTCGTGGGAGTGTGGTCTCACCGGGCCTGCACTCTTACCAAGACAGGCCCACGGCAGAAAATGTGGAAAACAACTAGAAAGCAAAAAGTCACCCATGATTCTTACGCACAGAAGCAGCCCTAGTCAGTAGGTCCACCTGTGAGCGCTAGAGGTGTAGACAGACAGGAGGGAGGAGAGCCGCACCATCCAGGAGAACCCGGCTTCAGCCTCGCTCCCTGACTCCCAGGCTGTGCTGGCAGCATGGCAGCCCCAGCCACAGCCTCCCCCACCTCAGGTCCCAGCCCTGCTGCCAAGACCCCCACACAGAGGTCAGGTCTCCCTCCTGAGCCTCTGCGGTCCCCTGCACCTGTCCCAGGAGTGATGAGATCATCAGTCATTGGTGTTGGGTGTCTAACCTTCCCCCACAGGCTGCAGACACCACGAGGGCCAAGACGGGGCTGGCCTCAGGTCACCAGGGGGCCTGGTCATCGGCACCCACTGGAGGGGAGCAGGAGTCAGGGACTCAGCTCTGCCCTTGGGTGGGGTGAGGACAGGATGGTGCTGCCTCTCACCCGGGGCAGCTCACGGCAAGAGAAAGTGACAGAAGCCCGTGGTGCCAGTGCTAGAGGAAGAGCAAAGCACCACCGGAATGCCCAAGAGAAGAAGGGGTGCTTCCTGGAGAGGCGGCTGGGACCCCTGGAAGAGGGGTAGGATGTCCCAGCAGAGGGAAAGGCCCAAGCGGAGGCCAGAGGTGGAAAACTCACACGAGACCATGGGCCACGGAGAAGCTGGGCTTGGCCTGGAAATAATGCATGCTTGCAAAGGCTGGAACAGGAAGCTGAATATCTGGCCTGTGCCACCCCGGTTTCCCTGTCCACCCTGCCACCTTCTTGCCAATACACTCCCCCGAGGCCAGCAGGCCACGGTCAGAGCTGGAGAGGGTCTTGCTGTCTATCCCCTTCCTCACCCCCACCTGGCCCAGCCTCCTCTGGCTGGTGAGGGCTTCCACCCCCGCAGCCCTCACCATCAGGTGGAAGCTGGCGCATAAACCCCCTGCCCCTCATCCCCTGGTGGGACAGCCGAGGTGCACGCTCTACCCCAGGCGTCTGCAAACGATGGCCCGACGGCCCCTGTGCCGAATCCCTCTTGCTGCTGCTCTTGTAAATAAAGTTTTATTAGGACATGGCCTCGCCCTTCATTTACATACCGTCTGTGGCTGCTTTCTCACTACAACTGTGAGATTGAGCAGTTGCAACGGGGACCGTATGGTCTGCAAAGACAGAAATATCTGCTGTCTGGCCTTCACAGGAGTTTGCAGAGCCCTCTTCTCCAGTCTCCTGAAGTCTTCAGAAGCCTCATTCCCAGCTGCCCTCACCCAGAGGTAACCTGGCTTTGTCCCCTGCCTGGTGTGCCCACTCCCCTCGGGGGTTTCACCCACCACCTCTGTGGACCATGAAAACCTTGTAAAATTGCTACTCAACTGTTCTGACTTACAAAAATGGCAGTTCTAGTGGTTGGAGCTAATAGTTGCGCCTGAATCCTGTTTCTCGATCTGCTTCTGGGGGAACCCAACCACAGACAGCAGGGCCAGTGTCACTGTGACTCGCACAGGCCGGCCTCCTCGGCAGAGGCAGAGGCCAGCTTTGGCTGGACTCCGCCACCCGCCCCCTAAGCGGAGCCTTGCCGCAGTCTTGCTGTGCAGACTCTTTAACACACCTGCAGGTTGCTCCCCCTCATGACTGCAGATTTATTCACCCAGAGAGGAAACAAGGTTCAAAGAGGGAGGACCATGACTTGCCCAGGGCCACCCAACCTGCTAACCGGCAGAAATGGGATCTCAGATCCAGGTTTTCTTATGACAAATGCAGGGTTCAGGGCATGACACATCAGCTACGCTGATGCTGTCACATGGCCTCAGGCAGCCTGTGGGACTCCTGCCCACCTCTCCAGATATGGCCACTGTTCCTGAGGATCAATGAGATCACACAGCTAAAAATGCTGCCAGACAGAGGGCTCTAGGTCTGCTAGGGTTAGGCAGAAGCCAGGACAGACACCATTAGTGTGTGTGTGTGTGTGTGTGTGTGTGTGTGTGTGTGTGTGTGTGTGTCTGTGTGCACACATGGGATTGAACCCAGGGGTGCTTAACCACTGAGCCACATCCCTAGCCCCCCTTTTTTTCTCATTTTATAGCATCTCACTTTTAAAATTTTTTTATTTTAATTTGTTATATGTGACTACAGAATGCATTACACTCATATTACACATATAGAGCACAATTTTTCATGTCTCTGGTTGTACACAAAGTAGAGTCACCTCCTTCGTGTCTTCACACATGGACGATGACCATCGCATTCCATGGTCTTTCCTACCCTATGGCCCTTCCTTCCTCCCCCTCCCTCTTCCCCTCTGCTCATTTAATCCTCCCATCTCCCCCGCCCCTGAAACACCCTTAAATTAGAGAAATCATTCGGCATTTGGTTTTGGGGGACTGGCTACTCTCACTTAGCATTATATTCTCCAGCTCCGTCCATTTACCTGTAAATGCCATGTTTTATCTTGAGTCAGGACCTCGCTAAGTTGCTTAGGGCCTTGCCAAACTGCTGAGGCTGATTTTGAACTTATGATCCTCTTGCCTCAAATTCCCGAGTGCTGGGATTACAGGCATGCACCACTACACGGGGCCAGGACAGACCCTTTAAAGGGGCACTTGGAAAGAACCCACTAAGAAGCACCAAATACACACCATGTCGTGAAGAATGCGGACTTGAGTACAGGATGCTGGGAGGACCGCAGTCCAGAGCCCAGCCTGGGCTGGCACTTCCCCAGCCCTCACTAGCCAGGTGACCCTGGCCAAGACAGGAGGACAGCTAGAGCCTGGCCCTCCCATCCTGCCTCCCCAGCCGTCACCATGCCCATCTCATGGGACTAAGAGGGGGACCTACAATGAGGGCTGGGCAGCACGGCACACTGGGCAACCAGAGGTTTCCAGACAGGGAGTGGCTGGACCTCATCGGTTCACCAGCCAGATCCCATCCCACAGCTGCTGAGGGTCACCTGCAGGCATCAGCTCAGGGCTGCCCTGTCCTTATAGGACTTTATAGGACTACCCTAGCTGTCAGTGGCTTGCCCCAAGGCGTCCCCAACCTGGGGGACTCCCTGATACAGGAAGCTGGTCAACACTGAGTTACCCCCCCCCACCAAGAAAGGCCCAGAGAACAGGCTGCAGCTGGACTGCAGCAGAATGTCTGTGTGGCTGCTACTTCCCCTTCCGCGTCCTGTGTCCCTGTCACTCACAGGTCTTACTTGAGAGCCTTTCCACCGTATCGCACCCAGGGCCTCGTGTGTGTGAGGTAAGCACTCTACAGCCTAAACACAACCCCAGCTCTTCTATTTTATTTCAAGGCAGGGTCTTGCTAAGCTGCTAAAGCTGGTCTCAAACTTGCAGTCCTCCTGCCTCAGCCTCTTGAGTTGCTGGGATCACACGTGTTACTGTGCTTGGCTCCACAGTCTACCATTGAACAACACCCATGGCTCAGGCCACGACGGCGGAGGCTGGAGGGAAAAGTTCCCCATCCTCTGTATCCCTTTCAGTCCAAAGAGACTGTCAGGAGTCCAGAGAACAAGTCCAGAGAAGAGCCATGTTAAATTCCCCCTTGTTGGAGGCAACTACCCACTGCCCTCGAGGCCAGGCTGCCAGGTTTGGGGTCCCTCTGCCCCATCTCAGCATGACCAACAGAAGCTGGGCAGAAGTGGCAGCTTCCTGAGGCCATATGGCTGGGGGGTGGCTTGGTTGTGGCCTGGCTGGGCTCCAGAGGCACCTGGTCCAGGCTGGGTATTGGGCCCAGGCAGATGAAAGATGTTTCTCCAGACATTTGCTAAGGAACTAATTAATTTCCATTATAGACCCCAATTAGTGATATATCCTCCCACCGACTCCCAGGACATCTCCAGGCGGCATCTACCAGGGACACCAAGTGCTGGAGATGCAGGGCACAGCCTTGATGCCTCAAGCAGGGTCCATCATGGCTACTGGTTACCCTGCACTTGGGGAACACTCAGCACCTGGGGTCGAGAAACATTAGTGTTATTTCTGGCTTTGCCATCCACCTGCTGTGAGGTGTTGAGCAAATGGAGATCCCTCTGGTAATCCCAGCAGCTTGGGAGGCTGAGGCAGGAGGGTTACAACTTTCAGGCCAGGCTCAGCAACTTAGCAAGGCCCTAAGCTGCTGAGTGAGACCCTGTCTTAAAAATAAAAAATTTCCCAGTGGCTCGGGAGGCTGAGGCGGGAGGATCGTGAGTTCAAAGCCAGCCTCAGCAGAAGTGAGGCACTCCACAACTCAGGGAGACCCCGTCTCTAAATAAAACCCAAAACAGGGCTGGGGATGCGGGTCAGTGGTTGAGTGCCCCTGAGTTCAATCCCTGGTACCAAAAAATAAAATTAAAAAATTAAAAAGGATGAGGAGGTAGCTCAATGGTAAAGCACCAGTCCCTCCCTGCAGACTGTTCTCGTGTATGTGTACATTAACTAATTCCCAAAATACTTATTTTAGAAATTATTCAATGACTAGTCACCAAAGATCATCTAGAAAGAAACTCTGGTAGGAAATGGCTCTTGGGGGATGACAGTGAGCCCACTGGGTGACGGGAGAGTAGAGACGCGCACAGGAGGAGTGGAGGTAGGCCTGCGCGGTGTCCTTCCTCTCTGGGAGACTCTGGGGGTGTCTACACCAAGCCCCCTGGACCCTCACTCAGCAGATGGGGAAACTGAGGGCGGAGAGACAACCAGAAGTAGCCGGAGAAGACTCTGAAGTTCAGCAGCTGAACAGAATTCTCCTTTCCTGACCCTGAATGCAGCCTCGCGGGCTCCACCAGGCACACAGCAGACACACCCACCAGGCCAGGGCCAGAGGGGGCGGCGCTCCCACCCTCCGCAGCCAGGTGTGCGCGCCCCGGGCTCAGGAAGATGGCGGGAGCAGGGCAGGCAGCAGCTGCACTTCTGCAGTGCCTCTGTGTGCGGCTCGGGCACTGCCTCCCATCCTCCCGAGCCGCCTGGAACTCTTGCTCATTTTGCAGAGGACACGGCTGAGGCCCACACCAGTCCCATACGCAGTCGGGACACCCAGCCAGCGAGTGGCAGAGGCACAAACCTGGATCTCCGCACCTCCAGAGTCTGTGCTTTCTACCCCAAGCCACCCCTCTCGGAGAACATGGGTTTAGTCCGTGTCCCGTCCAGAAACTCTGTTGTGTGCCTTTGTCTCCTGACCCTGAGTTGTGCTGGGCCGGGAGAGAGCTCATCTCACCACAAGCCCGACTCCTGCTGGAGGATAACCAGCACCCCCTTCTCAGCAACGGCTCAACAAGCCGGCCGGGGACACTGCCTTGGTGGCATTTCCCAGCACTGCGACTCTCCACCGCCATCATTCCTTTGACTGACTTCTTCCCAGGAAAGACCTGTCCTGAAATGAACCTCCTGGTGTCAACACCCAGCCTCCGACCTGTTCTGTCTGGTAAAAGGTGCTAGACCGGAGCCAGCGTCCCCAGGGCTGCGGGAGCCCAGCGTGGCCTGCCGGTTGCTGTGTTGGCTCACTCATCACTTGTTCAGATGGCTTCGTGGGGTCCTCGTGGTCAGCCCTGTGCAGGCAGCAGCTGAGGCTCACCTGGACCGGAGGCCCTAAAGGAACCAGAGGGACACGGAGACGCCATCGGGGCTGAATTTGGAGCCCAGCATCCCAGACTCGGGGAGGGGCACTGAAGAGACCCTCGTTTTTCTGCGGCCAGTCTCACCCGTGGTTGTCAGTGTGGGTCCCTGGGCCAGCAGCCTCAGGGTAGCATGACCTGGGAACTGGTCAGAAACGAGCCCACCCCAGACCGAAAGAGAAACGAGGGTGGGGTCCCCCAGTCTGTGTGCAAACAAGCCCCCTTGGTGATTCTGGGCTCGCGGGAGACTGAGCAGCCCGGCTCTGCCCTGTTCAACTGGCCACAGCGATGAGAACCGCAGCGGCCACCGCTGACCGAGTGCCCCTGCGTGCCAGGCATTGGCACACGGCCTCGCGGGTCCCCACCGCTGAGGACGCTTAACCCCGCAGGTCCAGCTCTGGGCGGGGTGCGTCTCTGCTTTCACCGCCTTTTCCTCCCGATCACCCTTTGAAGTACCTACTATTATGATGGCCCAGTTTACAGAGGAGGAAGCTGAGCCCCAGGGAGGGAGAGCAACTGGCCCAACGCCGCCACGCAAGCCAGAAGTGGCAGAAGTAGCGTGGAAATCCAGATCTCTGGGATTCCAAAGCCGGTTCTTCCTGCCCCCGCAGGGTCCGGCTCAGGTGAGAGGAGAGGAGTGCGGCAGCAGGAGGGTGGGGAGAAGGGGCCCTGCCCTGACTCCACAGTGCCTTCCAGCTAGGACTCCAAGGAAGCCGCGTTGTGCATTTAAAGGCACAGCCATCTGTGCCTGAGGAACAGCAGAGTCAGGGACGCCGGGGGCAGGAGTTCTTGGCCTCTCTCTGACTTGACCCAGCTGAAGGCCTTTCCTTTCTCCTCTCTGGACCTCAGTTTCCCCACCATTGTCTCCAGGGCTGTGATGATCTCCACCCCCCATGCCCACCATGCTCATGTCCCTGACCTCTCCTCCTCTCACCCACTCCTGTAACATGCCAGACTGCTGTCTCCTAAAGCTCACATTCACACTGACCTCAGGGCCTTTGCACAACATCTCCCTCTGCCCAGAATACTCTTCTCCTCATATCCTATTGCTGGCTCTGTCCTTTAGGCTTCAACTCAAGTGTGGCTTCTCTGGTCACCTCACTCATGCTCTCTCCTATCCTGTCACTTTTTATTTTCATTCCACTTAACACAATCTAAAATTATTTATTTTTAATTACTCACCTGGTTATTGTCCGTCTCCCTCAGCCCACAATTCCATGAGAGCAGAAACCATGTCTGCACTGTTCCCCGATAAACCTCTCATGCCTAGCAGATTGTTTACCACCAAGCAGCTAATTCAGTATTGGTTGAATGAATAAATACCAGACAAGAAAACCTGGACTCAGAGGTCAGACCCTGGACCCTTGACGTGTGACCTTGGCTAGCCACTACACCTCTTTGGGCATCGGTGTCCCTCTTTGCCCAGTGAAGGGAATGGACGAGATGCTCTCCAAGGGTCCTTCCAGGACTGTTAGTCTTGGAAAGCCAGGCCTGGAACCTACCCAGCTGGCCCATCCAAAGCAGGCAGCTGGCCAGGGTCCGGGCAGCAGGTCCCTCTTCCCACCTCCACCCGTGTCCCTGCCCAGCCACACGGTCCTCTCACTCCCCCACCGCAGAAACTGTTAATGAAGTGCGCACTGCTAAATGCAGTTACAATTACGGGGGCTAAGAATAAGGCGCTGACATCAGCCTCGTCAGTTTCCGAGTGAATCAGAAGGGGAGGGGGGAGGAAGGAGACGGGGAGGGGGGACAGCGCTCCGGAGCTGTCAAGTGGAAATAGCACAGCGTTAAATATAATCCAGCCCTGGCCTACATCGGTCTGGAGAGGCAGGTGATGGCTGGGCCCCCAGGGCCAGGGCAGACTGGATTCTTCAAGGAGGCCAGGCAGGCGCAGCAGCTGCTGGCCGACTGTGATGGGATCATCCAGGAACCGATGGCCAGGCAAGAGCTGCAGTGGAGCAGTGGACCCTGGAGGGCAGGCGGGAACCTGAACAGGCCCCTGCACCCTGGCCTTTGTCCCTTGTTATTATGACAGCCCCAGTAGAGTCCCTGAAGACTGCACAGCCCTTTCCCACCTGGGAACTCATTTCATGCCCGCAGACGGAAGGTGGCTGCCAGCCAACTCGGCTGGGCTGGAGTCGTCACCGTGCACACTGCTCCAGCTGCCTGACTTGGCTCATCTGCGGAATGGGTACATCTGCAGCGGCAGCTACCCTCAGCTACAGGATTCATGAGATCAGGCAAAGCACTGAGCCTGGCTGAGAGGCCCTCAGTTATTCTATTTCTACCATCCTGAGATGCTCAGGCCAAGGGCATTAACCCCTTTTCCAGATGAGGCTCATGAAGGTTAAGAGACTTGCTTGAGGTCACAGGGCAAGTTGATAACCCAAGCCAGGTTCTCCTTCCACTCCAGAAAGACAGGGTGACCTGGGCCCCGTGCAGGCAGGGGTTACGCGGGGAGATGGTGCGCTATTCTCAGCACCCTCTCCAGAAGCGGCGCCTTTCCAACAGTTTCTAAAAGACACCGGAAGTAAGGTTGTGAGGGTGGCAGAAAGGCCCCAAGACGGGAGAGAAGGGCAGCTCAGGGCAGCTTCCTTCCATTCCGGCTCTCCTCCTCCGCACTTGGCCGCCCCCCACTCAGCCTGCAGTTGGAACTGGCTCTGCCTCTGGGCCTGGGGGTGGGTGGAGAAGGAGGCAGAGCCTCATCCCCAGAGGGAGCCGAGGAGGAGGGGCCTTCCTTCCCCTTCCCACCAAACCCAGGCAGGTGGCCCCTGGCAACTGCAGCCCCAGGGAGCTGGAGCCAGGAGTCTGGGAGGACAGGGAAGGGGAAGAGGCGGGAGCTTGAGGAAGGAGCCCCAAAGGCTCAGAGCAAACTGCAGACCAAGGATCAGGGCCACATGGAGGGCTGGAACCTCATGCCCCTAATTTTCCCCAGATACTTATTTCAGGAAAATTTGATTAAAATGAATTGGTTTGGGTGCGCACTGTCACCCCACCCTTCAGCCTGAACTAGGGAAATAATCGGCTCGACTCTCTACCAAGCTTCAGTCATCCAAACCCAGAAGAGTTCTGCCCAGCTCCCAGAACGTCGGGCGATTACAGACCAGGTGGTAAATGGGAGGGGGGTGGGTAGAGAGGACAGGGGTGGGGGACAGAAGTGGCCTGCCCCAAGGGTAAGGGTAGGAGTGGAGGCTTTAAAGCCTCAACCTTATGCCTTCAGGTGGCCTATTCAAAAAAGCCACCCCCCCACCCAGCCCAGCCCCCTTCTAGAGCTGAAGGGCTCCCTCTGTTCCACCACCCCCAGAGGAAGGGGAGGGACAGCAGGACATTTTGTTTCCCAGAAAAAGCTCAGGTCAAATTTCAAGGACAAAAGTTAGCACTTGGTCTGGGAAAGAAAACTCTACCAAACCGTGTGGACAGGGGTGGGGGTCGGTCCAGAATGTTCACTCCGGGTGCCTGGGAGTGGGGACAGGGACAATCAAATTCTGACTCCCCCTGCCAGGATCTGGCTGGCAGGATATGAGCACCTCCACAACCCAGAAGTAACTCGACAACCACCTCCATTTCTCCTCTGTCCAAATATGGGGGAGGGGGAGGGAGGCTGTGGTACTAGTTTGTGGGCCCCACCCACCAGGCCCCCACCACCACTGCATCAGATTTGGTCTGAACGGAAGAGGGCGGTGCCATGAAGGGCTTCCAGCCCAGAGATGTGGCCCAAACCGTTAGCAGAGGGACTTGGTAGCCGGCTGGTGTTGCCATGGCAACTTCCTCCCTGCACCGGATCGAAGCATCCATCCTCTGGGCAAATCAGAGCTGGCTGCTCCAACTTCTCCGCCCTTCTCCTGAGCGGGCGGGGGAGAACCGGACGCTGAAACCACTTGGTCAGGCTCAGGAGCCCCATTGCCAATTTCAGACCCCAGTGCAATAACTCCCAGTGCATCCACTGGAAAGGAGATCCACCCCTGCTCCCAGCTACTATGCCCCAGGACACAGCAGCCAGGGCAGACCTGTGGATGTGGTCCAAACGAGTGGTCACATAAAAGGGCAGCCAGAATCCTTCCTACCCTCTGTTTGGCATACAAGTCCCCCAAGTCTCCATCTTAAGAACCGCTTCAAAGGAAGTTCCAGCTTTACCATAATAGTAATCATAAGGCAAAAAAAAAATTGCCTAGTAAGGTTATTAATAATAACATTTTGAGAATCAGTCTTTTACCTGCCCAAGCCCACAAATTCTTCTTTACAGTCATGCTCAGAAACAACTCTCACCTGGTATTAAGACAGATCAAAGTGAACATGCATTGCGATCGACCTCATGCCAGGTTCTGTCCCGAGTCTTTGAACAGCAAGCAGTATGTTAATTAAAAGCATAGATGCTTGAGTCAGAGTGCCCAAGTTCAAATCGCAACTCCCTCGCTTCCTGGCTGAGTGACCTTGAACAAATTACTAAGTCTGTGCCTCAGCTTTCTCATCTGAAAATGGGGGTGTTAATAGGATATGAAATTTTGCGGGGGTGCTATGAGAAACACTGACCCTGTGAGGGTTCCTGCTGTTATTTACTTCCTTATACAGTTGAGAAAACGGGGTCTCATGTCTAACTCCTCCCCATCCCAAACCTCCCCAATCACAAACTCAGTGTCAGCAAGGCTGAGCAATAAACCCAGGCACAAATGCCCTGGAGCCTGCCTCCCTGAAGCCCCTGCATCCTCGGGAAAAGTGCAAAAACAACATTCTAAGAAAAGCAAGCACACAGAAGATGCCCCTCAACAGGAATCTAGGAACCTGCAGTGACCAGCCTCCTGGGCCAGATGGTGGCTAGAAAGGTGTGGAAAGAGGAAGGTAGGTTCTTTGGCCCACCCCAGTGTCCAAAGCCCCCAAGTCCAAAGGAGGAATGTGCTCTGCCCATTTAAGGCTAATGGAAAGCAGAGGGGGAACAGTTCCCTCCTTAGCCCATTCCCCAGGAAACCAGTGGAAGAGGGCAGATGAGCCTGAGGATGGCTGTGGATGGGAAAGCGGCCTTCCACGGGAGCTGGCAACAAAGGGGAGCCTCCCAGATGAGCCAGAGGCCTGTCAGACACACACACTTCCGAGAGAGCCATCAGGGACAGGGGACAGACCAGGCAGTAAGAGGGCCACAGGAGCGGGGAGAGACAGGTGGAGCCAAGCCTGCACCCGACAGCCTCCTGCCCAAGCCAGCTCTGTCCAGGAGCCCAGAGACTCTTCCAACTGCGTTTAGAAATTAGTTCAGCCAAGTGCTTTCTGAAGGATGCATCCAAAAGGCTTCTTTTAGAAGGAAATTAATGACTGGGAAGAGCAAGAAAAATTAAGCACCAAGACAACATTCCCCACTTCCGACTTTCACCAGACACTCATTATTCTTCCGGAAATGAAAGTTGACTTTCTCCCTCCCCCTCCCAAACTCCTGGCAGCCCTAGAGATGAGCAGACAGTGAGCTCAAAATGCCCACACTGAACCCTCAGCCACCAGCTACTCCCTGAGGCCTCCTCACCTGGGCACCATTTTCTACACAGTGAGATCTAGCTTTTTAAAACCATTCTCTTTCAAAAAGAGGATTGCTGATGTTCTGAGAACTGAGAACCTGGTTTTAGTCTCAGATTTGTACCTGCTACATTGGTTGACCTTGGGTTATAAACACACAGAAACATACACACACCACATACCAGGGCTTCAGTCACACACACACACACACACACACACGCATGCATACACATACACACTCACATGTATACAAATACACACCCACACCTGCCCACTGAGAGTATAGAAGGGACTGCATAGGATGATTTCTAAATCTCTTCCAAGTGCAACACTTAAGAACTTAAATCTTCTTGAAAACAATATAAGGTGAACCTTTAAAGATATCACTGATATTACATGCAGTTTTCTGTTGACTTAAGTGAAACCTAGAGCAAGCCACCTTCAGCCAAGGTGTCTGACCCATGACATGGAGCATGACTCTGGAGAAAAAACAAACTGTGCTGCCTCAGTTTTTGCAGGAGGAAAAAACTGCAAAACCACGCTCCTGCCCAAGCAGGCTCCTGAGACCTAAGTGACCTGCTGAACTTCAGAAGTGCCTGGCCACCTGGCAAGAGTTGGGAGCCAGCTTACCTGGGCTAGGGGCTTCCTGCCCTACCTTTTTCTCTGCCATTGTCACCTCCTCCAGACCCCCAAGGTAGCCTGCTTTCCTCCCTTCAATTTTGCACTAGTGGAGACCACGGCATTAGGGAGACTCCCTCAGCTATTTCAAGGGGGAGACTGAAGCCTCTGGGCCTCAATTATTTGCTCTGTAAAATGGCAATCCCATAAAATGGCTCTGTGGTAACCATCTTACCCCCACTCCCACCTTCGGGTCAACAACAAGAAGGTCTATAAGGGTCTGCCCCATTCATCACCAGACAACAGATTCTGAAGACCTCTCCTTTTCCCCACCTGCCTCCTACAGGTGAGTGCCCATCACCCACCACTCCATTCCCTGGCAGAACCTAGAGAGAAGGGTTGTCCAGATAAGGGTCCCAGCAGGCAGAGAGTGGAATCCTGGGCCCCTGAACTCCCCAGAACTGTAGGCTAAATTCTGTAGATTAAGCACTTATGTATTTGAGGAGAGAGAATCCATATTTTCATCAGAGTCTCAAAAGTGTAGATGAAACCTTCTTGCTCCTCCCCAACACATACTCTCCTCTCCTTTTTGTCCCCTCACTGAATTCAAATACTCTCAGATTTTCAGCTCACAAAACACTTTTAACCCCACCCTACACCATACAAAGCTTTGTGTGGAGGCATTGCCATCCTCATTTTCATAGATGAGCAAAACAGAAGCTGGAGGTGGGGGGGGGGTCATGTCTTACCCAAGGTCATGGCTCATAAGAATGAAGACTGAAACCTGATTCTGACTCTCAAGCTGGCACTCCTTGGAGAACTCTCGCCCAAGCCCTCTAGCTACCCCACCTGTTGTTGGATTCACTTCCTCACCCCAAAACCAAATCTGGAGCTCTCAGGTTCCCTCTGCCTGGTTTCAGAGCCCCAAAAAGCTGTTTCCGGCGGGAGCCTCCCGCCCCTGGGGCTCTGGCTAAGGTTGCACGCAGGCCTGGGAGCAGCAGGTTCCAGGCCGCAGGATGGTGGCCTGTTTCAGCCCACCCCAAAGGGCCACTCCGGGGACAAGAGCACACGAGGTCAGGGGCACACACTAGCGCGCGCGCAAGTGTAGAGTTGGCGCCGCCTTACACCTCCTGGAAGACGTGGAAGAAAACGGAGGAAAGGGCATCACCTGGCAGGTTCCCGGTGACTGCCCCAGTCAGATAAGAACCTAGAGTCCAGAGCCCCAGACTGTGGGGGAAGGGGAGGAGAGTCAAATGGGGGCGCTCTAGGCCTTGGGCGCCAGGCCGGGGTCTTGGGCTGGGAGCCTTTGGGTGCAGCCAAAGATGGAGAGGCAAGGTCTGTGCGCCACCTCCAATGGCGCGGGGCGCGACGGAGCCCCGAGGGGTCTGAAGAGTGGGCACATTCTAGAGACTCAGGGACGGTGACAGGTCAGATCTAAGAACAAGTCAGGGGGCATCCGGAAGGCGCAGGTGAGTAGGGAGAGTTGGGTCCTGGCGGCCCAAGGGCCCACCTGCGAGAAAAGGGTGCAAACGACCTAGAGGTCCCTGGGGGGAAGTCTAGAAGACGGCCCATCCTAGAGCCCCTGCGGTCCCGTGGAATGGGAAGGAGACCCTGGGGACGCTTCCCGAGAGGGGCTGGGGTGGAGAGAAGACACAGGCCACCTCTGAGGGTGCACCGGATCCAGAAGGGGGCCTCCGGATCTGGATCCCGGGACACCCCCGGGGTCGGGGGCGGGCCGCGCGCTTACCCGCGTCTTCGTCGTCGAATGAGTTCATGCACGGGAAGTAGATGGCGAGCGCCTCGAAGGAGGCGGACAGGCTGAGGCGGCTCTGCGAGCGCTCCATGCCCGCGCCGGCGCCGGGCGCCTCGGCCGCGCCGGCGGCGGCGGCGGCGGGCGGCTTGGGCAGCTTGGCCGCCCCATTCTTGACGCGGAGTACGGCGCGCGGCGTGGTGGCAGCGGCCCGGGGCCGGCCCGGGGCTCCGCGGCGGGGCTGGCGGGCGCGGCGGGGCCGGCGGGCGGGCGGGCGACAGGAGGGCCGGGCGCTGGCGGCGCACGGAGTCGGAGGCGCGCTGTGCTCCTGGCAGCAGCGGTGGCAGCGGTGGCGGCGGCGGCGGCGGCGGTGGCGGCGCAGCGCGCTCTGGCCCGCGGCGCCCCCCGCCGGCCGCGCGGGGCGGGCTCCGAGCGGCGCGCCGCAGCCAATCGGCGCCGCCCGGGGGAGGGGGCGCTGCCTGCGGGGCGTGGGAGCCGAAGGGTGCGGGCTGCGCCCCGCTCTCGCCGCCACAGTCCGCGCAGGTGTGCGCGCCGGGAGCCAGGCGCGCGGTACGACTGGCTGCGCCGGGTCCTACGGCGAACCCCCCGCCCGCCCAACCCCCACTCTCAGTCCTCAGAGCCGCCCAGATGCAGGCTTACACTCACCGACCCAGACAGGCCTCGGCCAGGGACAGACACTCTCTGGAAAGGGCCACTCTTGGAGACCAGCGCAGACCCCTGTCACTCGTGCTTTCGCCCAGAGACCCTCGAATCACTAGCACACTCACAATGGCATTCCCTCTGCAAGAAGGCAGCACAGATGCCATGAGACGCAGACGTAGACGGCTGGACAGACACACCCAGACTCATTCATAGACATCTAGACAGACAAATCCATGGACACACACAAGACTCACACAGATACAGCAAAGGACACCCTCAGACTGGCACATGAGGACCACATGGGCAGATACAGCAAAGGACACCCTCAGATAGGCACATGGGAACCTGTAGACACACTTGGAGCCACAGGCAGGACACCCTTGGCAACCGGCATCCCACCCAAGGGAGATCCTCAGATCCCACAAAAACTGTGGAAGGTCGGCCAAGCACACACATCCCATGCGCCCATGCTGCCTCACAGACAGAGAATTCCAGCATACAGACATATACACTTGGATGGACACACAGCTCCAGACTCACATGCACACACTCATTGCCCCCCCTGCTCTGACCACCTCATCATTGCCAAACATTTGGACAGACACCCATCAGTGGGCATGTGCATACACATGGAGACAACCACACAGACTCAGTCACTCCATGACAGATACATTCTGATGCTCAGACACCCTCAGACTCATAGGACTCTGAGACACACTGCAGCAGGCTCACACTTGCACACTCTCCCACATGTGCACCCCCAGTGAGTACAGTCCTCACACTCACACCCACAAGCTCAGACACTCAGGGCCCCAGGACAGAGAGAAGCACAGTGGGAACACCACACTGTGCTCCCTGGCCTGACCTAGGACCTGAGGCTCCCCCACCCACTCAGCCAGACTCCCAGGCTCACCTGCCCAGCAGTCCCCACCCATCTTGAGGAAGCAGCCTGCTGAGATGCCCTGGGAAAGAAGGAGCCCAGCATTTCCATCTCAAGGGTGACGCCATCCTGGGTGATGCAGAGTGAAACCCTCAATTTCATGGCTCTATTTCCTCATCTGTACAATGGGCACCCCCCATTTTGGATGGTTGTGAGGATTATGTAAGACAGCATGGACATTAGTTGCTGCACAACCAACTCAATGACTTTAAAACAACAGCCTTTTATTTGCTCACAGTCTGTGGGTCTCTAGAAACCTGGGCAGCTTCAGCTGCATTTTCCACTTAGGTTCTCACACAAATTTGGCCAGGCCTGACTCCTATCTGCAGGCTCTGGAGAAGAATCTGCTTCCAAGAGCATTCAGGTTGTGGCAGGATTTGGTTCCTTGTGGTTACAAGACTGAGGTCTCTGTTCCCTTGTGGGATGTTGGCCAGGAGTCAATCTTAGCTCCTGGAAGTGGTTCACTGGCTCTTATACATGGTCCTATCCATCTTCAAGGCCACCATACATATCAAACTCTTCTCATCCTTTGAATCTCCCTGGCTTCCATCTGCTCTCTGGTCCGACAACATGCTTGCTCATAGAGGGCTGTGTGGTCAGATTAGGTCTGTCTGGATAATCACCTTGGATGTATCATGAAACATAATCATGGTGATGATATCTTATCCTGGTCACAGTTTCTACCCACACTCACATGGGGGGATTATCAAGGGCAGAGATCGCCAGTACATTCTGCCACACACTATGTAAAGCACCTAGCTCAGTACTTGGCACCAGGGGTGCTCTTGAGCTCTTTCCAAGAACCCAACTTAGGCCTTGAGAGCAAGCAGCAGGGTGCATTGGTTAAGAGTGCTTCCCACCTGCCGTCCTCATCTGGGTAGCTCCATTCTCCTAGTTATTCAGACTACATATCCTCGACTTCTCTCTTATACAGCACATTCAACCCTTCAATAGCTCCTGTTGATTCTACACCCACAGTATATCCAGAAACTAACCACTTCTCTACCCAGCACCTCCCATGGCTTCGCTCTCCTTCAGGGTCAAAGTCCAGATGCTACATTCTACCAAGTCCTAACTTCATTGCCTCTGCCACCTCTCCATTCTCATCTCCAACACATCCCGTGGCTCACTGGGCTCCAGACCCATTAGATTTCCTGTTCCCTCTGCCTCAAACACTCTCCCTTGCAGAGAGCCACAGGGCTCACTCTTACTTTCAAATGTCATCCTTTGTAAAGTAGCAGAATCCCCTCCCTGAAAAGCCAAATCCTCCGTACCTTGCTGCACTCTCTCCCTGTCTGACACATCCCATATGTGCGTGGGGGGGGGGGTAATATATGTGTACACATGCCCACATACACCTTTGTGTGTGTGTGTGTGTGTGTGCGCGCGCGCATTTCTCTTGTTTGTTATTATCTGTCTTTCCCTCCCTCTCCCTGGAGCATGGGGAGAGAGCCTGGTTAAAAGGTGGTGCTCAATAACTAGCTGTGGATTGGATAAAGAAAACCACCCCAGCTTTGAAGGAGGTAACCTTAGCATCCCTCCCCCATACTCTACAGATGAAGAGCTGAGGCTCACAGAGGGAGACTGGCTTACTCAAGGCCACAGAGGGAAGGGCAGGAGATTGGAGCCTAATTCAAAAGTTTGTCCTTCCCACAGTTCTGCTTGGCCTCCTAAGACCAGGGCAGAGGAGCAGCATGTGGGAGGAGACGTAAGGGCAATAGGGGGGCCAGGGAAGGAGCCATGGAATCTCAGGAGCCCAAGAGGACTGTCCAAGAGACTCCAAGGAGCAGGCAAGGGAGGACTCTGAGGAGCAAGCCCAAGAGGACTGTCAGTGAGACTCCAAGGGAGAGATCCATCTGGGTGCCCAGCCTGGCAAACCTCAGCATAGCCCCTGCTGACATCTGCTGGCAACACATGAGAGACACAGAGTCGGAGCTGCTCGGCAGAGCTCTCCCCACACCACTGACCACAGAAGAGACAAATAATGAATTTGAGTGGGTGAATTAATCTCTCCGGCCTTGGTTCCTTCAATTGTAAAACAGGGATAAAGTCTTACAGTGTGGGCATCACCATCAAGTGAGTCCACAAACGTGGAGCTCTTAGAACAACACCCAACACAGTAAGATCTCTGCCAGAGCTGTGTGCACAGAGCTAGATGGAATAGAACTATCATCCATCTCGTCTGGGAGAGAGGGAAACTGAGGTCCCCAGCACAAGGGACTGCCTCGAGCCATACAGTACATGGGGAGAGAGCTGTTGGCAGAACACAGGTCTCCTGACCTGGGCCTTGCTTTTCCTACTGTGCTCCAGGTCACCTCCTCACCTGGCAAGAATGACTGCGTGAGGTTAGTTGTACACAAGAGGAAAAGCAGCCTGAGGAAGCTAAGCAAGCCTTTGGTGGACTGCCTGGGTGACTCCTTCCCTCTTGGTTAGCCCATGTCTAAAATTCCACCAGGAGTTCAGGCCTGGAAGCGTTAAGTCTTTGATGCCTTTTAAATATGTAGTTTCCCTGGGAAGTTTAAGTGGCCAGCACTTGCACCTGCTGAGGATCATCCATTCTCAGAACAAGCCCGACAGTCGGGGCTGCTTGAGATTGTGGATGGGGAAAAGGCTAATATAGATCCAGGAGAAGGAAGAGATGGGAAATCAAAGACAAACTGCCAGTTTGAGATGGAGATGGCAAAGGTCAGACAGGTCCGTCGGAGCTCAAAAAGTATTGCCTGATGAACTTAAGTGCACATTCTTATTTTGGCTTATGTGACCTTAGGTATGTCCCTTCAGGGTTCCCGTCAAAAAATAAGAATAATGAACACTCGCTTTGCAAAGTCATGGTGAAGACTAAGTGTATGGAGAGTGCTGGCATCTAGTAGATACTTACTAGGTACATTCATTGAGTAAAATTTCCAAGTGCCCACTGTGAGCAGTCTGTACTCAACCCTCAGAATGCAGGGATGATCACACAAGCCTGGCCTCTGCCTTCACAGTTTAAAGTTTGGCAACATTAGACAAATAATTATGCCAATAATTATTTAATGACATTATCTAATACTTTCATTATGATTATTTTAATCACAATTGTGATAAATGCCACAAAAGATATACAGAGTGCCTTATGCTCTTTATAGTGGGTGTGTGTACCTACCAGTGGGCGGGGGCTCTCACCCAGCCTCCTGACGAGGAGCTCCCTGGGCAGGTGATGTTTAGGCTGGAAATGTTGCCTGCTTTGAGTCTGTACTGTTCTTGGCCCTGAGGATTTATCAGAAAAGAAAATAAAGTCCCCGCCCTCCCATTTGCATTTTGAAATTGTCTTGGGGATGCTGGGTGGGGGGGAAGCGGGAGGAGTTAAGTGTCCCCTGCTTCTCTTCAGTAAGTTCTGATTTGAACAACAACAACAACAAAAAAAAACCCACTGATGGTTGTTCTGCTTCCCCAGCAGAGAAAAATGGCAGGGAAAGAGTGTCCTGAAGAGAAGGGGACGTGAGGAGGTGGGAGACGGAGGGTCTAAGGCCACACGGAAACCTGTGGTCAAGACCTGGGTGGGAGGAGACGGAGGCGGGGGGCTAAGAGGAGGGCTCAGCTGAGAAAGTTGCAGACATCCCCGGAGCAGGAGTGGGTGACAGCCAGCAAGACGAGGGACAAAACATGGCTGGGTTTCTGAGCATCCAGAGAAAGCAGCACAAGTGGAGGGACCCTTCCTCCTCGGGCACCTCTCCTCACAGCGGTCGGACGCCCTCAGGGAAGTGGCCCCTAGCATTTGCATAATTAGCAAGCCCCAGTGAGCGGCTTGTGTGTGAGTGTGAGTGTGAGTGTGTGTGTGTGTGTGTGTGTGTAGGTTTTAAATGCATGTCTTATAACACTTGCCACTTATCTTTGTCCTTGCCTGTGCAGCAATGACCTTGTCTCTGAAAGTGTCCTTGCAAGGTGTGTGTCCTTGCGTTAAGCTGTCCCGGCTGGATTTAAATGCAACATGCGTCCTGGTATTTGAGTGTGCAGGTGTGTGGGAGACAGACAGGCAGGCAGAAGAGATAGGAGGGTGCCTGTGCCTGGCCCACATGTCCTGGTCTTCGTATGGTCCTGCATCTGCATGAGCCTGGACGTGCTTGTGTCTTCTACTGATGGCACGTCCTTCTCTACATCTGCCTTGTCTCCAAGTGTTATCAGAGTCCATGCGGGTGCAACTGGATTGTGTGGACTGTGTTTGTGTAAAGTGTAAGATTTCTAATCTTGTCCTCTTCTGTGTGTCTACTTTTCTTATCATTCTGGTTGAGGTGGGTGAGTCTTTGGTTGTGTATGAATGCTACGGCATGTGACCTTGTCTGTGCAGACTGGTAGCCGGAGAGGAACTCTTGTATTTTCTTAGATTAATTTCTGCTTTCAAATGGCTAATGCGTAACTCAGAGGTAAGGAGAATAGAGATATTAACATCTTTTATAAACTAAAAAGGCCCAGGGGCCATGACACAGACCTGTAATCTCAGCAACTCAGGAGGCTGAGGCAGGAGGACCACAAGTTCAAGGCCAGCCTGGGCACATGAGACCCTGTCTCAAAAAATAAGCAGGGATGGGGGTGTCGCTCCATGGTAGAGAATCACCCAGGTTCAATCCCCAGATCTAGGAAAAATAAGTAACGTCCCTGAACCATTTGCCTAACCATTAATTTATTCTTTCGTCCATCCAACCATTCATCTCAGTCACACTGACATTTAGTTGCAATACAGTCTTCTCTCTTTGGCAAATTATTAGACTTCTCAGTGTCTCAGTTTTCTCGTCTATAAAATAGGGATATTAAAGGAAGCCACACGATGCGGCAGGGAGCATGGGGTAGGGATGTAAGTGACAGAATGCAAACGTTATTTAACAGGTTGCATAGCACACAGTAAGAACTCACTGTCCTAACCATCATTCTCACATCATTGTGGTCAGTCTAGTTCAGCAAATTCTCAGCAATTCTCTAAAGTCCACCCCTGAGCTAGAAGCTGGTGAGGCCAGTAAGTGCCTCTGCCGCCACCTTTTATGTGACCTTGGATAACTGTGCCCTCTCTGGACACATCATATGGGCAACCCACCCTTTCCCTACCTCCTTATGCAGAGTCTAGATGCACCTGAGCTTCAAAGACAGCACCGTTCTACACAGTTATGTAGTGGGCCAGGGGACACTCTGAACCCTCGGAATGGCAAGGACCAAGCTGGCTCGTTTAGAGGGTCAGGCAGAGCAGGACAAAAGCAGACCCGTTAGCGCTGCAGGACTCAGTCCACTGCCTCTGCTGCCCCCTCCCCGCCATTTCCAGGCTCTCTTCTCCCTGGAGAGCATCCACTGGGAAGCCCACGGCGGGCACACAGCCTCTTCACTCACTTCTCCTCCAGGGGTGTCTCACCATCTGGTGAAGGGGTTTATGGTTAATCTAAAAAGAGAAAGAAACGGAACAGAGAAAGGAGGAGACAATGAGTAGAGACAGATTAGAAGAGAGACATGGGACCCGTAACAGACACCCAAAGAGGCAGAGGCTGAGACAGAGGAGGAGAGAGAAGGCCAGAGGTGGAAGGCCCAGGAATGAAGGCAAGCTTCCCTCAGGCGGGGCTTTGTCTGCTCTGAAGCAAGACTCCACCTGCAGCAGCCTTGGAGCAAGGATTGTCACTCTTCTCAGGTCGTCCTCCACCAACACACACACTCATACGCTGATACACACATGCACACACACACACACACACACACACACACACACACACACACACACACTCACACACCCTCATGGACAGGAGAAAAAGGCCCGGGACCCTCCTGCCTGATCTTAGGCAATGCTTAAGCCACATTACCTTTGGATCAGTTTCCTCCTTTGGACGATAAACCCCTAGACCTCATTCAGTGGTTTCAAGGTTAAATGGGATAATGGGTACAAAAGAGTTGTAAGAATAATGGGAAATTTTGGAAAAGAACCTTGGGTACTAGGCAAGATGACTTTATAATTCATACGGAAAAAAAGTAAGCATGTAAAAATGGTCAGGAAAATGTGGGGCTGGGGAAGGTAGGGAAGGACAGATTCATGATCCCATCAGATAGTAAAACATTCTAAAACCATAGGAAGCTTCTTCAAAGGTTAGAATAGATAAATTACTTAATATATAAAAAACTCTTGGGGCTGGGGTTGTGGCTCAGTGGTAGAGCACTTGCCTAGCATGTGTGAGGCCCTGGGTTCAATTCTCAGCATTGCATTTAAATAGAATAAAATAAAATCCATCAATATCTAAAAAAAAAATTTAAAAAGCTCTTATAAAACAATATAAAAAGGCCCAACTGAGTTCATAATCCACTTGAATCAAATGTATGAAATATGTCAAGAGCTTTGTAATGTTTTGAACAACTAATTAAAAAAAAAAAAAAGATGGAATGCTGGGAATGTAACTGAGCCAGAACCAAGACCCAGATCACGGGGCTCCAAGTCCTGCCAAAACTAGGAAAACTTCTTTGTCAGATGAAATCAGTCCAGGAACAAAGTTAGAGGTTCCTATGACTGCTTCTTATTAGTTATTGATTAATTAGACCAAAATGCATCCTTTTAGAATCTTTTTGAAGATCAGGGGGTTTTGTTTGTTTGGTTGGTTGTTTTTTTTTTTTTTACATTGTTAAAGAGGGAGTTTGTCCAACACTGGGAATTTATTAAAATGATGGCAAGAGCTTTGGAACAGTAGAGAAAACTTAAAGAAGAAAGAAAACGAAGAAAAGAGATTCAAACTTTACCAAGTTCATGATTTGACCAAGAACCAGACATGGCTCCAGATACAATGCCATTATGACAAACACCATCGTTGGAAATGCTTTCTAAAATTGGTTGACTTACTGTAAATATAAGTTAATATCGCACAATTCCACTGGAGTAAAGAATGTAGGTGGTCTCATGGAGTTCACTATTAAACTATTTGAATTGTTTAAAAAAAAAAGGCCCAACAACTATAGAAAATAGAGGATATTAATAGGCAATTCATAGGAAAAAGACATACAAGTGACTTGTAAGTAGTAAAAAGTCACGCAACACTTCTCACAATGGAATATCAGTTAAAACAAAAGTGAGGATTATTTTCAACCTGTCAGCCTAACTAACAAGAAACTGCTTAAAAGCCAACTGTAAGGGAGAAGGGAGTGGGGCATAGAGCCACACAGTGCTGGTGGGGATATGGACTGATTGAGGGAAACTTTGGAGATTAATTTGTTAGTATCTTTCAAAATATTCAAACCCACAAACCATTTAGCTCAGCAACTCACCAGTTAACACAATTCCACTTCCAGGAATTTATTCTACATTCTAAGATATATTTGCACATGCACAAAGATAGTATATACAAGGATTTTTTTTTTATAAAATTGTAATAGAAAGAGATTGTAAACAAACTAAATGTCCATCAGATAAACCATGATGTATTCACGCTGGAGAATTCTGCAGTCATTAAAAAGATTAAAAGTAGATCCAGATATGTTGATGTCCTAGATATATGACTAAATAAAAAGCAAGGTTGAGCAGCATGTATAGTATGATCCCATCTGTGTCCCCAAAAGATATGTATGTATTTAAGTAAGTATCTTTGAATAGGCACACAAATTTCAGAAGTGACACATAGCAAGCTATTAATGGTGATTTCCTCAGGAAAGTAAGACTGAACATTTTTGGGTGGGAGTCTATCTTTGGCTTCATGCCCTTCTCTAGGATTTTTTTTTAATTTTAATCATGAGCATGTGCTGTTTCGAATTAAATAATCTTAAGTAAATTCTTTACATAAAGAAAGGTCAAAATCAATGATTGGTGACCAAAACTAAGGCATTGAACTAGGGATGTGGCTCAAGTGGTGGCGCACTCGCCTGGCATGTGCAGGGCGCTGGGTTCGATCCTCAACACCACATAAAAATAAAATAAAGATATTGTTTCCACCTAAAACTAAAAAAAAAATAAAAATAAAAATTAAAAAAAACAACTAAGGCACGCATGTGATGCATTGCTTGGACCAGGGTACACACTAAGTTCTTGTCACCTGTGACTTCAGCAGCATGGATTAAGTTCAGCGTCATAGGAGTTGGTGACAGACCGATGCAGTAGACACCACTCCTCGGGACCACCCTCAGGACAGGAACCCACTTTGCTGCCTCATCTCCTGGAAATGTACAAGCAGGTTTGGTGGCCAAAAATGCTCACCTGCTATTGCCCAGTCAGCACTTCCCCTCCTGAGCCGAGAGAGGCCCTGGCTGCTGGAGAAACCGGATCATTCTTTTCAGCAGCCGGAACTTTCCCCCATATTCCTCATCCCACAGGCACCCTGACCTCTGAACCTGGCCCTTAGAGCACCCAGACCAAGAAGCCAGGGACCCGTGAGCTGGTGGTGGGACCCGGGAGCCTTTCTCTCCCCCTCTTCCCCAGCTTCCCCACACGTAACGTGGGTGGGGAGGATGACTGCCGGAGGCCCCCAGCTCTGACAGCTTATGGAGTCTAACTTGGTTTGGTTGCTTCTCCCACACTTCTGTGACCGTCTGCCTTGCGATCCATAGCCGTGGGCTCACGTGGGGACCTGTCTTCATCTCTCAGCTGAATGGAGAAGGCCCCGTGACCTTGAGGAAGACCAGAGCCACAAAATAAAAGTTGAGGGTGTGGCTAAATGACCACATGGAGCAGAGCTTTGTGTCCATGCATGTGTGTGTGTGTGTCTGTGCCTGTGCACGTACACACACACACACACACACACATACACACACTGACCCAAATTAAATGGTGATGTGAGCAGGAAGTGAAACTTTATTAAAAGTTGTGATCGACAGCTGTCATTTACAGCAGTTGGCCTCTCCCAGCCGAAATGTTCATCACCAGGTACTTGAACTAGAGGAAAAATGACACAGGGGCCAAAGGAGCTTTGTCTGAGCCAGTGGCCAGGAAAGGCAGGAGAATGAAGAACTCCACAGAGAGGAACAGAGAAAATAAGCTGGAGACGAGGTGCGGGCAACCGTGGTGTGTGAGATGCAGATCCCAGTTCTGTTCCTTCACGAGGTCGCCTGAACACAGCGAGTGGGTGGCCTGCCCGGCTCCATCTTCCTGCCCTGGGTTTTATTCCCCCTGCGCTAGACATCCGTCCTCTGGCAGCGTTTGTTTATGCCTGTGACTCAGTTTGACTCTATCATGTGAGTAAAGTGTGTGGGGACAAGGTTCCCTCACCATTGACACACAGAGGGAAACAGTTCCTTTCCCATGACAATCAAGAGGGCAGCTAAGTGACACAGTCACAGCCCTGGTTGGCAAGGCAAATCAAAAGAGAACCAGAATCTCATGTGATGTCACTGAGCCACGGCATTATCGGACCTCACTAGCTTGGTGTCGTGGTTAGCTTACAATTTCATCACTGTGTAATACGTTGTGTTTGGGGTTTTTTGCTTTATGTTGTGGGGGTCATCAAAGCATCTTAAGGAAATACCCATGTGACTTCATTCCCTGCCAATGACTTCTCTGACATTCTCTTCATCCCTTCAACAAATCCCCCTCCTTATTTTACTACTTAAAACCAATAACTCCATCGATGTTCATAGCAGCATAATTCACAATAGCAAGACTGTGGAACCAACCTAGATGCCCTTCAATAGACAAATGGATTTAAAAAAATGTGGCATTTATACACAATGGAATATTACTATTAAAAAATGACAAAATCATAGAATTTGGAGGGAAATGGATGGCATTAGAGCAGATTATGCTAAGTGAAGCTAGCCAATCCCTAAAAAACAATTGCCAAATGTCTTCTTTGATATAAGGAGAGTAACTAAGAACAGAGTAGGGAGGAAGAGCTTGAGAAGAAGATTAACATTAAACAGGGATGAGAGGTGGGAGGGAAAGGGAGAGAGAAGGGAAATTGCATGGAAATGGAAGGAGCCCCTCATGGTTATACAAAATTACATACAAGAGGAAGTGAGGGGAAAGGGAAAAAAATAAAAACAAGAGGGAGAAATGAATTACAGTAGATGGGGTAGAGAGAGAAGAGGGGAGGGGAGGGGAGGGGAGGAGGGATAGTAGAGAATAGAAAAGGCAGCAGAATACAACAGACACTAGTATGGCAATATGTAAATCAGTGGATGTGTAACTGATGTGATTCTGCAATCTGCATACGGGGTAAAAATGGGAGTTCATAACCCACTTGAATCAAAATGTGAAATATGATATATCAAGAGCTATGTAATGTTTTGAACAACTAACAATAAAAATTATAAAAAAACACAACAAACCAATAACTCCAGGTTCAAACAGAGCTTCTTCAAGTCACCACCAAGAATAGCTTTCAATGGTGGGTGTCTTTGTTTCTGATTCAGGGAGCAGGAAGATGAAGCCTGGTACAGGCCTGGCCCAGCAATGGGGAAGCAGGTGCAGGCGGGGGTGAACAGTGGTAGCACTTCCCCTGTCTCGTGCCTCTAACAGGGTGCATCACTCAAGGGCGCCCCAGAACCTGGAGAGTAGGAAGTTTTTACTGAGCAGCTGGGGACTGCAGAAGACTATGCTCGAACAGACAGAAATCTCTGCCCTCAGGAAGCTAACGTTCTACATAATAGAGAAATGCGTAAAAACAACAGCCTTTTAGAGTCAGTTCTGTTGGAAAAATTCCCTAATGCAGGAGGGAGGAGGGGCAGGATCTGGAGAGGGGGTCATAATGTGACACAGCAGGGCCAGGGAAGGCACCGTGAGGAGGTGACATTTAAGACCTGAAAAGGATGCCTCATGCAGACCCCTGGAGGAAGAGGGTTCCAGGCAGACCGAGTGGCGGAGCAAGGGCTCTGAGACGGTGCAGGCCTGGCGCGTTGGGGAAAGGAAAGGAGGCCAGAGTAGTGGGCAGGGATGGACGAGGGGAGGTGGCAACGCGTGACATCTGGAGGTAATGGTGGAAGGGGGAGGCCGTGGTGCAGTCCTTGATTTACACAACTCCCTATGCTATGAGGGTAACTGTTTTGTTACTGTTCCCTAAATCGGCTGGCTTTTGTTTAGATACATTTGAAATGAAAATGTATATCACCATCATGAATGAAGAGCCAACATCACTTCCACGAATAAAAGATAACGGAATTAATGAGCACCACGGAACAATGTGCAGGTGCCGAGTATCACTGAGGCCTGCAGGGGGCTTGCCACTGCCTGATAGCCTTAGAGAAGTGACAAGACATACTTGCACCAAATGAAGACTTGCCCCGTGATGCTATGTAGTGTCATATTACCAAAGTCACCTTGCATCCCGCTAGGCAGCGTGACTTACTGTTCCTGCTTCCCAGGGTTTCGCAGGATAGACTTTCAATGACATAATTGGGACAGCCCTGGACAAACTGGGTCAGCTGGTCATCCTTCCCCCAGCAGTCCCCGCCACACTGTAGCCTGAGACTCCAGGCTCAATCCTGGGCTGCCCAGGTGGGGGGGCCCCTCAGAAGACCCTTTCCTCCTGGTGTCGGTGCCCTTGTGAAATCCCCTCCCCCAAGGGTGGGAAGCACCCACCACTTACTTCTAACCAAAAAATATGGCAAAATAGGCAGACTATGGCATCTATGAATGGGTTCTGCATGAGACGGTGACGTCCACCTTCCCACACTCCATTGCCTTCTCACCTGCTCGCTTGGCTGAAGCAGCATCTGTGCTGAAGAAAACCGAAAACCAATTCCATCACCACCACCCGCCCACCCCACCCAGAGAAAGTCACTTCTAAACTTGATGTGTTTTCTCTGGGTTTTTTTTTTTTTTTTTTTTTGGTCCTCTTTGACCATATATCATCTAAGTGCTTTTTCAATGGTATTATGCTGTATGTGGTTTCAGGGCCTGTGGGGGTAATTTTTTCACTTACTGTCCTCGTAAACATTTTCCCATGGCAATAAGTATAACTCCATGTCCTTATTTTAAATTATTGAATAACATTCTGTATTATTTAACTAATCTCTTTTACTGGACATAGAGATTATTTCCAGTTCTGGGCTCTTATGTTAACATTTAAAGAAACATTCTCATGGCAACTAGATGGCTGAACACATCCATGATAGCTTCACTAGCAGAGCAACTGCAGTGTCAAGAGGATGCGTGTTTTCAAGGCTCTTATTAAGTGACGATAAACTTCCCCTAACACTGTGAACCAGCTGTCACTCTCCAAGAGCAAACGTCATTAAACCCCAGCCCCATTCTCTAAAGCCAGCTATTTTCTTTGTGATTTTTTTTTTTCTTTGCCATTGGTAATCTCAGAATTTCCCATCTCCTGCTCCCTACCACCAACAGACATCCATTCTGATCTATCAAATCTGTGAACTTAGACAGTCTACCTCCAAAATCTTTATTTACATCTATGGGTATCCACAAACAATAATATAATGTTTTGGGGGGACGGGCATTTTAAAAACTCCAAGTAAGTTGGGCACAGAGACGCACTCCTGTAATCCCAACAACTCAGGAGGCAGAGGCAGGAGGATCACAAGCTCAAGGCTGGTCTGGGCAATTTAGTGAGACCCTGTCTCAAAATAAAAACTAGGGCTGGGGATTTGGCTCAGTAGAAGAGCACCCATGGGTTCAACTCCCAGTATTGGGAAAAAATGTAAATGCTATCATGCTATATATTTTATTCTATTGTCCCTTTTTATTCAATCAATACTGCTTTTGACAATTACAGAAATGCAAATCAAAATAATTCTAAGATTTCATCTCACTCCAGTCATAATGTCAATTATCAAGAATACAAGCAATAATAATTGTTGGTGGGGATGTGAGGAAAAAGGTGCACTCACAGATTGCTGGTGGGACTGCAAATTGGTGTAACCACTATGGAAAGCAGTATGGAGAGTCCTCAGAAAACTTGGAATGGATCCACCATTTGACCCAGCTAGCCCACTCCTTGGTTTATACCCAAAGGACTTAAAATTAGTATACTAGTGATGCAGCCACATCAATGATTATAGCAGCTCAATTCACAATAACTAAACCTAGATGCCCTTCAACAGATGAATGGATAAAGAAAACCTGGTACCTATACACAATGGAATATTACTCAGCCTTTAAGAATAATGAAATTATGGCATTCGAAGGTAAATGAGTAGAACTAGAGAATATCATGCTAAGTGAAATAAGCCAATCTCAAAACACCAAAAGCCAAACATTTTCTCTGACAAGTGGCTGTTGATCCATAGTGTGGCAGAGTTGGGGGAGTAGAGAAGAATGTAGGAACTTTGGTTTGTGTAGAGGGGAATGAAAGGAGTGGTGGGGCTGTGGGGATGGGAAGGACAGTAGAAGGAGACAATCATTATTATCCTATATACACGTCTGATCACACTACTGGAGTGACTGCACCATGTACAACCAGAGGAACGAGAAGTTGTGCTCCATGTGTGTACAATATGTCAAAATGCATTCTACTGTAAACTAAATAAATTTTTAAAAATATTGCTTTTGAGAACTGTATTAATTTGTGTAACTCTAATTTATTCATTTTGACCACAATTTAATTTTTGTCTCCATTTTCAAACTGATGTAAATTAATGCTTTCACTTTAAAATGCTCTGATGAACATCTTCATGTCTTTATCAACTTTTCTGGTGTTTCCTTGCAGAAGTGGGATTGTGGGTGGTAAGGTTAGCAGCAGTTTTCACTTTCTTTTTTACTGTGACCCACATTAAGAAACACGTTTTACAAGGCCAGGCATGTTGCGCACACCTGTAATCCCAGCAGTTTGGGAGGCTGAAGCAGGAGGATTTTAAGTTCAAGGCCAGCCTCAGCAACTTGGTGAGGCCCTAAGCAACTTGGTGAGGCCCTAACCAATAAAAAGGGCTGGAGATGTGGCTCAGTGGTTTAATAATGCCCCTGGATTCAATCTCTGATACAAATCAAAAAAAGAAAGAAAGAAAGAAAAGAAATAGATTTTACATCATCTGGTAAGGCTCCCTTCACACACACATAAAGCAAATTTCCATGAAATAACCCATATTCTTATTACAAGAAGATATCCTAATGTGTTTTTATTCCATTTAATTCAACTTTATTTTTCAAATGTTAATCACAAATCACTAAATTGACTATACAATACATTAATAGATCATGTTCCATAATTGGAAAAACTATGGATTAAAATAAACCTAGTTTCACTCAGTACTTTGAAATTACTTTTCAGGGTGAATTTGCTCTTTTCTGACATTAGGTTTGCATTTGCCTCTGTCCTGAACAGCACCTGATTTTATTTTATTTTTCTTTTTCTAGTCTAAGGGAAAAGCAGTATGCCATTTTTGCTTTAATTTTTCTTTCCTGGTTACCTATAAGTTGAGTTTCTCTTCTTATGTTCATTTACTATTTGAGTTTTTCAGAGACTGACTGTTTCCTTGTTAAACAGTCAGATTTTTATTGATGTTTTACTACTGAGTTTCTTATATCTTAATCTTTTGATCTTTAAAAGGATACTGTGATCTTTTCCTAGTCTGTTAACCATTTATTAACTTTGTGGTATCATTTATTGAACAGAAAACCATCAATCATTTTCTTTATGGTTTGGATTTTTGCATCTTAGTTGAGGGGTGTTTTCCAAATCCCATATTAAAAATATTTGCCTTTAAATTTTTAAATCATCTTAAATTGTTTTTCTACACAGTAAGTCACTTTCCCCAACACCATTAACATAATCCATTTCTCCTTCTGATTCCTGCCACCACTTCTATCACTTACCAAGTATCCCTGGTCTGCTTCTGGGTTGGTTCATCTCTCCCATCCCATTAATAGCGAACTTTGAAAAATTTATCTGAGTTTATAATATTCTCACTCTTGCTCTTATTTTTCAGGATAGCTGTCTTAGCTACTTATGGAATTTTGTTCTCCCAGATAAAATTTAGAAGCAGCTTATCTAATTCCTCACCCCCTGGTATGCGGGGAGATTTCATGAGTGACACCTCACAATGCCATTCCATCTGTGAACATATTACATATTCTCCTTGCCCAGTCCTTCTGTCTTATTTGAAAGGCTTTCTCTAACATGCTTAAGTTTGTTAATTTCTAGGTAATTTCTTTTCTTTCTTACTCTTCTTTAAACACACACACACACACACACACACACACACACACACACACATTAGTTCTGTGAATTGGCACAGCTTCTCCAGAGGGCAATTTGGCTGATTTTATTTAAAAAAAAAAAAAAAAAAAAACCCTGAGGACAAGCACTCTTTTTGATCCAGCAATCCTACTTCTAGGAATTTTTCCTAAGGAAATAATTAGAAGTGAACACAAAAATGAATAATAGCAGCTTAACATTTACTGGGTGTTCATTCCGTGCCAGGCGATACTCTGAGCACTTTACTATTAATGCATTTCGCCCTTACAGCAGGGTGTCGTGACGACGATTATTGGCTTCATTTCTGGTGGGGAAATGGAGACTCCAAGAGGTGTTGTAAGTTGCTAAGTCCAAGTTGCTGGTGACAGGCTGGGGCTCAGACACGGGTCTCTTAAACTCTAAAACCCCAAACTAAGATCTTCATGCCAGGAACCAGCTTGTTATCTTCTCTCCTTGGAAAGCTGCGATGGGGATGTGGCTCAGTGGTAGAGCAGTCACCTGGTGTGCCTGAGGCCCAGGGTTTGATCCCCAGTACTGGGGTGGGCAGAGGGGGAGGGATCTACATGGTATTGTTTAAAGTAGCAAAAATTCAGAAATATGTTAAATGTGCAAAAACTGAGGAATGATTAAATAAATCATGTACAATTTTATGATAAAATACATACTCCTGGATAATAACTTTAGAGGGGCTGGGAGTATTTGTTGGTGGTAGAGCACTGGCCTAGCATGTGTGAGGCCCTAGGTCCCATCTCTGACACCACACACACACACAAACACACACTTTTATATCACACACAGAGAGAGTTTTGTTGTTGCTTTAGAGCTGTATAGTTATCCCCTGGCACAAACAGCAAACACACAACCGACAAACTCATACACGCATGGAACTCGATTTCAGTTCATGATCCCCCATTTCCTTCCCCCTTTCCCTCCTGTCCTCCCTCCCTCTCTCTCTCTCTCTCTCTCTCTCTCTCTCACACACACACACACACACACACACACACACTCCCACTGTCCTTCCTTTTGCTCATCTGTTTATTTCTGTTTGGTTGGTTGTTTCTATTCATGCATTGAAGTGAAGGTCCTGGGGTGGACTTCCACATGCACAGAACACGGCTTTTTAAGAATTTATTCTGATTGCCTCCCCTTACCCCTCCTTCTACGTTTCTGACTTTCCCTTTGTCTTGATGTCATCCTGTCCTTCCCTCCCCTTCCCTTTATTTTCCTCTAGCTTCTAGATATAGGAGAAAACATCCAACCTTTGAGTTTCCGATTCTGACTTATTTCACTTAACATGAGATCCTCCATTTCCACCCATTCACCCACAAATCCCATGATTTCATTCCTTTTTATGGTTAAGCAGAGCTCTGTTGTGTGTATATACCATAATTTCTTAATCCATTCATCTATTGGTGGGCATCTGGGTGGATTCCCTGATTTTGCTGTTGTGAATTGTGCTGCTATAAACATTGAGGTGGCAGTTTCACTGTTGTGTGCTGATTTTTAGATCTTTTGAGAAAATACCAAGGAGTGGGATAGCTGGGTCATATTGTCCATCTCTAGTTTCTGGAGCAATCTCCATCCCACTTTCCCGAGTGGTTTCACTCGTCGGCAGTCCCACCAACAATGCACAAGTGATCCTTTCTCCCCCAACCTCACCAGTGTTCATTGTTGTTCATATTCCTGATCATCGCCATTCTGCCTGGAGAGAGATGAGATCTTGGTGTAGTTTTGATTTGCATACACACAGAGTTTTGAAAGAATAAGGACGGGGAAATATTCATGACACATTCAATGAAAAAGCCATGTGAAACACTTATGTCCCGTTTTAATTTTAAAAGTGCATATATGCCATTTTCATCAAGTTCAAAAATAGGGAAGCCAGTCTGGTAGCCAAGGCTGGGGGAGGAGGGGCTGTCCATCGGGAAGTCCGCCAGGTGCTTGAAAAGCCCTGAATCTTGAGCTGGCTTATGGTCACGTGGGCATATTCACACATAAAAATTAATCCAGCTGTATAGTTAAAACGTGTGTGCTTTATATAGGTTTATATAATTTATATGTCACTAAAAGAAATGAATAGATGAATAGAAAAATCCTGGAGAAAAAGAACAAAAAATGTTAGTAGTGATTGTTGCTAAGTACTGTATAATTTTAATTTTTTATACTATTCTGTAGTTTCCTTTTTTTTTTTAACAAAGAGCTTGTATTACCTTTAGAATTAGAAGGAAAAAAATAACACCAAGGTCATGGGGGAGGGGGATATGCACATGAGAGCCAGGTTCAAGTCCAGTCCTCGACCCCTGGAGGCGGGAGACCTGTTCAGTCTTTAATGGTGGGCACCCACCTGGGCCTGGTTTGCCAGCAGGATACCAAGGTCCAAGGACAGAACAGAGGCAGAAGCCCAGCCCCAACCCCACTTGGAAGGCGAAGTGACCGCCAGGCCCTAAGGAGTCCTGGATGGACTATAGCGCCCTCAGATTCCTCCAACTTTAAAATCCTGCTGGGTAGGTGATGCACAAAGCCCTCCTGGCCACAGGGACAACTCATTGTTCAGCTGCCAGTTGGAAGCCTTGTTGTTCACTGGTGATGACATCAGGCCTCCAGGGAGCATGTTGGCTGTCAATCCAGAGCCTTTTCAAGGCAGTCAGCCATTTCTGCCTCCTCTCTCTTTTAAAGAAACAGTGTCAGCTGGGGTAAGGGAGCTGGGTTTGGGCCACTTTGACACTTTCTATGCATTTCGAGAGCGGTTCTAGGGTAATGGAAGAATAAGGGAGGTAAAAGGCAGATTTCTGTGGGTGATTCCTGTGATCCCAGCCTCAGCTTGCTCATGACACTAAAATTTGCCAACTAAGAGGTAGATAAAAATAATTTCACTATTAAAAAAAAATCTTTGGTACATGAGATTTCTGGTAAATATAAACTACATTTAAATATAAAATGAGCAAAAATAACTGTGAGAATTAGCAGCAGTTCTTTCCATCTTCTTACTAAAAAATAACAATTTTATCAAAGCCATTGACTATGTCTAACAATGACAATAAAAATCCCAGATCTTGGGACTGGGCTGTGGCTCAGTGGTAGAGCGCTCACTTAGCATGCACGAGGCACTGGGCTCGATCCTCAGCACCACATAAATGTAAAATAAAGATATTGTGTCCACCTAAAACTAAAAAATAAATAGTAAAAAAAAAAAAAAAAAAAAAAAAAAAAAAAAAACCTCAGATTCCCTGCCTCTGTTGCAGCTGGGGTAGCATAAAACAGTTATGGACAGTGAGTCACAGACAAGCAGTTTGTGAAAAACTTTCCCTTTCTGTTTTTTTAATATTTATTTATTTATTTATTAGTTATTGGTGGACACAACATCCTTGTTTGTATGTGGTGCTGAGGATCGAACCTGGGCTGCAAGCATGCCAGGCGAGCGCGCTACTGCTTGAGCCACATCCCCAGCCCCATCCCTTTCTGATACAGTAATTTTCTTGTCTCTGAGAGGACAAGAATGCAATGGCCACAGCTGCTGCAGCTACTTTGAAATCGTGAGAACAGCCCCCCTCGGGAACAGCAGAGAACCTAACCTTGACCTCCAGTGCACTGTAGCAGGGATGGTGACTGCCTGACTCTTCCTTAATCGTTATTTAAATCAGTGGCTGCTCAGGTTGTCAACAACTTGTGGTCAAAGCCATCCTCCACTGGTTCACCCAACAATGTAAAAATCATAATGTTACCGATATAAAATGCAAAGTTTGAGCAGAAGCAATGGCAGCATGTGTAAATGGCAGTGCTTCTTGAAGGACGTACCACCTTAAGTTGAAATAACTGGTTAAAAGGACAGCTGCAGTCTCCCAGGGGAACTCACATCTCTTTCAATGGAAAGATAGCAATGTAAATAAAGTTCACACGTGTGTATAATATGTCAGAATACAGTCTACTGTCATGTATAACTAAGAACAAATTTAAAATCCTTGGAAAAATAAAAAATAACCTAATATGAAACATTTTTTAATAAAATTATTTCTAATTACCTATCTATATATGGGCATCGAAAGATGTTTGGATTGAGGTCCATGTCATTTGAATTCCACTCACCTCAGGCTTTTCTGTCTGATTTTGCTTTTAAGCCTTGAATTTGGAAATGATTGTAGATTTACAAGAAAAGTTGCAAAGACAGGACCAAAAGCCCCCACTGACCCTCCCCCTATTTCCTCTCACAGTAGCACCTTACATAACATGGTACCTTTGTGGACACTTAGCAGTGGACTTGGGGATTGGTGTGATATCACTAACTACTCTCCACATTTCATGCAGACTTTCCACCGATGTTCTTTTCCTGATCTAGTTTCCACACCGGAATATCTCTTTGCATACAAAGGTGGGGTGTCCTTAGTCTCCTCTGACTGGTGACAGTTTCTCGGGCTCATCTTGTCTTTCTCAGCCTTGATCCTTTTGAAGAGTAGCGGTCATTTTGTAGAATGTCTGTAATTTGGGCTTGTCTGATGATTTTCCCACGATTCAACGGAGGTTGGGACAGAAGTAATGGACGTACCCCACCCCACTGTACTGGAGGGAATGACCCCTGCCTGACCTCTCCCTGGCGATCCGACCTTCATCCCTCTGGTTTTTGTACTTTTCCATGTTGCTTTAATTCCTCGTAATGAGTGTCTGAAAAGAGTGAATTTGGAAATGTTTCATAAACTGAAGAACTCCGCAAGTGTGAGAGTTTAAATTTTTTATCTGAAAGAGAGAATTGATGTCCAGGGCTTGGCTGAAAGGGGATGAGAAGATAAGTATAGCGGCAATATCAATGTTTAATCGGTCTGGAGGCTGGCCAGGGTGCCACAGAAAGACCAAGATGACTTTGAGATTTATGTAACCGCCAGCAGAGCAGAGAATTAGGGCCTCGTCCAGATATTTTTAATATAATACATTTCCTTTTAGCCTGCGGCCGGGGGCTAGAGCAGGGGCCACCCCACCCACCTCGTCGGAAGCAGTGGAATCAAGAAGAACTGATTGAGCTGGGAGAGCAGTGGGTCTGGAACCAACGTGGACGAAGGGTCCTCCATATTCCAGTGCTTCGTCTCATCCACTGACTCCTCACAGTGCTGCTAGCCAACCGTGAGGATCATCTCTCCATTGTGTGGGGAAACTGAGATCCAGAGCCTGCTGGCCATCAGACACCTCCCAGGTCTTGTAGGCACAGGAAGGTTACCGGTCCCTCTGGAGCTCTGTGACTTCACACCCATGCTTTTCCCTTCCACTTGAACCTTGTGCTTTCTGTGAGCAAGCGCAGGAATCCCAGTCCCGGACAAAGATCGTGAGTTCGGGCATCTGTCCCCCAGCATTAAGGTTTTCCATATTCTGTAGTCTCCTGGTGGATCAAAAAACCACCTGGCATGAATCCCCAGGTCAGGACCCCGCTATCCTCTAGATGACTTAGGCCACTACCTTCTCCAATTAGACGGGCCAAGAGCGCAGGTAGCTGGGGTAGATAAACCTTCCCTGGCGCCATCTTGGAATGGCAGGGAGAAATAAAGGAAAAGAATAGGAAGAGGGCAAAAGAATGGGGGAAGATAACTGCTAGGTTTGGGATTCTTGCTTCCAGTTACCCCTCAGCCTGGCTCCTGTTTGGCCCCTTAGGGATGGATGTGGCCCAAAGAAGGCTTTTCTATTGAAGCTAGTTCAAATTTGGTTCCCATAACTTAAAACCAATGTATCCTGTACGCTTGGCACTTATCCCAGTTTCCCCATAACGTCACCATACCTGCGGGTTGTGCCAGTCTGGATCCCTAGGCCTCTTTCATGAAAGGTTCTGAACGTAAGCTCAGGAGTCAGAAAGACCAGGGATTGAATCCCTTTTTCTCCACCAACAAGCCATGTGGTCTTGGGCAAAGGACTTTCTCTCCTTAAGGTTGTTCAATCCGATAAAGGGGGATGATAATATCACTGCAAAAGGTATTATAAGAATTAGACAAGGCCGGGAGTCATGGCGCACTCCTGTAATCCCAGCAGCTCAGGAGGCTGAGACAGGAGGATGGCAGGTTCAAAACCAGCCTCAGCAATGGCCAGGCACTAAGCAACTCAGTGAGATCCTGTCTCTAAATACAATACAAAAATAGGGCTGGGGATGCGGTTCAGTGGTCAAATGCCCCAGTACCCCCCCACACACACACACAAAAAGAATTAGACAAGATAATGCATGCAAAGTATTTAGCAAGGCACAAATCTGGCTTAGCATTCAATACATGGTAGCTATGATTATTATTATTCAATTTTCCTTGCCAAATGGCTACAATTTATTGATTTCCCAATTCCATGAGACAGCTTCCGGCCTGAACCATTTCTTTTCTTGCCAGGCCACATAATTCATATGCCACTAGCAATCCATGAATAAGTCTTCCCAAAGGAAGGAGTCTATGTCAGTCACTTTACTGGAAATCAAAGGATTAAAACGGTTAGGCCTGTGCCCTGTGGCATGCTGGTAAGTATTTAACAACTAGATCGCCAGGATTTATTTATTTATTTATACCGGGTTTTGTTTGGTTTTTTGTTTGTTTGTTTTTGCCAATTTCCATGGTGTAAATGTTCCCACCATGGCTGATATCCCATGCCGAACTCAGAGCTGGGAAAAACATGCTCAACTGACTGTCACAAGCTGGAGCTGGTCAGCTCCATCAGGCCACTGCCTGTCCAGGCAAAATCCTCCAAGAAGGTGAGAAGGGCAGGGAAGCATTCCAAAATGCATCTGCTAGCACAGCCATGAGTGGTGGGCACGTCTGAGGCGGGTTCTCTGGAAGCAGAGACTGAAGTAGGACTCTTTTTGGTACTGAGGATTGAACTCGGGACACTCAACCCCTGAGCCACACCCCCAGCCCTATTTTGTAGATTATTTAGAGACAGGGTCTCACTGAGTTGCTTACCACCTCACTTTTGCTGAGGCTGGCTTTGAACTCACGATCCTCCTGCCTCGGCCTCCTGAGCTGCTGGGATTGTAGGTGTGCGCCACTGCTTCCGACCTGAAGTACGATTCTTACAGTGCTCTATTGAGAGACTTCGCAGGGGAAACCCGTTATGGAGTGAGGGAAGCAGAAGAGGACAGGAGAGAAAGTCAGGCCCAAGTATGGATTCAGGGAAAGCCCAGCCTCAGTTCCAGTCCCACAGGGGGCGCTGTAGCACGGGTCAACTACCCAGAGTGTCCCAGTGCGAGCCAGGAGACTGGGCGTTTGTACACCCCACTTAGAGAGCAGGGGTGACTTCTCAGGCATTTCCTGTTGGCTGAAGGGAATTCTCAGGAGAAGGGAGCAGCTGTGACCTGTGAGCAACCAACTGCTGGGGAACGAAGGGCACCTGGCTGGGACCTGGTAGGGTTGGTTCTCTGGTGTCAACATCCTGGAGATCATTTGCTAGGGACAAAGATGCTAGACACGGCGAAGGTGCTGGCCACCGGGGCTTGACTGGGTGGGTTCAGATGTCACGGGGTTGGCAGTGCTGATAAGGGTGACGGTGAATCCAGCGTAGATGCTGGTTATTGGTGGGAGTAAGACGACAAATGCCCAAATCCTTACTTTGTCCAGGTTTGTCTCTTCCTGTTATGTTTTGTGTTTCTGCAGTGGCCTTGGGGACTGAAAGGGTTCAGAATGTCCTCTTGAAAAGACCAGAGCATGAAACCACGACTGAGGAGAAGTGCACTCCCTCGGCCAGCGAAGCCTGCTGTGCGTATCTTTTTATTTTCTAACCGCTGTGCGCATTCCCCCGGGGGCTGTACCTGATTCCATTCACCACAATATGTCAAGGTCCTCTGCCAAGCGACTCCTTAATGCGGCAAAGGTGGGAGCAGGGTTTAACACACCCACTCCTTGTGCCAGGAAGTCCCAGAGGCTGCCGGAGTGGCTCTGTCCCACGCACAACACGCAACGTGGGGTGGCTGCTGCCAGCTGCAGAGCTCTGCTCCTGAGCGTGAGGCTTGGTGGCTTGTGCATGTGGGTCAACAGGTCCCGCTGAGGGCGAGTCAGGCCCAGGGCCCAGGCAGCTGCTTGTCTCCCCCGTGTCTGTGGGGTGAGGTGGTCTCTCCTCCCCCTCCCCAGGGTAGGTGGTGAGGCAGGAGGACCGGCTCCGCCAGGCCCGGTACCTTACCCAGGACATTTGCAGCACAATAGCTCTCTACCTAAGAGGTTGCTGGGACCAGTGAGCTGCATTCATTCATTCTCTGAATAGATACTGAGCATCCATGATTTCCAGGCACTAGCCTAGGCGCTGGGACAAGCACATGGTGGGGAAAGACAAAATCCCTGCCCTCCTGGAGCTTACGTTCATGGCTCAGTCTTTTTTTTTAAATATTTTTTAGTTGTCAATGGACCTTTATTTTATTTATTTCTAGGCAGGGCTGAGCATCGAACCCAGGGCCTCACACATACTAGGCACGTGCTCTGCCACAGAGCCACACCCCAGCCCCATCCTGGCTCTTTCTTATCACACACAGTTGAGGAAACTGAGGCCTAATGAAGTTCATTGACCTCATCGAAGACAGACAGGAGGGGGCACAGCTAAGACTGTAACTGAAGTCAGCTGATCCCAAAACACAAGCCCTGGGCTAATTCTATACTAATATGGTTTCTTTCTCTTTTTTGGCTTTTACTACCTTTTTTTTTGTGTGTGTGTGTGTGTGTGTGTGTGTGTGTGTGTGCTAAGGTCCTTGGTTGCTTGCAGCAAACCTCTTCCCCATACGGTGTGGAAGAGCTCCTCCCAGCACCTGTCTTCCTTCGGCTGAGGACTGAGCTCATGACCACGCTGTCGTTCTGACGCTGGTCTCTGCTACCTTAGACTTCCTGCCACTAAAGCCCCAGGTCAGCGTGTCCAAACCTGCCGGTGATTCTGGGAGCCATCCTGTATTCATCTGGCAAACAATTTTCCCCTCCAGTTCTACGGAGCCCACTTCTATTCACGCAACCAAGCAACTGGGTGGACACTGTCACTTCACCCTCTGAGCCCCAGTTTGCACTCCACGCAACTTCTGTCATATGCTAACCCAGGTCACGGCAAACCAAAGGAAGGAGAGCTTGTCTGCTTGAGCCAGGCTTTGCCCACACCCTGGTTTCTAGACCCTTCTGAGACCCCACCTTCCTAGAGACACCCCCAACTCCTGCACCGGGGCTGCAAGACATGCAGGTGCTGCTCACTCAGCAAAAGCAGCAGAGTCGGAGCTCTATTTGAGCTTTCCTGAAACATGTGCATTAGGGCCGCTCTGTCTGAAGACAAGGGAATGAACCGCACTTTATCCAGAGAACAGACGGACAGGGGATAGCTCAGCAGGCTCACAATCATAGCCACAGCCATGCCTCTTCCTCCGAGGTTTATTTTCAGGACATCACACGTGCTTATTAATGCACACATCAGGGCTTAGGGCCAGAAATAGACCTTTCTTGGAGAACTTATCAGTCAGGATTACACTGAGTTGTATGAAACAGAAATCTGCTTAATAAAGCTTTCATTTTTATCTCCTCAGGAAGATGTCCAGAGGTAGGCAGTCCAGCTTAGTAAAGAGTCTCAAAGAAATCCGTAAGGACAAGCTCCTTCTGCCTTCCTGCTTGGCTATCTTTAGCAAGGGGTTCTTTCCTCATAGTCCTAAAATGATTGCCCTACTTCCAATAATCTCACCTATATTCCAGGCAGGAATAATGGCCAAGGCAAAGAGAAAAAGGCATGTGCCTGTTGCGTTCCTCAGCCTTTTTGTATGAGGAAGACAAGAAATTCTCAGGAAGCTCCATCCACATTTCTATTTATGTCTCACTGATCAAAACTGGACCAGAGGGCTGGGGTTGTGGCTCAGGGGTAGAGCGCTCGCCTAGCACATGCAAGGCCCTGGGTTCGATCCTCAGCACCACATAAAAATGAATAAAATAAAGGTATGTGTCCAACTATGAATACATAAAAAACTGAGTCTGGGGATCACATGAGCTCCAGGGGAGGGGATGCAAGGAGGTATTTTTAACTGGGCCCATTGTCATTCAAACAAAACAGGGATTCTGTGACTAAGTCAGAAGGGGGAATATACACTGGTTTTGCAACTGTGGTGTCTGTCACAACAGGCGAGGTGGGGAGGGGCCTCTGAAGAGCTGCGTCAGAGGCTCCTAGGGAGCGACCACTTCCAGGATGCGCGTAGGATGCGCGTAGGATGCGCGTGTAAGTTAGAAGGTGACCCACTGTGGGACTGCTCGTCGCTCCTCCCTGTCCCCTCTGTGACTCCCAGAGACAACCGGATGGGTTCGCCAGCTTTTCATCTGTGACCAAAACACATGGCGGGAACAATTTAGAGGAGGAAAAGTTCATTTTGGTTCACAGTTTAAGAGATTAGTCCCTGTGGGCCGACTCCATAGCTCTGGGCCCAAGGAGAGGCAGAACATCAGGGCGGAGGGGCCTGGGGGAGGGAGGCTGCTCTGTTTATGGTTGCCAGGAAGCAGAGAGAAGGAGGAGAAAGGCAGGGCCGCAGGGAGATGACCCCCCCCCAGGGCACCTCCCAGTGACCCACCTCCCCAGCCACACACCCCCAGCCTACAAGGTAGTTACACCAGTTAGTGAGTCCCCTCAAAACAGGACGGACTGACGGGCTGACCGGCTCGCATGATCTGAGGATTTTACTGAACCTTTGGGCGTGGGGGGAGACCTCATGTCCAAACGGTAACACCAGAACAGACATGTAAACATGTCCTTTAAACATGTCTTTGTCCTCAGAGAAATGTCTTAAAGGTGGAGGGGCACGACATAAAGGAGTCAAGTGGTCCTGGCTTAAATCCCAGCTCTGCCAACTCTGTGACTTGGGTAAGTCACTTATCCTCTGTGGGCCTCTCAGTGTTCTGGGTTATAAAATGGAAATGATTCCTTGCCTTGGCGTCACAGGGCTCAAACAAGACTATACACACCCCTTGGACATTGTGTCAGCTTTCCATTACTGTGACAAAAGGCCTGAGGAAAACTAAAGATGAAAGATTGGTTTTGGCTCACAGTTTAGAGGGTTCAATTTATTGCTAGGCCCCATCCCCTTGGGCCTGAGGTGAGGCTGAATATCATGGTGGGGAGCACATGGTGGAACAAAGCCACCTTCCTTAAAGGTGGAGCAGAAAGAGAAGAAGCGGCCAAGGCCAAGACACACCCTTCTGAGGCACCCCCCCCACCTTCTGCAGTTCCCACCCCGTCCCCCAAGCCCATTTTATCATGAACCAATGGATGGATTAATCCCCTGATGAGACCAGAGTTCTCATGATCCAGTCACTTCCAAAGCCCCACTCTGAACACTGCTGCATGGGAACCCCATTTTTAACACTTGAACCTTCAGGGGACATTTCAGATCCAAACTGTGACCTACATCAGAGGTGCCTAACAAATGGGAATCGTCAACGCTTTCATGGCTTTGTTTTCTAACGGGTGAAAATGAAGCTCAGAGAAGAGAAGCAAGATGGCCCAAGTCACGCGGCCAAGCAGTGCCAGGGCCGGGGCCGGGCACCCTTTTCCACCCTGGGTGTACTGCCTATCCCCACTGGCTCTCCTGAGACAAAGCTGTTAGCTTTCACTGACACATGACATAGACCTGCCTGGTGGGAGGAATAGCAGAAAAAAGTGGAGGCAGCATCTTGGTGTGCCCCTGGTGGACTCCAGGCACCTCGCTGCTATTGCGATTAGTACTTCTGAGCACCCTGTACCTGACCTAAGGCTGGAGGTCCACCTGAAGGCAGTCCTCAGCGTTTATTGAGCACTGTGTTGTTTCCCGTGGCTGCGGGAACCGAATGCCTCCTCCCTAAGGCTGCACAAATGTGTTCTCTTGCAGTGCTGGAAGCCAGGAGTCCCAGAACTAGGTGTCAGCAGGTCCGCCATCCTCTACCATCTTCTACAAAGGTATTTCTTACTTTTCCAGCTTCTGGAGGTCTTGCACATTCCTTGGATCCCGATCCCTTTCTCTATCTTCAAAACCCACAGCATGGCATCTTCAATTCTCTCCCTGTGTGTCCAGCTGGGGGTGCAGCTCGGTGGAAGAGCATCGGTCCAGCATTTGCAAGGCCCTGGGTTCTATCCCCAGCACAGGAAAAGAAAAAGAAAAAAATCATTAGCACTCTCTCTCCCCAGCTCCGGCCTTCCTCTCCTCCCCTCCCTTCCCTTTTTCTCCCCACCCTCCTCTGGCTTCTGTCCTCACGTCTCCTTCCAGGGTTCTGGCCTTCCTGCCTCCCTCCCTTTGCTTGTAAGGAGCTCTGACCACATGGAGCCCACCAGGATAATCTGACTCAAAATCTTCAATCACATCTGGGAAGTCCCTTTTGGCAAGTAGGGTAACTCTCCCAGGTCCTGGGGACTACAGTATGGACGTCTTTGTTTTATCTGCCAGAGCACTTACTGGGGACCTAGCACTGAGGGGGAGAACCCTCCAGAACAGCCAGTGAGGCGGATACTCTGATGTTGTCCGTTTTCAAATGATAGATTTTATTCGTTTCCTATTGCTGCTAATTGCCACTAGCATGGTGGGTGCCTTCAGCCATACAAACTCACCATCTCCAGTTCTGTAGGTTGCAAGTCCTACACAGGCCTCTGTGGGCCAAAGTTCAGTACCAGCAGAGTAGCCGGAATTTTTCCCCAGGGACCACTGGCATTCCTTGACTAGAGCCTCCTTCGTGTACAGACCAGCAACCACGGGCCCCATCCTGACATCACGTCACTGAGACCATTCTTCTGCCCCTGCTCCACAGGTAAGGACCCCAGCTGGACAGCACAGGATAATCTCCTTGTCTTAAAGTCAGCTGACCAGGGGCTGGAGTTGTAGCTCAGTGGTACAGTGCCTGGCTAGCACGTGTGAGGCCCTGGGTTGGATCCTTAGCACTATATAAAAATAAATAAAATAAAATAAGAAGGCATTGTGTTGGGCCGGGACTGGGGCTCAGTGGTAGAGCCCTTGCCTGGCATGTATAAGGCACTGGGCTCGATTCTCAGCACCATATATAAATAAATGAATAAAATAAAGGTCCATCAACATCTAAAAATTCTTTTAAAAGGCATTGTGTCTGTCTACAACTAAAAAAAAAGAAGAAGTCAGCTGACTAGCAGTCTTAATCTCATCTGCGACCTTGATTCCCTCTGATCAAATAACCTAACATAGTCCCAGGTTCAGAAGTAGGACCTGACATTTTTGTTTCTAGCTCGTAAGCCAAAGACTCAGAAAGGCTGAACGATTTGCTTGGAGTTTTATGGTAAGAAAATGGCAGAGCCAGGCTCTGGATGGAGGCCATTGGCTGCAGCACTCATGACTTAACCCTTGCACTATGCCTCCCTATGTAGGTACCTGCGACGGCAGTGACTCTGTGGGATGGTGTGGCCAGCTCAAAATTCACACCCATACTGGTTGAAGGCCCTAGAGCGAGGCCATTTGGCCCCAGATGAGAGATGATCCAAAACAAAAGGGAGACACTGGAAGGTGCCAAGATGTCTTCCTTTTAACCGAGATTTCAGGTATTTTAATTCAATCAGCAGCTCTCTTCCTAGATGTCCCTCAACAGTAGGCTCACCCTCCACTGTTTCTTCTTCAATGTCAGCTACCGGTGACACCCTGCCCACTCCCCTCCCTCTCACCCTGCCCACTCCCCTCCCTCTCTAACCCCTTGTCTCACTTTAATTTCCTCGTCAACAGTCATAATTATGTAATTTATTTCGACTCCTGTGCTGGAAGGAATGCTTGGTGAGGGCAGGGAAATGTCTCTTCAGGGCACTGCTGTATTCCCAGGGCCCTCAAGACACGATGTTAGTCTGAAATGAGTTAGTGAATCATTCAGCGAATTCAGCCTCATCAAGGGCCTATTGACAAATGCTATCAACACATGTGCATTAGATAGTGGGGCTCTTGGCATCTTGATGAAGAAAAGTCTTTCCGATGTGGAAGATGGAACTCACGGTATTGTGTGGTCATCAGAATTATAAAGGAAATGTGTTCAAAAGGCCAATTCCCAGTGTTTACCCGCAAAGATTCCTTTTCAAATGATTTGGGGAGGAATCCAGAAGTTAGTCCTTCTAGAGTTCTTCACGTGATGATAATGTGCCTCTTTTGTAGAGTCACAGCTTCTGGAGGCTAAACCAGAGCTTCTGGGACAGAGGTTCTCAGTGTTCACAGAGTTTTGGGAAACTAACGCTGGAGTCCCCGCTCCAGACATTTTGATATAATTAGACTAGGACAAGGCTGGACGTTAGATTTTCATTTCAGTTATTATACCTCTCAGCTTCAGAAACATACTTTTCTTTTTTTGGTACCAGGGATTGATCCCAGGGGTGCTTAACCACTGAGCCACATCCCCAGCCCATTTTATTTTTTATTTTGAGAAAGGGTCTTGCTAGGTTGCTCAGGGTCTCGCTAAGGTGCTGAGGCTAGCTTTGAACTCTCGATCCTCTTGCCTCAGCCTCCCAAGCTGCTGGGATTACAGGCATGCATGGAACACACTTTTCTCTTGTGTGTGTGTGTGTGTGTGTGTGTGTGTGTGTGTGTGTGTGTGTGGTTGGTTGGTTTGTTTGTTTGTATAGTTGGTAATCTTATACTCCCAGACCTGAAAATTGAACGTTTGTATATTATAATGTGATAATTTTGAAGATCAGAGTCTCTCCCTTCTCCAGGGTTTGTTGAATTTGATTATTGAAGGTTGTAATGATCTGTTTTAGTTTTAATTTTTGGTACCAGGGATTGACCAAGAGCACTTAACCACTAAGCTATATCCCCAGCCCTTTTTACATTTTGTATTTTGAGGCAGGATCTCACTACATTGCTTATAGCTTCACTAAGTTGCTGAGACTGTCTTCAAACCTGAAATCCACCTGCCTCAGGCTTCCAAGCCACTGGGATTACAGGTATGCGCCACCATGCCCAGCGAGTCCTCTGTTTCTTAATGACTCTTATAAACTATTTTAGGAAAATGCCGCAGTCCGGCTGCAGCAAAATAACCCGGGGGTGACGAACAACTTGTGTAGATTGATACAGCAGGAGTGGGAGCCGTTTATTGTAGGACAGGAGGGGTATAGATACATTCCACACAGCTTATCTTGATTGACATAAACTAGATACAGCAGTCAACCAATCAGGAATCTCCACACTTAATGGCTCGCTGGCGTCACTTCACAAACCACTCCCTCTGCAAAATGCCAGGCTCCATCCTGACTTGTTTACAGACTCTAACAGGAAAAGACTGTATTCCTTGTCAAATGTGGTCACTGAATCTCTGTTCCTTTAGTTTATGTTTGATTAGTATTTTGACAGGGATTTCCCTGAAAACAAATGAAAGATGACAAAATCAAACACACCTCCCTCAGTCTTTGCAGACCGGCTCTGTGCTGAGGTCCTCTTTCAACACGAGGCCGGGCGGATTTACAGCTCTACCTTAGCCTTCATTTCCCACAGAGCTGCTTTTAAGTTGCCTTTTTATTTTATCTTATTTTTATTTTGTTGGTGCTGGGGATTGAACCCAGGGCCTCTTGTGCATGCTAGGAAGGCATTCTACCAACTGGATAAATCCCCAGCCCTGCTTTTTCTTGATTCAGAATCCACTTGGTTGCTATAAACCTTTGATGGTTTTCCAGAGTTCTGACACAGTTGGTTCTGACAGTTTCTAATGTTTCTTGTGGAGGAACTTGAAAAGCCTATTTGCCATTTTGTTCCTGGAGTCATTGAACTTTAAAAAAAAAATAGTTCTTAGTTGTAGATGAACATAATACCTTTATTTTATTTATTTATTTATTTTTTATGTGGTTCTGAGGATCCAACCTAGTGCCTCACACATGCTAGGCCCGCACTCTGCCGCTCAGCTACACCCCCAGCCCCGCGCACGCGCGGGTTGAACTTTTAAGAGCTTCCCTGGGACTCTCACGGGAGGCAAAGGTTGACACCCGCTGCTCTGGAGTGAAACCTTGGCATCACTCCTTTCAACAAGAACCTCAAGTGATTCTGCTGTAGCCAATCTCATTTTGAGAGACTGCAGATTGATTAAACCCTGGGTCTGACCACACTGAGTCCACCTTCCCTGGACTTGTGTTTGAATTCTCTCTCTCAACTTCCTCCAGCTCCTGGGAGCTGAGCTGGATGAGAAAGGTCAACCTCGTGTGAATGGCTCTGCATCTCTGTGATGGGTTCCATGGAGACACCTAGTGGTGTTTTTGTTTGAAGTACCAAAGATTAAACCCAGGGGTGCTTAGCCATTTCCCCAGCCCCCCCCCCCCCACACCACCACCACCACTTTTAAAATTAGTTTTTTATTTTTTATTTTAAGACAGGGTCTCACTAAGTTGCTTAGGGACTCACTAAATTGCTGAGGCTGGCTTTGAACTTGTGATCCTCCTGCCTCAGCCTCCCAAGTGGCTGAGATTACAGGTGTGGAGTTGTTTTACTTGAGGTTAACCAGAGGAATGGTTAACCTCAAGTATGGCTCCCCTTTGCTTTACAAAGGAATCAAAACAGAAATAAAGCAAGGAATCCAGGAGGCACCAGATTCCTGCCCCTGAGTTTCACAGTTCAGTGGAAGTTTTTTCGATGTAAATCTCTGTTGGCACCTGGCATAGAGTCTGCCCCCCAACCTGAGCTAAAATCCCCTGAAGTCTTCAACCCTTCAAGGCTACAAAGCTTGCAGGTAAATACCCGGTGCAACTAAACTCCAGGGTTTGCCCCTCACAGAGACCATGAGCTGGAAGAGGAAGTAGTTCTGGGATGACCAAGAGGTTTCTTCTCCTCTCACCATGTATGATCATCAACAGGTTTTAATTATAGGATTCTCGGTTTCCTCACTTGTATTTGAGAGTAACAACTGCCCTTGATTCCTATTCTTGATATGGAAGGTAAACACAATGTATTGTCTAATGACAAAGTCTTAAAAATCTTAACAAATGTGTGATTTGATCCTGTTTTGTTTAGAATTCTCTCTATACCTTGACACATGGATTTATCTGTGTCTGAGTCTATGTGTGAGTGTCGATTTCTGGAGGTGGGCGTAGAGATCGGCCAGAATGATGTTGACCAGAGAGGTAGCAGGTTTGAGGGCCATTTTTGTTGTCCCTTTTGCATCTTTCTAACTGGTTTCTGATGTCCATGTATCATTTCTGCAAAAGAAAGCTGGACTCTGGGGTCAAGAGGGCTTATCAAGTGCATCTATTCATCTTTTCTCTTTCCAAATATCCTACTGACAGGACAAAACAAGCATTTCAAAAATCTAATTAAAGCTATCAAAATAATAGCTACCTCTTAGAATTATAAGGTTTGAAATCTGGCACATAGTGCTTATCATTGTCTGCATTCCCTACCCACTTCTAACTCCAAAAAAGAGTATTATTACAGATGTTTTTAACCTCTCTTGCGCCATGGACTCCTTGCAATCGTGTAGAGCCTCAGAGCCTCTTTTTCAGCATCCTTTTGTGTGTGGTGCTGGGGATTGAACCCAGGGCCTTGCACATGCTAAGCAAGCCCTCTACATTGAGCCACACCCTCAGCTCTCAGAATACTGTTTATTGATGATTGACTGAATGATTCTTGGGATTGAACCCAGAAGTACTTTCCCACTGAGCTAAGGCCCCAGCCCTTTTGATTTTTTATTTTGAGACAGAATCTCACTGTATTGCTTAGGGCTGGCCTTGAACTTGTGATCCCTCCTGCCTCAGCCTCCCAAGTCACTGTATCATAGGTATGCACCACCATGCCTGGCTATCATGATATTCCTAAATGATTAAAGTTCCATACATAGGGTTATAAAATATATTTTATAGATATACTCCAAGTGATGTAATTTTTTTTTACTTTATGATGGTATGAAAATAATAAGCATTCAGTAAAAGCCATACTTTGAATTTTAATCTTTTCCCAGGTTAGTGTTATATGGCATGATATTCTCCCTCTATGCTGGGCAAGATCAACAAACTGCAGCTCCTAGACAGCCAGCCAATCAGAAGGGGAAACATCTGATCTTCTACAGTGTACTGTGTTGCTAAGTAAGATATTCAATAGGTTAGGTGCATTAAATGCATTTTTTAAAAAAAAAATAGTTATAGATGAACACAATACCTTTTATTTTATTTATTCATTTATATGTGGTACTGAGAATTGAACCCAGTACTTCACATATGCTAGGTAAGCACTCTACCACTGAGCCACATCCCCAGCCCATTAAATGAATTTTTGACTTACGATAATTTCAACGTACAATTGGTCTATTTTGATAGAATCCCATTGTAAGTTGAGGAATCTGTGTATACTGAAATGCAGTCATCAAAATATTTAAGAAGTTTGTCATAGAGTAACATATTCCAGCCCCAATGCTTCTATATTATAAGATTTAGCAGCATGTTTGTTAAGAATCATAATTTCAGAGTCATAAAGAGCATAAATGTCATATCTTGAAATAAATTCCACAAAAGCAATGTGATAGAAAAACACATGATTTCTATTGGTGATGAAGTTGCAGGTACTTAATTACTTCTATTACTCATGATCAAAGGAAATGCTACATTTCAGATGAACTTTCTGAAAATAAAGACTATATTTCCCACCCAGCTTCATGAACCTCTTAATTTAATATGTGTTTCCGTGGATCTTTGCCTAAGTCTGTTTATCTTTTTGGTTTTTTCCTCACTTATTCCAGGATTTCCCCAGGTGTATGATGATTCTTGTTTATCTGTTCATATTGAAGGACGGCATGTAGACCAATGCTCTTGGAGCATATGAGGAGGGCTCATTGATCATGAACTTTGGGTGCCTATGCATCAGGAACTCCCAGTACCAGGATCTTTAAGTCTTCCTTCTGATCTGGTTAAATTCTCCAGAAGACTCTCTGGACATTTTTTTTTTTTTAGTTGAAGATGGACACAATACCTTTATTATTTTTTATCATTTTATCATTGGTGCTGAGGATCAAACCCAGGGCCTCACACGTGCTAGGCAAGTGTTCTACCACTGAGCCACAAGCCCAGCTCTCTCTGTACCCTTTTTAGGAGAGCACAATCCTCCCTGGGAAAGTATAACCCTGTGCAGTCGCTCTCTCCCTCCCCAGAAGTCTCAGTATCTGTTCAGGGACCATCCAGGGCCAGCGTTTGGAATGTAGGCTGGAAAAGAAGCCTGAGAGATGAGGCTGCGGGGACCTCTCAGCCTCCACCTGTGAGCCTTCCCCCCTCCTTTTGCAGCATGTGCTGCCTTTACACTCCTTCTGTCACTTGCTCTGTAGGCTATCAATATCGCAGCCTCCACCTACATGTAGCTGCTGAAATTTAAATAGAATAAGCTTTGGGCTCCTCAGTAGCACTAGTCACATTTCCAGTGCTCAGTGGCCACCCGAAAGCTGAGTCTGGCTGCTGTATTTTCATCGTTGCAGAAAGTCCTATTGAACTTTCTAGAGCAGGGATTGGCAAATTATTTTCCATGAAGGGACACAGTCAGTTTCGGGGGCTTTTCATGCTACGTGGTCTGCACCACATCTACTCAACTCTGTCACTGTAGCATGAAATTCAGGAACACAAGTTGGAATATGTGGCTGTGTTCCAATAAAATTTTATTTATGTACATAGAAATTTTCACATCATAAAATATTCTCCTTTTGAATTTTTTTACAACCATTTAAGAGTATAAGACTGTCCTTAGCTTATAGGCTGCATGTAAACAGGCAATGGACTTAATCGAGTCTATGGACCATAGTTTGCTAACCCCTGTCTTGGTGAATTGCCATTTTAAGGAATCCCTGATCCAGGCGAAGTGTTACACATCTGTAATCCCAGCGGCTCAGGAGGCTGAAACAGAAGGACAGCAATTTCAAAGCCAGCCTCAGCAATGGCAAGGTGATAAGCAACTCACTGAGACCCTGTCTCTAAATAAAATACAAAATAGGGCTGGGGTGTGGCTCAGTAGTAGAGTGCCCCTGGGTTCAGTCCCCAGTACCCCCCCACCTCAAAAAAAGAGTAGCTGTATGTTCTGTATGTTATTTTAGTAAGTGCAGAAAGAAAGCAGAGGCTAAGATGTGCATTTTAGATGTTTTTTTCTAAGCTAGAAGTCTTATCATCTGTTCAGGGCCTATCCCCTCTGCACTTTAGAATCCATGGGCATAGAGTCCCATCTTTCCTCTTCACCCTTCTCCACCGAGCGCCCAGCACATCCTTGACAACTACTAGACTTAGCGGACAGCGCTGGGAGAGCAAGTGCTCATCAAGCCACCTTCAATGTAAAAATTGACTTTTCATTTAGATCCGCTTTCAGGAAAGAATGTGCAGCTCATGCTGATGAGGCTATTCCAGTCTACTTAACAATTATATTTTCTTTTTGTTATCATCGAACATATTGACATTCTGACTTTCCATTTTTGTCCCCGGAGCTTGATAAATGTAATCCCACCTCTGAGAGAAGACATCAGCTTCTAAGTCTGTGTAGAATCAAACAAATCTTGGTGACAGAAGTGTAAGTCACAACTGAATTTGATAAGAATTCTCGTGAAGAGAGGGGAAGCTATGCAAAGGATATCAATACTTGGAGAATTTTGAATGCTGTGTTGAAATCACCCTCAGCAAGATAAGGAGGAGAAGGTCATGCAGAATGTCAAGATTGCCATGACCGTCACAAGAGCATTGTTGGGGACTGTTCTGATGGGGCAAAAGCCAGCGAGGAGATTAAAACTGTCCATGTCCTGAGGAGTGGTTACCTGGGGGGTCACTAACTTGGGAAGGGCGTGAGAAAGCCTCTTGGGGTACTGGGAATACTTCTTAGCTTGATCTGGCCATAGTTTCACAGGTACACACATGTGAACAGTTTCATTTAGCTGTAGTTACAAGACATGGCACTTCGCCATGTATAATTTATTTCTTAATTCAGAAAAAGAGGAAAATTTATTAAAGAAATGCAAATCAAAAGCACAATGAGCTACCAACTCACACTTATTAGGAATAACCACTACAAAAACCTAAATAAATAAATCACGTGTGGCCGAGAATACAGAAAAGTTGGAGCCCTGGGGCACTTTGTTGGAAATGTAAAATGATCCAGCCCCTGTGGAAAACAGAGTGGCAGCTCCTTGAAAAATTAAAGGTAGAATTACCATGTAATCCAGCCATTCCACTTCTGGGTCTGTTTCTCAAAAGAATCACAAACAAGAGTTTTGAAGACAGAGGTGTGTGTCTGAGTTCCCAGCAGCATTAGTCACAATAGCCCAAAGTGAAGCAGCCCAAGTGTCCGTGGAGGGATGAATGAATGAACAGAGAGACCTGTACCCACTGTGGAACCCCACTCAGCCTTTAGAAGGGCGGAAACTCTACAGTGGCACAGCAGGAGTGACCCTGAGGACACCACGCTGAGTGAGAGAAGCTGATCACAAGCAGACCAAGGCCTCACGACTCCATGTATGTGGGGTACATAGAAGAGTCACATGGGAAGAGGGACGCGGGGAGGTGTTATCTAAAAGGAAGAGGATTTCAGTTTCCCAAGATAAAAGGTCTTTGAGTGAACGGTGATGATGGTAGGACAACAGTTTGAAAGTACTCAACACCACTGAACTTTGCATTTAGAAACAAAGACTGCCAGGTGCTGTGGCGCAGGCCTGTAATCCCAGCGGCTCAGGAGGCTGAGGAGGAGGATAGAGAGTTCAAAGCCAGCCTCAGCAACTTAGCAGGCCTTAAGCAACTCAGTGAGACCCTGTCTCTATCTAAATAAAATATTAAAAAGGGCTGGGGATGTGGCTCAGTGGTCAAGTGCTCCTGGGTTTAATCCCCAATATCAAAATAAATAAATGAATCTAAGAAATAAAAAAAATAAGATCAGCGAAGATGGTAAAATCTATGTGTATCTGATGATAATTTTTCAAAAATAAGAAACAAAAAATGCATATTTTTTCTGATTATTGCAGCTAGTGATGCCTTCCCCATGATTAATAACTTATAATGAGAAGACATTTGGCTTTCTAAGAGATATAACTATGAGACTACACAGGTTTTATACGTATGTATGTCATCTTTAAAACCTAAGACTTGTAACAGTTTAAATTATAAAATATGTTTGTTAAAGAAAATTTTTCATTTAAGTTGTAAGAAAGCAGAGACCAACCAATTTTGTGTTGTTATTTTTGTCCAGTAATGTGCCAATTTTCCTCTGGGCTGAGGGCATTTCTGAATACACAGTCATGCTGGGACCCCACAGTGGTTGGTACTTCAAGGTGTAAGCTGTCTTTGGTAGATCTGACCCAACCAAATCTGCAAGCTTTGTTTCTCCCATGCCTGCAGGACTAGAGCTGGGCTTGAGTAAGTACACTGTAGTAAGAAAGTCCAACCTGAAAGGTGTCGTGGGAAATAATCAGGCGGACCTAGCAAGCCACACCCCTCTACCCTGGTGAACGTCTCTATCTACAGTAAATGTGCACTACTTCTTAAAAAAAAAAATTTATATATATATATCTTTTAGTTGTAGTTGGACATATTACCTTTATTTTATTTATTTATTTTATGTGGTGCTGAGGATCAAACCCAGGGCCTCGCACATGCTAAGTGAGTGCTCTGCTGCTGAGCCCACAGCCCTGTGCATTACTTCTTTAATAAGAAAAACAAGTTCAGACACTTACAAAATACAATGTACCATTGACCATCCTTAGTATTTTACAAACATTAATTTACTTCACCTTCATTAACAACCAACTCTATAAGGTAGATGAGAATATTGTCACTAACTCAGCCCACAGATGAGGAAACTGAGGCACAGAGCAATTAAGCAGCCAGCTCAAGGTGAGCTTGTAAGTGGCAGAGCTGGGACTCAAACCCAGGCAGTCAGCTCCGGAACCTGGGCCCTCAACAGTGTGCTGCCTCCAAGTCAGGGTGGATGCATTTCTTGTTGGGGAATGTCTTAGTTCCTTTGCCCTGCTATAACAAAATGCCCAAGACAAGGCAATTTTTAAAGAACAGAAATATTTATTTTCTCACAGTTCTGGAGATGAGGAGTTCAAGATCAAGGTGCTGGCAGATTTGGTGTCTAATGAGGGCTGCTCTGTTTCCAGATGGCACCTTCTTGCTGAGGCTCCTGGTGAGGTGACCAAAAGGATAAATACTGTGTCCCCATTTAGCATAAGAAATGGAAGGGTAAACAGGACCCTGCTAGTTTCCTCAGGCCCTTTTTCCAAAGTACTAATCCCATTCACAGGGGCCGGGCCTAACCCTCCTAAAAGGGCTGGCCTCTTAGTTCTGCCACGTTGGGTCCTAGGTCCCAACATGGACTTTGAGGGGACACATCCACTCTAACCACAGCAAGAGCACAGTCTTTTGTATCTCATTTCTCCTCTTTCTCCTCCCGGCCCCGGCCCCATCTTTACTCCAGTTTTGAGGATAAATTCGACAGTTTTGATTTGGATTGGTCAGATCACACATTATAAATTGGTTTTGGTGCCGTTTTAAAGAAAGTTACGTCCATAACGGTGGTTTCCAGGCTTTCAGATTTTCCATATGGATAATTCTTTGTTTTAAAGTGTTGGTCAAAGACTTTTTCTTCTAGTCACGACAACTAATAGAAGCTGGATTTAACCTTTCTTAGACAATTAGGAAAATAGGCAAAATTATATAAAATAAGGATTTTCATGTGCAATCATAGGCTGCAGAAAGTTTCAGCTAACAATGGGCCACACATACAACAGCGGTCCCATGAGATTATGTCATCTAGTGACATTGTAGCCGTCTTCGTTTGTGCTTAAGTATATTCTATGATGTTGTCACAACAAAATCGCCAAATGACACATCCTCAGAACCTGTTCCTGTCAATAAGCCTCACGGGACTGTATTGGACAACAGGCAATGCAGAACGATGGTCCTTGGGAGAAAGGAAACAGCAACAGAAGCCTGATGATGACCCCTTACTGCATGGAGACGATTTTCAGGATGTAGCTCAGGAAAGGGAAACCCAAACAGACCCCAGGGAAGCCAGGGTGGCTGAAATTTACCAAAGGAGAACTGGAGGGGAGGGTTGGGAGATCTCTACTTCAAAGACCTCCCAGGGGTCCTGGGGAGTCTCTGGCTGAGTCATGATCTGCTCAACATGACAAAAACAAACAAACAAACAAACTACTCAAGACCAAGGGGGAGACCTCTGGAAAGGAATAGGCTAGAGAATTTCTAGAGCTCATTCAGTATCAAGAAAAGTCTACGATTCCATCAGGGCAAAATGGAAACCCTTCTTAGTTCAGTAGGCATCAAGGAGAGTCCCCGTAAGGGGTCTTACCTTAGTCATGAAGCTAAATTAGGCTTAGATTAAAGGCTATTCTGAATCTGCCTTTAAGAAACTTAAAAGGAATCCGGAAGCAGGTCCAAATGATCCCAAGTAATTTAACTATGTCCCCAACCAAGCCCATGCTATGTAAAAGAACACAACAGCATCCAGCACCCCACAGCACAAACTTACACAATGTCCTGTGCTACGGGCTGAATTCTGCCCCCTCCAAATTCATCTCTGGAAGCCCTAAGTCCCAGTGTGATGGAGACAGGGCCTCTGGAGGTAATTAAATTACAAGAATGGAGCCCTCGTGATGGGATTGATGCCCTTGGGGGAAGAGGCATTCGACAGATTCTTTTTCTCTCCTTGCTATGTGAGGAAGCAGACAAGAGATGGCAAGAAGCAACCATCCTGGCCCCTAATCTTAGACTTCAGCCTTCAGAACTGTGAAAAGCTGTTAAGCCACAAAAAACCACAGAATTTTGTCACTGCCACTTGAATTAAGACAACGAATGTGTCCCCTCCTACTTCACGACTTTCCACCTTCCAGTCTGCCCCACATCAGTTCCTACAATCATAGGTTCTCTGGTTAAGTACTATAGTGCCTGTTTTTATGCCATAAATCCACCAGAGGTTGAGAAAAATGATGAAAGCTCTTTGAAGGTATTATGTGCTGAACAGATTTAACAAACACGTACTGAGCACCTCCAATCTGCCGTGAACTCCGTTATATTTTTACTGCCAATTGTCAACTGAAGAACCTGGGCCCTCACGAGCATACGTGACCTGCTCTAGGATTCCATTTATGTCAAGTTTTAAAGAAACGTGGAACTCATTAGCAGTGTTCGAAGAAAATAATGAGTGACCTTTGGGAGAAAGGATGGGAGTGAAAGGAAGGGAGCCCAGGGCGACTGGACCCTGAGAATGAAGGACCTCTTCCTTGGAGGGAGGCGATCTGTGTGTGTTCACTCTGCGATAATTCACCCCGTCGTGTGCTTGTGACTCACGCCTTTCTCTCTACGATACTTTACATAGAATATGCATTAAAATTCCCCAAACATGAGATACTGCGAAAAGGCAAACTTTAAGAAATGGCTGAAAAGTTGGAAAAAGTCCTCCCCATACAGAACAAAAGAAAGTGGAAAAAACAAAGAGATGAAACAAAAGAAAACGAGTTAGGAGACTTTGATGTCCTTTTCCATAGATTTAAAAAAGATTCATTTATAAAGGAAAAAGAATCAGATCAGCATCAGGTTTCTCACCAGAAGTAAAAAGTCAGACACCATGAGGGCACTGTTTGGAAAGCTCTGAAAGAGATTTTTATTCTACAATTCTATTCCCAGACAAATATAAGGGTGAGGGTAAAATAAAGACATCTGCAGAGTTCCCAGGACAGAGGAAGGATATCTTTTAAAATAATCTGTTGATTTTATTTAAAGTAAGGACAACACATGAAAGTATTAGTTGTAGTTGCAGGACAGCGTTATAATGGGAAATGCATCCATAAGAATATAATTGGCTGCCGTGATAAGTAACTCAAACTCTCAGAGTCTTCAGACCACAAAGATGGATGTCTCCCACTTACTACATGTTGAGGAACATTAGTGGGGGCTCTGCTGTTCCAGGACCCAGGCTGACAGAGGTGCCACCATGTGTGATGCTTGCAGGTGCTGTATGAGTGTATGGGGCTCACACCTGCCATTTAATGCTACAGCCCAGAAGTCACAAAGATCCCTTCCCCCACATCCATTGGCCAGAATCAGACACATGGCTATCCTCAATTTAAAAAGGTAGGGAAATGCAATCCTCCATTCATCCCAAAGGAGAGGAAAATTAAACAGGAGGGAAGCTTTGAAATATTTACCACATTCTTAAAAAAAATGACAATTAAAAAATACATAAGTGAGGCTGTTGAAAGGTAGAGAATAGAAGAGGGTAGAAAAGATAGAGAGAAAAGTAACACTATGCATACCCACATCTTAGAAAATGAGATGTCCGCAGACATTGCCCAAGCAGTAGCATAAGAAATTAGAGTTTATGTTTACTGAATTTATGAGATCAAGGAAACAACAAATAAGTATGTAAATACTAAACAGTTGGAGATGGAGGAAGCAAAGAGTGTAAGTAAATGTCACAGCAGGTAGTCAGAGTGCCCAGCAGTTTGTCTTAGTCTGTTCAGGCTGCTGTAACAAAATACCACAAGCTGGGTACAGTTCTGGAGACGGAAAGTCCCAGATCAGGGTGCCAGCAGAGCCGGTGTCTGCTGAAGGCCCACTTTCTGGTTTATAGATGCCACCTTGGCCTGTGTCCTCACATGGTGGAAGGGAAAGGCGATCAAGGGCAAGAGCCCCTGATCTCTGAAGGCCCTGAAGGGCCTGATCCCACTCACAATGGGTTAGCGCAAAATGGGAACTTCAGCGGTTTAAGAGCTGACAGGCTGTGTTTTTGCATGCCGACACACAGCAGCTCTGCTTGTTGACATTTAACCCTAGAGGCTTACGGCGGCTCACAGGTACCATAGATGACCACAGTAGCAGAAGAAGGAGACAAAGCCAGGGACAGAACAATCCCCTTTAGGCTTAGTCCCTAAGCTGTATGAGCTAAGAGTCCCTAGGCTCTTGACAAGCTTGCACCCATGTAAGGGATGTAGAATGCACCCCCTTAATAGAAGTGCACCAACTCCCTTGCCTCGATGTGCCCAAAACTCACTTATGTATAAAAGCAAAAGCTCTGCTGTGTTCGGGGCTCAGAATTTGGGAATTATCCCTCTGGGTTGTGGCACCACCAATAAAGTGTTGCTTCCAGATCTGGGCGTCCTCACCCTCACTTCCTGCTACAACAAGGGCTCCACCTTCATGGCCCAATCACTTCCCAAAGGGCCCGTCCCCTAAACACCACGGCCTTGGGGGGTTTCAACATATGAACGTGAGGGGCACAGACTTTCACACTATTGGCACTATTGTTTCTATCAAAGAAAAAATAATCAAAATTATTAAGGGAGGTGACTTGAGGAATCCGGCGAGTTTGTTTTTCATGGTAAACCCCTCTGTGCTGTTTTATATGTTATGATGTCTGTGAAATGTTTAACCATTGTTTCAACTAATGTATCCTTTGTGGTCCCACCTGCAAGCCTGGCCACACTGGGCAAGTTGTCATCACTTCAATTACCTGAGCTTCAGTTTCCTCGTCCACCAAGTGGCTGAACTGTCCACCTCCCTCACATATGGCGGGAGCCTGGCACAGCGCCTGGCACAAGGCACATGCTGGCTAGATGGACGACACCCAAGCCCATGTCAGGTCCACTCTGTGTATGACAGATCTGGGCCCTGAGAGTCCTGATGGAGAGGCAGCGACCTTAGATTCTCAGAGACCATCTGACCTAGTGCTTATGTGACAGCTGAGCCTGTGTGGCCCAGTCTTGTCCTGGGCTACAGGAGGAATCCATCTGCAAGACCAGGCCTGGAACTGGCTCCTGGTTTCCAGCCCAGGGCCCTGCTGGCCACCCCTGTGCTCTCTGAATCATCAACTGCTTTTGGCTCGGGACAGAGTGAAAAGAGAGTGGGCTGGGAAGAACTGAAACGTTCCCTCCTGTGCAAATGGTTTCTCTCTGTGCTGGCAAGTCCAGGGTGTTCAGACAAAGGTCAGGAGCATGTGCTTTCCGTGATATCCTGGGGGAGAGAATGTGACCCAGCTGAGGGTGCAGGTGAGGAAGAGGGAGCCGGAAGGAGCTTGGCCAACTTGGATATCTGAAAGGGCGCCTTTTTATTACAGGAAGTGGTTGTTTGGGGGGGCACAGAAACCAACTCTGTTTTTCTATCAAAACCAGCGGAAATATAATCAGGAAAATTAAGAAGTCATTGAACAGACTGATGATGTGGCCCAGGCCACGCTCTATCCAGCCCTGTCCTCTCCCCAGCCTCAGCTTCTCCTTCCTCTCACCCACCTGAGCTTTGCCAGCTGGTCCCCCCACCCAGCTGCTCCTTTGCTGACCTGCTTCAGTCCTCCTCTAGGACTCCTGCCCTGCAGCCACCACGTCTTTCCGCCTCTGCACTTATCAAGGTGTCAAAATCGCCCCTGCCTACCTGTCTCTCCTAGTGGACTGGAGGTCATGTCCTGGACCCTCAGCCTCAGGTCTGGAATTCGGACCAAATAGTGCTTTTCTTGGCCTGGACTATTTAGGCCCATGCAGTCTTTTAAAATATTTGCATTCATCACTGACAACTAAAAATCAAGAAATCATAATTTCTGGCTTCTCTTGACACACCGGAAACCAGGTACCTGGATCCACTTCTCCTCCTTCAGAGCCGCAGTCCCCTTCGGATAGAGGATTCCGTCTCCATTTATCCACAGTCCTCCGGTGCTTTTTTGTCTCTCTGGCCTGAAGGCCAGAGGGAGCCATTTGCCAACGCCCTTGCAGTATCATTTTTCTTCGAGTGGATCAAAGAAGAAGGTGAAATATTTCTTCTACCCCTGCTCCTCCGTCACACCTGCGCATTTCCCTCCTTCACATTCCCAGACTCCACCTGAGCTTTCACCCTCCCCCAGGCCGGGAACACCTGAAGACAGGTATGGGGCACCTTGTTCATCTCTGTGGCCCCACAGCCAGCACCAGGCCTGTTGGGAGAATGAGCACAACTCTTCTTACTGCAAAATGAGCTCTTTACAAATCTTTCATCTCCTTTCGATAAAGGAGAAGAACTGTCCAGTCAACAAGTGCTTACTGGGCTTAGCTCAGAGATACAGCACTTGCCCAGCCTATGTGAAGCCCTGGGTTTGATCTCCAGCAGCTCAAAACTTTTTTTTTTTTTTTTTACCAACTTTGTACCCATTTTTCATCCTTAGTGTAGCCCTCAATCAAACCACTCCCTGGATGTGATTTCAAGTTCTGACCAAACCTTGCTCTTAGCGTTTACAAAAGATCGTGAAGATCCGTTTATTGGTGGTGTTGGTATTAATATTAGAAATAAGTAGTTATCATTGATCAAGGGTGTCCCCGTGCCAGAAACTTTATGTTATTTATGGGTTCAAGCTCTACAGCCACCCCATGGAGTATCGGCAGTCCTCACTGAAGGCAAGACTGTCCGAAGGCATACGGGATAAACCAAAACAGCACAGCAGCTGATTTTTAAGTGACTCAAGGCAAAATTTGCTAACTGAAAAGTAAGATCTAGCATTCATTAAACCATAGCCACGTAGTTCTAAGAATTTTACCTGTATGAGCTCCTTCAGTCCTCTAGATGATATTTTAAGGAAAGAACTAATAATTTCCATTTTGCTGCTGGGGACATTCGAGTCCTGAGATTTCAACAATTTTACTGTGATCATCAGCAAAGCCATCTCTCTCTCTCTCTTACTTCCCAGCTTCTGCACCCACTCCCTGCGATGAAGGGAATGATCTCCTTCCTGAGACTTCCTGGAGAGCCATTCCCACAGGGGAGGACAATGCCCCACAGGTTCGCCCCCAGCCACCGGCAGCCAGGACGTGAGCATGTGACCCAGCTCTGCCCGTCTGGCGCATCTGCCTCGGGCTGGGATTGAAAACTAACGGGGAAATGTTCTCTGGCAGGCATGGTGGGCCAGCACAGCCAACTTCCCGTGACAACAGTGGCAGTGGGGCGACAGGCAGCACTGGGTATCTGGAATTGGGGTCAGCAATGTTCCCAAGCCGATTCAGCTGCGTTCATGAAAAGTGGACCGTTTCATTCTTTTTTTTTTTTTCTAAGTTTTTTGGGGCTTTGTTTTGTTTTGTTTTTGTGTGTGTGTTTGTTTTGGTACCAGGGGTTGAATCCGGGGGCACCTAACCACTAAGACACATCCCCTTTTTATTTTTGTCAGAGTCCTGCTAAGTTGCTTAGGGCCTCACTAAGTTGCTGAAGCCTCGATTTAACTTGTGATCCTTCTGCCTCAGCCTCCCAAGCCGCTGGGATGACAGGTGTGCACCACCACGCCCAGCTCTGGACACCATTTCCGACTGCTCAGCCTCTGAATCTCCAGTGACTCCATAGTCTATTCCACATCCTTTAAACAAATTCCTTTCTGCCCTACTCTTTCAGTTGTGTTTCTGTGTTTATTGACTGTGGTGGCAAACTTGGGATTTCAACCTGACCAGTCTGTCTCCTAGCATTTACATTTCAACCAGTCTGCTATGTTCCCCCTGGAAGTGTTCTCCAGCTTCAGGCACAGTTGGATCTAGGTCCTTAAGTGACGTCAGTGGGCTGCTCCATTGTTTCCTCATCTCTCCTCTCCTGTGTACTGGCTCCACTTTTAGCCACACTCCTTGCTCATATAGGCAAGATGACCACCAGAAGCTCCAGGCTTATATATGCAGTAGCTCTGAGCCCTCACAGAGAAAGACACTTCTCTTACCATATAGTTTCAGGAAAAGTCTTAGACTTAACTCCTGCTGACCCAGGTCAAATTATGGACATCTGTGCAGTGGACTCAATGAATTGGCTAGGCCTCAGTCACAGATCCACATGGTACTCAAAGTGGGTCTCATGCAATGGGACGGAGCAGTTCTCCATAGGAAATCAGAAGGAAATGCTGGGCAGGCAAAAACAAAAGGTATCTCCTACATCCCTACTTCTAAAGAGGAGGCAAATCAGGCTCAGAAAGCCTGGGTAATCTGCTCAGAGTTAGAAAATGAGAAGTTAGAATTTGAAGGCCCTCAGACACGGATAGCTCAGCTTTCTTATTGCTTTTCCCATTTGGTTTGCAAAATTCTTCTAGATTTTATTTTCTTCCCCCACTTCCCTGATCTAAATGCTATGAAAGAATTTAAAATTTATAGAGTTATAAGGAAAAAGAAAAATCCTTTGAAATCTCATCACCATATGACGAGTGCTGTTGGTTAACATTTCGTGGGCATCTTTCATGCATGTCTATGCACATGGGCAACAGAAGCAACATTTACATAAATCAAAACACACAGTAACATCTTCCAATCACAGATGCCCTTCCTTAATGTGATTTTCCCCCTTGGCCCTTTCATTATCCTTTGCCGCCCTCCACTAACCTCCCTAACATACTCCTCACCTTCTGGCTCAAATAATCCAGTTGACAACTGAGTGTGTTTTTGCAGACTTTGCTCCAAGCCAATATAATCACACACACACACACACACACACACACACACACACACACACACCATAGAGAAATTCTGCTCTTACTTCTTACAATTTTTTTTAAATCTCCTTTAACTCTGATGTCATTTTCCGTTCACTGATGTAATTTGTATTGTTGTTTTTTATACCAGGATTGAACCCAGGGCTTTCAACCACTGAGCCACACCCCCAGCCCTTTTTATTTTTTATTTTGAGATAGGGTCTCACTAAGTTGCATAAAGCCTCACTAAGTGGCTGAGGCTGACTTTGAACTTGCAATCCTCCTGCCTCAGCCTCGCAAGCTCCTAGTATTGCAGGCATGCACCTCCTTGCCCAGCTTCATAATAAGTATTTTAAAGGACACTAATTGTGGCATTTTGGGTCCCAAAGAGTGATTGTCAAGAGATCTTATTCATAGAAGGAGCCCCCCCTTTTTTTGTGCTGCTGGGGATTGAACCCAGGACCTTGTGCATGCAAGGCAAGCACTCTACCCACGAGCTCTACCTCCAGCCTAAGGAGCCCTTCTTGACACCCCTAAAATTGCTTTGCTGAGGTCACCTTCAGGTGGGCTCATCCCCCACAGTTCTGGAGCGGGTGTAAGAAGGCTGAGGGGGGACACTCTATCCTCGTCATAGATACAGAGTGCCAGACCCTGGTCTCCCGGTGTCCAGGTGTGCTTGCTGGCCTGTGTGTGATGCCCAAGGGCCTGCAAAGTCACCTCTTTCTGGAGCTTCTAATCCAGGCCAGCTCACCCCTCCCCCCAGCCCTTCAACACCTTCTCCATTTCCCTTTATGGATTTTTTTCTCCTTCTTCCTCCTGCTCGGGGATTTTAACCAGTCTAGGGACCAGTTGCCTGCCCTCAGATCAAAAGCCCTGGAGAGGGCTGCGGGTGGCCTCTGGGATGCACTTCAGCGGCTCCTGCAGACAGACCATTTTCTTCCTGACTCAGTTTCACTCAAATTAAGCCCCTTTCGCTTTTGAGAGCGTGAGTTGGCACCAATGCAGAACCAGAATAAATCGGTGGCTAAAACCTCTTATTCATCTCTCAAAGGTCCAGCTCCCCAGCAGGAACTTGGAATTTTTTGTTTGTTTGTTTGCTTCCTACTTTTGTTCCTTGGTCACCATCACATTTTAGAAGGGATTTGAAGCTGCTCTGTGGCTGGAGTTAAGTGCTTAGTAAAGTATTTGTTGAGGAAGGGATGGAAGAGTAAAATGATGAAACAGTCAGCGCTTGGTGAATGGTTAATGCGCCTGAAACTGACCAAAAATTGTTACTGAGCAGAGGCAGAACTACAGTGTTGTCCACTGGCGCCACCTTCTGGAAACAAGTTAGAATAACAGGTCCGTTTCTGCAGCTCCAGCCTAAGGGCTTCTGAAAATGCAGACCAGGAACTGAGTCAAAAGGAAGAGATCCCAGCAAGTAGAAGGCTGAGGCAGGAGGATCCCAAGTTCAAAGCCAGCCTCAGCAACATAGAGAGACCCTGTCTTAAAATAAAAAATAAAAAAAGGGTTTGGATGTGGCTCAGTGGTTAAGCACACCTGGGTTCAATCTCGGTACCCCTCCTCACCAAGCCCCTAAAAAAAGAAAAGAAGAGAATCAATTTCAACAAAATCCCCTACCCCAGTCTCCTCTGCACTGGACCTCCAAGTTATTGTACTAACATTATTATTTTTAATAAAACATGACTATGACATATTAGTGCTGGTTTCAAGTGAACCTAAATGTGCTAAATGCTTTAGATGTATCTTCATTCTCATAGTAACTGCAAGAGACGGATTACCATTATTGTTGCATCTTTAGATATTAAAAACCTGAGGCTCTCAAAGACTTATAGTAGACTTATTATATCTAAGGAACTCAGCTAGTCAGTGACTAAATAAGACTCAAACTGTTCTGCCTGACTTCGGAGACTGTCGAGGGTGGAGCTCCCCAGAAATCAGACTCTAGGGTGGAGATTTGCTGTGGGAAGTGTATTGCAGAGTGCTGTCCAGGTCGTCTGTGGGAGGGAAAGGTTGAAAGTGCAGCCTCAACAGAGGCTTCAGTTGATGCCAGGGGCACATGGACCCAGAATGGCAAGGAGGCACCCTGTCCCTCACAGTCATTGGATGCAGCCTGTCCCAGGAAAGGGGTATGAACTTGAACCAGGCTGCTCTCTTCAGCCAAAGGCAAGGCCCCAAGAGAGACTCAGCTGAAAGCTGTTGGCAACCAAAGTTCCCATCACTGGGGGAATAAATGCTTCAGCCGTGGAGTTGGATGGGGGAGGGGGGGTCTGGGCCGCAGACCACAGTATCCCCTAAGAGCCCCTGTTTCCGTCCAGCACCCCTGACCGCTCAGCGCATTCCTCAGTGCAATGGGGAGGTTTGGTAGGTAGACAGAGTCAGTGTTATGAATTGTGGAAGGAAGGATTTAAAGAATAAGAATGGTTCTGCCTACCATCTACCCGATGAACCTCTGACCCAGGCCATGCCTGCCATCCTGCTGCAATAACCAATGAACTTTGATCTATTCATACAGAAATATGAATTATTTTATGAGTTCCAAACCCTTAATAAAGAAGTAAAATGCAAAATCATCAGCTGACCAGGCAAATGCATGGTGATGAATTGCTTGACATATTCAAATTAAAAATGAAAGAATTGAGGGTCAAAATTGATTAATACATGAAAACTGATTTTTTTAACCTTTTAGATTTTTATTATAGTTCTCTCTGAAAAAATACGGATCACTTCTCCAATTTGTGTATCATCCTTGCATAGGAACCTGCTAATATTCTCTGTATGGTTCCAACTTTAGTATATGTGCTGCCAAAGTGAGCCCCGGAGAACTCATTTTAAAAACACAATTCTGTAGCAAATTAAATTGTTTAATAAAAATATTTTACTCATCTCATGCTACTTCCATAAGAGTTTAATGGTGAAAAAAATATGAAAGGAACTTTAATCAGTGTGGCTACACTAGGAAGACAAGGGGGCCCAAGTCTTCAGCCCTTTCTTCCAGGAATTGACAATGACTTTGAGGTTTGATAGACAGGGGAACGAGTGTGAGGGTTTGGGGCTTCCAAAGCCGGAAGTCTTTCATAGCTGCAAGACAGGTAATCTTGGGTTGGCTTGGCCGGGTCCATCATTAACTCAGGATTGTTCAGGCAGGGCTTTGCCCAGGATAAGGAAGTTGCTGTTGTCTGGAGGTAGCTTCCACTCATCTCAAGATGTTTATTGTTCAACCCGGTGGTTCCTGGAATCTAAGGTGACTCAGAGCAAAGGAGACAGATGCAAAATGGAGGCAGAGATGCCAAGTCTTGAAGCCTGCATTTAGTCACCTATCAAACATTTGCAGACAAAAGTGAAGAGGCTAAGTCCTTACTATATTTCCCTCAAGGGGGGTGAATTCTTGATATTGAGGGATGTCAGGCTTGGACTCATGTCTTCTTAACCCAGTGTAGAACAGTGTTACTTCCTCATGCCCTGACATGAGGCTTGGCTGTGTGACTTGCTTTGCTCAATGGGATCTGAGCAGTTGTAACACAAGCTGAGGCTTGAAATGTGCTTGCCCGGATGATTTTGCACTGTGGTTCTTCTGCCATCCGACAGAACATGTCCTGGCTAGCTCAGTAATCTAAAGAAGATGAGTGACACGCAGAGCGGGACTTGACCAGCCTGCAGCTTACAGCCAAGCCCCACAAGTCTCGCTGAGTCAGCCGCAATCAGCCAACTTGCAGAAGTGTGAGAATAAAGGATTGTTATTTTATGCCACTGAATTTTGGGGTGGCCAGTTATGTGATAACAGCCAGCTGATACACATTTACAAGGTTGTAGAGGATAACGTACGACTGTGTAAAGAGTAATTTTGACTATGACTTCTCCTAAGAGCTGTCTTTACTCCTCATAAGATGTTGACTCATGTACTTTTATATGATAGATACCACAAAGTGTCTCCTAATAAATGCCTCCCTTACTTTTTCAAAGCCAAGAGACATTCAGGGTCCCCAAACCATCAAGACACAGGGCTATAAAACCTGTGACGCCCCTTTAAAGGGTGAAACTCTAATGTCTGTCATAAGGATACTGGGCATGAGGAGCCTCCCTGAGAGCGAGGTGTCCTGGAGCTCAGAGGGCAGTAGCACTCCCCTGGAAAGCCAGACTCACTCAACTGCCAGAGAAGGATGTCAAATAGGATTCCGAGGTCCTCCCCCTATCCCCACCCCACCCCCAAAAATGCTAGTGGTCCCAACCTCCCTTACAGTCATGTCTGGCCATGAAATTGGGTTCTGTCCAATAAGATGCAAAATAACCACGTAGCAGAGTCTAGAACCCTTCTTAAGAGACAGGAGGATTCGCCCAGTACCTTCCACTTGTTCCCCTGGTGGCTTCTTCCTTCTTTCTGACAGATGCAGGATGTCAGGAGTTGGGACAGCCATTTGGACCATGATGTGAGCTTGGAAATGGTAGTTTATGCAGAACGAAGTAAAAAGATTAAAGGTCTCATGGCACGAGATTTCATGGCACAAACCACCAAACTTCCTACCTCCAATTTTTGTAAGAGAAGGGAAACAACTTCTAAGTTGCTAAAGTCCTTGATATTTTAGCATCTCTGTTATTCACAGATGAACCTAACCCTAAACTGATACACTTCCAACTATTGACGATCCATAGTCCCCGTGTTTATTAGAAGAGGTCTTTCTTTGATGTTGTTGTTGCTTTTAGTAGAAAATGAACCTCACAGACAGGAGCAGCTCCATGATCCAAGCAGACCAAGGAAAAACACCGTGGCTCCCCTCCACTCCTGCAGTGGATAATGACAGGTCAGGATGACAGCACTTCTGCTCCTAAAGTACTCCTCCACCACCATGGTTGTCAGAAAAAAATCTTTCTCACACAAATTGCTTCTTCCTGACATTGCTCACTTCTCCATCCGTGTCTTGAGTGAATATATCAGATACAGATACATCTTGAACCTTAACTGAAAGAGTCTGGCAAACGCTTTGCTTTTCAAAATTATCTTGGGAAGGAAAAAGATTAAGAAACACAGAAAGGAAAGGTTAAAACTGTTATTAAAATATTTTTGGTATTGAACAATAGAAATCATTGTCTCACGGTTCTGGAAGCTGGAAGTCAAAGACCAGGGTGCTGGCACGGGCGGGGGCTGACACAGGCAGGCTCCAACGAGGGCTCTCTTCCTGTCTTCTATCAGCCACCTTCTTGCTTTGTAGGGATGAGTGAGCAAACACAATAAAAATTATTGAAATCTCCAACAACCAATCTATTATTGAACTAATAATAGAACAAAATATACCAAACGAAAATGGTAAAATATCTATGGACTAGTCTATTAAAAATGTGCCAGATGTCTACTAAGAAAACTATACACTTTTACAATGAGACACCAATGGAAATACTGTGTGTATTACCTTCCTGGATGTGAAAGACGTAATACCAAAAATAAATCAAGGAGCTCAAAGTGAATATATAAACAAAGCTCCATGCCCATAAAATACTACAAGAATTTTTCATAAGGGTCGATAAGCTGACTCTAAGACTTATTTGGAAGGATAATTGTGCAGTATGACAAAGGGAACTTTGGAAAGGAATAGAAGAGTGACAAAGGACAGAACATCTTCAGTAACTAAAACAGTCCTGGAATTTACAAATACATCTACAAAACAAGAATCCAGAATGAACTTATAGGGATTTATTATATATGAAAATGTTATTTCAGATAATGGGAAAATAGTGGGACATTCAATAAATGTCACTATGACAACTGGATATCCATTTGGGAAAACAAATTGATTTGATTATACCTCATCCCATTTTCAAATATAAATCTCAGAACCAAATATAAGATTAAAAATCCTAAACCAGGTGTGGTGGTGCATATCTGTAATCCCAGCAACTCAGGAAGCTGAGGCAGGAGAATTGCAAGTAGAAGGCCATTCCCCATCTCAAAATTAAAAAGGATCAAAATATAGGACGGGGGATATAGCTCAACGGTAAAACACCCCTGGGTACAATCCCCAGTACTGAAAAATAAGAGACAGAATTTATTGGGTTTATGTTTGTTTGTTTGTTTGTTTGTTTGTTTGTTTGAGACAGGGTCTTACTATGTTGCCCGGGCCATCCTTCAATTCCTGGGCTCAAGGGATCTTCCTGCCTCATCCTCCCAAGTTGCTGGAACTAGAGGCATGGGCCACTGTGCCTGGCAAGACAAATTAGTTTTTTAAAGGAAGTTTGTAAAAATGGAAAATAGAAATTGCCAATAAAATATGAAAAAATGCTTAGTTTCACTAAAAATGAAGGAAATGCCAATTAAAAATACCAAGCATGGTGACGCACATGCCAATAATTCCAGCTACTTGGGAATCTGAGGCAGGAGGTTTGTAAGCTTGAGGCCAGCCTGAGTAACTTAGTGAGACCCTGTCTCAAAAATCAATTTTAAAAGAGCTTAGGATGTAGCTCAGAGACACAGTATTCCTGGGCTCAATCCTCAGCACCACACACACACATACACACACACAAACCCTTACCATATTTTGCCATTATTGCCAAATGACAAAGTCATTTCTTTCAGTGTGGGTGGGAGAGCGGGTGGATATCTCCTATTTGTCTCTTCAGTTTTGCTCTCTGCCCTTTTCTACCTCCTCTGTGCCCCAGGAGTCAGGCTGCATCAACAGATTCCTTCTGCCATCTGGTGAAGATGGAGGTCAGCCCAGTAGGAGACCCAGGGGACAGGGTGTTTCAAGGCCTTCATTCCCTGGCTCCTTCCCTGTGGGGCCACTCCCACCGTCCCTCTCCAAGGGAGTCTTCCTTCCACTAAGAGCCCTCTCTCCTTGATCCTTCCAACCTTCAGGGGTAGTAACAGCCCCTCTTACTAGTCCCAAGTACTGCACTACTTTTTGCAAACAGTCCCCCATTAAATTCGCCTTGAAACTCTCCTAGTGAGTGTGCCACATGAGGATACGAGAGAAAATGGGCACACTCCTTTGGAGAAGTACTCATCAGCAATTTCACTTCTCCGTATCTACCCCAGAGACTCACTTGCATACATGTACAAAGGGCAAGCACATGGGTACTTGCAACACCCTTGTTTGCCATAATAAAAAGTTAGAAATAATTTAATTGCCTTCAACTGGGGAAACAGTTAAATCAACTATAGTACATCCATTGTATGGTGTGCTATGTAGTTATTTTTAAAGGAGACATCTATTTGTAGCATAAACATCTAAAATATATTTTTGCTTGAAGAAAGATCAGATCCATAATAAATAGCATAAAAATGATACCTATTTCCATAGTGCTATGTATTTCATAAATTTCATAAAAGTGTAGGAAACTGAGTACACTTGTAATCCCTGAGGCTTGTGAGGTTGAGATAGGAGGATTGCAATTTCAAGGCCAGTGTCAGCAGGTCTCTGCTGCCCCTTTAACCTGTGTCCAGAGATATAGCTGAAGTCAACCTGTAACAAACATGTGAAGGATCAAGATATAAATCTTTATTGTTATGAAATTTTCAAGATGTTTGTTATTGCAGCACAACCTAACCTACCATGACTAATATATACTGCTGTATAATTGATCCAGTTACTTCTAGGGAAGAGAAATGACGCTGGGAGTGACGATCCCAGGGGACTTTATATTTAATATTTTAATTTTCTTACAACAAAAAATATATTCATGCATCACTGTGTAATAAAAATACAGTATTTAAAATGAATACAGCAGGTGTTTCCTTACTTAAAATTAAATGCTAAAAAGTCATTCTTAAAATAAACACATAAACACCCAATAAAATAATGGTTCCTTATGCCCAGCTGGCACTCTGAAGGAGACTGGAGGCGGAGAGCTCTGTGAACTTTCCAAAGCAAGAGGAAGTACTGGAGCGTGACAATGTCTTGCCACCTTCTCTGCAGGTAGAAATCTGCAGAGCCTAGACACACTGTGAAATTTATTTCTAGTCCAGATATCATAAAATTGAAACAGCTTCGGAAACCCTTTTTAAAAAAAATATGAATAGTGTCTACCTTTCCAGTGACCTCATTTATGAGAGAACAAAAGTAATTATATGACCAGAATTCAATTCAGATAGTCTAGGAAAACTCTATTCTCCTTGACACAGCCAACCCTTACCTAGAAAAGTTAGTAAGAGATATCAGAGCTCTGTTTCTGATTACACCCATAGACCTCTCTGAGTCAGACTTTATTGCATTAAACTAAAAAGCCAATATTGGTTGGATGGATATCAAAGGCCTCATGCAAGTTGATATGTCATAGACAGCCTTGCAATTTCAATTTCTCATTCAAGCCAAATATCAGCCTTCTTGTCTCTGAACTTTACTTTTGGGCAAAAGCAAAGTAGCCAGACATTGCTCAGTATTCAGCTTCCTGTGTGTCAGGCAGTTATGGTGACAGCTTCAGAAGTAGCAATAGAAGCCCTGACTTTTCAATCACTGTTACGGTGACTTTGAAACAAAACTGCCCCTGCCCCCTGATATCTTCAAGACCAGCTCTTGTCGTGAGTTTGCCAGTACCTAATTCCCTATATTCAATACCTTTCTGCCTAGAATGCCTAGAGTGGTTTCTTTTTCTGGCCTCTACACATGACCCCAGCTGAGAAGAGGTAGGAAGGTAATATTCAGACAGTGCACTCATGGATGAAAATAGGAGATAGAAAGAAAAACCCGGTAAAATTAGAAAACCATCCCACAGGGTCAAATATGTGAATAGTTTGAGTTCTAGAAAGTGGAGAAATAGAAAATAAGGAGAGGAAGGAAGGAAATATTCAAAGAAACAATTCACAAAAATAACCTAGAACTGAAGAAAATGGACTTTTCAGATTGGGAGGATCACTAAGGAACAATTAGACCTCAGGTACCTCCTGAGATGACGTGATAGCAAATATACAGTCCCACCTATGTGATACTCTTGCTGAGGACTGAATTGTCCTCTAATCGGGTCTCCAGATGTAACTACCAGTTCATAGAACATTTCAGAGATAGTGTAACATTCTAAACAACATCATGAGGCCATGAAACTTTAACCAATAAATTGCATAAGGAAAGGAATAGCAGGGGCTGGTACAGACCAAAAGACGTAAGTAAATATAAATGTAGTGCAGAGAACTTGTTCAGATCCTGATTTATTTATTTTCTTTTTAATTTTTTATTTTGAGACAGTGTCTTACTAAGTTGTTTAGTGCCTCATTAAGAGGCTGAAGCTGGCCTCGAATTTGCAATCCTCCTGCCTCAGCTCCTGAGTGGCTGGGATTACCTGTGTGCGCCACCACACATGGCCTTCAGATTCTGATATAAATAAGTCAATAGAAATTTATTTTTGAGATAATCAGATAAAATTGAACCTGGACTAAGTAATAAATTATTGCTAATTTCCTTTAGTGAGATGATGGAATTGTGGTTACATTTTTTTAAAAGATCTTATTGCTTAGAGCTCCATACCAACATATTTACAATGCAATATGATATCTGGGGTTTGCTGTAAAATGCTGCAAAAGGGATAGAATAGTGAAATAAAAACTAGATGATGGATACAAAGTGGTTTATTGTATTATACGTTCTGATTGTTTTTAAATTATCATAACAAAAAGTGAAAGAAGAAAGCAGTAAAGGAGGAGGCAAGGAGGCCCAGGAAGGACGGAGGGACAGCAGTGAGGGTCCCAAAGTCATTAAACCTGAGATTTCAGAATATTAGAACAAAAGGAAGCTGGAGGAGGGACAAAACAGAGCTTTACAAAAGATGGAGAATCAGAAAGCTATTGGGTTTTGTAATAGCAATGCAGACGCTAGAGGAGCATGAGAACGGGTCTGCACAATCATGAAAAAGTGACCTGCAGCCTATAACCTTGTATCTAGGCTAAGTATCAATGATACGTGAGGGAGGAATAAAAATGCCTGGAGATTGGTAAGGTTTCAAGAACATTTATCAAGCTGGACTTGGTGGCACACACCTGCAATCCCAGCAGCTCAGGAGGCTGAGGCCCGAGGATGGGGAGTTCAAAGCCAGCCTCAGCAAAAGCACAGCACTAAGCAACTCAGTGAGACCTGTCTGTAAATACATTATAAAATACCCACTTGAATCAAATGTATGAAATATGATATGTCAAGAGCTATGTAATGTTTTGAACAACTAATAATAAAAATAATAAAAATAGGGCTGGGGATGTGGCTCAGTGGTCAAGTGTCCCTGAGCTTAATTCCCAGTATCTAAAAAAAAAAAAAAAGTTTATCTCACCTTTTTTTCCTCAGAATGCCTCCAAAAATAATGAAATAAATCAATAATCAAGCATACAGGACCCAGTAAGCAGGTCATCTAAACTAAAAGAAGTAGGATGATCCATCACAGGATGATAATGAAGGACTCCAAAGTGACAGCCAAGGCTTAGAGGGCAATCAGGTGGAACTGGAGCAGGTCAGACAACCCCAGAAAGATTTCTTCAACAAATTGAAACTGACAGAAAATCTAATGAATCTGAGCACATGGAGAAGAGATTCAGAGAGCATTTTGCTAGCCTGTAAGTACTTGAGATAAGGATTTTTGTCTGTCTTATCAAGTTCTGTAACCCCAAGTTCTAGAACAGCACCACACATAGAAGGGGCTTGTTTTTTTTTTAAGAGAGAGTGAGAGAGGAGAGAGAGAGAGAGAGAGAGAGAGAGGGGGGGGGGGAGAATTTTTAATATTTGTTTTTTAGTTCTCGGCGGACACAACATCTTTGTTGGTATGTGGTGCTGAGGATCGAACCCGGGCTGCATGCATGCCAGGCATGGCGTGCAGCCTGCCGAGTCGAAGGAAAGCCGCAAAAGTGCTTTGGTTCTTTGTTTCTGAAGCTCCCTTGGTACAGGCTTCATTCCCAACTTCTCCCACATTCCCATCCTACTACCAGTCAATATTTTTCACAAGATGGGGGGATAATGTTGGACTCTTGGGGACAGTTAATCACAGCTAGCAGTTTTTATCAGGGGCAGAGGTGTCTTTCCTTGATTTCATTCACTTGGAAGATACACAGCATCCTCCGTACCAAGTGCAGTGTCAGACGCTGAAACCATTCCTGCTGTCAAGAAACTTCCATCTGTGATGAGTTGGGCATCTAAACTGCGGTCATAAAACCCAGTCTTCAAGGCTGGGGTTGTGGCTCAGCGGTAGAGTGCTCACCTAGCACAGGTGAGGCCCTGGGTTTGACCCTCAGCACCACATAAAAGTAAATAAATAAAATAAAGGTATTGTGTCCAACTACAACTAAAAAATGAATGTTTAAAGAAAAACAATCTTCACCTTTATGCAAAATATCATCCTTATACTGTCCTTGGGTAAGGAACTATAAAAAGCTTGGAAGTCATCACTGAACACACTGAAAACCAACAACTCTTCTAAGATCCCTTAGAGGACTGAGGTTGCAGGGAAATTGCTGCTCTAAAAACCAGAGAGACAGGAGAATACACAGAATCCCAGCTTGCCAGGGGCAAAAACTGTAGGTCACAGGAATTTATAGAACAATTTAAACAGTATTTATGAAGTACTGCAGGCCAAGGGTAGGCTACCCTGATAGTTCAAAAAGTCCAGAGGCCCATTCTTGGGGTACCCCACACAGGGTCCCACCAGTTCTTCACTGTAAAGATCTAAAGAAAATCCTCTCAAATTTTTGACAAGAGGAGGAGAAAAGAACCTATCTGGAAATTGGCCCAGAGCACTCTGCTCTGTAACAAGGGTTTGGTCTTCAAAGGAAACTACTTTACCAGACCCTTATCATGCCTAGAGTGAGGGTAATTAGATACCTACAGCTGCCTTTAAGCTCTCTGGTCTCACATAGGGGAGGAGGGAAAAGGCTAGGAAATTATACTGAAGGTTACAGCTCTGCTACACTATCCCCCTGCTCCCCCAAATATTCAATTCTAAGATTATAGAAGACTCCCCTCCTCAGTATCTCACCATCACACCAACCTGGCTCCAGAATAAAAACATTGAATTACAACTGAGAATGCTGCAAGATACAGACTTTAATTCAGAAGGAGTTTCCAAGGAAACTCAAAGACAACAGGAGAGGCAAAAACAAGGATGCTAGAGAAAACTGAAGCCGTTGACACAGCTTCAGCAAACAGTAGGTACAGCCTAACTCAGCCAGATAAACAGGACCACTGCAGGCCTATTCACCTCAGTTCCTATCACACCTACACCATGTCTGACTATCAGAAAATTATAAGGGATGCCAAAAGCCAGAAAAACCACAGTCTGCAGAAACAAAGCAAGAATCAGAACCAGATTCAAATATGACAGAGATTGGGAATTATTAAACCAGGAACTTTAAATTATTGAGATTAGTGTGCTAAGGACTCCAGTGGAAAAAATGGCAGCATGCAAGAATGTAGGTACCACCCAGCTAGTTGGGAAGCCGAAGCAAGTTCAAGTTCGAGGACAGCCTGGGCAGCGTAGCAAGGAAAATGAAAACTAAAAAGGGCTGGGGAAGCGGCTCAGTGGTGGAGCACCTCTGGGCTCCATCGATAGTACTAAAAAAAAAAAAAAAAGAAGAAGAAAGGAAGGAAGGAAGGAAGGAAGGAAGGAAGGAAGGAAGGAAGGAAGGAAGGAAGGAAAGAAAAAGTGCAGACACCACCAACCAGAGATTCAGGAAGCTCAGAGACCTCCAAGAAAAATAAATACTAAGACACTAACATCTAGGAATGTATTCAAACTGTAGAAAACCAAAGACAAAGAGACAATCTTGAAAGGAGTCTTGTGGGGAAAAAACATCTTGCGTAAGGGAACAAGGATAAGTATCACATTGAAACTGTTCAAAAACCATGCAAGCAAGAAGCAAAATATTTAAAGTGTTGAAAGAGAAAAAACATGCAAACAAACCCTACCAATCTAGTATTCTGTATCCAGTGAAATTATCTTTCCAAAGAGAAACAATAAAGATTTTTCAGACAAACAGAAACCGAGATTTGTCTCTAGCAGACCTGTCTTGTAAGAAATGTTAAAAGAAGTTTTTCAGAAAGAGAAAATGATAAAAACCAGAAACCTAGATCTACATAAAAAGTGTCAGGCTGGGCACGGTGGTGCATGCCTGTAATCCCAGTGGCTCAGGAGGCTGAGGCAGGAGGATCATGAGTTCAAAGCCAGCCTCAGCAAAAGAGAGGTGCTAAGCAACTCAGTGAGACCCTGTCTTTAAAGAAAATACAAAATAGGGCTGGGGGTGTGGTTCAGTGGTCAAGTGCCCCTGCTTCCAATCCCTGATACTAACTCCCACCCCCGCCAAAAGTGTTAGGAATAAATTAAGGAAAATAAAACCTTTTTTTTTTCTTATTCTTATTTTACCTAATGGATTTCTGTTCAAAATAGTAATAATACAGCAGGGCTGGGCTTGTAGCTAAGTGGTAGAGTACTTGCCTCTCATGCGTGAGGCTCTGGGTTTGATCCTCAGCACCACATAAAAAAATTAATAAAATAAAGATATTAGGTCCATCTACAACTAAAAAAAATATTTAAAAGAAATAATAATTATACAGTAAATATTGAGTGATTAGAGCTTATGGATAAGTGAAATGGATGACAGCAATATTATAAGAACTTATTTTGTTGTAAGTTACCTCTACTACCTGTAAGATGTATAGTTATTTGAAAGTTGTGTGTTTATGTTATTTGAAAGTTGACTTAGGTTACTTGTAAGTGTATATTATAAACTGTAAGGCAATCATTAAAATATTTTTAAAAAAAAAAAAGCACATTTGAGGGGCTGGGGTTGTGGCTCAGTGGTAGAGCGCTCGCCTAGCACATGGGTTCGATCCCTAGCACCACATAAAAATAAATAAATAAAATAAAGATATTGTGTAGAAAAAAAAAGCACATTTGATACATTAAAAGAGAAAATGCAGGGCTGGGGATGTGGCTCAAGCGGTAGCGCGCTCGCCTGGCATGCGTGCGGCCCAGGTTCAATCCTCAGTACCACATACAAACAAAGATGTTGTGTCCACCAAATACTAATAAAAAAAATAAATAAATAAAAAATTCTGTCTCTCTTTCTCTCTCTCTCTCTAAAAAAAAAAAAGTTTAAAAAAAAGAGAAAATGGAATCATATAAATGGCTCAACTTAAACCAGAGAAGATAGAAAAAGAAGGGAATGTTTAAAAGGAGCAAATAAAGTACAAGGAATAGAAACAGTTACAAATATAGTAGATATTAATATAATTCTATCAGTAATCACAATAAATGGAATGGCCTAAATACATCAGTTAAAGGGGACTAAGAGAATAAAAACACAAAAACAAGCCTCAATTATATGTTTTCTATAAAAAATCCACTTTAAAGTCAGGCATGGTGGCACACATCTGTAATCACAGTGATCTCGAAGGCTGAGGCAGGAGGATCACAAGTTGAAGGCCAGCCTCAGCAACTTAATGTTCAAATAAAAAATAAAAAGGGCTGAGGATGTGGCTAAGTGGTTAGAGCACCCCTGGGTTCAATCCCTGGCACGTAAATAAACAAACAAACAAACCACTCACTTTAAATATAAAGACAGATTAAAGGTAAAGGGACGAAGAAAGATATATCCCCAATGCTAGCGCTAATCAAAAGAAAGTGGGAGTGACCATATTAATTTGGGCCAAAGCAGACTTTGGAATAAGGAAAATGTGCAGGATAAAGATGGACATTATTACATAATGATAAAGGGATAAGTTCTCCAAAAAGACACAGCATCCTTAATGTGTACACATCTTTTGTCAAAAGACCACCAAACATGTGAGGCAAAGACTGCAGAGAGAAATAGGTGAAGGTACTGTTACAGTTGAACCCTTCATCACAGCTCTATCACCCACTGACAGACCCAGTAGGCAGAAAAATCAGTAAAAACAGAGGTGAATCAAACAGCACCATCAACCAACTGGACTCAACTGAATCCAAAAGAATACTTCATCTCCAAACAGCAGCAAACACATTATTCTCAAGCCCACATGGAACATTAACAAGATAGATTATATTCTGGGCCATAAGACATACCTTAAAACGTTTAAAAGCTGAGAAATCCTTTAAAATATAACATAATGGAATTGAACTAGACATTAGGTACAGAAAGATGACTGGAAAATCTCCCCATTTTAGAAATTAACACTTGTAAGTAACTCATAGGTCACAGAAGAAGTCTCAAGAGAAAATTTAAAATATCTTTAAATGAAAATCAAAATTTGAGAGGTGCAGGAAATATAGTTTTTAGAGTGAAGTTTGTAGCATTGAATGCATGTTAACATCATTAATCTAAGCTTACACCTCAGGTAATTCAAGAAAAAAGAGTAATATAAACCTAAAGCAAATAGGAGTAAAAATAGAATAATAAAAATTAGAGCAGAAATCAATGAAATTAGAAGCAAGAAAACAATTGAGAAAATTGATAAGAGCACAAACTGTTTCTTTAAAAAGATCAGTGAAATTGATAAGCCTCAGGGCAGATGAACAAAGATAGAAATTAAAATCATAAATGAAATAAGGGCTATAACTACTGATCTCATGGACATTAAAGGGATAATAAAAGCCTATTATGGGGCTGGGGTTGTAGCTCAGTGGTAGAGTGCTTGCCTAGCATATGTGAGGTACTGGGTTTGATTCTCAGCACCACATATAAATAAATTAAATAAAGGTCCATCAACAACTAAAAAAATACATATTTTTTTAAAACAAAAAGCATATTATGAGGGGCTGGGGTTGTGGCTCAGCCGTACAGCACTTGCCTAGCATGTTCCAGACGCTGGGTTCTATCTTCAGCACCACATAAAAATAAAGGTATTGTGTCCAACTACAACTAAAAATATATTTTTTTTAAAAAGCATATTATTATGATTATAAATTTAATAACAGATAATCTGGTTCAATTCCATGAAAGACACAAGTACCAAAACTTACAAAATGAGAAAATAACAATCTGAATAGGCCTATATTTATTAAAGAAATTGAACCAAAAATTAATATACTTCCAAAAAAGAAAATGTCAGACCAAGATAATTACATTGGTCAATTCTACCAAATATTTAAGGAATGAATGATACTATGTTTCTACAATCTCATCCCTAAGGTAAAAGCACAGTAAATATTCTCTAACTCATACTATGAGACCAAATTACCCTAACACCACAAAGACATTGTATAAGGGAAACCTACAGACCAATTTCTTTTATTAAAATACATGCAAAATCTTCAACAATTTGTTAACAAATCAAATCTGACAATATATAAAATGAGTCATACACCATGCCAAGTAGAATTTATTCCAGGCATACAGGTCTGGTTCAAAATTTAAAAACTAATGAATCTAATCTATTACAACAGCGGGCTAAAGGAGGGGAAAATCATGTGATCTTGTCAACAATTGCAGGAAAAGCATTTGATAAAACCCAATACAAATTCACTATAAAAACTCTCAGAAAACTAAGAATAGAAAAAGAATTTCTTAAACTTGATAGGAATATCTCCAAGAACTCTGTGACGTGCAACATAGTTAATAATGAGAAACTAAATGTTTTCTCCCTAAGATCTGGAACAAGGCAAGGATGTCCCCTCTCAACACTCGTATTCAACATATTACAGGAAGTCCTAGCTAATTTAATAGAAAAAGAAAAGAAAAATAAAACTGTCTCTGTTCATAAAAGACAAGATTATCAATGTGAAAAATTCTAAAGAACTGGTTAACAAAACCAACCAATCAAACAAACAAAAAAAACTCCTGTAACTAATAATCAAAATAGGAGGGGCTGGGGTTCTGGCTCAGTGGCAGACCACTTGCCTAGCATGTGTGAGGCACTGGGTTCGATTCTCAGCATCGCATATAAACAAATACATAAATAAAGGTCCATCAATAACTAATAAAAATTTTTTAAAAGGAAGGTTGAAGAATATAAGGTTAGTAATATACAAAGTCAGTTGCTATTCTATATAGCAATGAACTCGTGAACTTTTAAAATTAAAAGATGGTATCATTTATATTAGCACAAAATAGGTTTTTTTTTTTTAAAGAGAGAGTGAGAGAGGGAGAGAGAGAGAGAATTTTTTTTTTTAAAGAGAGAGTGAGAGAGGAGAGAGAATTTTAATATTTATTTTTTAGTTATCGGCGGACACAACATCTTTGTATGTGGTGCTGAGGATTGAACCCGGGCTACACGCATGCCAGGCGAGCTTGCTACCGCTTGAGCCACATCCCCAGCCCCACAAAATAGGTTTTAAATGCAATAAAATATGTTCATGATTTATGTAAGGAAAACCATAAAACTCTGATGAAAGAAGTTAAAAGAAATTTAAATACATGGATTTGCACTTTCACATTAGAAAGATTCAATATTGTTAAGATATTGTTCTTCTCCATTTCATCTATAGATTCAACATAATCTCAACCAAAATTTCAAGTTATTTTAGGATGTCAACAAATTGATTGTGAAATTTATATGGAAAGGCAAAACAATCAGAGCAGCAAAGAGCTGAAAAACAAAAACAAAGCTGGTAGTGTGATATGATCCATGATACTACTTGACTTCAAGACTTACTGGAAGACCTCATAAAGCAAAGAAAAAAATTAGAAACATAAACAAAAACAAATAAACAACAAAAAACAAGATTTAAAAAAAAAATCAAAACAAAACCAAAAAAGACTACAGTGATCAAGACAAGGTGGTATTGGCAAAAGAACAGACAAATAGAGGTAGAAGCAGGTGGGGTCACAAGTTTGAAGCCAGCCTCAGCAACTTAGTGAGACCCTGCCTTAAAACAAAACAATAAAAGGGCTGGGGACCTAGCTCAATGGTAAAGAGCCTCTGGGTCCAATCCCTGATATCATCCCCCACCCACTGCAAAAAAAAAAAAAAAATACATGACAGGTTAATAGAACCCAATAGAGAAACTGAAAAGAGACCCACCAAATATAGTCAACTGATTTATGCAAAGAAACAAAGAAAATTCAATGGAGAAAGGAAAGTCTTTTTAAGAGTGCAGGTACAATCGAACATCCACACGCAAAGAAAATCTAAATCTAGACACAGACCTTTAACTTTTCACCAAAAATTAACCCCAAACAGATCACAGACCTAAATGTAAAATACAAAACTATGAAACTTCTAAAAGATAACATAAGAAATAAAAATCTAGGTGATCCTGTGTTTGGCAACAAGTTTTTAGATACCAAAAAAATGTGATCCAGGAAGGAAAAATCAGCAGGTTAGACTTCACTGAAATTAAAAAGTCCTCTTGGGGATGCAGAGTGCTTGCCAAGCATGTGTGAGGTTTGGGGTTCAATCCTCAGAACTGCAAAAAAAAAAAGAAAATTAAAAGTTTCTGGTCTGGAAAGTCACTGTTAAAGAGAGTGAAAGATAGGATATGGGCTGGAGGAAAATACTTTCCAAGCACATATCTGATAAAGGACTGATATGCAAAACATATGAAGAAATTTTAAAATCCAATAATAAGAAAACAAAAACCCAGTTTAAAAATGGGCAAAAAATTAGAACAGACATCTCATCAAGGCAGATACACAGATGGCAAATAAGCATATGGAAAGATGTTTAATATGTCGTCAGGGAATTGGAAATGAAAACAATAATGAATTACCATTACGTGCTACCAATTCGAATGGCTAAAATCCAGAATAACAGAAAACAAATAGACATGAGGAACAAATAAAATGGACTAACCAGATGTCATCAGGCGTGTGGTGCAATGGGAACTTTCTTGTGTTACTGAAAGGAATGAGAAATGGTACGGCCACTTTGGAAGACAACTTGATAGTTTCTTACAAAGCTAGACATAGTTTTAATGTATGATCTAGCAGTCATCCTTGTCCGTGTTTACTCATGTCACCATAAAAACCTGCATGCAGATGTTTTATTCATAGTAGTGGTTTTATTCATAATCATCAAAAACTGAATCAAGAGATACCTCAATGAGTCTAGTAGTTTCCTGGGACTGGCATAATAAAGTACCAAAGTACTGAAGCCTGTGACTTAAAGTCACAGAGGTGAATTCGCTCACAGTTCTAGAGGCTGGAAGTCTGCAATCAATGTGTCTAAGAGCATGTTTCCTCGGAGCCTCTGGGTAGAATCTTTCCAAGCCTCTTTCTGGTTTCTGGTGGTGGCTATTGATCCTTGGTGCTCCCAGGCTTGCAGCTGCGTTGCTCCAGTCTCTGCCTCTCTCATTCTCCATGTGTCTCTTTTTTTCCTTCTTAAGGACACTGGTCATGTCAGATCAGGGCCCACTCTAGTGATCTTATCTTAATTTGACTAAATCTGCAAAGACCCTTTTCCACCTAAGATCATGTTCACAGATATCAAGATTTAGGACTTCAATATATCTTTTTTGGAAGACACAGGCCAATCTAAATATAGGTTAAAGAATAAACAAACTGTTCATACAGTGGAATATTATTCAGTGATAAAAAGAAGGAGCTATCAAGCCATAAAAAGATATAAAGGAACTTTAAATCCTATTGCTTCATGAAAGAATTCAATGGAAAAGGCTACATATTATATAATTCAACTCTAAGGCATTCTAGAAAAGGCACAACTCTAAAGAGTGTAAAAGGTTAGTGATTGCCAAAGGTTGAAAGTAGGGGAGGGGGGGAGGTGTGAATGATTGAAACAGGATTTTTAGGGCAATGAAATTCTTCTTAAGGATGACAGGTGCATCAAATCCCATGTTTATTAAAACCTCTAGGACTGAACAACATAAAGATTGAACTCTAATACAATCTATGAACGTCAGTTAATGACGATGTATCAATATTGGCTCATCAATCATAACACATGCACCGCATGAATACAATATGTTAGTAACAGTGGAACTGTATATTGAGGGAAAGGGGAATATTGGAACTCTGTGCGCTATCTGGTCACTTTTTCTATAAATCTAAAACTATTCTTTATTTAAAAAAATCTATTGTAGTATCTAAGGATCAAGTACCACCTTTTCTAGGCAGTCTTTCCTGCCCTCCAACTACTCCCAAGATGGGCTAGATGCCCTTCTCTCCATAATGCCCCCCATAAGACCCCACACGTATTGATAGTCCTATGGTTGCATCTACCACATTATATTTTAATATCTTTGTGTCTGTCAGTTAACAGCTGTGGTTTGCTGACCCCTAACCTAGAATGCAGAGATGGCAAAAGGAGAATCCATGCAACTTGTTAGTAGGCACTCAGAAAGGCCTGACAAAGGGCAGTGCTGTTCACTCAGCACACTCATGATGTAATTTGTGGTGTAATCATTATGAGCCTTCTGACCCAATAGGCTATTTTCTGGATAGGGGCATAAGACACAGTCATGTCACATTAAAGTTTACTGCAGTCTGAGCAGTCTCTAGATTACTGGCCTTTGGTCAGCCAAAGGCAGATTCCCATGGGGAAGTTTGTACTAGGAAATCTCTCCAGGATTCAAATCCGGTGATTCTGATTAAAATCCATGCTTTTCATTACACAACACTCTCTTAATCTTGTTCAAGTTAAAAGGTAATGTAGTATTAGGTTAAGGCCATGTGGTGTGGTCCAGTGGTGATGGGCTATAGGTCAGATAACATAATGAGAAAGGGAAACTCAGGTTGTGACCACTCCCTGGCCTTTGGAAAGTCCATGCCCATTCTAGAATGGGTAGCCATTTCTCTGCCTCAACCAACTGTTACCATACAGAAAATGGGCACACTGTTGCCAGACAAGGGAGGAATGCAGATTTTTGTCCACACAGCAATCTGTTTTTTTAAAATGTTGGCAATTTACTCAACCTGTTTAGCAATGCTGGAACGCCCTATTAGAAGGATAAGGAGTCATGCAAAAGATTGGGGTGTTTAGAAAGGGAGAAAAATAGCAGGTGATGGCTGAAGGGTAAGGGCAGCTTCTTGAGAACCTTGATTGTCTCACTTAAGGAACCTTGATTGTCTCACTTTTGGGTCTAAGTGATCATCAAAGGATTTAGGCAAGAAAGGGGACACAATTACAACTGCATTTTTAAAAAGATCATTTGGCAGTTGATGGGGGCAGGGATGAGAGGAGGGTGGTGAATTAGAAGTCTATCATTAAGCTAAGTAAGGGTAAAGGAGAGATGACAAAGGCCTATTTACTTTGTTCTTTCTCCTACCAGTCTGTAAACTCTAAGCCAGCAGGGCGCCCGTCTGTCTTGTTCTGTGTCTCCCGGACTAAGCAGAAAGCTTGCTTAATGTTTGTTGAAAGAATGGAGGAAAGGGAATGAAGGCGGAGGCATTTTGAAGGGCTGGGTTTAAGCGTCAACTACCTCGAGAGGAGTAAAATGTTGATAATGATGATAACAGCCAAGAGAGTGGGGCGACAAGGAGACCTCTTTCCCCTGCTGAAGCTTCCCTTAGGAGCCTTGAGGAGGGGGTATTCTCAATGAATAAATAATGTACACAGGTTTCGGGGCATTTTTTGTTTGTTTTTTAAAAGTCCTTGGTGTATTTGGTTCCTGGCACTTCCTGTGGCCTTTTCAGTCCACAAAGAGAAGAACTAGCTTAAAGGACTAAAAGCTGGGTTAACTAAAAAATACAGGAATGCACATTTCTCTGCTCTAGGACCAGTATTCCCAATGCACAAAGCAAACGGGATTGCCCTCGGCCTCCGACCCCGTGAGGATTACTTTCATGGGGTGGGGGCCGATGACCCTCGAATTCTCGGGGCCCTGTGAGTTCCTACCCAAAGCAAAGAGGGCAGCCCCTCTCCAAACCTCTCGCAGTCCTCCTCGTTCCCACACATCCGATTACTTGACCACCACCCCCAGCTCCGCCCTCTCTCCTCCCACCTCCTCTTCCTGCTCCCCCGCCCCATTTCCTTCCCCTTCGCCCGCCCCCTCCTCTCTCCCACCCAGAGACCGACACCCTCCCCCGTCCGCTACATCCCTGCCCTCCGCTCTTCTTCCTCCTCCCTTCCGTCAGCGCCCCTCTTGGGAAGCCAGGGCAACCCCGTGCCTCGTTTGCCCAATGAGGAGACAGCATAGGGTGGGGCGGGACTTCGGCCGGAGCGGAAGTGGTGGCCGGAGCGGAAGTGGAGCTGCCGCCACCGCCGCCGCCGATTCCGGAGCTGGGGTAGCTGCCGCCGTCGCCGCCGCAACTACAGCCACTGCAGCCACCGCTGCCGCCGCCTCAGGAGTGGGCTTGGGAAGGAAGCGGTTGCCATTCTTAGAGCTTCGTCGGAAGCACTCTAGGCCCCTGCAGCCCTGCCACGGTGAGTGCAGCCGGGCCCACCCGGGGCCCCCAGGGGCCCAAGCTAGAAGCCCCTCTCGGGCTGCGCGACAGCCACCGCGGCCCCGCGGGGGAGCTGCGCGGGTAGCGGCGCGCGGCCTCCTCGGCCCCGCGCGGCCGCTTGCGGCGCGGGCTCGGCCTTGCCGCGGCCCCTCCCTGTTTCCGGGGCCGGGCCCTCTGCCTCTGAGAGAAGCCCGGGCCTCCCTCGCCGCCCGCAGCCCTGCCCGGCGGGCGGGTGCGGCTCCGTACTGCGCTGAAAGGGACGGTCGGGCGTGGGCCCCGGAAACGCCCCCCCTGCACACCCTACCGAGCCCCCCTCTCTCCCTGGGATTCGGTGGGCGCGAACCGTCTCCTTCTTCCCTGTCACGACTGCTCGGTGCATTCTGCTCCCAGAAACTGAAATCTCACCTCGCGGGCGAGTTTCCGAGCCCCAGCACCCCTGCTGGACTCCCCCGGAGGAGTAAAGGGTTTAACCTTGGCCGACTGCAGGGGAAAACCCCCTCCCACTTTGCAGTCAAGCCGTTTCATCATCTTTCAATGGTTTGGGAGCTTGGTAGGACGGAGATTCCCTGGGAAAAGCAGGGTTGAGGTTTAAATCAAAAATGGATTCACTGGAACCGGGTACTGAGTCAGGCGGGATCCCCAGGAAGAAAAAAATACCACAGGCTGAGTAGTGGAATATCGCCCCATGTTATTAGTGACATTTAATGCCAGAATCTTTTGTGTCCTTGCCCAAAATTCCCCCATCCATTTTTCGGTCTGAAATTTGCCTGATGGCCTCCCGGGTGGGGAATGGGTGGGCGTGATGTGGATTCTTTTTCATCAGATGAGTACATCTTTGTCTATTGCAAATGGAGAACTTGCATGTAATGGGGGTTTCAAAGGTGGCAGCATTAGTAAGACAATTTGCCAACCTTTCTTTAAAAATGCATGTCTCTTGTCCTTACCTTCACTGCATTTCTCTTTGGTAAGGCTAGATAGCATCAGGCTCTGATTTTACTTGCCCTGTGTGGGAGATGGAATTTGGCAAGGTGATGTTATGAATATATAAAATCAGCCGGTCACAGGAGCCAAAACAGAAAGGTGAAGAAGCATTTACAAAAATACGAGAGTTGTCTGCACTTCTCATTGTCTCGGTTGTTCATATGACACCACATACATATGCAGTTTATAGAACTGAACACATGGTTACTCAGCTTTTTGCATTTTCCTATTGAAAATTTATAAGTATTATTTGTTCATGGTGGTGAATTTCTTCTTGACTGCCTCCAGTGCACCGCATTTCTTAGGGCTGTCTCAGTTGTCGCAACCTGTTTTTCTAGGATCCGTGTCCTTAGCTGCACACAGAATGGTGAGTGTGAAACCTGTCAATTTTGTTGGGTCTAAGTTAAAATCTTTTTTTTTTTTTAATGGAAAATATATATATATATATAGTTGTAGATGGACACAATGTCTTTTTATATGGTGCTGAGGATCGAACCCAGGGCCTCACACATGCTAGGCAAGCCCTCTACCACTGAGCACAACCCCAGCTCCTAATTTAAAATCTTAAGCATGGCTTTCTAAATGGTAGCAACTGCAGAATTATTTTCCTGCCTCTGCCTTCAGTGAGATAAGAAACCATTCACCCATCTTACAGATGAAGACTTTACCAAAAATGAGGTGATTTGGCCTAAACCACATATCTATTTGCAAATTGAATATTCTCTTTTGTCAGTAGCAAATATTTATGGACCATCAGCCTCTGGAGTATGGCTCCTATGGCTTCTACCCTATAATCTTCTGAACATTTCCCATCATGCAGTGCTTGTGTTATGTTGAAGCCATTTTAGAATTGGAGCTCTATAGATCTGGGAGGCAGCCTCTGTAAACCAGGCTGAACAAATTCCCTTGATGCTAGTTCCCCAGGCAGAGTCTCTAAGAGATTTGGGCTGTGGAAAAAAGTGCATTTTCCCCACTTGACTGTTGATACAGAATCAGAAAGAGTGCTGAAGTTGAAGTTAAATAAATTTGATATAGTTCTTGCCTGCAGTATTTTCTAGCTGTGTAATCTTAAGCATGTTAATCATTCTGGTTTTTAGCTTTCCTAACTTTGGAGTTTTCATGAGGCCTTTTTACAAACTAAGTTGTTAAATATAAGCTCTTAATTTTGTTGTTTTTTAATCACAGAGTTCACTTTTCTTTTTTTCTCTAGTCACATTCTGTGAAGACCCAACCCTGCTTTTGTACATGTTGCTTTGAAAAAAATGATATATCATTATAGAACTTCTTTTGCATGTACAAATCCAGCCTTTCTGAATCATTTTCTCATCTGTATAGTGCAAATGGTAATGCAGTCTTTGATACATTATGACATACTCAAAATAAGCACCTGGAATATAAATTTTTAAAAATATTAGGTTAAACTTGTTTATTCATTTTTTGCCATGTTGGCACTTGAACACAGGGTCACACACAAGCTAACGGGCAAGCAGTATCACTGAACTTCATCCCCAGCCCCTTTTAAATTGGTAACATAAAAAGTCTACATATAAGTGATGTTCTATGTGATATTTCAGTACATGTATGTATCCTATAATATTTAAATCAGATTAAACAAAGTTCTTCCAGGTTTTTGAGATATATAGTATATAATTGTTATCTATAGTCACCCACCCTACTGTTACATCAGAACTTCTTACTCCTATCAAACTTATAACTTAATACCCATTGATCAACCTTTCTGTAGTATATATTTTTAATAGTTTTTGACCATATGCACGAATGTACACGTATTTAGTTATAGCATATGTGCTATATAACATAGAATCCACTTATTTGTAATGTTCTCCAACTGATGAAGTAGCATTAGGTATAATTATAATAGCTAGCATTTGTAGCACAAACTGTGCACTAAGCACATATATATTAACTCAGTCTTTGTAACAGCCAATAAGAAATAAGTGCTATTAGCCTCATTTTGTAGATAAGGAAACTGAGGCAAGAAGAGTAATTTTTCCCAAGGATACCAAAACAAGGTAAGTGCTGGAATTGGGAATCAAACCCAGGTGGTTTGGCTCTAGGGAATGATAGATTTCTACTTATGGAATAACATGTATATTTTATGGTGAATACCATTTAGTCCTTCATTTTTCTTTACATATATCCTATTAAAGTAAATGTATTTAAACTGAAGCTATAGCTAATTTTAAAGACAGGTATACTGTGGTTTATTGGGGGGGTATACCTTTTCTGGCCTGTGGGAATGATATATTTGGTGTACATCAGGAAACAAGCTTCTGCAAAATCCAGTTTTTCTGGTACTTGCTTTAGACCAGGGAGAAGGTTCATCAGCTACCTTTGTGGCACACATTTCCAGGTTCTTTATCTAATAGAACTTGGTCATGGTCATCGTTATATTACTGTTCATCATACTACTTTTTTTTTTTTTTTTTTGGTTGATTTTTAGGTTTTCTATATATTGTCGGGGTAGAGGAGATGAGGGAACGATCTACATAAGTAGAGAGAAAATTTTAAATTATTACATCTTGTTATGCTGCCTGCTCATGTGGCAACAAAGTACTTTTCCCCGTAAATGAGGATACCTTAGAGAATGAACTAAAATTTCATTGTAGAGGGACTTTTAAGTTGCTTGGTTTCTACACTCCTCTAGGGAGAGATGACAGTTCACACATTAGGGGGCAGGGAATCACACTTATGTAATAGCAACTTTTAAGTTTTAGAAGCATTTTAATTGCTGCATGAATATAGGATCCTCATAGTCATCTGCACATCAGGATGGAGAAACTAACAGCTGGAACTAGGTACTGAGGGGAGTTTTCTAAGGGGAATGTTTAAAAAGGATGAATAGAATACAGTGCTTTATTTCATGATATGTGTGCTCAAAGTGAATCATGATAATGCTTTCTCTACCAAAGATCTTCTAAAAGAGGCATGGTCACATGTTTCAAATACTTGTAATGAGATGAAAATGAATGATGGCTTTGCAGGGACAAGTTATTCCAGCAGTTCTTTATTTTGTGATTTTTTTTTTCCTGTCCTAGTTGTTTATTTCATTGTTTTCTGTAGGCAACCCAAGAAGAGTTATTTCTGAATGGCCTTGACCAGGACAAACTTATTAAAGGGCAAAATAAATTAGATGTGAACCCTATCCATTATTATTTTTTGCCCTTCATTGAGAACTTCACCTTAAAGCTTGTTTGATGTGTTTTAAAAATATATACCAACTTTGCATGATTCTTCAAAAAATTGATGTCTGTTTTTTCCTGAAGTAAGCATTGGGAATAATAATTGATCTTTAGAAGACATTGAGAAAAGAACATTAGTTTTAAAATTAATGTTGGTTTAGCTATAGCTGTGTGACCCTAAGTGAGTTACTCTTTATAAAAGGGAACAGTGTCACCTACTTCATAAGAATACTTAGGATTAAATGAGTTGGTATAAATCCCTAAGTGCTTTGTCCATTTGAACAGACCATAAACAATGGATATTTTTATTAAGCCCAATAGCTAACTGATTGGATTTCTGAATGGAAAAGATATATGGTATTTCAAAGATTTGTTGAAACTCCATTTGAATCTATAAATATGGTGGAAAAGTACTGAAAAATATTAGTCAAAAGGCATAGTGTTGTCTCCTGATTAGAGCTGACTCTTCAAACAGTAATCTAAGATAGACTATATGTACAGTGTATTTTATAGATTAGATGTCATCTCCCTGCCCCTGTCCACATGGGCAATAACAACTTGTTCACTTCGTTACAAAAATGTGTCACTTGATTAAGTGATTTGCTGTTCAGTGTGGTAGGCATTGAGCTCTACGTTGAGTATCCAAATACAAGAGTCTGGATTCCTATCTTAAGCTCATAATCCAGTGTGGAGTCAACAAAGACATTTACAATAAATCAATGTGTACCCATTTTAGAAATAGGTGTAGGTTAATTAACGTGTCTTTCTTTTTTTAAAAAAAAACTTCAAAGAAAGCAATTTAGAATTGAAAGAAATAAGATACATAGTAAATGCCCCTTCACTCATTGACCATTTATTTTTTAATCTTTGTGTAGGGTATACTTTGGCTGCCATTTATTTGGGTGCTTAAATTTAATCATGGCTAATTGGACATAATTAACAATGGTATTCAAAATTGATGTGAAAGAAGAAATTTTGAAATACAGGTACAGTTTCCCCTCACCATTCAGTGTTCACCAGACATAAAGTTAATGATTTTGTATTTCAGATAACATGTTATGTTTCTAACGAAGAACCTGCAAATGTTTGAATGAAATGAAATTTATTACAGGACTCTACTTTGTGTGTAGAAAGGCACACAGACATTTTTAGAGTAGGTGTTTTTCAGTGAGTAGTTTTCTTTGAGAGCCAGGAGTACTTGACTTTTTCTGGATAACACCCACTAGCCAGCTGGTCCTGCTGACTTTCTCAGTCCCTCCTGCTGGAGCTTGGCAGGTTTTCCCTTCAGCAGAGTGACTCCAGAGCTGTAACTTCTACTTCATGGTTCTGTGGTTGCTCTATCTGGAATGATACATCCGACTGCTGTTCAGAATTTGCAGTCAGTTCTTTACCTCACTGAGACTTTGAGCCTAGGTTTTCAAGATGCTCCTGTCTATTGCCATCTATTCTAGCTGGCGACCTAATGCTGGGTTCACAAAGTCTGACTATTCCAATAACTCAAGAAAATGATAAAGCACACAACCACACAGAATTACCTTTTCAATATTCTGGAGACGACTCTGTAACCTTAAGGGTCCATGGAAAGAGAGAGAGCCGCTGGAATTTTTTATTCTTATATAGGGAACATTCTATCCCAAAAAGGGCAAAGGGGTAGGATTACAAAGGAACGGGAGTGTAGCTCAACCCCTGCAGGTGAGGCCTGCACCTGGAGCCACGCCTTGTTATCTGAGCTGGGGTAACGCCCAAGTTATTGCCACCTGGCAGTTATGCCAGACTGAAGGCAATAATTGGTCAGTGCCCTGGGGCATCAGGACCTAAAAGTGTCTGCATCCATGGCACCTGTCAGTTTCCTCTCTGGATTAATAATTGTTCTCATTCCTTTTTTCCACTTTGGCCTTTGCTTTCTGTCATTTAGAAAAACATACTGTACTTTGTGCATACATCTGTTTTCCTTTCACCACCTGGAGTTTCCTTTCTCTCTCTTAACCACAGCTCTTCATCCCATAAAAGGAGTTTGGGACCTGTATACTTTTGAAGTAAACCACTTTCCTCTAATTCTAGCAGGTAGCTTTTCTGACGAGAAGCATTGTAACCCACAAAGGTATGACATTTTCTTATGTTCCAACTATTCAGGTTTATGTTCTGGGAGGGAAGGTCATACAGCTTTCATTTCTTTTGAACTACTCTCAGTGACTAATCCAGAGTTCTTGGAAATAATCTATTTTTTTTTTCCTTTTGCAGTTCTTTCAACACACATTGATTATATGCACTACATTTTTGTGAAGTAGCTTATGAGTAAGCTTTTACTTTGACTAGCACCAGATAGGCATTTTATGTGCATTATTTTATTTGGTAGCTGTTAATATCTACTTTTAACAGTGAGGAAACTGAGATGCAGAGAAGTTATAATATGGAAATATGGGGGAGTTGCTTAATATCTCTATAGAAGCCCGGATTTGTTGTATGTAGGGCTTTCCTGAAACAGATTCCACCAATATGTTTTATATAAAACTTGGGTAATCCCAGATATGTAAGAGATGATCGAATTCTTATTTAAAATTTCTAACCCAGTGTTATTTTAGAATTGAGTGCTTTGTTTTCCTCAAAAATAAAATACAGTTGAAAGTTAATGATGGCCACAGCCATCATTTTCAAACTGTTTTTTTGGGGATGGAGGATACTGGGGATAAACTCAAGCACTAACTCACATCCCCAGCCCATTTTTGTATTTTATTTAGAGACAGGGTCTCACTGAGTTGCCTGGGACCTTGCCAAGTTTTTGAGGCTGGCTTTGAACTTGCAAACTTCCTGCCTTAGCCTCCCAAGCCGCTGGGATTGTAGGCTTGCGCCATTTTCAAATTCTTTTTTCCTTTGCAGTGCCCTTTAAAATATATGTATACACATATAGCACACACAAGCATATATATAGTGAGAAAGATTGATTATAGTCATTTTTTTGTCCTTATCCTTGGGTATCGCCTTTGGACACTGGGAAATAACTTCTCAGAATTTTGACCCTGATTAGAAAAACTTAGGCAAAGAATTGAGATGGTGGGGCTATGTTGGTTATTAGATACTCTTGTTCCAGCATTTGTTATCTGGGCTAGGGTTTCGTTTCTTTGAAAGAAATAGTTATTTTGTTGACACCTTTAGAATTATTTTTCATAGCTTTCTGTTTCTCTGAACCTCTAACTTCTGTTTTTTAAAAAGTTTTTCTTATAAAAATATTTTCTTATAAAAATTATTTTGTACTCCTGGTGCTTATCACAGGCTGTGTTCTTTTATGACTCATAGATGGTCATGTAGTCTTGTGCCATCTTTCTCTTTTTTTTAAATCATTTCCCTGTTGTTGTATATTTAAATGTTTTTCACTATGCAATTGCTATATTTATTAGCATATGCTTCCTAGTCCTCTGACTTGCTGCATCAGATTACTTCGGACAGATTGACACCTGACACTATCATATGAGAGTGCTTGGTAACTTTATTCTCAAGCATGTCGTTATCTTCTTGAAATATGCCAGGCACAGGAAAACTCTCTTAGCTCACTGCAGAGCTAGGACACTCTCCCTGCAACCCCCCACCCCACCCCCAACTTTGTCCTGCAATGAGTTTGTCTACTGTGGTATTTTTGACTCTCTGAGATTGGTACTGGGCTTGATGACCAGTCTATAGTCCTTTATAAAGCTCAGAAGAAAAATTATATCCTGATGATAAACCATCACTAGTTGTCATCTGTAGAAAATTTGATTAGGAACTTATAAATATAAGGGTCAGTTAACATGTATTCCCATTTTTATTTCACTGAGGGGTTATTTTCTGTGCAAGAATAATTTAGACTTGCTTTTTCTACTCATGGGCTTGTATATTTAAAAAATCCAGCTGGGCATGGTGGTGCACACCAGTAATCTCAGCTACTCCAGAGGTTGAAACAGGAGGATTGCAAGTTCAAGGCCAGCTTTGGTAATGTAGTGAGACTCTGTCTCAAAATAAAATAAAAAATAAAATGGGTTGAGGATGTAGCTCTGTGATAGAATGCCCCTGGGTTTGATTCGAAGTACTGATTGATAGTTCACCCACTTGCTTGCTCAGTGGTAGAGTGATCCTGGGTTCAGTCTCCAGGATGGATTGATGGATAGATGGATAAACAGATTTAAAAAAATCCAATCTCACAGCATTTTGTGGGGTTTTTTATGTGGTGTTACTGAACATTGAACCCAGTGCCTCACACTTGCTAGACAAGCACTCTACCACTGAGCCACAACCCCATTCCCACGCACTGTGTATTACTTAAGAAGAGTTTGCACATCTAATGTTCTTTAATTCCCTACTTGTCATTCACAGCAACTCTCTTAAGGGAGATGCTCTTGTCTTTGTTTTTCACACTGGAAGACTGGGATGTAACAAGGTCTTAAGGCTGTGTAGTGGCAGATTGTGCTGTGATACAGCCCTGTTGCCTTTCTGCTGTACCAGCATACATAGGCAGCCTGTGTTCTTTGCTATCCCAGTAATGAGTGTTGAAAACTTACCAGATACATATTTGAGTATGAGTCTTGTACTGAGCACAGTTATTGACACTAAGTGTGAAATAAATATGCAGTTTTCCTTGGAGGAAACACATGTGAAACTGTAAATGGTTTGTTTTTCATCATCTGTACCATAGACTATCATAAAGAAACTTTCCATATGTATTTGAGGTATAGGCATGGTAGACCAATGTGTGCTTTCCGGCCCTGGATGGTTGGCCAGGGTTTGCATAGGCAGGAATTAAAGAGTATAGAAGAGCATTCTACATGAAGAGAACAACAAAAGCAGTTTTTAGTATGTTTGAGCATGGCATTTTATAGGTCATGTGGTGATGTCCAGCCTGAGAGAAGGGTACGTGGAGAACAGTGGGTGAGAAAGTCTGGTTGATTAGGAGGAGCCAAGTTATGAGGACCCTGAAAGCCAGGTGGAATGTGGTCTTGGTGGAGTGACCAAAAGTGCTGAAAGTTATTGAGTGAAAGTACAGGCAGAGCTAAAGAAGTAGTTTAGGAAGAGTGATTTTGAAGTAGGGCCAGAAACACAGAGTGAGGTGCAAATACAAGTTTTCAATATACTTGAGGAGTAGAAGCTTTGAATTTCTTGAGAAAAGAGAAGGCTACCAAATTTGTAGTTTTATTCTTTTTAGGATTTATCTATTCATTGGATAGCTATTTGTTCTTGCTGATTATGTGCAAGATGTTGTGGAAGATATTCCCAAAAGGAGTATATACCTCAAGTCCCTTCCTTGTATAGGAAGGGACTTGAGGTATATACAAATAATTTTAATACTGAAGAAATGTGATAAGACATGACAGGTATAGATTAAGTGCTTTCTGAGAGTCATTTTATCTTAGAGCATTATCATTCAGTAGAAACAGAATGTGAGCTATATGTAATCTGAATTTTTCTTTAAAGAGCACTGAGGGTATAGCTCAGTAGTAGAGCCCTTGCCTAACCTGTGCAAGGCTCTGGGTTTAGTACCTAGTATTACAAAAACAAAAACCCAAGTGAAATTAATTTCTATACAATAACCAAAATATTATGATTTCAGTGGGTGGCACTAGTCACATTTCAAGTGAATAGCCACATGTGGTTCTTGTATTACACAGCTTGGGCTTAAGAAAGGTTTCTTGGAGGAGGTGGCCTTTGAGCCATGCTCTGAAGAACTTTATATTCCGAGTGAGTGGGGAAGGCCATTCCAGATACAGGGATTGACTTTAGTGAGTCAAGACAGAAAATCACACTTTGTATGTAAGTGTGAAACACATATTGTGTGGCAGGCATTTTATGGGGAAAATCTGAGAGATAGGTTGGCAAGCATTCACTGATAAGGGTGGGCCTTGAGATCTGATTCTGCTCTCCAGCAGAAAATAATAATTTTGAGCAGAAAGTGACTTGATCTGGGCTTTTAAGAAGATGGGGCTGGTAGGGAAGTTACTCAGTGGTAGAACATTTGTGTAGCATGTGAGGCCCTGGGTTCAATCCCTAGTACCATAAAAAAGATGGTCTTGTAGCAAAGATGTGAAGGGGGCTGGAGGTAGAGACTGAAACCAGTGGGTATAGGGAAAGATGATGGATGGGAGATTTATTGTAGATGTAGAAAGAGGAATGGTTTCATTTCTCCCTTGTCTACTGCCTTGCTCCAAACTGCTGGGTGTTGTGTAACCCATTTCCTGTTGAAATTGGTCTAGCTGCTTCAAAAATCCATGTTATATAAGTCAAAAGTTATGTAAGCAGTAGGCATCAGGACATTTGGCTATGGATTTTGTTTGTTTTAAATTGTTTCTGTGTATATGTAGAATTAAAATTCTTTGAAATGGGTAGATACATGAATAGTTTTTTTTTGTTTGTTTTTTAATATGCATTTAGTCGCACAGTAACATGATGATTTTCAGTCTCCAGGAACTCTTACGATGATCCCAGAGAAGCTTGAAATAGTTGGCCTCAAATCAGAAAGGCCATATTTTATTTTAGGAAATAGGGTGAGGACATTTGGGAGGTCTCAAAGAGTACTCAGAATTCTTCAAAGTGTGAGTTAAATTTTAAATGCTTGAAGAAGGAGAGAAAAGGGGGATAAAGGAGGTACTTAATTTGGGCTTAGTTAGGTCGAAGAGCTTTGTGGCATTCTTCAGCAAGGTCTGTCCCTCATATTTCTATTATTATACTGTATGGGATAGCTTAGTTTTGAGTTGGCTTTTGCCCAGAAATTTATTATTTGGAATCTTTCATAGGTAAAATTGCATCAGTGCTGTTGTATGAACTTTGAGATGGACCTCTAGTGACTTATAACTGCAGACTGTAAATTGAGTCATTGAAAGTTGGTTTCCTCCTGCTGTGCTTGGTACTTTAAGGAATAACAATTGTACGATTATTTAATAATATATAGGAATTATCCTGATCCCAAAAACTTTATGGTCAAGAAAGTTTGGTATACTGAAAGCATGTAATTTTGGGATGATAGAATATTTCTTTTTTGTATTAAAGTAGACTAGGTTATCTCTTAGTAACACTCTATACTGCATAGTTACCCAGGGACTTGGGCTGACAGACCGTTCTTTTATGAGTGCATCATCTAGAGCACATTTTAGGTGGATGCTGTAAAAGAAGAAAGCTTGGGGAACTACATGCAGGATTTTCACAGTTTGAGCCTGGAAGCAGCATCATTTCTGCCTGTGTTGATTGGACAGAGCTGCTGACTCCTAAATGCTGGGGATGTGCTGGAATGTGTAGGGAAGCAGCAAATGGAGTCTTTCCTGAGGATTACTATCTGCTGTAGTTACATTCTAGTGTTGTGAGTGAAGATGTCATAGATCTAGGCAAGACTTACTTCACTAAATGTAACCTTACAATTAGCAAGTTGTATATAGGAGGTAACTCTGAATATGATTTAGATAATAAGCAGTAGGAAGAAAAGTTCATAGTTCTGAACTGGAGAATCAGCTCTTTCTAAATTGCCTGGATTTCTTTGTGCTTCATTTGATAATGCATTTTTGTGTACTAGGGCCTCATGTTTAGAATTTCTCTCTTTAAAATTAAAAAATGAGCTGGAGCCGGGCATGGTGGTATGTGCCTGTATTCTCAAAAGCTCAGGAGGCTGAGATAAGAGAATCACAAGTTCAAAGCCAGCCTCAGAAACTTAGTGAGGCCCCAAGCAACTTAGTGAGACCCTTCTCTAAATAAAATATAAAAAGGGCAGGGGATGTGGCCCAGTGGTTAAGCATCCCTAGGTTCAATCCCTGGCACCCAAAAGAGGATGGGTGTGCTGGGTGAGGTGGTGAACATTTCTGATTCCAGAGATTCAAGGTTGAGGCAGGAGGACCACAGGTTTGAGGTCAGCCTGAGCAGTTTAATAACCTGTCCCAAAATTAAAAGTAAGAGGGGCTGAAGATGTAGCTCAGTGGTAAAGCACCCCTGGATTCAATCCTTAGTACCACAAAAATCAATAAATGAATAAGCATATTTTTACTCTGTGGCATAGAGGATATATGTAAATTTAAGTTAACAATATGTAAACTATTAATAGTAAATCATTTTTAGTTGCTTTTTTCAAAAAAATTATTGCACTTTCTAATATTATTGTAATGGAGAACTAACTTAAGGTGAGGTGATTAAGAGGCATTCACTGATTGGTCTGTATAAAGGGTTTGATAAAATAATAAACTGAAAACACTGAGATTTTTGTTTTGAGAAAATCTAAATGAACTTCTGTGGTCCAGATAAATTAAGTTCTGTTTCTATACATCCTGTATACTTTTTATTTTTTGCAACCTATACCTAAACAAAATTAGTACCTGGTATTTGTATATAATGCTTTAAACTTTTCATAGTACTTCATGTATATTAGGTCACTTGTCCTTGTAAGAGCCTCTTTGAGAGAGTTGGTAGTGTTCTTGCTTTCCAATAAGGAAACTAGAGCTCTCAGGTTAAGTGATCTAACCAAGATCATTGCCCTCTGAGTAGGAGAGCTAGTGATTGGTAGAGCCCAAGTCCATCCACCTTGATTCATGATTCTTCTCTTTGGTGTGTGTTGGAAAATTAATTGACCCAAATAAAAGCCTTAGCAAAGTACCTGACAGTATAGATGCTTAGTGCGTGATCTGTAATGTCGATGGCATTTGGAGCTAGATGTTTCACTTTTGGGTAGCCTTTCCAGAAGGGTTGTAAAAAGATTCACACATGTATTTCCTGGGCCCTGAAGCCTGACATCTGCTTTTCTTTTTCTCTTGCTCTTGTTCTAGGGAATGACCATGGACAAAAGTGAGCTGGTACAGAAAGCTAAACTTGCTGAGCAGGCCGAGCGCTATGATGACATGGCTGCAGCCATGAAGGCAGTCACTGAACAGGGGCACGAACTCTCCAATGAAGAGAGAAATCTGCTCTCTGTCGCCTACAAGAATGTGGTAGGTGCTCGCCGTTCTTCCTGGCGCGTCATCTCCAGCATTGAACAGAAAACAGAGAGGAATGAGAAGAAGCAGCAGATGGGCAAAGAGTACCGTGAGAAGATAGAGGCAGAGCTGCAGGATATCTGCAATGATGTTCTGGTAAGGGCCAGTGCTTCTCTTTAAAGAGTGACTTCTAAATAGTATTAACACTGTCCAAATGCAAACTCTCAAACAGCTTATGAGAAAGAGTGTCTGAGTATACTGGAAAGCTGAAAAACCATTTACAACCCACTTTTATGCACATGATATGATTCCCCTCCCTCCTTACTTTTTTGCTTGATCAGAGATTGTTCATCACTTCTGGGCTATTTTCCTCCCCTATCAGAAAGGCTTGTGAAAAACAGGAGGATTTAGTCAACATCTTTTCTTTAGAAATTGAGGCCAGATAGACAGGATTTTAGATGCAGCCACAGATAGGTTATTCTCTATAGTCATCTGAGTAGTGATGTCATCTCCTGTAGGGGAGGCAGGATTAAAAAGCTGAGCTGCCTTTCATCCTCCCCCCAGCCATGCCTTCACAGTGGAGAGTCCTGATTTTGTCTGAAAATTAGGCACATTCCTCAAGCTCAGTATGCATTCCAAAGCCAAATCGAAGGTGGTTTGGGGATTCTCCTCTCCGGTGTTTTATATAAGCTAGAGGGAGATTGTTGACTCTCTGTGACCATAGTTTGGGGTTGGATGGGAGGGGTGCATATCCTAGAGCAAATCATGATCATATTGTCTTTCCCTCACATCCTGAGCCCACTGGGAACTTTTTTTTTCTTCCAGGTGAAATCAGGTAAAAATGAACGGTGAGGGATGCTTTGAAGGGAAAAGGAATTCACACTTGTTGACCTACCTCCTCCCCTGCTGGCTGCCTCTCCGAATTACTGCCCATGACACCTTTCTTTTGAAAAACAAAGCTTGTCAGTCATCAGGCAGTACTTCTCATCCCTAACCCATAGGAGTTACACTCTGTCTGCAAAGAATATTAAAATGACTACTGCCCCTTGCGTCTTCTTAAATCCCCTTATAATTAAGCTTTGCATTGAGCTTCTCTTCTTATTAGATTCATGGTGTAAGATAAACAGTATCATGGCTAAACTTGTTGCCTGTTGGTCATTTGGGGGTTTGTTAATGGTGCACTAATTCCTGAATGTTAGGTACATCTGGTATTCAGATGAAGTATGGCATGCATTCCAAGGGCAAGAAAGTTCCATAATTCCTGAAATGTAGACCAGCTTTTAAGAGCATCTGAAAGAATGTGAAGAAGAGCATGGTACTTACTGCCTCTTAACCAGTTTTTCAGGATGCCACATTCTAAAACAACTCTTCGAAAATATTGCTCTGTATACGAAGCTTGGACTCCTTCAGAACTACTTTTGTTGTAAGCATAAATGTTTAAAGGAATTTATTATTAATAATAGTATTAGACTCTTTTGAGTGCTTACTGCGTGCCAGCCATCGTGTTAAGCACTTTATGTACATTAGCTCACTTGTCCTCAAGTTTACCCTAGAAGGTGGCCATTGTGATCCCCTATTGTACAGCCAAGCAAACTGAGGCTTGGGTGAGAAGGCAGTCGGTCCAGGGTGATAGAGACAGCAGGCAGAAGAGGGGTTTCTTCCCAGGTCAGATTGATTCTGAACTTAGTTCTCGGCAGTTTTGTTCTATTATCACTTTTTTTCTCCCAGAATGGAAAAATATTTTTCCCCCTCTAATTCCAGAAATAAGACAAGTTTATTTATTTTTTAAAGTTAGGGCAAAGTAATATAAAATAAAATCACTCTGATCTTATCACCTAGAGGACCATTGTCAACATAATCCTTCCAGGTTTTTCCCCTATGTATTTGTGTGCCTATACACATAGATATTTTAATATCAAATATGGCTTTTGTGTTTTTATTCTGCTTTTTCACTCAGATTTCTTTTGAGAGCATTTCCATGTTATCAGTGTAGTTCTACATCATTTTTGCATAGCATTGCATTGTAATAGCTGTGTTTTAATGAACCCCTTATGGATGGTCAAAGTGACTTTTAACTGAAGAATACGGGCATCTGCTGTTATGACCTAAACAACATTTAGTCTTGGATTAAAAAAAAAAAAAAAAGTTATTTTTAATTTTCAAAAAAATTGGTAGTGGTAGTTTGTATCTTGAATCTCAAATATAATTTTAGTATCTTGTAAATAATTCAAAGTTCTTAATAATGTGAATCATTTTTTAGGAGCTGTTGGACAAATATCTAATTCCCAATGCTACCCAACCAGAAAGTAAGGTGTTCTACTTGAAAATGAAAGGAGATTATTTTAGGTATCTTTCTGAGGTGGCATCTGGAGATAATAAACAAAGTAAGTAACATTTAAACAAATTTGACCAATAGTGGAGCTAGTCTCCTTTTGTAAGGACTTCAACAATTTTTGCTTTTGTCTGTGCACCATAGACATTAGATGATGTCACAGTAATCAAAATGTAAAAGACCATTGTGCTGTGAGGATTTAGGTCATGGGGGTTGACAAATCAGAATGTGTCTAAGGAGTAAATGTGGAGGGCGTTAAAAAGTCTGATGTGTAGTGAGTGCATTTGAAGAGCTCTTTTCTTGGAAATTATTTGATAGCTGTCTTTTTAGAAACGGAACGTTAAAGTATAGTAGTCTACTTTTATGTACAGTTTTGTTTTCTCCAGTTTCAGTTTCTTAAGGCCAACTAAGGCCTGAAAACATTAAATGGAAAATTCCAGAAATAAACAGTTCATAAGTTTTAGATTTCACCCTGTTCTGAGTAATGGGATGAAGTGTTATACCATCCTTCTCGGGATGTGAATCATCCCTTTGGCATATGCACCTTGTATATATGTTCCCTGCCTATTGCTCTTTTAATTGTCATCTTATCAGATTTGACTGTCATAGTATGGCCATGTTTGTGTTAAGATAACCCTTGTTGTACTTAATGACAAAGCACAAACTCCTATTACAGTATATTATAATTGTTCTATTTTATGATTGTTGTTAATCTCCTACTGTGCCTAATTTATAAATTAAACTTTATAGATGTACATACAAGGAAAACAGTTAAATGAGGTTCAGTACTATACATTCACTGGGGATCTTGGAACATACACTCTGCAGATAAGGGAGACATATAGTGATGCATTTCTTTTGTCACAAATATATTGTGGTAGTGGTGCTGTGATAGTGTTAACAGCTGTGTGTCCCTGCTGTGTGCCAAGTACTTTAAAGTCTTGTTTATTCTCTCACAACTTTGAGTTTAGATGGGAGTCTATTCATTTTTGGTTTTGTTTTTATTGTGCTGGAGATTGAACCCAGGCCTTGTGCATGTGAGGCATGCACTCTACCCACTGAGTTATATCCCCAGCCCCATTTTTCTAATAAAGGAAACCAGGGATAGAGAGTTATTCTCAGCTGTGTACCTAGTGAATTAAAAGTTGGGAATTCAGTTTGGGTCTGTCAACTCCGAAACCCCTTATTTTTCTATGTTCCATCTTGTTAAAGATTATGTTTCTTGATTGGTTTAATAGACTTTGTTATATTCGTCATTGCTTCCCCCGGAGCACTTAATATAGTACTTGACTTAGAATAAACATTTAGCAAATGTTTGATTGAATGGTAGAGACACTGACATCTCATTTTGATGGATCATTTACATCAGCCCACTTTGTCAAAATACTGTGATTGTGAATCCAGTTTATGATGCACCATGTGGGAGAAGCAGCCTTTAATACTTTTCCTCTTTCTTACAGCCACCGTGTCGAACTCCCAACAGGCTTACCAGGAAGCATTTGAAATTAGTAAGAAAGAAATGCAGCCTACACACCCAATTCGACTTGGCCTGGCTCTAAATTTCTCAGTCTTTTACTATGAGATTCTAAACTCTCCTGAAAAGGCCTGCAGCCTGGCAAAAACGGTGAGAAGGATCCTCCAGTTTCTAATCCTAATAGACTTTTGAGCTTCCTAGTAACTTTTATTGTGGGACATCTCATGGTCTTGGACTTTTTAGAAGTTTTTTTTTTTTTTTTAAGGGTAGGATTACGTCTTTTATGAAAGAAATACAGGCCTATTACTTTGTGATTCCTTCTCAACACTCCTGCTGATTTATTATTATTATTGTTGTTGTTATTATTACTACTACTACTATTTTTGAGGGGTGGTTGCAGAACATTCCAGGTAAAGGTGGTTTATTGTTTTTCATCAAGCTTTGGGCCTTGGTTTTACGTCATCATCCTCCTTCCAATATAGTAGGTTATGGCTGTGTAAATGAAAGAAATCAGACCACATTCCCTCTCTTCTTCCCTTCCTTTCCTTCCTTCCTGTACTGGGAATGGAACCTTCAGTCCTTGTGCATATTAGGCAAGTGCTCTACCACTGAGCTGCATCCGCAATACCCACCCTGTTTTAATTTTATTTTTGAGACACAATCTCACCAAGTTGCCCAGGTTGTCCTCAAACTTGTGATCCTCTGCTTCAGCCTTCTGAGTAGCTGGGATTACAGGTGTGCACCCCCCACTCCCAGCTGGACCACATTTTCTTTGTGTGCTATATTTCCTCCTGTCTTTTTTTGGCCTTTTCTTTATATGTATTTGTAAACATGCGCACAGTTTTTTGTTGTTGTTTGTTTCTTTTCTTTCTTCTTTTTTTTTTTTTTTTTAAGTTTGGAAAAGGTCCTGAAATGAACCCCTTAAATTGCTGCTCTTAACCTATTGAGTCTCATTGTCCCAGATGTGGGACGTCTATAAAAACTTAAATGGAGAAACAGTTATACCGCTCATGATAACTGGAAACAAATATTGTGTTTTTAAAGTTCTGTTCTTTGAGAAAATAACTGAATGATTACAGCATTTAGCAAATGTTTGATTGAATGGTAGACACTGATATATGTATTTTCATAAAGATATATAAGTGCTAGGTTATCATTTCCAGCCTATTTTAATATACCTGTGTCAATTTTGTTGAACTATTTGCAGAATTGAAAATTTGGGACTTAGCGGGTTAATTAAATCAGGTTTAGTGAAGTGAGTTTCACTCTTGTATTTTTTTTGTATCTAAGTTTAAAAAAAAATTAAGAGGTTTTCTAGAAGAGTTTTTTGGTAAATTTGTGTGAATTTACCTAGAACAGATGTGCTAGGCTTAACAATAATACTAGTTACTTATTAGATAAAGCTAAGTTTATTAGAAAATCATAATTTATATTGTCTAGGAAATTTTATCATTGCTGATTGGTGCTTTATAATCACATTATGAAGGCTCCAAAGTACTGTCGAAGAAGAAAAATTATAGTCACTTATTAAAAGGGAAAAAAAACTCAACTAACAATTCTAAGAACTGTAGATTCTTTGCTGAAGGCTCTGTGTTTTAGGCATTTGATGAAGCGATTGCTGAGTTGGATACACTGAATGAAGAGTCTTACAAAGACAGCACTCTGATCATGCAGTTACTTAGGGACAATCTCACTGTAAGTACTACTTTTGGATGGTTTATGGCCTTTCCTATTCACCTGCTAAATAATTCACTATTATCCAAGATTCAAGAGAGGATTTATACTCCATTAAATATAATTCAGTTAGTTATAGATGACTGCTACAATTGTGATGTGTATAGTCATCAGTGTCTGCAATAATACAGAAGGAATTTTAAACAGTTGATTGAAATAAGATATAAATTGAACCACTCCCACATAAATTTGAGTAGCCCTACTTTGATAATACCTTTTTTTTTTTTCTCTTGCAGCTGTGGACATCCGAAAACCAGGGAGATGAAGGAGATGCTGGGGAGGGAGAGAACTAATGTCTATCATGCTTTGTGATCTGTTCAGTGTCACTCTGTACCCTCCACATTTATCCCTTTGTGCGATAAAACAAACAAACAAACAAAAATTTGTACGTTGACTTCGATTTTTCACAGCCTCAGCCTAGCAAAAATGGTCCATGGTATAAACAGCTGGTATTTGTATCTAAAACTCAGATTGGTCACATAAATGCCACGGCATTCTGAAGTTTTGATTTCATTAATATTGACAGAATTACTGTGTGCTTAATTTTTTTAAACTGAACACTGTGATTATGGGGTTTTGTAACTTAGCAGAACTCTTACTGGTAGAAAAAATAGACCTGAATTATGTGTAACTTTTTGGAAAGTTTAATCTGATATCAAAATAGTCACTGAAAAACAATTCTGTTGTAAAGTTGTACAGAAAGTTATAGAGACTATATTGTGGTGCTGGGACTGGAGTGAGACACATCATTTGGCATCCAAGTTTAATGGTAATTCACAGTAATTCTGCCTGTGGTTCAGGGCTTGTAGACACTTGACCAGTTTGGGCTGTTGCCACACAAAAGTTCATGACCACAGAAGTCTACAGTGTCTTCCTCTGAGGAAACTCAGATCCTGAAATTGAGATTCTTTGTGGCAGATAGCTGGGTTATGACACTGCAAAAAGGTTCAGTGCTCATTATAACAAGAGTGACTAAGCCCCCTTTCCTACAGCAATATGTTACTGATTTGCAACTTTTCAAAACAACCGGATCTGTTTTCCTTGTTACTACTTAGCTAAAGAAAAACAAGCTATATATCTTATGAACCACCTTATCTGTTTCCTGGGTAAGTCATTTAAGAACAATGTTCTGTAGAGATTGTCTCTCACTGGAGGAGTACTCAAGATATTCCTAACTTGGGGCATTAAATTTTAAAATCTAAACATTCCTTCCCCCATGTTCTTTTTAACTATTGACTTTGTTTTTCTCTTCCCTCTTAAAAATATATGTCCTTCTGCTTCCTTACATTTTCTTCCTTTGGAAATCTGTATCTTTTGTTTACTTTTTATGTCGTGTGGGCAGAGGGTGCAAGACAGTGGTGAGCATTTTGGTGAGTAAGGCTTGCTTCAGAGTTGAGAAGAGCTTCTCACACCACATCCCAGTCTTCCTCCAGTTCTCAGCACAATTGTTGCTCTTCAGTCATACCACAATCTGAATCAAAAAGTATTTTTAAATCTCCATGAGTTCTCCCTTTATTGCAACCAACCCTGATAATGCTTGTTAGTGCCTATCACCAGATCTCCAAAGTGTACTCATCCAGCTCAGTTCTCAGACATGTCTACACAAGACCCTATAATGCAGGGAAGTTGCATGGGCACTGCAAAGGAGAGAATAGCCAGGCCTGTCAGTCTCACAGTATCACCCCTTACCCTAACATTCCATAAAGCTATAGAGTTCATTTGTTTGTCCATCTGCTGAAATGAGAAAAGAGAAATTCATGCACTGATTTAAAACAAACCAAAAAAAAAAAAAACTAAAAAAAAATCCTTTTCTTTCTAGCTGAACAAAAATGTGCAGTTAATACTTGGCGCTTGAAAATGCAGTAGTGAATGTGGAACCAAGCTGTCTGTATATCTGGTAGCTCTCTGCTTTGTTTTCCTTACCAGTATTCTGCCTAATGTTTGCTTCTGTGATGGTTATATTGCCTAGCAAGCACACCTGTGGTTGTGAAAATAGTGTAGCAAAAAAGAAAAATCCCCGGTTATTGATGTACTAGATTTGTGTATGTCTTTTAAACAGTTCTAGTTTCACCTTACACGGAATAATCAGGAAAAAGTGTAAAAACTCAAAAGTGAAATAAAAAATTTTATCAGTTAGTTGCTTGTGAATTGATGTGCCACCACTATCTCTATTGATACAGAACTAGCTAGGTACTCAGATCACCTATTTTTACTTCTGTTTTCTTGAAAAATGGATAAAACACGTGGGTGATGGGTACACTCCTGTAATCCCAGCTACTTGGGGGGCTGTTGCAGGACAATCACAAGTTCAAGGCCAAATGGGCAACCTAGCCCTACCTGTTTCTTTTTCTTTTTTTTTTTTTAAGAGAGTAGAGAGAGAGAATTTTTTTTTTTAATATTTATTTTTTAGTTCTCGGCGGACACAACATCTTTGTTGGTATGTGGTGCTGAGGATCGAACCCGGGCCGCACGCATGCTAGGCTAGCGCGCTACTGCTTGAGCCACATCCCCAGCCCTAGCCCTGTTTCAAAAAATAAAGTTGAGGATGTTGCTTAGTGGTACAGCACTTGCCTAGTATGTGCAAGGCTCGGGTTTATTCCCCAGTACCATAACAAAAGAAAAATAGGAAAATAGCTTTATTTCATCCTTCAGAACCGAAATCAAAGGTGTGATAAAAAAATTACCATTAATTAAACACTCTCTACTTGAGACCTCTCCAACATCTACAGTAAACCAGATGTTGAAGTCCTTTTTGTGGCTTGTAAGATTTGGTATGCACAATTATTTTGCAGCACTTCCCAAACCCTAACTTTTTTTTAAAGCTTAACATACAACCTAGTCAATGAGATGAAACCAACTTTAGAGTTGCTTGAGTCTTGGTACTGCTGTTCATGATAACTGGCAGCACTTTCTTCATAGGGTTTACGCCCCTTCTAAAAACATCCACACTCCTGTAGGAGAGAAGTCTCCACAGAGGGGTATTTTTTAAGATTAGAACTGGTACCTGTAGTGAGGCTAGACAGGCAGACCAGCTCCGGCCCCTGTTCAGGAACTGTCACACCTGTGGAAGCCATGCGCAATCCAAGGTCAGGAGAAGCTGAGGCCCTGGAAGAACCACTGTAAAGTATCGGTCTACAATGGACAGGAATTTAAACAAAATGGTCCTACATCACATAGATTGGGGCTGCAAACAGCCTTATTGCTTATTGTAGGGCCACTTCCTTGGCCCTTTTCTGCTCTTGGGTCCCTATTGTTCCCATGCAAGTAAACCCCTGATGAGATGCAGGTGGAAGACCCCCTCCACAGGTGGCAGGTGATGTCTCACCAAGAGGTCTCGGCGGTGGAACAGCCAGTTGCAAGGGAGGCCTGAAGGACAGGGATCCCCAGTTCTAAAGCAGCCTTTAGCCCCCAGTCACTGAGGTTTACCATTACGGCCCATTAGGGTGGGACTGGGTGGAGCTGGTTCAGAAAAACATTTCCGTAGGCAGGATAAAAATCTGAACCCAAGTTGGAACAGCGTGCCTGGCTCAGAATTTTCCCCTCTGCAAGTGCAAAGCGCAAAAAGCAGTTTCTAATCCTTGACAAGAGGGAGACCCCGTTCATTTTACAGAGAAGGAAAATGGGTCCAGAAAGGCGCAGCGTGACTGGATTAGAACTCCGTCCGTAGCCCGCCCTTCCTAAGCTGCCCACCGGAGCCCGCAGCACCCTAGGCCACCCGAGGCCCTCCTCCGCGGCGGGGTCTGAGATGTCTCGCACCTGCGACTTGAGATGGCTGAGGGCCCCCAGGTGGGGTGGGCCTGGGCCCCGGCGATTGGCTCGCTGGCCCGGGGGTGGGGGCGGTAAAGGGAAGGGGCGGCCGAGCGCGCAGGAGGGATAGTCCTGGGCCGCCGCAGGCTAGGTCCCTGCCTGCGCAGCGCGGGCCTCGCGGTGACCCGCTTCTCGTCTCCCCCGCACCCGGCTCGGTCCACCATGAACGCCGGCGGTCAGGGCTACCCGCTGGCCTCGCTCTACGTGGGCGACCTGCACCCAGACGTGAACGAGGCCATGCTCTATGAGACGTTCTCGCCCGCCGGCCCCATCCTGTCCATCCGCGTGTGCCGCGACGTGGCCACCAGGCGCTCGCTGGGCTACGCCTACATCAACTTCCAGCAGCCGGCCGATGGTGAGCCCCCGGGAGGGCGGACGAGAGGGGACGAGCCCCAGTGTAGAGAGACCGCCCCCAGGACTGGCCGCTCGCTTAAGTGTTCCATTTTGCAGCCAGGGAAACTGAGGCGCAGAGATGCAGGGTCTTGGAAGGGGCTCGGTAGCTGAGGCGAGAATTGCAGTGACTGCATTGCTCCGTTTGTAGAGAAGAGAGATTAAGACCACGTGAAAACAGCTAAAGCCTTTGGGGTAGGGCAGACCTGACCCCCAAATAGACAGTTGTGGTTACTCAACCTTTCTGAGCCCAGTTGCTTCTCCGCAAAATGGAGTGGTTGTGAGGATGAGATTGGAAGCACCTGGGAAGGGAGGCGCCCAAGAAAGCACTGCTCGAGAGTGTAGAAACCTGGGCGCCAGCCTCCCAGGGAGCCTGACATAAGGTCTACGCTGTGGCCTCCACTTTCCCCGAAAAGCCCTCTCTTCCAGCCGGTGTCCCAAGGCTGATAGGATTGATTAGACTTCATTAGATGAGTAGGTCTGCACCTCTTTTGAAAATCGAGGACAAAAGAATAGGAGCTCTGCCACTGTGAGGTGAGCTGGGTCAAACGACCCCAGTATCCACGGGGCTAAGGCTTACTCCCCAAGAGAGGAAGAATGGAGAACTGTATAATCCCAAGGAGTCCAACTTGGAAGCCTGAGCAAGAAGGATCCCAAGGTGGAGGTCAGCCTGGGCACGCTGGAGACTCTTTAAAAAAAAAAAAGGAAGTGGTTTGTGTGGGCCTGGGGATGTGACTCAAGCATGGGGAGGCCCTGAATTCCATCCCCAGAACACCCCCCACACACACCCACACAGAGAAAGGAGATCTGGATTGAAAAATAGTGAATAATGGCTGTAATGCTGTGGTGTAACCCTCCAGAAACATGACTGACAAAAGCCTGCCCCAGCCTCAGTCCAAAAGAAGGTGGCTTACTGCAGGGCTCCTGAGCTGGGGTTCGTGTGGCTAAACTGAATGCTTCCCCTTCCTCTGTCCTGCCCCACCTGCTATATGGTGTTCCTGGCTTCCTAGCCCCTCTGCAAGCATGGCCAGTGTCCAGGGACCTGACCTTTTGGTCCCAGCTCATAAACGGGGGCACTGAGCTGCAGGGAGCAGGAGTCTTGCCCCTGGCTGCCGATGCTGGAACTGGATGAGGGACTCCTTGAGGCTTGCTCCTCTGCTTCCCAGCTCCCTCCATGTCTCTGAAACTAGCAGAACCCCAAAGCAAAGGCAATGTATTTATTATCTTGGAGGGACAGGCAGTGGCAGTGGCAGGAGGGTGAATAGGAGTGGCTGTTTTCAGACACACTGCCATCTACCAGACTTCTATTGCACATCCAGTGCAAAGTGCAAACGTGTCACATTGTATTCCTGACTTTTCAGACTGTCCAACAGGTTGGGGGTAGGTGACATTACTTCTTTTCTAGGTGTGCAAAGGAGGTATTGTCATTGTCCTTACTTTACAGGTGAGGAAACGGGCTCAGACACGTGGCATTCACTTTCCTCAAAGCTGGACTGCCTAGGTGGCACTGACTCTCAGTTCTGCTGTTCATCACCTTTGAGCTTTAATTTCCTTAAACTGCTGCCACCCCTTGTCATTTGGACCCCTCTGTTACATTCTTATTTACTCAGTGTGCTTAAGAGGACAAAATAGACCTGGCTCTGCCACTGACATTTCACCCTTCTAAGCCTCAGTTTTCCCTTCTGTAAAATGGAGATGGGAATCCTTGCTCACCTGGGTTTGGGGAGGTGGGAGTAGCACTGTGCACATTAATTTCTCAGCCCATTTCTCCTGAGCTTTTAGGCTCCTGTCTCGGGTGAGAACCACACAATGGCTGTTTTCCATCTCTAATTAAGTGTCATAGATGGTCAAGGTCAGGAAATTCCCTTAATCTGCTTCTTTCTTTCCTCCTGTCCAGCCGAGCGGGCACTGGACACAATGAACTTTGAGTTGATCAAAGGCCAACCCATCCGCATCATGTGGTCACAGAGAGACCCAGGACTTCGCAGATCAGGTGTGGGCAACATCTTCATCAAGAACCTGGAGGACTCCATCGACAATAAGGCTTTATATGATACCTTCTCCACCTTTGGGAACATCCTCTCTTGCAAGGTGGGTGTGCCAAATACCTGTGTGATGCAGAGCTGCCAACCAGCACTTCCCTTTACAGTTTAGAAGGTCCTTTCAGCACAGCCCCAGGTATAGCAAGCCCTTGAACTACAGCTGTTCTTCTCAGTTTGTCTCAACAAAACTAACAGAATCTACCTGTCAGCCCTCTGTGTGACCAGCCCCAAGTGGTGGCCATCAGCGACCACTGTCTGTCTAGCTCTGCAGTTGGTGGTTTGTTCTGAACCCAGAGGGGCACTTTGGTTTGACCTTGGCTGCCCTCCCTCCTGTGCTCCTTCGGCCTGATGGGAGGCCTCTGGGGCGGATGAAGCGGGGCTGGGAGCTGGGAGCTCGGCTTCCTCCCTGTGGCCTCCCGCCCTCCAGCGGCCTAGCTTGGGCCCCGTAGACAGAAGGTAGAAACTCACTGGGCCTTCTGAGTCGAACTCAGAACTAGGATACGAATATTTCTGCATGCTGTTGGCCAAGACAAGACTCAAGACCAGCTCACAGGCAGGGTGAAGAGTGAGGGGGCTAGAGATTACAGGACAAAGGCTGCAGGAAAGCCATGAATGGGGCTATCATGGCCATCAGTGTCCGAATCTTGTTTTTGTTGTGCCTGCTGAATACAAATGGAACCACTGAGCTGCACCCCCAGACCCTGCCACATCTTGTTAAGGTTTCTTTGGGGGCTAGAAATGGAGCTCAGGGGTAAAGCACTTGCCTAGCATACATGAGGCCCTAGGTTTGATCCCCAGCACCAAAACAAAACAAAAGGATTTTTCTCCCATTGGCATGCAGGTTCACTCAAGAGTAGTGATCCTGTACTTAGTCACTGTTGCATCCCAGTATCTCAACTAGCCATGAGCGCGTAATAGGTGCTCAGTAAATATTTGCTGAGTGGTGGGACGAATTATCATTTGAGAAGGTCTCTGATTGTTCTCACTTGGTCTATAAAGATGTTGAGCAGCAGAGGCCAGACAGCAGGTTGCTGTGTGCTGGTCAGAGGGCTTAAGCCTGGGTGTTCTGCCCCTGCATTGTATGGGGATGGCTGGCGAGTTACCCTGAAGCCTCTGGGGCAACCACCTTCCTGGGGGCTTATGGCCATCTCTGTCTTGGAACTTTTCTGAGTGCTACTTTGTGTCAGGCACAATCCCTAAGTTCTAAGGCCTCATGCCTTCTCTCTGGATGAGGGACTCTCCCTGTGATTCAGAGGAGCAGACTGAGACTTGAGGTATAGTAATATGCTAAAGTTCCCTGTGACAGAGAGACAGGGCTGCTCCCCATCTTTGAGAATCGGTGGGAGAGAGAGACTCTTCAGTAACAATGGCAGATTTGCTAAGTACCTTCTACGTGCTAGGTTTTCTGCACATATGGTCACATCCAATTTCCCTCCACAGCCCCTTAAATCACTGAGTTGCACTTGAGGACAGAGAAGTTTAGAGAGTTGGAGTCACTTGTCCACAGTTACGTTGCACTGGGGGTTGATTTTTAGTGGCAGAATCAGAATTTGAATTAGTGGATTTGCCACTGAAGAAAATTGAACAGGGATCAGTGTGTCTTTGCCGGCTACAGGCCTTGAGGTCCTCTGGGACTCTGAGGAGTAGACAGAAAGCTCCATGTGATGCAGGCAGGTCTTTGCAGACTTAATGAGGCTCTGTTGTGGGCCCGTTTAGAAACGAGGCTTACTGTGGGTCCCTAACCTTGGGAGCTCTTGGGCCAGTTGGAGATGGAATAGCTGGAAATCAGCTCTGAGGGAGAAGCATGGTGATCCTGATGGTGATAAGGAAGGAGAGAGCCATTTAGCTGTCAGAGAGGTTTCTGTGTCACTGTGGGAAGAGCACATGACCTGAATCGGGTCACCCAAGTGCCAAGCCCAGTTGCTTAGTTGGGAGCAACATAAGGTCAGACCATGGTCTGGGGCCAAATGTCCTGTGTTTAAACCCTGCTTCTTCCACTTCCTGGTTCCATGACCTTAGGCCTAAAAAGGTGACTTTGGAAGGAGGAACCTACCTCATAGGTTGTCATGAGGATAAACTGAGTTATGTGGAGCCAATGGAAGGACAGTTGAAGTACTGTCAGCAACACATGGCAAGTAAAATAACTAAGAAGTTATTTCTGCTGGCTGACCTTGGACAAGTCATTTATTTCCATTTTCCCTCTCCAACTCAGGTTGAGAATTGTCTGGGAGGTTTCTCCTAGCAAACATATTAAGAAAAGTATAGGATGCTCTTGCAGGTGTGCAACCCACAGTGGGGTCCCAGTCAACATTACTGAGTGTGGGTGGAAGAGCCCTGTCTGGGGCTGGGAGGTGGAGGGAGTGTGCTGGGCATGAGTTTGGATGCAGGATCAGTTGTGCGGATCTATTGGAAAGCCTCAGACGCTGAGAATTTTGTGCGTAGGAGCCACTGGAGCTCAAACAGACAGGTCAGAATCACATTTTAGAAAGAGCATCCCAAGCTGGGCACAGTGGTGCACACCTGTAATCCCAGCTACCTGGGAGGCTGAGGCAGGAGGATGGCAAGTTTGAGACCAGGCTTAGCAATTTAGTGAGACCCTGTCTCAAAATAAAAAATAAATAAAAGGACTGGGGATGCAGCTTAGTGGTAGAGTGCCCCTGGGCTGAATCCCCAGTGCTATTTTTCTATTTTTTTTAATTTAATTTTTTTTTTTTTGGCACTGTTGGGGATTGAACCCTGGGTCTTATGCATGCAAGGCAAGCCCCCAGTGCTATTGAAAAAGAAAACACAATGGGGGTTTGAGGACCTGCTGGCGTAGGAAGGCAGAGCTGGTCTGTGGTGTAGGCACAGTGTGCTCATTCTGAGTACTTGATTATCTTACGCAAGTGGATTGGTCTCTTTGAACTTCAGTTTCCCGTCTCTACAATGGTGCTGTTATGTGACATAGGATTATTTTCTATTTTTGGTGCAAGGGATGGAACCCAGGGCCTGTGCCTGCTAGGCAAGCACTGTCCCACTGAGCTACCCCGGTCCTCATGGGACCGTCTTTGACACGCACAGAGCGAGCACCCGGGACTGGGCACTCATGATCATCTTTGTCATCCTTTTCTCTGGAACTCCGATTGGGGGTTGGATGTTCTGTCTGTCCTTCCTCCCTGTGGTCCAGGTGGTATGTGATGAGCACGGCTCTCGGGGCTTCGGCTTTGTGCATTTTGAGACCCATGAGGCTGCGCAGCAGGCCATCAGCACCATGAACGGGATGCTGCTGAATGACCGCAAAGTGTGAGTGGCTGTGCCCGGGGGAGGGACAGAGGCTGGAGGGACAGGACCGTGGTTCCACCAACTAGGAAAGGTGGGTGCCAGACGCTGGGCGGCAGTCTTCCCGAAGCATGACCTCAGGCAAGTTGCTTGACCTCTCAGGGCCTCTCTCCTAATGTCAAACTGGAGCTGATGTGGGGTGTTAAAGGGTTGTCCCGAGTCAGAAATGCAGTGACCATCTCGAAATTTGAGAGGGGATTTCAGCTGAAGGCCACGTCGTCCATGGACTCAGTGGTTTCATCTGTTTTCCAGTCTCTCAGTCTGGCTGTGCATTTTCTTTCTTTCTTTCTTTTTTTTTTTTTTAAAGAGAGAGAGGAGAGAGAGAGAATTTTTTGATATTTATTTTTTAGTTCTTGGCGGACACAACATCTTTGTTTGTATGTGGTGCTGAGGATCGAACCCGGGCTGCGCGCATGCTAGACAGGCGCGCTACCGCTTGAGCCACATCCCCAGCCCTGTGCATTTTCTTTAAACCTTGTTTGTTTCATGGGATTTGGGGACAGAAGGAAAAGCAGCACATGCTTAGCCTGCCCAAGGCCGGTGTCAACCCTACTTTACAGATAGGGAGATACAGATGCTGGAGGGGACCTGCTTCTGGCTGCGCCCCTCCCCACTGTGGATTCTGCCCATCTGGTGGCCCAGCCCTCAGTGCTGGGGAGTGAAGGCAGCTTTGAGCTGGGAGAGTACCTGGGGGCATTCTGCCAGGGTCTCTGGTGGCGGGGGTCCTATTGACAGGTCACACTGACCTAGGTGGGCTTTTACCAATTCTCAAAAAGGTGTCATCTTGCCTGGAGTGGAGGCGCATGCCTGTAACCCCAGCGTCTCGGGAGGCTGAGGCAGGAGGATCATGAGTTTAAAACCGGCCTCAGCAATGGCAAGGTGCTAAGCAATTCAGTGAGACCCTGTCTCTAAAGAAAATACAAAGTGGGTCTGGGGATGTGGCTCGGTGGTCAAGTGTCCCTGAGTTCAATCCCTGGTACACCCCCCCAAAAAAAGTATCATCTTTGTTAGCAAGTATTAACTCAAATTTCCCTCTGCCGTTTGGTTTTCATCAGCACCAGCATTCCGTGTGCTTGGCTCTCTTCTTAGAGTGCCCCTAGATTCACACCTACCATAGAGCTATGCTTTTATGTTTTGAGACGGCGTCTTGCTAAATTGATAAGGCTGTCCTCCAACTTGCAGTCCTCCTGCCTCACCCTCCCAAGTCCCTGAGATTACAGGTGTGGTGACGGCACATAGCTATGCTTTTTTTTCCCCTTAAGGAGACATGCCAGCTCGGCATAATGGCGCTGTCTGGTGGCCCAGCTACTTGGGAGGTTAAGGCAGACAGACTGTGTGAGTCTAGGCGTTGAGACCAGCCTGAGCAACAGTGAGACTCTGTCTCTTTTTAAAAATAGAAATAAAATGGAAAAGGGAAAAAAGTACTCTCCGAGGTGTGTTTATGTGAACTTGGAAATTACTTAAAATTAATGTTGTATTTAAGGGATTTCAGCCCATCCCCCAGAGTGACATTGGCATTGACCTTGTCTGATTGACTCAGTCCTGCTTTTCTAGTGCACTCAGTATGTATTAAATGATAAGCAAAGCCTCGTGATGTGATTTGGATCCCAGTTTCACAGGAATGAGCACTGAGGCTCCAAGAGCTGAAGTAACTTGCCCAGGGTTACACAGTGAGGCAGATGTAGACTGAGGATTCAAGTTCTTGTCTAAATCCCAAATTCATGCTCTTGCCTCCTGTGCTCTTAGCTGCCTGGTATATGGTGTGTTTGTCACAAAATAAAGTCTTCTGAGTCTTATGCTAGGGACAAGCTCTGAAACATAGCCCCTTGGCTGTTGGAGAGTCTAGACAGGTTCACCTACATGGAACGGCCCTGTGCAGTTGCCCAGTGAGGGAGGTGGAGGCTGGGAAAGACAGTGACTGGCACAAGTGGCCCAGTGATGCTGGGTAGCTTGGGGGTGCGGTGAGGGGTGCTGAGATCTGGCTGCTGCCTGCCCTGGTGGTGTGTCCACAGCTTTGTTGGCCACTTCAAGTCTCGAAGAGAGCGGGAGGCCGAGCTGGGCGCCCGGGCCCTGGAGTTCACCAACATCTATGTGAAGAACCTGCACGTGGACACGGACGAGCAGGCCCTGCAGGACCTCTTCTCCCAGTTTGGTGTGTGGGTTCCCTGAGGGAGGAGGGGTCCCTACTGCTCCTCTTCACACCCAGGTTTGCCATGAGGAGGGCCTCCTGGGGCTTCCCGAGGTCAGGGAGGGAGATCCTGGGGCTCCCCACCTCCCCTTTGAGCCAGGTTGATCCTTCCCAGGAAAGATGCTGAGTGTGAAGGTGATGAGGGACAACAGCGGCCACTCCCGGGGCTTCGGCTTTGTCAACTTTGAAAAGCATGAGGAAGCCCAAAAGGTAGGAGCCGCCCAGTGGCTCTGTTTCAGGGAGGAGGGCCAGAGCCAGGACTAGGAGGAAGGGAGATCGGGTATATGGGCCTCCAGCCGCTGTGGAGGGGAAGAAGTTCCCCTCTATTTGGGCCAAGAGGGTGGGAGAGTCTGGCCCTTCTAGGCTGGGGGGCAAAGGCAAAGGCTCCATCCCCAAGGTCACTTCTAAGCCTTGCAGTTCAAAGAATTGAATACTGAGGCAGGGAAGTCAAAGTCCTCATCAGACACAAATCTTTACTAATGAACCAGCCACTTAAGACAGTTCCCTTCAACATTTCTCCTAACACAGTGTAAAAAATAAAAAACCCATGAAAAATCCTAGCCACTGAGTCAAGAAATGCTTGGGATTGACTTCTGATTCTTGTGGTTGAGCTAATGAAAATGCAGTTCAAAGTCCATAGATAACAGAGATAAGTTGCACAGAGGATGCGGAATTTTATGCAGTTAACTGGCCCTGCTAAATCCTTAGTTTAAGATACAAACATTTTCTTTTCTTTTTCTTTATTCTTGGGATTGAACCCAGGGACACCTCACTGCTGAGCCACACCCCCAGCCCATTTTATTTATTTTTTATTTTTAAAATTTTTTTAGAGAATTTTATCTATATATATATATATATATATAAAATGTGTGTGTGTATATATAATATATATATATAATATGTATGTGTATATATATTATATATATAATGTTTTAGTTTTCAGTGGACACAACATCTTTATTTTTGTGTGGTTCTGAGGATCGAACCCAGCGCTCCATGCATGCCAGGCGAGCGTGCTACCACTTGGGCCACATCCCCAGCCCCAACCCATTTTATTTATTTATTTTGAGACAGGGTTTCACTGTGTTGCTTAGGACCTTGCTAAAGTTGCTGAGGCTGATCTTGAATTTGTGATTCTCCTGCCTCAGCCTCCCAAGTTCCTGGGATTACAGGCGTGTGCTGCAATGCCCAGCCAAGACACAAATGTTTATTCAAAACAAAACAAAACAAAACAAAAAACTTACAGGGCTGGGTTTGTGGCTCAGTGGTAGAGTGCTTGCCTAGCAAGGGCAGGGCCCGGGTTCAATCCTCAGCACCGCATAAAAAAAATAAAGATTGTGTTATGTACATCTACACCTAAAAAATGAAAAAAAAAAAAAACAGTCCTCAGCAAAAAGGATTCTTTCATACTGTGAAATACCGATATGAAGTGATGATTATAATTGTCCTTGTGTGTGTGTGTGTTACTGAAGATTGATCCAGGAATGCTCTACCTCTGAGCTACATCCCTGGACCTTTTTTATTTGAGACAGGGTCTTGCCAAGTTGCACAGACTGGCCTCAAACTTTCGATCCTCCTGCTTCAGCCTCCCAGGTAGCAGCTGGGATTACATGACATGATTACAGCTGTGCCTTCATGCCCAGCAGTAATCGTGTCATTTGCTTGCTGCTCTGTTCAAATTGACCACATGTAGTTGCAGTAAGAACTTGAATTTCAGATATTTTCTAGCAGACTTTACTTTTTAGAGCAGTTTTAGTTCACAGCAAAATTGAGTGAAAGGCACAAGTATAGGTATACTCCCTTTACCCCTATACTATACCTGGCCTCCCTTATTGTCAGTGTCCCCCAACAGAGTGACATACTCATTATAGCTGATGAACCTGCACTGGCGCATGGTTATCACAGGACATGTGCTCATTGTCTCACTACCAGTGTTTCACTGCCCTAAGAAACTGTGCTCTTTCACCTTCCCTACCCACCAGCCTCTGGCCAACACTGATCGTTTGTACTGACCTCACAGTTCTGCCTTTTCCAGAATTCATATAGTGGAAATCATATAGCATGTAGCTTTTATAGGTTGGCTTCTTTCACTGAGTAATATGTGTTTAAAATATGGGAATACTTGAATATATTTAAAATAATTAAGTTTTAAATATGGCTCAGTGGTAGAGCACTCACCTAGCATGTGGGAGTATTGTGTCCAACTACAACTAATTTATATATATATATAAATTTTTAATTTAAATAAGGGAAACTTTGCAGACTTCAATTTTTTTTAAATAGAGCCCTACTCAAATTTTAAAGATCTATAATTCACTTTGCAAAACTTTTCAAATGACCTTTATCCGGTACTAATGATCCTGAGCAAGGAAGGCCAGAGTGGTTTGCAGGGAGTTCCCTCTAGGCCCAAAGGCAGGGCTGGAGACCAAGAAGATGGCCAGGTCTGGTGGTTACCAGGTGTTTGCTCCCCTCCCCAGGCTGTGGACCAAATGAATGGGAAGGAGGTGAGCGGGCTGCTGCTGTATGTGGGCCGAGCCCAGAAGCGGGCAGAGCGGCAAAATGAGCTGAAGCGCAGGTTCGAACAAATGAAGCAGGACAGGCAGACCCGCTACCAGGTGAGCCCAGGCCTTCGTGTGGACAAAGGGCTCTACATATTCCAAATCCCCTAGAGGAAATCCTACTCCAGGCTACGAATAATTAGGCCAAATGTGTCCCATTCAAAGGTGGAATGTGGTGCAGTCATTAAAATTATATTAAGTAAGGGGCTCAAGCTGTGGCTCAGAGGTAGTGTGCTTGCCTGGCATGTGGGAGGAACTGGGTTCAATTCTCAGCACCACGTATAAACAAATAAAAAATAAAGGTCTATCAACATAAAAAAATATTTTAAAAATGTTTTAAGTTAATTCATGTAATTAAAATTGTAGATCAGTACAATTTAAGCCTTCTTTGGGAAATGAATCCCTCAAAAGTTTTTAATAGAAGTTCTAGGTCCTTCATGGAGAAGGGTGTGTGTACTCCATATATACCTACACCCACGCGCGCAGTCCATCCTCAGCAGAGCACAGTGAGCAGTTTTTCCTCTCTACACTAGGGACGTTTGGCAATGTGTGGAATTTTCAGTGGTTGTGTTTTGGGAGCAGGGTGCTACTGGGTACAGGCCAAGGACACAATATGGGCAACAGGACATACAACTGTACAATGGTGGGATCTCAATTCTGTTGTGTGTTCACACACTTTTGTGCTTGGGCAGTCTGGAAGGAGGACATTGAGGTCCTGGGGGCAGCTGACATTCAGTGCCAAGGAGCCAGGGGTCTGAGGTTAGACCACCGGGGTCGGCCACTTCCAGGCTGTCTGGTCAGAGGCGATGCACTTGACCTGTTGATGCTTCAGTTTTGATGTGTGTGAAATGAGGATTAAAGTCTCCTTCTCTTAAGGATTAAATGTCAAAATGTGTGAGGGACCTAGGGGTGTGCCTGGCACCAGGGGAGGGTCAACCTACTTGGTTCTGAGCCAGCAGGCATGAGTGGCAGCTGGCCCTGCCTGGGAGGAGCTCTGTGTCCCCCATCTATAAAATGCGTAAAGCCCACGGGGAGGTGGGGACCCAGGCAGGTGTATGAGAACTGCCCGGGGCTGCAGCTTCTGGGTAATGGGCATGCTGAGCCATGGGAGCCTGAGAGCAGGAGGCTGGGCTGGCAGGGCTCCCAGTGACTCTTGTGTCCATGGCAGCCCGATGTCGTCCTGAGGCGATCTGGGGCTTGAGGCAGGAGGGCGAATCAAACAGTGCCCTTTCCTATAGGGCGTGAACCTGTATGTGAAGAATCTGGATGACTCCATCGATGACGAGAGACTGAGGAAAGTGTTCTCTCCCTACGGAGTGATTACCAGTGCCAAGGTGAGGGCCGGGACGCGTCCAGGGCTCAGCCTCCCCTTCACCCTCCTATCCCCGCACGCCCACCAGCCTCTCACTGGGCATTTGGGGAGTTGGTGCTGGGCTTTTTAGGGCTCTGTCTGAGCCTATTGGACCTCGTAATCCATCTGCAGCCTTGTCTAGGTTGGAGGGGAAGAAAGTAGACGTATAGTCTACTACTGGATTTGTTGGAGTGCACTGTAACAACATTTATTGAGCACCTGCTGTATGCCAGATTCTGGAAATTTATGTCTTAAAATTTCTGTGGACCTTTGTTTTCTGGCTTTGGCCAATGACATAACCCCTCTGGGCCTCTGTTTTCCTATCTGAAAAATGAGAGAATTGGGTTGTATTGGTTTTCCACACATTCTCCCCCATTTATTGAGCACCATGTGCCCACCCCTGTGACATCTGAGATGTGAAAATGGTCCTCCTACTCAGTAGCTCTAGGACCCAGAGCAGGAGTCTTAACTTCTTAGCCTTATCTCTTTAGAGCCATGGGCTCACTGCATGATGCTCAGCCTTGGCTTCTTGAGGATCGCCTGGAAAGTTCTTCCGTACAGACCTGGATCAGACAAATTGAATGTAGATATCTGGAAGCAGGGCTTGGGCACCTTTTGAAAAGTCCCCAGATGGTTTTAAGATGACCCATGGCTTATTCATCCCACCCTGTGGAAAGCATCTAGGAACATACCAGGTGTGTTCTGGAACAGACTGGTTGTTCTGTTAACAGCCTTTAAATACTGTGAACTCATAAGAATGGGGGATGCTGGAGGCAAGGCTAGGTGGGACAGAGGGAGGCTTCCTGGAGTAGCAGTGGCAGCAGCGTTTGACTTGTCAGGCTCTGTGGGTGGGAATTCGGAACAGTGTGGGTGATGGGGCCAGGGACCTGCGCATATGTGATGGTTGGGGTCTTAGAAAGGGATCTAGAATTTCTCTCGATGTTGAATCCAATCTTAAACCCTTCAGGGAGCCTGGTATCTGGGGAAGATTCTCATTTGCGACGGTGGAGAGGTAGAGACCTTTTGAAAAATGAGACAGGAAGCTATGGGATCAGGTCCTGCTTTTAGGAAGTGCAGTACCCTTGGTGCAGTATTGTACTGGAAAGCTGGGCTCTTCGAGTTCCTTAGACCTACATCTAAATCCCAGCCCTACCATTTCCCAGCTGGAGAACCTGGGCATGTGAGTGCCTTTCAGACTCTGTTTACCCACCTGTGAAATGGAAGCAACATCATCCCTAGGGAGGCTCCCGAGTGCTGTGCATGGAGCTGCATACAGAGCACGTGCAGTCCATGTGCAGCAGGCCGGAGTGGCTGTGATCATCGGGCACACATTGTATTTAATTTAAGGAGATTCACTGACATTGAGGAGTCCTTGAACAAAGGACATATATAAATCTGGATCCCTCGGAGTTGAGGGACACCTGGGGTGATCATCTTTTCAGTAGGCCAATCAGGTTATGAGGATTTTATGTAATTTTATATATTTTCCATTTTATATAAAGTAGTGATTATGAGAATTGAGTTGATGTATAAACTAACTACTATAAATACTTAGTCCATAGTCAAGTTCATAATAAATTCTGCATGTTTACTAATTATCATTACCATTGTTTTTACCTATCAGTTTTTTTTTTTTTTTTTTTGCTACTGGGGATTGAACACAGGGCATTCTACCAGTGAGCTACATCCCCAGCCCCTTTTATTTTTATTTATATATATATATATTTTTACCAGGGATCGAACCCAGGGGTGCTTAACCACTGAGCCACATCCCCACATCTTCTTTATATTTTATTTAGAGACAGGGTCTCACTGAGTTGCTCAGGGACTCACTAAGTTGCTGAGGCTGGCTTTGGGATTCTCCTGCCTCTGTCTCCAGGTGTGCCTGGCATCCTACTAACAGTTCTTAACAGTATTTTTGTGTCAACATCTCTGTCTGGTGAGCCTGTGGATCCCTTCTAATAATATACCAGTTTTATTGAAGTATGACATCAAAATACTAAAATGTCAGAAGTAAGTACTACTTGTTTTTTTATTGCGGTGCTTGGAATTAAACCCAGGGTCTTGTGCACGCAAGGCAAACACTCTACCAACTGAGCTATATTCCCAGTCTAGTAAGAACTTCTTTATTAACACACCAACCTAAGATAGCAGGGTAAATGACAACCAGGGTAGCAGAGTAAATGACAGTTTGAGATCAGCAACATTATGTCATGATTTCTCTTCACCATAGTCATAGGCCTGGTTAAAATTGCTATGATATTGTTCTTTTGTTGCCCATATTTATAATGGGAGGAAATGCTAGTGTAAAAATAAGGCTGTCACTTTTCCCCATTAAATTCACAGCCCCTCTGAATTCTATAATGACTTCCCTGGGTGGGGGGAATCTATGGGTTCCCAGCTATACTGTGGGGTGGCAGTTTGAAAGTCACCAAGTCAGAGCACGGGCTCTGAAAGGGTAGGTGTTGGAAAGAGCTCTAGCCCTTAGAGTGTGGGAGCCCGGGCAGTGTCTCAACCTCAGGAAAGCTTACCCACAAAACAGGGAGAGATCCTGGAAGAGAAAAAATATTAGTTAAAAAGGTGAAATCCAAATGAAGTGTAGAGTGGGCGGGGAGAGTGTCATGGTTAATCACATTGCATCAGGGTCAGAGTCTGGACAAATGTGCCTTGCTAGCTTAGGGAGGCTACGAGGCACCCAGGGCTCGGTACTGTTCCTGTAACTTTTCTGTAAGTCTGAAGTTACTCCAAAACAATGAGGCCATTTTATAAGGCTGAGAATATCTTCCCCAAACTCCTAAAGAACTTGGCCCAGGGCCTTGCAGAGGCCTCTGGCTGTGTCTGGGTCCCTTTCTTCCCATAAAGTGGGAGCTGCAGGACCTCCCTCACCGGGAGGCTGTGCACGTGAGCCTCATGTAAAGGCACGCAGTGTCTGGCACACAGTGGCCTCAGTCAACACAGGGTGCACAGCTTGTCCCCTGAGCACAGGTTTCTCACGGGGCTTCCTGGGGGAGGAGGGGAGCACAGCTCAGGAGTCTTCCTCCTCCATCCCCAGCAACCCTTGTCTTGTCTTGCTTTTAGGTGATGACAGAGGGTGGCCACAGCAAGGGGTTTGGCTTTGTGTGTTTTTCCTCTCCAGAAGAGGCAACCAAAGCTGTGACAGAGATGAATGGGCGCATCGTGGGCACCAAGCCTCTGTACGTGGCATTGGCCCAGCGCAAAGAGGAGCGGAAGGCCATCTTGACCAACCAGTACATGCAGCGCCTCTCCACGGTGCGGGCCCTGGGCCGCCCCCTCTTGGGCTCCTTCCAGCAGCCCTCCAGCTACTTCCTGCCCGCTCTGCCCCAGGTGACAGTTTGCCCGCAGCTCCCGCCACACCCTTTCCCTGATGGCCAGGTAGAGCAGGAAGGCGGGAGCTTCCAGGGAGAGCTTCTGTTGAAATTCACTAGGCAGCTGTCCCAACCCCTGAAGCTGTCACCTCACCTGTAAAAGGTGGAGTACCCAGGAGCATCTCCCCACCTGAGAGTCTTGAATCGCTTGTGCAGAAAGACTTTCTTTGGTCAGATAAGTTGAGGAGATGTTGTATCAAACAAAAGGAGCCTCCATTTCTTTACCACATCCATATCCTGCCCGAACATGCTGACCCCACGGTGGCCCCCAGAGGGGAGTGCAGGAGGCTTTCCTCAGTTCATGGATTGTGTGGGTGCCTGTTAACACCTCCCTGCGCTCCGTTCTGAGGAACCTGGCTTGGGAAAGGACCTCATGGGACTTAGAGGAAGTAGGAAGACATAAGCCATTGAAGGCCACAGGGTTGGTGACATGCCCTCTCAGCTGGCACAGATCTGAGTAAGAGGTATTGCCTTTTTTCATCTAGGCCTGATAAGGAGCAGGGATTGAAATCTGAGATCTTTCCCTAAAGGGTCCTCATGAGAGAGGAAGGAGCCCTTTACTAATCTGTTCCCTAGAGGGGACAGTAGAGTTCCTGCAGTAGTGTCCCTGGCCCCTCTATTGCTGAGCCCCTCATTCTAGGTCCTCTTCTCCTCCACAGCCTCCGGCCCAGGCTGCGTACTGTGCCTCTGGCTCCATGGCCTCCATCCAGCCTGCCCCCAGGTGGACAGCCCAGCCACATAGACCTTCATGTGAGTGACCCAGCCACCATACCCTCAGCCCAGCCTATGGGCATGGGCCCCAGAAGCAGTGTGTAACACAGGGTCAAGCCATTTCACCTCTCTTGAGCCTCAGTTTCCTCTTCTCAGTGTGGGCCTGAATGAGTGTGCATGAAGCCCCCAGAACAGCAGCAAGGCTGTAGAGGACATGCAGGGTGGCCATTGTCCTTATCTCCAAAGACTTCTCTCATTTATAGCTGAACAATCGGGAGGCTAAGGCCCTAAGCAACTCAGCAAGACCCTGTCTTTAAATTAAAAAAGAAAAAGGGGTGGAGTGGGCCCCCCAGCGCCCCTCCCCCCTGCACTGGGGATGTGGCTCAGTGGTTAAGGCCCCTGGGTTCAATCCCCAGTACAAAAAAAAAAAAAAAATCTTGTAACAAATCTGAGAAAATGAAACTCCTCTGGCTGCACTGCTGATGACCTTCCTAAGAGCCAAGTTCACGTTCACTTAAAACTGTCTTAGGGAAACTAAGGTGCATGACCCCAGCACTTAGGCATCTTGGGGCTTTGGGCAGACATGAGCTGGCTTTGTCACTGAAGATTTCCATACTCCCACTCCCTGGAGTTTTGGGTTGGAGTCACTCATCTCTCTGCTGTCAATTTGTAGTTCCTCTTCCCAGCCCCAGACCCTTCAGAGCATGGTGATTATAGCCCATAAACTTTCTCTCTCCATTTCTCTGTGCTGCAAGCCGTCTGTCCTCCAGCTGCTGCAATGGTCCGGCCAACAGGCATGTCTCGGCACCCCCGGGCCCAAGCTGGCAGTGTCAGTCAGGCCTCCACCCAGGAGCTCCACCCGGTGCACCACACCCAGAGAGTGGGTGAGTGTGCGCAGGGCCAAGAGGACTGTGGGTGTGAGGAAGGTAGGCAAGTCTTGGTGCTGAGGTTGGCCTTGGAGGGAGTAAGACCAGTCTCCATGGTGACCTTGTCTCCTGGTAAGCCAGGCTGACTCTGGAGGCCATGCATGTATGTGGAAGTTAGCTTGGCCCCCAGCTCCTGGGACTTGCTCACTCTGTGGTCCTCACTAACTACTGTCACTGACCACCTGTTCTTTAAAATGGGTGTAAGAATAGCGCGTCCCTTTTGTGAGGACTGAGAACACACAGCCAGGAGCTGGATCTTAGGATTGCAGTGGCTGTGCACACGTGTGGGCTTTGGCTGCAAGGCAAGCACAGCCATTGCTTCACTCAGCAAACCTCCTCATGCGAGTCCGTGTGCTGGTCCTGTGCTTGGCATCTGAGGCTTCTGTATGAACAAGCTAGACTCAGTCCTTGGCCTGAGGTCACTGCCAGGCCCTGACACCCTGCTTTTTTCTTTTTATTGTGGTAAAATATATACATAACAATTTACCAGTTGACTTTTTTTTTTTTTTTTTTGGTACTGGTAGTTGAACCCAGAGCATTCTACCACTGAGCTACATTCCCAGTCCTTTTTATTTTCAAACAAGGTTCCACTAAGTTGCTAAGGCTGGCCTCAAACTTGTGATCCTTCTGCCTCAGCCTCTCAGAGTTGCTGGGTTAATAGGCATGCGCCATTGTGCGCAGCATCGCTTAATCTTTTTTTTTGGTACTGGAGCATTGAACCCAGGGGCTTAACCACTGAACCACATCCCTAGGCCTTTTTATTTTTTGACACAAGGTGTTATTAAATTGCTTAGGGCCTTGCTAAGTTACTGAGGCTGGCCTCAAATTTGCGATCCTCCTGTCTCAGCCTCACAAGTTGCTGGGATTACAGACGTGTGCCACCACGCCCAGCTCCCTTACTCATCTTGAAGTGTACAATTCAGTGGCATTTAGTGCATTCAAAGTGTTGCAGCCATTGCTACCATTCACCTGCAGAACTTTTCCTTGCAAAACAAATTGTATATCCATTAAACCCTAACTCCTCATTTCCCCCCACCCTCCATTCCCTGGAAACCACCATTCTACTTTCTCTGAGAATTTGACTATACCAAGAATTTCATGTAAGTAGAATTATATAAATGTGTCCTTTTGTGACTTATTTCACTTAGCACAGTATCTTCAGGATTCACATATGCTGTGGCATGTGTCAGAATCTCTTTTTAAAAAAAATATTTATTTATTTTTATATACTGCTGAGGACTGAACCCAGGGCCTCACATGCAAGGCAAGCACTCTACCACTGACTACAACCCCAACCCAGAATCTCCATTCTTTTTAAGGCTAAATAATATTCCATTGTACACATATGCCACGTGTTGCTCATCCAGTCATCTGTGAGGGACACCTGAGCTGCTCTCACCTGCTGGCTGCTGTGCATGCTGCTGCTATGGACATGAGTCACAAACCTCCGAGACCCTGCTTTCCATTCTTTTGGGTACATACCCACAGCAGAAGTCTTGGGTGATTTGGTGATTCTCATTTTTTGAGGAACACTCATGTTTTTCCACGGTGGCTGTTTTTTGCACTCCTGTCAAGAGTGCACAAGTGTTTCAATTTCTCTATGCTAACCAACACGTTATTTTCTGTTTGGGGTTTTGTATTGTGGATAGCAGCTGTTTGAACCCTGTTTATTTTTTTACAGCCAACATTGGTACCCAGACGATAGGACCCAGTGGGGCGGGATGCTCTACACCAGGCCGGCCTCTCCCGCAATACAAATGTCCCTCAACTGTACACAGTACCCGTGGGGTAAGACTGGCCCAGCTGCCCGCCCTACTCTGGGCTATGGAAATCCTGGCTTAGAACCTTGGCTAATGTGTTGGCTTATAAAGTTCCATTAACTAATGTGTGCAGCAGAAGGGGAAAGAGGGCCAGGGTCATATTTTATTTGCTAATTATGATTTGCTCTGCCTAGGTTATTACTAAAATTAATTTGGATTTCTGTAGTATTTCTATTGAACATCAGTGAAAGGTATTCTAAGAATATACTGAATATTGAAGGGATGTGATTAAGTATCAAAATAGGACTAAAAATATCTACTATCATTTAATGAAAGACTGTGTATTTATTTTCCTATCAAAAGAGGCCTCAAATTCAACACTATCATATCCTGTCTAGAATTCTAATGTGCCTAGTTGAACTATCTTTTGCATTTGAACAAGAGTGGTCTTTAAACAGCAAAAACACTTTTTAAAGTTACCAACATGTGAAAGGGTGTTCTGGGGACGTGTCCATAAAGCTACCTGATACGGTGCTTTACCTGGCACTTAGTGATTAGTGATGCATGACTTTCATTTGGTAACACTGATTAGGGGCATATATGGGGACATAGCACATCTAAGTCTTCTAACCCGTGTGCTCTTGTTAGGGACTCTGCCCCCACCTGATTGTCCAGACCTTATCCCTGGCTCCCCTCTTCCAGAACCTTCCTGGAGGCCTGTGTTTACATAGTATTTGGAGGCCTTTCCCATCCCTGTGGTTAAGGGACATGTCCCCGGCACTGTATAGGTCCAGGAGCCTGCTGTGCACGTGCCTGGCCAGGAGCCCCTGACCGCATCCATGCTGGCTGCAGCGCCCCTGCATGAGCAAAAGCAGATGATTGGTGAGTGGCTGACACCCCTACATTGGTGCAGCAAAAGGAGGGCTGGGAGCTGATAAGACTGCTGGAAGCCTCACGGAGCTGCCCAGCGATCTCACCCGATCTGCTTCTATCCTAGTCTTAAAACTCTGGTCAGGCCAGGCTTTTTCCAGTTCTGCTGTTCTGACTGACTTGGTGAGACACACCCCAGATGTAGAGAGGGCCAGGATCAGGAGGCACCATAAGAAAGCGGACAACCTTGAGTTGAGGCTGAGAAATGGCCCAGGGGTGTTACAGTTTGTTACTAAATTTAATCTGTGTCCTGGTGCCCACTGCAGGGAGGTGCAAAAAATCTGTGCATAGGACTCTTGAATTCCTGGTTCACTTCTGTCCATGATATGAGTCTGGGTGACTGAATGGGCAGGCTTGTTCCTGATTGGCAGCATCTTCCCTGCATGGTCACCGAGATCTTCCGGCTGAAGGCCTTAGATACTTCCACACCGCTCATCTCTCGGTTTATTTATTAGGGTTTTGCCATTCTATATCCCATCCCATCTGCTATAAAATTTTTGAATGTGCTTAACAAAGGCAGAAGTTTTTCTTAGGCGGTCTCTGTAAACATTCCCTTATGGGAAGACCCTTATCCCACCATTTAAGATCCCAATCCTGGCTGGACCCTCCATGTGCCTGACGCCTTGTTAGAAATCCTTATAGTGGAAAATGAATTTGCCCTATGATTTGTTTTCCACCCTCCAAAGAAACTCGCAAACTCACTGACTTCTTGTTAGAAATCCTTATAGTGGAAAATGAATTTGCCCTATGATTTGTTTTCCACCCTCCAAAGAAACTCGCAAACTCACTGACTTCTTGTTAGAAATCCTTATAGTGGAAAATGAATTTGCCCTATGATTTGTTTTCCACCCTCCAAAGAAACTCGCAAGTTCAGCATTATCATATTCTGTCCAGAATTTCGATGTATCTAGTTAGAACTATTTCTTGCAAAATGAACGAGTGGTCTTTAAACAGCAATTGACTTTGTGTTAGGCCCTGTGCTGTAATTACTTCATATACATTATCAAATTTGATTCTTCAAATTGTCCTTTAAGGCAGGGTTTGCCATGGGCACTATGCAGCTGAAAAAAGAAGTTCCCAGTAAGTGACACAGCCTAGAAGGAGCACTGGGTTAAGAACCCAGATGTCCTCGCTGCTCCACCCCTGATACCACTCTTGGGTGCTGGGCTATGTATGGGCCAGGTGTGGCATAAGCCATCAGAGCTTGTCCACACAGGGGAACGTCTTTACCCGCTTGTCCATAACGTACACAACCAGCTGGCCGGCAAGATCACAGGCATGCTGCTGGAGATCGACAACTCGGAGCTGCTGCTCATGCTGGAGTCTCCAGAGTCCCTCCACGCCAAGGTAGGTAGAGCCTGGTCAGCAAGACAGCCAAGGACAAGGCCTGTCCCAGCTATGAGGCCAGAAGAAGTGGATCTTCTTGCTCACACTCCTTGAAGGCCTGCTGAATGTTGGTGTGGGAGAGGGCTTCCCCCCGACTTTGGTACTGGGGATTGAACCCAGGGGTGCTTTCCCACCAAGCCACATCCCCAGCCCTTTATATTTTATTTGGAGACAGGGTGTCTTGCTAAGTTGCTTAGGGCCTCACTAAGTTGCCAAGGCTGGCTTTGATCTTGTAATCCTCCTGTCTCGGCCTCCCAAGCTGTTGGGATTTCAGGCATGCATCACCACACCTGTGGGAGAGGGCCTTAATTGAGGGTGTGCTACTTGAGGTTTTGGTATAAGGAACTATATTCTGACTCAGTATAAGGGTTTTTTCCAGTGTCCAGCAGTGTACCTCTATCTTGACAAGGTGACCACGGGGCAAGGGATCTTGCAAGCAGCAGTGGATGAGAGGTTCACAGACTCTTTATCATGCTGAGGTGGGGGAGGCCAAGGCCCTTTTGAGATCCTTCTGAGATCCTTCTGAGAAGCTGTGTTAAGCCCCTTCTACTTGTGTCTCGCAGATAGAAGAGGCTGTGGCAGTGCTGCAGGCACACCAGGCCATGGAGCAGCCAAAGGCATACATGCACTGAAATCAGGTGGGTGGCTGTGCAGGGAGGACAGGGATACAGCAGCTGAGTTCAGAAGCAGCTGTGGACAACTGGGCCTCAGGCTGCCTCTCAGAAACTGAGAGCCGTGTTATGTTGTTGGCTTTGAGGCATCGAGGAAGCTGAGGAATCATGAAGAGTCAGGGAGGTGCTCTTGTAGCAACTGCCCTACTGGCCTCATGCAGAATGGTCTGGGCTTCCCCTGGACACTGGCTGGCTCCATCAGCTGAATACTGGATGTCTGCTATCCTGTAGCAATGATTTTTTTTCCCCCTTTCATTCCCAGAAAATGGATTCCTTACTCCTGTGGCTGTCAAGAGAAACAGCATCTCCTGCTCTCAGCTCTGAGGCCCTGTGAACTATAACTTATTTCCCAACTGGACTGAATCTTTACTTGAGCCCTATATATGCAATGAAGGCTGTCACCAAGTCAGCCATTTCCCTTTTGTTTTGTGCATTAAAAGTGCTGCAAAATCTGGCCTCTTAGGAGGCTTTCTTGAGCCTGAGGGAGTTGGGGGCAAAGAAAAGAGCAGACTTGACTGGGGCTTTGACGTAAGAAATAGAACCCCCAAAAGCACTAACGTACACAGGGTGCATACACTAGAACCGAACTGTCAGGAACTGAGTTAGGCTACTTGTAGTAGCTCCAAATTAGAAATGACTAGCCCATCAGGAGTGCAGTGGATGGTTAAATGGGTATCATACAATGGACTGAGAAAGTGGGAAAAAGCTACAGTGATGTGTGGCATTTCTGGACCCCTGGCTTGAGCAAACAGCTGGCAAACACCTGAGAAGCAAGAAATTGCTTCTAGTGCCTGGGCTGCTGGAGGAGTTGTGTAATTAAATGTAGGAATGTTAGGATGCCTTCCCAGATTGTGGTCTCCTTCCCCTGCAGGAAACTGAAAAGTCTCTGAAGAAGGTTCTTTGGGATAATTAGTCCTCACCTCCCATCAGGGATGTAGACCCCAGTTTTATGACCTCCCCTGTATCAGGGCAGCCAAAGGATAAGGGCAAGGATCACAACCCAGCACATGAGTACTGCCATAAGTTCCCCAGCAATACATCCAACTGAGTCTTCAAGGTTGTACTGATATTCTGTCTTAATTCCTCTCTGTTCTCTATAAATGTTCTATTTTTGGAGATGAGACCTAATTTGCCCAATACTGGCTTCAAACTTGTGATCATTCTGTTTCTGCCTCCTGCATAGCTCAAACTATATGCCACCACACCTGACTCTCAAATGCTATTTCAAACTTTCTCCACTCCTCAAGCTTCTGGCCCCATATCCTCTGTGCAGATTTTATCTTCTCTTCAAATGCTGAATGCTAGAATTTCTTCAGGCCCTTCTCCTCTTCGGTATCTGATATTGGCATCTTCAATTTGCACCTGCTCTAGGATGACTCTTGGAGACTCCTGGGTTACAAGTCTCATTTTATCTGCCATCAACTTTTTTTGTTTTTGGGTGCTGAGAATTAAACCCAGGGCCTATTACATGCTAAGCAAGCACTCTACTACTAAGCCACATCCCCAGCCATCTACCATTAACACTTCCAACTTGTCTAAAATGAAGCTCACGATTCGATGTGCCTCTCCCCCAATTCTGTGGCTCTCCCTTCCAGTGGTCTGTGTTTTAATAGATGGCCCCACCCTCATTCTGTTGCAAAAGCCCCAATCTGAGGGTTCCCCCACCCCCTGTGCCACTTCACTTTCCTGCCTCATCTTCCACATGAAATCTATTAATTTTGACCCCCCCACTCTCATCTTTCTACTTCTAAATCCACTATCCCCACCCTAGTCCAAACTCAGATGGACTCTGGCAATAGCCTCTCGGTGGCTTCACTACATCTGCAATGACCATTCTCCCATGTCCTCCACCACACAATCAGAAAGCTTGCCTCAGGATGCACATCTTTCCTCTCACCCTGAGAAAGACCTTCAGTAGATTCCTACTGTTTGTGCAGGGTCTCAGGTTTTGTCCTTGCTCTCTCTGGCTCCCACATGGGAATTGGAAGAAGACTGTCATTCCCATGTAATGACCTTGTCTTAGAATAGGGGGTAGAATTCATTTATGGCTATTAAGATAGTAATATTGATAGCTGTCCCTTTCCTAGAAATGTTAACCTATCACATGTAGAAATTTTAATCTTCATAGCCTCTCAGGAGATGGACGGTGATAACTTTCAAACACAGGTGATGACAAAGCTTACCATGACATTCCCTATATGTTTATCAGGAATTTAAGTACCAAAAAAAAAAAAAAAAAGGCCCCTTCGCCTGTGAAGGCCAAGGCCTGGCTGCCTGCTTCCACTGAGTCTAGATGTGCCTTCTATAGCTCTATGTGGGTTGTGATGGGTGTTGCCACTAAATCTGCCTCAAATCAGTGAAGCCCCAAAAGAAATATTAACGGGGTGTGGCTCCCCACTCTGACAAGGTCCTCTGGCCACACCTGGGGCCTATTGGGTGTGTCTGACTCCTACCATGAACTTGAGTCTAGAGGTCTGAATATTCAGATAGCAAAAGACTCGTGCTTAAGCGCTGCTCCTGACCTCTCTTCACAGCTCATGTTCCTTAACACCTTTGTGATGAGAAGTATAAGCCAACAAACCTTTGTTTAATCATAAAACTTCTGCATCGAAGTAAAACTAATTTAACTAGGACCACAGCCCAGGAAGGGGAGGCAGCCCTTAATTCTGGTCAAATTCTAAAGTTCTCCAGGCCATGTTGTGTGAACTTGAGTGGTATCTTTTAGCCCCTGTGCTTCCTCACCACGTCCTCCCAACTAGGACTTTTACACAGGCTGTTGGGTCTCTGCACACTGCTTTCAACACCCTCCCCCCTTCACCAGTTAACCTCTCACTTTAAAACACGTTCAAGCTTTACCTCCTCAAGGGCCCTTTTCCCTCCACTGTGGGAACCTCCCTGTGGAGGCAGGTAAGGTGCTGGTGACTACTCCATGCTGCTCTGTAGGCTGTGGCTTTATTGGGGGTGATTATCTGATGACTTCTTGCCTTCCCACCGGACTGTCAGCCCTACAGCAGGTAGTCTATTCTTTGTTGCCTCCCCAGCACTGCGTGCAGCACCTGGCCCATGCAGACATTTGAGTAAATTTGTTCAACAAATAGATGAAAGCACAAGAAGCAGCAGCTTCTATTGTTACTGCTATAATGGGCGCAAAGCTGAAAAGGCATAATTGAAAGTATGACTTCTGTACAGAAGAAAGCCTTTTAATGCAATAGCTTAACACACAGTTCAACAAATTCAGTCAGTTCAAATTAACTTCAACATATTACCAAGAACTAAGAAGCCTGGAGGGGCCACCACTTTGGGGAGGGGGGGGGGTGGGGAGGCAAATTGCTGCCCAGAATGGAAGGATACTGACCTCAAGGAGGCCCCTCTCCCCATCCCAAGAGGTGTGGCCATAACCATCGGGCTCTTGCAATAGCTTAGGTACCTCCATGCAGAAGGCAGCAGCACAGAGTCGAGGGCAGAGCCATCTAGGGATCACAGCTCTGCCTTCTCACCAGAGCAGGGCCTGGAAAAAAGGCACTGGGGCTGACACAGAATTCTGTGCCCAAGACAGGGTGGGGACAGCAGCTGCAGCACTGGAGAACCAGCTCAACAGGCCGCTTTGGGTGTAGGTGGGCCAGGGATTTTAGCTTCTCCCCCACCTCTACCCAGGAGCTCAGTTCAGATTAACTGCAGAGAGGTGAGGTCTGATGCAGCTACAAAGGCAGCATTCAATCTGCAGCACACTTGGGGCAGGGGCAAAGCCAAGTGCTTTGCTGTTGAGGACTGCTTGTCTGATGTGCTAACTGAGGCAGCAGGGTGGGAACAGGGCTCTAGCTTCACACTCAGCTCTAGCAAGGACCTTTGTGGTGAAACCATGTCTGTGCTTGACTATGCTGGCTTAACTTGAACAAGCAAAGCCTCTCAAAGGTGGAGGTCACTGCTGTCGGAGGGGCTGAGGAGGGTATTTCAAAGCTCCCTGTGGGGCATGCTAGGTTTTGGGGGTGGCTGCAGGGGAGGACACCCCTGGCTTCTCTGGGAAGGGCAGACAAAAGGTTCCTGCTGCCCTTTAAGGTTTTATTTCAGTTTCTGGTTAACTTCCTGCCGTAACTTCTGTGCAGGGCCATTCCTGGGCTCAATTTGTAGGAGGCTGCTGATGTCTGCAAGGCTGGATTTATAGTCCTAATGGGAAAGAAGAAAAGTGTGGGGAAGGGACCTGAATGAGATGAAATTCAAATGGAATGGGGTCAGCTGCTGAGGCAACAGTGTCTTGAAACCCAGCCTCTAACTGCCCTGAGCGACCCTGGGCCTTGGAGAAGAAACTTGTCAGGAACCCGCTTACCTCACCTGTACCCTGAATGAATAATGGCATAAACCCCTGCAGCTATGTTGGTACCTTGGGCAGGCCCTTTTACCTTGAGTGACTTGTAGGCTTGAGCCCGTCTGTACAGTGCTTTCACGTTCTTGCCGTCCAGCTTGAGGGCTTCTGTGCAGTCCTTCACTGCCTCCTTGTCCTGATTCAGGACCAGATGACAGAGTGCTCTGAGGGGAAAGACCATCGCAGAGGTTTAGTCACTTCTGTGGGTCCCTGCAAGCCAGGAGGTAGGTGAGGAGTGACCTCTGGATTGTTGAGCCTACTCTGTGCTGACTGTAGCTTCTTCAATCCTCTCCCTTTTTACAGATAAAAAAACAAAAAAGCTTTTACAGCTGGCTCAGAGGGGGTGAAGAGAGTTGCCCAAGGTGCCACTGCTACTAAGGACCAGACCCAGTTCAAACCAAGTGAATCTGAACAACTCCAGACTCCATCTGGTTCTGTTACTGTGTCTGCTCCACTCTCCTCAATCAGGGAAAAGTCAAGTCAGCCTGAAACCTTCCCCTTTACAGATTAAAAATATTTACCGTTTGAGAAAACACATAAATACTAATCAATAATAGGCTGACATGTAAGTGGCAAATATAATGAGATGGTGAATATAAGATGGCTAATAAAGCAAATATAACAAAATACTGTAGGATATGGATGGTAGGTATATGGGTGTTCAGTATTTTTCCCTGACAAACTCTAGAATCATCATGAATTAAAAAAGCAGGAACAATCAAACAGGAAAAACTTGGACTGAGGATACAGCTTAGTAGTAGGATGATTGACTAGCATGTACAAGGCTCTGGGTCTACCCCTAGCATTGCAAAAAACAAAAACCTAAACCCTACCCTACCCCCCGAAAAAGGAAAAAATATAGTATTTTGATGATTTCATAGAATATATAAAATTAAAGAAAAACTTTCCTGTAGCAATTTAAAGACAGGTGTAAGCCAGGTACAGTGGTGCATGCTAGTAATCCCAGTGGCTTAGGAGGCTAAGGCATGCAGATCTCAAGTTCAAAGCCAGCCTCAGCAGCTTAGCAAGGTCCTAAGCAACTTTGCAAAACCCTGTCTCAAAATAAAAAATGGGCTGAGGATGTGGCTCAGTGGTGCCCCTGGGTTCAATTCCTGGTACCAAATAAAAAATAAATAAATATAGGTACTAATTTACTGGCACTCTTCTTATTGAGAGGAGGCTGTGTTTGTGACTCTGTTCTCTCCCCTTGAATTCAGGCAGGTTCTGTGACTGTGCTGACCAAGAGGAGGGAAGAGAAAGGGATATGATGCAACTTTCAAGGCCAGGTCATAAAGGCCTTGTTGGTTCCTCCTTGGGTCTCTGAGAACACGTACTCATGAAGACTTGAGCTGCCATGTCAGTAGCTAACTACTCTGAGGCCACCAAGCTATGAGTAGGCCAAGCCAGCGAATTGGGAAAAGCCGCCATGAGAGACGAAAAGGTGCCAGCTTGCTCTAGGAATCCTTTTTTTAGCCACTGAGCCATCTCCTACCTTTTTTGATTTTGAGACACAGTCTCACTATGTTGGAATAGAACCCAGAGCCTTATACATGCTATGTCAGTGTTGCTAGGCCCTGCTAAGTTGCTGAGGCTCAGCCTCCCAAGTTGCTGGGATTACAGGCATGCACTACCATGCCCAGCATTTGCTGTAGCAATTCTGTCCCCTAGCCACATGTCATTCCAGTGGGTGGCACACATGTAATGACTATAAGCCCCAACTACCATCTTGCTGACCCTGAATGAAAGACCCCAATGAGAACCAAGTGAATCTGAACAACTGAATTCCCCATACTACTAAAGAAATGGGTTGTTATAAATTATTAAGTTTTAGAATAGTAGTCCCTGACTTAAACTTTGAACACAGAGCAATTCTAGGGAAACTAAGGTTTTCTCCCAGTGGGTTCTGGCAATTTAAAGAATTAACCAAGTTTTGGGAAAGTAGAAGAATCAAAGCATATAAACATTATGTACTGTATAGTGACTTCAGAATATAAATATTAAGATGAATGTAATTATATATGACATCTAAAAATTGTATTTAAGATGATAAAAGTGACTTTGGCCTATAAAACAAAGACCTTTAATTTTTGGAAAGTGGAATGATTTTGTATTCAGTTAAAAGGGGTTAAATTACAAACGAGTCTGGAATATAACATGAGTGAGTAAAAAGGAACATAAGTTTGGAATCACAAAGATCTGGCTTGTGGCTGGCGGTATGGCTAGCATATGCACAAATTCCTGGGTTCTATCCCCAACACTTCAAAAAAACCCAAAACAAAACAAAACCAAAAACAAGCCCTGTGCTGCCACGTATAAGCTATATACCTTTATGCTCATTAATTCATCTTTCTTAGCCAATCTGGGTAACATGAGACTATGACATAAACCAAACTACTGTTCTGAATACTAAATAATTCTCATAGGGAAGGGTCATTCCATATAGCAAGTTATAGATGCTGCGTACCAAGTGATGGTATGCATTCAAGTCTCATTAGCACAAAGAGTAAGCGGAGGACTAGGCACTGTTCCACACAGATGCATATGCATGAGTGGGCCATTGCAACTGCATCCAGGATGTGCTAAGCTTTCAGTCACAATGGATGAAAATTCAGTTTTGTAATCAGTCCTCTAAATTAAGTTTATAAATTTAATGCAGTCACAACCAAAAACTGTTCAACAAAACAGTTTTTGGAATCTGTCAACATGATCCTAACGCTTAGCTGGAACAACAGGTGTAGGAGAACCGCCAGGGATACCTCAATTAAGAATAATGGGGCTGGGGCTGGAGCTCAGTGAAAGAGTGCTTGCCTGGCATGTGTGAGGCACTACATATAAATAAACAAAATAAAGGCATGCTATCCATCTGCAGCTACCAAAAAAAAAAGATGGGGCAAAGATCAACTTTACAAGACATTGAAAAGCAAGAGCAATTAAAACAGTGTGGCACAGATACATTTGCCTAGAGAACGGTATTTAAGCCAGACTCAGTGGTGCATGCCTATAATCCCAGTAACTTGGGAGGCTGAACTAGGAAGGAAGATCACAAGTTCAAGGCTGAGGCAATTTAGCAAGGTGAGACCCAGTCTCAAAAAATTAAAAGAGGTGGGGATGTCGTTCAGTGGTGTTCAATTCCCAATAACAAACAAAAAACAGTAAGCAAAACCAAGTACTATCCCAGATATTTCCACAAATATGAAGTGAATGGGCTACAGGCTTCCTTTTTAAGTTAGCCTGGCAAATTGAGGCACCCCTGGACCAGAGAGTAAAATCACAGGGTTCAAAATCCTACAGTCCAAGCTTTGTCTTTTCAACTCTTTTGGCAACAAAACCACCAGACCTGGAACTGATATGAGACTACTTAGTTTCTGCCATCCCATGTGAATATGGAATTTTCATATTTCACTGAAGAAAAACTAATAATTTCAGTAAGCTGCCCCATTCCCTCCTGGGTTTTACATAATTCAGTATATGGACTGTATTACCTTACTAAAATCTAAAACACATTTTATTCCAAGAGTTTTGAATAAGGAATAGTAAACCTGCATCAGATTAAAGATAAGTGAACACAAGAGTGATAAGTACATGTTGGTAGGAAAGGAGAAACAGACTTGTAACATTTTATAATCAAGGGCTGGGGATGTGGCTCAAGCGGTAGCGCGCTCGCCTGGCATGCGTGCGGCCCGGGTTCGATCCTCAGCACCACATACCAACAAAGATGTTGTGTCCGCCGAGAACTAAAAAATAAATATTAAAAAAAAATTCTCTCTCTCTCTCTCCTCTCTCACTCTCTCTTTAAAAAAAAAAAAAAAAAAAAAAAAAAAAAAAACATTTTATAATCAATATTTGGATCATATACAGTCCTTGATGACTGTCAAGTTTCTGACAGAATGTTAACAGATCTCACTGGAGCCAGACTCCAATTCTGGCATCACTGTTTATGGGCCTTCTGAGCTTTGGTTTTCTCAACTCCAAAACAGGAAGACCTCCTATCACCTGTATCTGTACCTCCAAGCACTCTGTAAAGCAGTGAGTCCCATACAGTAAAGGGATGATATTATGGCTCCAAGGCCCTCACTGCTAGTGGTCACTGATAGCAGCTCCTCCCAAAGAACCTTCCACCCAAAAAATCTAATATCTCTGGCTGGACTGTGACCCTCCTATTCCCAGGCCAGGCAATCATTATTCTACTCCCTAGGCTCTGGACCAGTTCTCTGATAGAAACTGCCAATATTTTTGGGTCTTGGAGAAGTCATGGGGTAAGGGAACAAGAGGAAGGTGGTGGAGAGGCAAAGACTCATTTTGAAGTTGTTTTCAGTAAGCACATGGCTTTTACTTTACTGTATGCTTACTTGGGGTGATTAATGAAAATTTTGGGGAGTGGGTCTAACAAAGCCCAGGCTAACTCTTTGGTATCCCTTAATTTCTACCCCTATGAGAGGGCAAATGCCACTGGCAGTGCCTAGCTCACAGTGCCTGTAACTGGTATGAACATGTTTTGAGTTGTAACATATGACTAAACGCTAGGGACTGAAGAACCTACCACAGTTGGAGAGAAGACTATGGAACAAATCATCCAATGTTCTGAAATCCCCCAGGCCAGCAGCTGTGTAGAAGATACCTGTTGCTGTACGTGGTAGATTCCAGGTTACTAAACAAGAGGCTTTCATTGTACTTCTCAATAGCTTTCTTATGGTTGCCCTTCTTTACAAGCTCATTGCCTTCTTCCTTCAGAACTCTGGCTCTCTCCACATCCCCAGCAGAAGGCACTAGATACAAATTCAGAAGAGGAAAAAACCATAGAGTAGGTGCCAAATGAGATCAATGAGATCTCTTCAGTATCATCTCTTCAAAGTTGTCTATAATTCTCTCTCCCCCAGAGACTGCCTATACCATTGCAAATCCTCCTTCCTGATTAATGGTTTCTGAGAATTTAACACTTTTCATTCAGAAAAGGTTGGAGACTCCTGTTATAGACATATTACTACACACACATGATAAAAAAAACAACCCAGGTTCTAGTCTTGGCACTGCCACTTGGTATTTGGAATCCATCTTGTGTGACCACTGAACTTTTGGACTTCAATTTCCTCACCAACACATGAAGAAGAATAAGTATTAATAAACAAGCATCTAGTGAAGAAAGCCCATAAAGTTTAAGGCCAGCCTCAACAACTTAGCAAGAATCTGTCTTAAAAATTTCAAAAAAGGGCTAGTGATATAGTTCAGTGCCCCTAGCTTCAATCCCCAGTACTGCAAAAAGGCTGTAGTTTCTGGATTTTCAGAAAAGTGGTGAAGACCAGGCGCTTCCTGTTTTGGTCTGACCTGCACTTCCTGTTTTGATCTAACCTGTGAGTATTCTCCCTCACCTTACACATTCATCTTTGCTCCAACCTTCAAGAGCAGATAACAAAGTTAAAACCCAAAGCTGCTCATGCTGGTGTGGTCAAGCCCCTTTACTGCTTGGCTTTAGTTAATTGTTCTGGCCTCTGTTCTACATCACTTGCTTATTTAATCTTTAAAAACTGCCTTTAAAAAACAATATTTATGGGCTGGAGTTGTAGCTCAGTGGTAAAGTGCTTGCCTTGTATGAGTGAGGTGCGGGGTTCAATCCTCAGCACCATATAAAAATAAATAAATAAAGGTATTGTGCCCATCTACAGTATTTGTAACAAGGGCAAGATTATAGGAACAAATCAATCCTGGAACTCTCCCCCTGCTTAAGAAACAGAACACACTAGGATCTTTAAGGTCCTGTAGGCCCTTCCCCAACTCAACCCACTCCTAGAGGAAACTATTATCCCCATTCTGTGCTTTCTCTGGTTTTGTTTTTAAAGTATAGTTTACCTATATACAATAAACCATTTGTTGTTTACTTTGATTCTGAACTTCATAAATCTATGTATATGATTTGGTTTTCTTTTTCCCCTCTCAGCATTATATTCCTAAGATAATTTGTGTTGATTCATGAAGCTGTAGTTCATTCACTTTCATGGCTGCAATATCACGCAGATCTATCCATTCTCTTAACTGTAGAGATGTGAGATGTTTCCAGTTTTGTTTTTACTATTATATTCATTCTGCTATGATCATTTCTGTCCTTGTTATGTGTGCACGAGTTCCTCTAGAAGTAAACCAGTGGGCTGCAATACATGCACAGCTCCAGGTATTCCTGGGCCCTGCAACACAACCCTTACTTCAATCATAACTCATTCCTACTGTTCACTTTGTGCACTTTTACTTTCCAACTCTTTCCACTGTCTCTGCCAAGAATTCTGCTCCCTTCTAACCTCACCTCATTTTTCCAGGTCCAGCTGAAACGATCGCCCCCATTACCATCTCCTCTATGAGCCTTTCCCCGATTCCAGCAAGCACTTGTAAGCCAGCTCTTAAAACAAACTTTCTGAACACTAAAGACTTGTATTTTAAAATGTTCTGCTTAAGTGTCTCAGGTCCTCAACAGACCAAGAACTTTCTGAGAGCCACGGCTGCCTCTGTCTTCTGTATCACACTGCTTAACACGAAATAAATCATAGGTGCTCTGAATTCATCTAGTTATTAGCACCCTACATTTTTACTCCAGAGAAGAGTGGGGAACACTTACCAGGCTCCCACAAACCAGAATGAATGCTACCCATGGCCTGGAAAAAGAAATAATTTCTGCCCTCCCATAATAACTAAAGGTCACATGACAGGGCTTTAGCCTTGCTCCTTTTTGCACTTAGCTTGCTGGGCTAATTCCTTCGGTTTCCTGTAAGAGCTTTCCTGTGGAAAGTCTCCTGTTTGTGGCTACCTAGATTTCTATTTTTTTACTCATCCTTCTCCAGGATTCATACAGTGTATCCTCCTCTAGTTATGGAAGTAGCACAGATAGCTTGGGGCTGAACTAGTCACAAAAATCTCATCCTCTGGCCTATGACCAATTAGAACAGGGGGTGGCGGGGAGAGAGAGACAAACACACACAGACAGACACGGACAGACAATGCCTGACCAAGAGATTTTGGGGAAAATGTTCTTTTACTAGTGAATTATGGACACAAGGGACTTTCTTTCTTCCTCTAGGTCATGAGGCATGGTGCATAGCTGAAAGCTAGGAACTGATACAGCTACTTTATCACTAGGAGGGGAGCCTGTCTGAAGTCAAAGCTGAAAAAACAACATAGAAGAGAGCAAAGAGAAGTACTGAGAATTGAAGTCAAAGAGTCTGGTAATGGCCTTGCATGGTGCCTGTAATCCAATGACTTGGGAGGCTGAGGCAGAAGGTCTGCAAGTTTAAGTCCAGCCTCAGATACTAAGTAAGAACCTGTCTCAAAATTAAAAATAAGAAGGGCTGTGAATGTAGCTAGTGGTAAAGCACCCCTGGGTTTAATCTCTAGTACTGGGTGTGGAGGAAGTAGTGAATTGCTGTGGCAAACATCTCCTGAGCGTTTCAGCTATATGAGCCAATAAATTCATTTCACTGTTTTAATATTCTTGTAATCAAAAACACCCTCAGTGACACATTTCAATGCTGCCAGAGGACTGGGAGCCAATACTATATGCCCATGTGCCAGGATGGAGCCTGGCCCGCCCCACAGTTTCATCCTTAAGGCTATGAGGTAGCTGCATTGCCACCTCACAGCACAACTCAGGAGATGATATTTAAGAAGTTGAGACTTTTTCATTTTGTTCTGTTTTAAACTTTGTTTACAAGATTATTTTTTATAACCCAGCTAAACAAGGCCAATTTTTATATAACTACTCTAAAGAAAGGGTCTAAGACTCTCTGACAGGAGATGGACACAGCTTACCTCTGCTCTTTGTAGTTTCTTTGGATTTGTTTTTGGTTGACTCTTTGTTTTCTGAAGGCAAGGAATTCCACCTCTTCTGGGCTGAGACAGGCACCACAGGGATAGAGGGCAGCTTTAGGCGCCACTCAGGCCCAAGTGAATCCATGAGAGCTCTGGTCATTCTGGAAGGGAAAGCAGGATCGCAGAGAGGTTTTCAGCCAGTTCAAGAAGAGAGTCCTTCTTTTGCACACCCAAGGGAAGTAGGCCCTTTCAGAAAAGCCAGTTATGGGGCTGGGGATGTGGCTCAAGCGGTAGCGCGCTCGCCTGGCATGCGTGCGGCCCGGGTTCGATCCTCAGCACCACATACCAACTAAGATGTTGTGTCCGCCGAGAACTAAAAAATAAATATTAAAAATTCTCTCTCTCCCTTCTCTCACTCTCTCTTAAAAAAAAAAAAAAAAAGCCAGTTATGATCCTCTTCCTGGTGTGAGCCATTTGTTTATATCCTCTGACACACTGCCGAAGAGGACAGGAGTCTGCCACCTACAGACACCTTCAGTTCAGCCACTGTGACACTCCTTCCCTTGCGCTTGGCCACATTATGTTAACTTTAAAGCGGTGATCTGTTGCTTGCTGAGGATACTTAAGCTCTGTCCCCAAAACATTATACACTACCCAAGGAAAGATTCTGTTTTATGTTTTCTCAAAGAATCTAGTACAAAGGCATGCAAGCACCTGACAATGCTCAGAGATTTTTCTAAAATGCATTTTTTTTTTTAATGGTGCTAGGGATTGAACCCAGGGATTTATGCATGTGAGGCAAGCACTCTACCAACTGAGCTATATCCCCAGCCCTAAAATGCAAATCTTAAGTCATTCTCCAACCTTAAAACTTCTTAGGGTTCCCATTTCCCTAAATTAACATGCATCCCCTTTTCCACTTTTATTGTGTACCATATTCCCTCCTAATCCTTATGTTTACTTTTTCTTTACCTGGAACAATTTCTCCCATTTTCCATTCCCACCTTCTAGGTCCAGCTATGTCCGACTTATTAGGCTCTCAGCTTAACATGCTACTCTATGACCATATCCATTTTGTTAACTGATCTCCAGCATCTAGCACATCACCTGGCACCCACTAAGGTCTAATAAGTATGTGATGAATAGTCATATACTTCTGCTCTTACAGCCATGTTCCTGGGTTACAAGGATAAAAATCACACAGACTGATCTTACTACAAATTAATGATCTCCAACGAGGTTACAAAGCTGTTTTCCTGATTAACTTAACTATATCAAATCTCTTAAGCTGTTTTCTAACCTTTCTCTTTTTTCAAAGCAAACTTTCTCATACCCCAAATATAAATCTCCCTGCCAGGGACTCAATCCTTCCTCTCTCTCCTGTCACAATAGAGGAGACAAGAGATGGGATGGACCCCATCTCCTGCCTCTCAAGCAGCATCTCCCTTGCCTTTATCTGCATTCTTTCTCTTTACTGATTCTAACTGTCTGCATTTAGGTCCCTTTAAGTCTTTGTTCACTAAATAAAATCCTCCTAACCATCTACCATCCCAGCTATACCCCCCTGCTTTCTTTCACGTCAGATTTTCTGCACTCTCTGCCATCTGACTTCTGACCCCACTGAATGGCATCCACCGGCATCACTAGTGACTATACCTTTAGCTGACTTAAGCTTCTTGAAATACCAGACATTAATGACATCTCCATCCCTTCTTAAAATACTCCTTCACTGTGGCAACTAAATGCCCCACATTTTCTTCCACTTCTCTTCGCAAGTCCCCAAATGCTGGAGTTTTTCAAAGTTCCATCTTCTTCCCACTACATACTGGCTGTGGTGTTATTTTATTTTTTTTCCTCCCACATCTTCAACCTCTGTGTTGATCACCCTCAAATTTCTATGTCTTGCCTACTTTTCTCTTTTGCTCCAAACCAACATAAACAGCCTTCCTTACATCAGTTACCTCCACGGCAACAGGCCAACAACCTAGATGTTCTCTGCTGTTCTTCCCTTCTCACCACCCCCACTTGCTACGATTATTAAGATCCTAAGTGTCCTCTGTTGTGCCACTCTTCTCTCTACTATCTCTCCCTTCTCCTGGACTGCTGCATGCTCCCTTCCTACTTTGTTCCTTCATGTCATCACTCAACAATAAGCTTTTCTACAAAACACAAATCTGTTCACGTTGCTTCATGGCTAAAAATCTTCTTAAGATGCCTCACTCACTCAGGATTAAGTCCCAGCCCCATTCACCAAGATGAATTTCCCATCTACCGCACCATGTGGAATGGATGTTTTACAATTCCTGTAATATGTTGGGCTCACTCACCCTTGTACATGCTGCCCTTCTGCCTTGCTGACCTTCTACTCCAGATCTCCAGTCAGTCTTTGCTCACCTCCCCTGAAAAGCCTTCTCTGGCCTCCTTCCTCCTAGTTGGTGAGAGGCCTCCTATCTGTCCTAAGAACCCTCTGTGCTGCCTCCTACTGTGTGACTTAGAACAATGTACTGAGGGTGCCTATTACTGATGTCTTCTTGAGACCAGCAGCCCTAGGAGGACAGGAAAAGTTAAGTCTTGGTCAGCAGCCCAGGTTCTAGTGTGAAGTCTGATATTTTGTTGAGTGATAGAAATTAAAAGGAGGCAAACAGAAAACACAGGATGCTGACAAAAGTCAAGCAAGAAATAAAACACTTAACGTGTACTAGGAAGTCAAGGGTTTGCCATATTTTTGGTTTTCTAGTAGCCCTCATAGGAGAAACATAATCAGTTATACAAATGAGAGTATTTATGAGATAAAAACCAAATATGGCTCAGGAGACCAGGAAGACATTTCACCTGAGGAGCTTCATGGAGGGATCATAATACAATATTGTAAACTACATCCACAAACAAAATCCCTACAGGCTGAGTCCTGGTTGCATATGCTTGTGCCTTACTTTCCCAGTTAGAGTTAGCACTCTGAGGACAAATGGGATCCAAATCTCTTTTTTTACTTCCCCTCATGGAACCTGGCACAATACCTTAAAGAGTTCAATAACCGTTACTGTGTGAATGAACTTGCACATCCAGACAAAAAATCAGTCAATCTCAATGATTCTGACTCCTTAAATACCTGCTAAAACAACACTAGATTCTCCTTCTACATTTCATTTAACCCACATGCTCCTTAGGAAATTTCTAAGTATAGACAGACCTTGCCCAGAAGACAACTGAAGCAATGGCCAAAAGCCAATCAAGGAGGACAGGAAATTCCCATGGAGAAATCCTACAGTGAATGTGAATCACCTGTTGATGCCTTCCAGGGCTGACGCCACACTGTTATCAATTTGCAGTACAGTCTTGTAGTCGACATAGGCCAGAGGATACTTCTCTAGGGCCTCATAGGCAGATGCTCGCCGCAGCAGAGGCTTCATGCTGAAGGGAACCAAGGCCAGTGCTCTAGAACAGGAGGCAAAAGTATCATCTGCCTGATGTACTACCAGGGCTCTCGAACAGATCTTTCAGTCAGGGTCATCTGCAGCTCTCAGTATACTGAAGGTAATTCTAGGGCAAGAGACACTGCAAAGAATGCTTAACCGTAAATAAAGACTTTTAAAGCTGGATTGAAGTAAGGAGGGGAAGAGGGCAAAAATCAATACTGTGAAATTTGTGTGCATGTATGTCAATTTTCATAGCTTCAATCCCCCCAAAATTAAGAACTAAAGATTTGCAGCTTTCATGCTAACATGTTTCTAGACTGTGGCCTAGTGGTAATACCAAAAGGCTCTGCAGTCAGCTGGGATGGTATTTGGAGTCCACCTCTGCCACTATGTAATCCTAGGCAAATCACTATTTCTCCAACTCTCTGCAACTCAGTTCTGGACTGAGAAGGATGATAAACACCAGAGTGATCTGAGCACTCAAAGAGGAAAACCTACTACAGACCCTAGGAGCATGCTCATGTCTCTGCTCCTGTCTACCATCCCTGCACAAATCTAAGGCAATATCACAGGATATCAGATCTGAGAACACATTTAGCTATGTGCTATTGTAGCTATGATGAAATAAAGCAATATTAGACTGGCCTGGAGAGGAAGAGATACGAAAAATTGTTCAATATCTTTTACAACTGTTCACTGATAAAGACCCATTTCCTTCTCTCTCCTTGGTTCTTTATAAACAATCTGTTAACCTGTATTCTACCTTTCTTTCTTTTCTTCCCTCTCATCTACACCCATCCCAGAAAATCACCTGGACAAGCAAGTCATAGATCTGCAACCTTACCTCTCTCCAGATATCAAGTCTCATAAAGGCTGCAAAGCTTAGCTGCCCACCCTACTTCTTTTTGAGCAGAAGAGCTGACTCCAAAGACACAAGTCAGGTGCCACAAGGATAGAGCCTCTCATTCTCAGTGGCCTGGTGTCACTTAGTGACACTTCCAAATAACTTGTCACAGATGTGACTGGTGGAATCCTTTTGAAGAACAAAATAAGCCAGATACACCCGACCTCCTCTTCCAAAACCCTCAGGCATCCCAATGTTACCCTGGGCCACTTACGAAGTGCAGTCTTTGATGCAGTCTGTGCAGTTTCCATCCTTTAAGTGGCATGCTGCTCGGTTGGAGTACAGAACACTCTCTTCTTCAGGGTCTGAAGAACCTACCCAGGTGGAGGCAGGAACAGAAAGAATATCATCAGAAATGCATGTCTCTGGACACTGGGACTCATTTCATACCTGGGCTCTCTAGGCTTTGGGAAAGGCAGCAGAGATGACTATAACCTGATCAGGCTTGTCTGCCAGATAGAACAGCATGTCTGACATTTTTACATAACAGTGGGGACACAGAGCTTTATGCCATTCACAGGGAACCAACTAGCTCCTCCTTCATTCATTCTAGTACTGAACTTGATAGTAGATGAAAGATAAATATGAAACAGCTGGTTCCTGCTTCAAAAAATAATAAAAAAAAAGCTGTAACTACGCGAGGATGTATATCTTAACTTATTATAGAAAGCATGTGACCCCAATAGAAGGGGGGAAAAAAAGGAAAAGAACAATATGAGAAATGCCCAAAAAGTAGATTAACCAAAGAAGTGTAAGGAATATATCACCAGTGAAACTTCACATTATGTACAACCACAAGAATGGGATCTAATTAGAATAAGTTATATTCTATGTATGTATAATATGTCAAAATACACTCTACTGTCATATATATCCAGAAAGAAAATTAAAAAAAAAAAAGTTGTAGGGACATGAAAGCAGTTTTACCTGGTCAAGTCAGAGAGGACTTTGCCTGGTAAGTGAAAACTAAGTTGGAATGCCAGGACTTCAGAGAACTCAATCAGGAGGACTCAAGTTACCCATCAGGGAGAGCACTACTAGTCATTTCTCTAATGGCAATCCTACCCATAAGCACACAGAAGATCATGTCCCTTCCCTTGGCTATAATGATTTCCACATTTAAATATAATTTTCAACCCCTTCATACCCACTAGCGTGGGCCATAATTAAACAAACAGACAGACAACAACAAAAACCCAGAAAACAAGCTGGGCATGGTGGTACACCCCTGTAATCCCAGCAGCTTGGGAGGCTGAGGCAGGAGGATCTCTAGTTCAAAGCCAGCCTCAGCAAAGTGAGGTGCTAAGCAACTCAGTGAGACCCTGTCTCTAAATAAAATACAAAACAGGGCTGGGGATGTGGCTCAATGGTCGAGTTCAATCCCTGGTCCCCCTCATCCCCTCCAAAAAACCAAGAAAAACAGTGAAAATAATGGTTGCCTCAGTAACTCCAATTCTAGATATATATCCAGAAGGAGAGAAAACAGACTCCTTTAAAAATTTTGAAACATTCAGAAAATCATTTAAAATACTCATATCCACTGCTTTATTTAGCAAAATTATGGTTCCAACCTTTTTATTTTTGAGATGGCTAATGTTCTACCCATCCTCATCCTTATCCTTGTGCTCCCTCCCCCAGAGGCTGGCACGATTCTGAAGCTGGTATCTAAATTTTCAAGTATTACTTTTATTGTGTTTTCATAGTTAAGATACAATATTGTTTGGTGTCCACTGAAGCATTCCCTAAGTGGTATTTTATAGCCTCTCCTCCTGAAACTTATTTCTTTCACTAAGAATCACGATACTATGTTAGTACCTGAATTTTTCACTCAATACCAACAATAACAAACATAATTAATAGCCAATTTTTTTCTTCTTTACTTTGGCAGGCCTGAGACAGACAGTACAGGAATGTTATGGTTTAGATATGTGATGTCCCCTAAAAGCTCATGGGTGAGACAATGCAAGGTGGTTTAAGGGTGAAATGAGTGGGTAATGAGAATCCTAACCCAATCAGGGCATTAATCCCCTGGTAGGGATTAACTGGATGGTAACTGTAGGTAGATAGGGTGTAGCAGGAGGAGGTAGGTCCCTGGGGGCATGCCTTTGGGGTCTGTATTTTGTCCATGGGGAACAGAACTCTGCTTCCTGGTAATATATTCCCAGTTGCCTTTCTCTGCCTCACACTTCTGCCATGATGTTCTAGCTCATCCCAGGCTCTGAGGAATGGAGTTGGCCATCTATGGACTGAAACCTCTGAAATCATGAGCCCCCATATAAACTTTCCCACCTAAAATTATTCTTGTCAGATTTGTTAGTTACAACAGCAAAAAAGTTGACTAAAACAAAGGATAAGAAAAAACATCCTGTACTTAAGGAGCAAGTACAAACACTTAAAACCTGTAATCCATCTCAAGTTACTCAGAAATAGCTTGGTGTGCTGGAAAGTGCATGAGAACCTAAAATCCAGGACTGGGAGGAGTGATAAAGAGCTTGCCTAGCATGTGTGGCCCCAGCCTCTCCCCCCACTTCTCCCCCACACATACAGCTGAGAAGAAACCACAATCTAGCTGTGACCCTGTGAAAGTCATTCAACCCCTCAGATCTTGTGTGCTCACCTACCACATAAAGATATCACTTTACAGATTTGCTGCAAGGGTTCATTGTGTTAGGGTGCTCCCTGAGCTTCTTTCAGAATCAAGAAAACATCAGAAAAATGAAGGCAATTATCCACAAATTACCTAGAAAATTAGTAGCAGGATCAGAACCAAACTTTGGTACCTACTAAGTCTAAACTCCAGGCTACCTAGGGTGTTATGGTGGGGGGGGGGAAGCAGAAATATCAATATCTCAGATTCCTTAGCAACTTCCTCAAGTGAGGCTGACATGAGGAAATGGACCTAAAGAGAAGGCTTCCAGAAAAAAAAGGGGGGGGGTTAAATAACTTGAAATTGTTGAAAGTTTCAACAAAATGTGGAATTTTGGAAGAAGCCTAGCTAAATGACTAAACATTTGGACTTAGCAATCAGACAGATTCATATTCAAATCCTGGCTCTGACATGTCCTCACTGTGTAGCCCTAGGGTAGGCAATTTAATTTTTCTGGATTCTTCATCTATGGGTGTCTTATCCATAGGGTCATAAAAAAGATAAACAAGATAATGTTTATTATGTTTAGCCCACAGTAAAGAATTCAATAAATGCTGGCTGAGAAAACGAGAAAAACACAGGCAAAAGGAAATAGGTATTAAAAAGTGATTTACAGAGAATCCATCCAGGGCTGTCCTCAAAAATCAAAGCTTTAACAAATGGGGACTTTGGAGAAGCTGCTTTGTGCAAAGGTCTGTTGCTATGAACTGGAGGCCAAGAAAAGGGAATATGCTACTCCTCTGTTTAAAACTCTCCAATAGCTTTCCAGCAGGGAATAAAACCCAAACTCCTAAGGATTAAAACAGCTTTACAACAAGGTTCTGCCTACCTCATGTCTTTCTTATTCCCTCCAAAGGCTCACTATACTTTAACTCTGAACACACCTTGCTTATTTTCTCTCGGGGCCTTTCCAATAGCGGTTTTCCTCCCCCTGGAATGTTCGGCACCCTAAACTTTGTGTGCTGGGCTTCTTATTCAGATATCACCTCAAGTATCTCTTCTTCAGAGTTGTCCTTGACAACTAAAGGAGTGCTTCAGTCAACTATCCATCATTTCCTCATATCTTCTTTATGTTCCTGGGCAGCTCTAAAATCACCAGGGAGGAAAGAGGCTGGGCCATAAAGCTTACTGCTTCAGAAACATTTGGAGTCAGTTGGGAAAATATTCAAAGCCAGCTCCGAAGGAAGACAGAGCAAACTGAACTGTTTCAAAAAGTCCTGAAGGTGGGCAGAATTTTTAAAGGAGAAAAGGCAGGGAAGTGACAAAAGACAAGAACTGTACGTATGTAGATTTAGTTAGTCTCCCCTAGACATCATCTTTAATGCCTTTCAGCTGTGGGTGGGAGTCCGCAGCCTCCCCTCTCATCAGGTGAAGGCTATTCCCAATTTCAGACGGAGGCGGCAGATTCAGTCTCTTCCATTCATAGCCCTCATTATCTCAGATGTCTCGTTTATTTCTTTAGTAGCTTAAGACCCCTACCTCAATAACCCGTCTTTAATATAACAAATGCTCATCAAATATTCACTGGAAAATCAACAGCTGCGGGGTAAGCGGATTCAGCTGTATCCTCAGGGATCAGAATGAACCAAGAAGGCAGTTCAAGAGCAGGTGGAAAGGAAGAGCCAAGGAAGTTTCTCGTCGAATGCCAAAGTCGGGAAGGGACCGGGAACTAACGGGAGGGCCCGGGGGGTCGGGGGCCGGTCAGCCCCAGAAACACTGAATCCAGTGAGGCCGGGAGCTGGTGGGGACTGGAGAAAGCGGGCCCGGAGGAGGAACCGGGGGGCGGGTTCATACCTCGCACCTGCAGCAACCGCAGCGCGCGGCAGTAGAGCGCGGAGGCCTCGGCGTACTGGCCGTTGCGGAAGCTCTGGTTGCCGGCGGCGCGGAGCCCCTCCACAGAGTCTGGGAGTTTGGGGGCCATCCCGGAGCCGGGCGGGCACACGAGGGCCGCCTCGGTTTCCCCCTGAGTGATGCGAAACGGCGTCCGGGCGGAAGCACCGGCTGCGACTATTTAGGTCCGGTAGCAAACCCGGCCACGAGGGGGCGCGGCCTTCGCCAACCCGAGACCCGTAGCGCCCCGCCCTCCGCGCGTGCTCAGTTTGGAACCTCTGTCTGCTTCGCGAGGTGGCTGGAGATTTCCAACTGGCAGCTGGGGAATTGGGCGCTCTGGATGAGGCCAGTAAGGAGGATGTCTGCTCTCAGGGCGCTTACGTTCTGGAGTGGCGTGACAAGCAATTAAATCATGAGCAAGTGAAGACGCTAATTTCATAATGCGATTAGTGTTCTTTAGGATAATGCCATACAAAGTGACCACGTGGGCGCTATTTTAGATGCGGGGCAAGGGAAGGCATCTCTAGGCAGTAATAATTAGGTTGAGACCTGAGAAGATTAGGGAATGCTGTTCCAAAGGGGGAGCAAGTGCAACAGCCCTAAGGCTAGAAACAACCTCGCACCTCATACACTGTAGATACTGATTTAGTAAATAAGTGCACAGGTTGAGGGGTGAAGACTTGGAACTGAAAGTGCCTAAGTTTATACTTCAAGCCTCATCTGATGTCCCTCTCTGTCCTACTTGATTTTTGTAAAAAAAAAAAAAAATTTCTTTGCTACTGGCACACACTAAGTTCTTTCTCTTACTCCTAGCCTTTCCTTGTTATCCCCTTCTGGAATTCCTTTCCAAACACTTCTACCTAATCCTGAATCAATTTAGAATTTCCAACTCAAACATCATCTTCCATTCCTGCCCCTGCCCCATGTCACTCCTCAGCCATTGGTCCTTAGGTTTATCCTTATTTTATCATTTATCAGTCCCTGAGTGCCAGTATAGTTTTCCTCAAACACTGAGGTCTTTGAAGGCAGGAATAGGGCCTCTTCATTTTTGTCTAAGACTTAATAGGATCTGGCACCTAGCATGAATGTCTCTTGGCAAAATTCACATATTTAAATCCTTTCTAACCCCTAGGGTGGTGGTATTAGGAGGTATTAGGCCCTTTGGAAGGTAATTAGATTGTGGAGGCATAGCCATCATGAATAGAATCAGTGTCTTAGAGGCCTCCTAGCCACTTCTACCATATGAGGACACAGCAAAAAAGGAGTCTCTATGAACCAGAAAGAGGTCCCTAACCAGACACTGTATCAACTGGTGCTTTGAACTTGGGTTTCTAGCTTCCAGAAATATGAGAAATAAATTTATCATTTATAAGCTTCTTATTTATGGTATTTTGTTAACAGTAGCCCAAACAGAGCAAAACAATCTGAGTTGAGAATTATTCAGAATTGTAAATTGACAAATTATGATGATATTTACACTTTCATCCCCCAAATTGTTTTCAGTCTTTTAATTGTTTTGTTTTTTGGAATTGAGGATTGGACCAGAGGTGCTCTACCACAGAGCTACATCCCATCTCCAGTCATTTAAAAAAAAATATTTTTATTTTTAAAATTTTTTTTAGTTGTAGATGAACACAATACCTTTATTTATTTATTTTTTATTGTGGTGCTGGGGATCGAGCCCAGTTGTCTCATGTGTGATAGGGAAGTGCTCTACCACTGAGCCACAACCCCAGCCACAAAAATTTTTATTTTGGAGAGTCTCACTAAGGGTCTCACTAAATTGTTGAGGCTGGCTTTGAATTTGTGATCCTCCTATCTCTGCCTCCTGAGTAGCGGTAATTACAGATGTGCACTACCACACTGGGCAGCCTCATGGTGTTGAATCAACATATAAAAGTATTGGCTGAGCCTGGATTGTGCAAATAAAGGCATATCCTAATTCTAACACATTTTTACTTGCCAATATTCTCTCAATCAAGGAAGGCAGAGATAACTGTTTAAAGAAAATACCAGTTAATAGTGGGAAAAAGTGTTTAAATGAAACAAATTCTACAAATAATTGTCCAATAACACCTGTATATATTAGCCCACTAAGACTACAGTTACATGCCTGTTCCTTCCCTAGTAGAGCTGCATACATAAAGTGGCCTTGATGAAATGGTTAACTCTGAGTTGAAAATCTGTCAGCTGCCACTGTAATCCCAGTGACTTGGGAGACCAAGGCAGGAAGGTCACAAGTTTGAGGATACCCTGGACAATTTAGGGAGATTTTGTCTCAAATTAAAAAGGATTCAAGATGTAATTTAGTGGTAGAGCACCCCCCCCCACTTCAATCCGCAGTATGGGAGGGGAAGTCACTTGCTAAAAAGTCACAACCCAAAGATATGTCAGCTAATAAAAAAGACACGCAAAAATGTATGCAATGGAATAAACCTACTGTGATTGGCTGAGGTTTGCTATTTAGATTTAAATAAAATTTAAAATTCGTTTTGTCATTCACATTAATCGGATAAGACTAGTGGCTACCGTTTTGGACAGCACATATACAGAACATTTTCATTACTGCAGAAATATTTACTGGGCACTACTGGGCTGAATCTGTGGAAAGAGGCCATCACATCAGTCCATCACAAAAAATCCTAGGAAGAGAACAGAGGAGGGATGTTTTCCATTGTGTATCAGCTGAGACTAGAGTTCAACTAGTGAAGAAGTAGAAGACCACAAATACATCCAAGGGTACTTGGAGCAGCGACTCTCCAAAATGTGTAGAACTTGGCCTGTTAGGAACCTACAGTTTTGCAGTAATCCCAGCTACTTGGAAGGCCGACGCAGAGAGTCACAAGGAGACAGCCTGCGCAATTTTGCGAGAACCTCTCCCAGAACTGAGGATGTAGCTCAACGGTAGAGGACCCCTGGGTCCAGTACCGTTACCCGGCTCAAAAAAAAAAAAATCAACAGTCCTTATGGAGTCTGTGCTTCGCTAGAAATCGCAGTATCTGCTTCTGAGAAATGGGGAAACTCTGAAGCAGAGATGGGTTCCCAGCCCGGGGAATCCACAAATCTTCGGAGAAGCGTGACGCACCCACACTGCGGCCTCCACACACCCGGGCCCACTGAGCACTCCGCGGCTCGGAGTCTCCGCGGCTCACCCGGGCCAGCACCACGTGACGCACTCCCGCACCACGTGATGCACTCCCGCACCACGTGATCCAGAAGCAATTCCCCGCGGCTCCGCCCAGCCCGCGAGCCTCACGCCGCTTCCGGTTGAGGCAGAAAGCGGAAGTGTGGGAGGGTCTGCGGGGCGGGCTCGGGGAGGTCCGGGGGAGGATGGAGCAGTGAGCGGGGCTGGGCCGCTGCCGGCAGCGCCATGGAGACCGTGCAGCTGAGGAACCCGCCGCGCCGGTGAGGGGCCACTGGATGAGAGGACGGGCTTGGGGCGAGAGAGGGAAAGGCGGAAACTGGTCGAGGGGAGACACCTGTGAGGGAGCCCCGGGAGAGGGGAGGACCTGCGGCCGGGCGACTTGGCTGATGGGGCACCTGCCGAGGGAGGGGGACGTCTGGCGGGTGAAGGTCCCACAAAGCTGCTGAGCTCGTTAAACGCGGGGCTGGTTTGAGGAGGCGCTCGCGTTAGGGGTCCTGTCCTGAGGAACGTGGCGGCGAGTTGGGCAGACACCTGCCGAGGCCCGGGGCCCAAGGCTCTCGCCCAGGGAGCGCCGAGGCTGGGGGCTGCCGAGGCTGGCTGAGAGCCGGCCAGGGGCGTGTAAGTGACGCGAGGGGAAAGCGATGGACGTTTTCAGGGTCCTCAGTGCCACCTGAGGGGGGCGTGCAGTCGGGGGCTGGCGTTGCGCGGAAGAGCCGTGCCGCGGAGGCCGAAATTGCGCGAAAACCAGATGGAGGTTCTAGCCGCGGAGAAGTTGATGGAGGATAGCATTTAGGGGGGTGTTCTTGGTGGTGTGCCCACCGAGGGGTGCTGGTGGCGTCTTTTACTGATGCCCGGAGTGCCTTCCTACTCTCCTCCACACCCTTCTCAGCCCCTCAAAACCCAACTTTGGGAGGTAGAGAAGGAAATAAGATCTTTTCAGGCTGGGCAGGCTGGGGTCCCCTGAGTTAAGACACATAGACCCGGCGACCATTAGTTCCAGATCCCAGTGGTACCCGGAATAGTTTTGGGTTAAGATCAGGGAGGTGGTTGATCTTGGAAAGTCTGAACTCCGGCGTTGGTGGCAGTTGTATCGTGGATTCCTGCTGTGGACTCCCGGGTCTTCTTGCCACCCGGCCACATCTGGAGAAAAGGAGGGAGCACACACTGAGGTGCAGTGTCATTAAGTTCTGTTTCACGGAGAAGACTTCTGACTTCCTGCAGCAGAAAGAGCACCAAAGTAGGAAGTGTTGAGTGTGTGGGAGTGCCAGCCAGCAGAGGTGCAGGGAAGGGATGGACAGCCTGGGCAGCACTCTTGGGGGGTTGTTTGAAGTGCACAAACATTGCAGACGGCAAATAGCTTATTGGGACGGGCTCATGATTCACCAAGCATAGTGTGTCAAGACTGTAATCACCGTAATCATTACATCCATAGACACAGGGTGCCAGGCGCTGTTCTTCAGTGTCTCCTTGTTGAACCGTGTGAAACTTCGATTTGACCCTTGTGAACCGTAAAAATGGTGGTTCATTAAGGTTCAATTTATTAACTCACTGGATTCTCACAACAGCCGAAATAGGTGGATATCCCTATGTCTGTATTTTACAGGTGGTGGAACTGGGGCAAAGAGAGGCTTGTGATTTGCTGGAGTAGAAAGAAGCAGAGTTAAGATTTTAATGTCCAGGTGGTCTGGTCCAAAGTCCTGGTTCTTAACTGTCTCACTGTTTTGCCTTTCTGGTAATACCTGGTTTCACAGTTATTGTGTATGTTAGAGTATATTTGATATAGCAAAGCATCATAATGATCCAATTACACTTTTTTTTCCCCCTTGAAATACATTTACTCTTTCTCCTTGGTTTCTTTCTCCAAGGCCTCACTTAATTGAAAAGAAGATTAGGAATCCGAGTGTTGTTTCTCTCTCTTTGCCTCATGTTGTGTAATATTGGGCAAAGAGTAAACCTTTTTGTTTTTTGACATGCTCATTCATTATTCACCCCATCAACCATTACTGGGTATTGAACACAGAGATAAACACTTGCTAGGCAAGTGCTCTACCACTGAGCTATGATCCCAGCCCTTTTTATTGTTTTTTTTTTTTTTTTTTTTTTAATTTTGAGACAGAGTATTGCTAAGTTGCTTACACTGGCCTCAAACTTGGAATCCTTCTGCCTCAGTCTCCAGAGTAGCTGGGATTATAGCATTCACCACCATACCCAATTCATTCCTAGATCTTTTGAATGAAAAAAAAAAAAGTGTAGTAAAAGTGCAGGAAAAGAGCTTTGCAGGAATGAATTAATGACTGGTGTTCTCTTGCTCATTATAACTAGTAGACTGCTTAATTTGTGCAGGTGAATTTTACCATCATTTATATTAGTTTGTTAGGAATGCCATAACAAAGTATCATACCTGGGTAATTTAAACAATAGAAATTTATTTTCTCATAGTTCTAGAGGCTGCAAGTCAAAAATAAGGTGTGATGGCAGAATTATTTTGTAATCTCTCTTTGGTTTATAGATGACTGATTTCACAAAGTCTTTCCTTTGTACCTGTGTTCTCTTCTCAGAAGGACACCAGTCATATTGGATTAGGGTCCACCCATATGACCTCATTTTGCCTTAATTACTTTTTTAAAGGTCCTACGCCCAAAATACAGTAACATTTTGAGGTACTGGGAATTAGGACTTCAACATATGTATTGGGGTAAGGGAAAACACATTTAATGTCATTCTCATTAAAAAATTTTTATTTATCTTTTATTTGTGGTAGCCTATATTGAATTCTGTTCAGAAAGAGAGATAAGTATACCTAAATAAAATGAAGCTTTCAGGAGTTCTGAGATGGAAGAAAGAGGTTTGAGAAATAGCCAGACTTCTGAGTAAACATTTCATAAAAATCATTATTTTGCTTGGAAAGATACAGATGTTGGCATGCATTTCCAATAGTCCCAATGCAGGAAATGCTCTTTGTGTTCATGAGTTTGACATTTGTGTCTGACCAAGTGAATGATGATAGATTGGTGTCTTACATGAGACTCAGTGATTATAAAAAGTGAGCTACCACTTAGTGGAAGACATAGAGTGCATTCCTGGGATGCCATCCATCCTTGTAACTGTCTGACTTTGGAGAAGAGCATCCTCCAGTATTTGGTTCATGGATTTTGTATTGACCAGGCTTGTTGGTTATGAGCAAGTCCTGAAACTGTTTATGACCTGAGGAAGTCTAGCTGAGAGAGCTGCATCTGCAGTATCAGGCTGTTTTGGTATTAGTACCCCATGCCATGAAGACTCATTGTGTAAAATATCACTGTGAGTCACTTATCAAAAGATTTTCCATAGAAATTTTATTTGTCGATGATCTAGTGATTTTTTTTTTTTTCGATATTGGGGATTGAACTCAGGGGCACTCAACCTCTGAGCTACATTCCCAGTCTGTTTTTGTATTTTATTTAGAGACAGGATATTGACTGAGTTGCTTAGGATCTTGCCAAGTTGCTGAGGCTGGCTTTGAACTTGTGATCCTCCTGCCTAGGCCTCCTGAGCTACTGGGATTACAGGGCACACCCAGTGATAATCTAGTAATACTTTTTAGGTGAAATTCTGTTTTATTTTGATAACTCACAAAGATGGCTGATGAAAGTATGATTCCCGTCTTTACATTTGTTGATCCATTTAACAGACATTTTTTGACCATCTTTTGGTTACTGGGTAACAGAGATATAAAGCTCCTTTAAGATCATGTTGTTTTAAATAATCCCAGATCAAAAACAAAAACCCACTTAGATTGTTTTAAACAAGTATCTGAGCAGTCATATAAAGTTTGTCTACCAAAGTATTATCAGAGCCTTGCAATTGTCTCTCATGCCAGTGACAGTTTCCTTTGTTATTTTGTGGTCTGTGTAGCATAGTTGAAACAGTGAGTTTTGTTTTTTGTAAACCACAAGAGTCAACACTTCAAAGAAACACATTTGATCTTTCTTTATATAAACTGTGTATAAAACTTTATACTTGATGAATAAAGTATTGTCCACTAGTTTTTTTCAGTGCTGGATATTGAACCCAGGGCTTTATATTCCAAGGCAAACCCTCTGCTTAGCTCTTGTTATTTTATTTTGAGTCAGAGTCTTACTTGGTTGCTCAGGCTGGCTTTGGATTTGCAATCCTGCCTCAGCCCTCCAAGTAGTTGGGATTACAGGCATGCACCAGCATGCCTAGCCCCTATCCACTTTAATGTAGTTGTAATTTACCAAAAACCCTGGCATATGATATTTTCATTCTTATTTCTAAATTCATAGAAATTTCAGTTCTGATGTAAATTTAAGAGGAGTTTCACTTCAGTCTTTTGTTTTGAAGCTGGGAGTTTTTATGATGTCATTGGAATTTAATTTGGGGATCTTTTGATTCCCGATCCCCCTAAAAGGTCAGTGTGTTGATTGTGTTTTATTGATCTTTGGGTTAAGACAAGCTAAGGAAATGACTTTAAGTAGTTAGTTCTCCATTTCTCTATTACATAGAGTTCTTTTTTTTTTTTAATTTTTTATTTTTTTATTGGATGTTCACAACATTACAAAGCTCTTGACATATCATATTTCATACATTAGATTGAAGTGGGTTATGAACTCCCAAGAGTTCTTGATATATAGAGTATCTATTATATATAGTCCTTGATACGTATAAAATTCTGTGCAATTGCTCTCTTGAGGTCAGTGTTTATTGGTAGATATATTTGATGTGGTCAGATTTGTTTTTTAATCTTCTGATTTTCCTATTTTCTCTATGAAAGTATATATTTGTGAATGTGTGTGTGTGTGTGTGTGTGTGTGTGTGTGTGTGTGTGTGTGTATTTTTAAATTCAGGTCTTTTCTTGTAAGAATTGGTATTGTATAGCCAGCTAGTTTAAACCTTTTTCTTTATAAGAAATCTCCAGTGTAACTACTTCCATATTTTACCATTTCCTTAGCTCTCTTTTCTTTGTTGTCCTTTGTAATTTCAGGAAGCCATTGTGTAGACATTGTGCTAACACACACACACACACACACACACACACAGATATTCCTTAGGAAGCTCTTTCTTTAAGCCTCTTAATAATTTTTGGAGATCATAGTTTTAAAAATATATTGACTTGTGTGCTGGGGTTGTGGCTCTGTGGTAGAGTGCTTGCCTAGCACATGTGAGGCACTGGGTTCAATCCTTAGCACCACATAAAAAATAAAGTTTTTTTTTTTTTTTAAAAAAGCTAACTTCCTTTAAAAAATATATTGACTTGTTAACTTTTATGTGTGTTATGATTGTCTAGTATAGTTGATGAAATTTGAACTGTCTGGAGATGGTGAGCGGCTATGTATCTTTGATTTTGAGGACTAGTCTAAGTACATAGCTATATGTGGGAGGGTCTTTGTGATGCTGAAACTCCCAACTGCCAAGATCTTTTTCATTTTTACTCAAGTCTAAATGTATACTTTTCATTTTCTGTTTCTGTGATACCTATAAACTTATGTGTTTTGACAAAATAACCAAAATCTTGCTAATAAAATGCTCAGATCTCCTGTTTTCCTTGGCTACTAGTCCAATTCATATTTCAGTACATAATTAACCTTATATTAAACATCTTTTCTGAAGAGGTGACTATGTCACTTTATGGACTTTCAAGATTTAAATGGATTCTAAGGATTTAGTTTTTGCTTGAATCCACTGTAGCATTTTAGCCACATGGCAGTTCATTTTCTATTTAAATTTTCCAACAGTGGGGACCTAGGGTCTTAAGGCAGTCAATACCATTGTAAGACAACTTTTATTGTTAGAAGATTCTTCTATATATTGAATTGAAGTCTGAATTGTGGTAACTCCTCACCTTCTGGTCCTGATTTTGCTTATTACATGACCTATAACTAGTTTATTTCTCCCACAGAAAAGTTTCTTAGCTTGCCTTTGTTGTTATTTATTACTAAAGACATTCCTAGGATACTAATTTTGAAATAAGTGGTTCATTTTATGGTTTAGTTGTTAGGAAGTAAAATGCATCTCATGTTTTATATTATTTTCTTTTCACAGGCAGCTGAAAAAGTTGGATGAGGATAGTTTAACCAAACAACCAGAGGAAGTATTTGATGTCCTAGAGAAACTTGGAGAAGGGTGAGTGTGGAGAAAATATAGGTAAAGCAGTGGGTCACAGTATTTTTCCTGCCCCAGCACTTGAAGGATGTGAACCTTTCTCATGAAAATAATTCTTAAATCCAAGGAAAAGAAAAAAATGTTGACTATCATCATGAGTCTAGGTGGGGTGGGTAGTACATTTACCCTTGGAACACCCTTCTTCACTTTACACTAATCACCATTATAAAAAGATTTAATAATTCCCAGTCTTTAGTCAAGGATATCTATTTTTTTTTCTTCCAGAATCTGGGGTTTGTATTATTTTTACCTAGTTAACAGCACTAATTAGATTAAAATTTATTAGAAGTTTTAAAAATCTGACATATATGTTTATTTGCTGCTAATGGTTTCTGATTGATATGCAAAAATATGGTTTCAGTAAAACCAACAAAATTCAGTGTTTTAGTTATTACAGATTTGGGAAATATAGTAAATAACTCAAAGATGGTCATTACTTTTACACTTTCCTAGGGAATTCATAATCCTAGTTTGGGAACCAATGGACTTTTTGGAATACAGACTTGTGAACGAGTTTATAAAATATTGCTGAAATTATATTTAGTAATAGACAGTGGCTATTGTTGACGTTTATGATACAGAAAGGGTTATTTACACTTTTAAACATGCTTTCACATAGCCTTTTAATTTAATCCTGATTATTTATATCTTCCGTAGTGACAAAGACATTAAAATATTAGGAGCACCTTTTCTTAATGTTTGTTAACTTTTGAATAGATAGTAAATTCATATGATTCAAAATTCAAGAAGTATAAAAAGGTATACAATAAAAAAACTTCCCTCTATTGCTCTCAGCCACCCAGAAGCACCCATTATAGCAATTTCTTATGTATTTTTAAAGATAACTTATGCACATGTGTGGGAGAATTTTTTTCCTTTTTATTTGTGCATTATAATTATACCTAACAGTGGGATTTGTTATAATATATTCATATATGCACACAATAAGACAGTATTATTTGATCAGTTTCATTCCCCAGTACCACCCTTTCCCTCCACTTTCTCCCCCGATCCCCTTCTATTATACTGGTCTCCCTTCTATTTTTTTTTTTATTTGTTCTAATTAGTTATACATGACAGTAGAATGAATTTTGACACATTGTGCACAAATGGAGCACAACTTCTCATTTCTTTGGCTGTACGTGGTGCAGAGTCATACTAGTAGTGTAATCATACATATGTAGGGTAATAATGTCTGTCTCATTCTACTATTCGTCCCCAGGTTTTGTCCCAGGCTTGAGGTTTTGTCTTCTAGGAGGTCTAGTCTGTTGGTGATACTTTCCATTGAAATTTTAATTTGGTTTATTGTTTCCTTCATTTCAAGGATTTTTGCTTGATTCCTTTTTATAATCTCTGCCTGTTTATTGAAGCAATCTTTTACTTCCTGTATTTTCTTTCTTGTACCATCCTTTTATTTATTTATTTATTGTGTTATGATTATCTTTTTTTTTTATTGGTTGTTCAAAACATTACAAAGCTCTTGTCATATCATATTTCAAACATTAGTTTCAAGTGAGTTATGAACTCCCATTTTTACCCCAAATACAGATTGCAGAATCACATCGGTTACACATCCACATTTTTACATAATGCCATACTAGTAACTGTTGTATTCTGCTACCTTTCCTATCCTCTACTATCCCCCCTCCCCCCCATCTTCTCTTTCTATCCCATCTACTGTAATTCATTTCTCTCCTTATTTTTTTTCCAATTCCCCTCACAACCTCTTATATGTAGTTTTTTTTTATAACAATGAGGGTCTCTTTCCATTTCCATGCAATTCCCCTTTTCTCTCCCTTTCCCTCCCACCTCGTGTCTCTGTTTAATGTTAATCTTTTCTTCCTGCTCTTCCTCCCTGCTCTATTCTTAGTTGCTCTCATTATATCAAAGAAGACATTTGGTATTTGTTTTTTTAGGGATTGGCTAGCTTCACTAAGCATAATCTGTTCTAGTGCCATCCATTTCCCTGCGAATTCCATGATTTTGTCATTTTTTAGTGCTGCGTAATACTCCATGGTGTATAAATGCCACATTTTTTTTAATCCATTCATCCATTGAAGGGCATCTGGGTTGGTTCCACAGTCTAGCTATTGTGAATTATGCTGCTGTGAACATCGATGTGGCAGTATCCCTGTAGTACGCTCTTTTAAGGTCTTCAGGGAATAGTCTGAGAAGGGCAATAGCTGGGTCAAATGGTGGTTCCATTCCCAGCTTTCCCAGGAATCTCCATACTGCTTTCCAAATTGGCCGAACCAATTTGCAGTCCCACCAGCAATGTACAAGAGTACCCTTTTCCCCACATCCTCTCCAGCACTTGTTGTTGTTTGACTTCATAATGGCTGCCAATCTTACTGGAGTGAGATGGTATCTTAGGGTAGTTTTGATTTGCATTTCTCTGACTGCTAGAGATGGTGAGCATTTTTTCATGTACTTGTTGATTGATTGTATGTCCTCCTCTGAGAAGTGTCTGTTCAGGTCCTTGGCCCATTTGTTGATTGGGTTATTTGTTGTCTTATTGTCTAATTTTTTGAGTTCTTTGTATACTCTGGATATTAGGGCTCTATCTGAAGTGTGAGGAGTAAAAATTTGTTCCCATGATGTAGGCTCCCTATTTACTTCTCTTGCTGTGAGAAAACTTTTTAGTTTAAGTAAATACCATTTGTTGATTCTTGCTATTAACTCTTGTGCTATGGGTGTCCTATTAAGGAATTTGGAGCCTGACCCCACAATATGTAGATTGGAGCCAACTTTTTCTTCTATCATACGCAGAGTCTCTGATTTGATATCAAGGTCCTTGATCCATTTTGAGTTAACTTTTGTGCATGGTGAGAGGAGAGGATTCAGGTTCATTTTGTTGCATATGGATTTCCAGTTTTCCCAACACCATTTGTTGAAGATGCTATCCTTCCTCCATTGCATGCTCTTAGCCCCTTTATCAAATATAAGATAGTTGTAACTTTGTAGATTAGTCTCTGTATCCTCTATTCTGTACCATTGGTCCACCCGCCTGTTTTAGTCTTGTACCATCCTTTATTTCGAAGATCATCCTAACTATGTGTCTTCTACTCTGTTGTCTATGAATTATATTGTTGGAACATCTTGGTTTGTTTGAGGTGCTTTGTTCCCTTGTTTTTTCATGCTGTTTGTGTGTCTTCCCATCTCATACGGTTCTGAGGCAGTACAGTTTCTACTCTATAAGTCTTATAGTGTCCCTGAAGGCTTCCAGACCTCACCTTTAAGGAGGAAGACCAATATTAACAGTAACCAGTGCAAACAATATACACCTTTAAACAAATAGCTCCTATAAAGACATCTACAGTTTTGTCATAATAAACAGAAGTGATGTGTTCAATTATTGTCTACAATATGAACAGTAAGTTTGCTAAAAGGGTTTACTATTTCTAGTGATGGACAATGAAGGAACAGAAGTAATGTAAGATGTGATGTTTATGAGGGAGAAGAAGAGAAGATAGAGGTAAAAATTTATAGTAAGAGCAAGGAAGGAATTAATAGAGTTTGGCTGTTAGTATGAGAGAAGTGAGAAAGAGAATCCACAGAGACAGGATAGGTGAGAGAAAAAATATATACAGATTTTTTTAAAAAGTAAAAATATAAGGATACACAACAAAAACGTAATGTACTATTCAGACATCTCATTGTTCAATAAATTGATGTATGAAAAATATTTGGATTCAAAGATGGTAGAGATGTGAGAGAGAGGGGGATAACAAACAAACAAAAAAAAGCAAAGTCTTGATGGAAAATTGAATGATAGTTTTCATTGGCTTTCAAAAATTTTCTCAGCTTTCCTTCTCTGCTGATAGGTGGGGTTGTCTAAAGTTTGATGGTAGCTCCAGTCTGGTTTGTGTCGGACCAGTTGGGGGGGTGAGCCGACAGAAAGATGCTGTTAAGCCTTCTTCTAGTCTTCCCACCATTGTAGCCAGCCCCTTCCATCCCCATGTGTACTTTAGGACTCACTGATCTGGAGAGAGCCCAGTTTTCTCCAACCTGTGCTACCCCTGGGGAACTTCTTCTGTTCTCTGGCATTCCATAGGCTTGCTAGACCCAGACTGGCCCACACAAACCCAGTGCAATGTGAGGGACCTGGGCTTCAGATTCCATAGGCTCTGCCTTGCTGCAGTCCCAGGATCTCAGTGCTGTTTTAACTGGCAGAGAGACCACCAGGGTTGCACTTACACAAGGGAGTGGCCTTGCAAAGAGGCAGCCAGATGGTGACTGCTAGTACACCAGGAGAAAGACTTTAGGTGCACCAGACAAATAAGACTTGTACGCGGTTAGGTTGGCCTTAGATACTGTATTACTTCTATTTGATTTTGCCTTGTGTGACTTGTGTGAAACTCCTACTTCACCATCTTTGTTTTCTGCCAGTTAAACATTCATTAAGTCATTAGTTTGGTTATTGTAAAGAATCAGATCTTATAAGGAGCTTGCCTTTAAGTGAGCATGATTTCTGAAGTCTTCTAACTTTTCTTTCTCTCTTTTTCTTGGTACTCAGGATTGAACCCTGGGGTGCTTAACCACTGAGCCACATCCCTGGCCTTTTTTGTTATTTTGAGACAGGGTCTTGCTAAGTTGGTTAGGGCCTGGCTAAATTGGTGAGGCTGGCTTTGGACTCCTGATCTTCCTGCCTCAGCCTCCAAAGTAGCTGGGATTACAGGGCCCGGCTCTTACATTTCTTCAGATTATTGTAAATGTAATATGTGGAATCATGAATGTTAATTGTTCATATGAGCTATTGGAATTTTGTTTGCCATCAGTATAGGGGGCTAGGTCCAGGTACTTGGGGGCTAAGGTAGAGGGATCCCAAGATTGAGTCCCATGCTACTTAACAAGTCCATGTCTCAAAATAAAATTGTGTAAGGGCTGGGGAGTAGCTCAGAGATAGAACACTCCTGTATTCAATCTCTAGTACTGAGGAAAGAAAGAAACAAAGAAGAAAGAAAAAAGATAGCACAAAGGGGAGATCTGGAGATTGTTCTGGTCATGATTGCCAAGTGAGTGCATACAGAGATCTCTCCATTTCTAATACTTTTTAAATATTCAAATTAATTCTCTTAAAGATTTAATTCTTTATTATAAAATCATTTAAATAAATATATCTTTTATAATCAATATACATAGAACCAGGGTTAGAAAAGAATCTGTACTGACTTTTCTGCTTCCTGGTTGCCATATCCTGAGCTGTTCTTAGCCATGCTCTTCCACCTTGATGTTCTGCCTTGCCTTTGGCTCAGAGCTGTGAAGTCAGCTGACCAGGAACTGAATCTCCGAAACTATGAATGCCAGATTTTTTTGGTACTAGGAGCACTTAACCACTGAGCTACCTCCTACCCTTTTTATTTTTTATTTTGAGACTTGCCAAGTTGCTTAGGGCCTCACTAAGTTGCTGAGTCTGGCCTTAACCTGTGATCCTCCTACCTCAGCCTTCTGAATCCAAGTGTGAGCCACCACACCCGGCTCCAAATAAACTTTTTTTCCTCTTAAAAAAAAAAAAAAGAAATGAAGGGGCTGGGGTTGTAGCTCAGTGGTCGAGTGCTTGCTTCGCATGTGTAAGGCACTGGGTTTGATCCTCAGCACCACATAAAATAAATAAATAAATAAATAAAACAGATATTGTGTCCATCTACAACTAAAAACAATTTAAAAAAAGAAATGAAAAGAAGAATTCTGCATCCAGCCAAATTACTATTTCTGAATAAAGCTCAAATATATTTTCAGATATATTGGATCTAGTGTATCAAGAATACCTATGGATGGGACTAACAGAATATTTAGTTAATAGTGGGTAACCTATAAAGACATTTAATAACTAAACAATAAATTTAGGGGTAAGAGATTTCTGAAATAATTAATTGACCCAATAATGGTTTGGTGTTTGGACAATTATAATCTGAATGTGGTTGTGTTTGTTTCAAGCATCATCCTTACATGACAATAGCTAAAACAAGAAGGGAAGGGGCAGGTGGAAATGGGCCTTCTTGTGTGCTTGTTTCTTACCTGGAAAGAAAACCTTTACTAGATACCTTCAGCAGAATTCTAGTCAAATGTCATTGGCTAGAAGTCGGTCATATGCTTGCTTCTGGTTCAGTGACTGACATAAGGGAAAAGGAATATTGTGACTGGCTTGGCTAGTGTGATTTATCCTTTGGGACCAAGAACATTGCCATCCTAACAAATCAAGGTTTGTTTTAGCAAGGAGAAAGAGGCAGAGGTTGGGTCTTCTACACAGGTCAACAGTGACCTTTCTGTAGTGAAAGGGTACTTGATGCCTTGTTTAAGCATTATCATATTAGTTTAAAAAAATGTATATATGAATGTGTGTGTGTGTGTGTGTGTGTGTATTTATATGTATATACACACACATATATTTAGTTGTAGATGGACACAGTACCTTTATTTCATTTATTTATCTTTATGTGGTGCTGAGGATCGAACCCAGTGCCTCACACATGTGAGATGAGCGCTCTTCCACTGAGCCACAACCCCAGCCCCCTCATATTAGTTTTGTAAATACAAGAATTCTGATAGAATTTTTTTTATGTGCTCAGCATAGATTTTTTTTTTTCAAAAACTTATGTTACTTTGACATTGAAATTATTCTTGAGCATCTTTTTGGCAGCTTGAATGTTCTGCTAGATTGACATATTAGGTAGCACTGTTGTTTTGGTTTTTTTTCCCTTTTTTTAACCCAACCAAGATGTTATGTGTGTTTGGGAAAGATGAAGGACAGTTTACTCATTATTTTTTCACCGAGACCCTCTCTGGATTCCAATGAAAAATCTATGTAAGATGATGATGGTATCTCATTGACCATCATAACTAGCTTTATATTATTATAATTTTACACATGAGAAAATTGAAGCACAACAAAACTAATAATGTGTTTATAAGTAATAGCTAATCTGTAGTGGTGATTTAGATTCTAAGTCAAATCTTAAAGCTTCCAAATTGAATTAATATGTAAGCTATTTTAATAATAAGCTCTTAAGGAAAGATGGAATAAAGGTGAAGTATGTACAGTATTCATTTGATACTAATATTAACTTATATAATATTTTAAGCACTATTGCAAGTAAGGGAAATAAGGACAGAGAACTTATGGTACCCATAGTGAATGTAAGGAAACAAATACTTCGATATTGTATTCCAATGTAGGTGTGGAGAGAAAACTAACATGGTATTCAGATACCTCGGTTCAAATCCTGAACCAATCACTTATTTATTACTTGTGTAACCTTGGACAAATTATGTGATCTCTCTAAACCTGTTCACCTTTACTTGTAATGTAGGAATAATCACCTCTTACTCATTTTTTTTTTAAATAAGGATACACTGAAACATGCACAGTTTCTAGGAAACATCAGGCATATAGTTCATGGAGGCTATTATTATTTCATAATTCATAAATTTAGACATGAAATTTTTAAGAAGTCATTTTTTTCCCCAAAGTACTTTAGCTATCTCAATTTTGCAAACGTAGCTAAGTATGTATGTATTAGACAGTTAGATAAATAGAATTGTAAGTTGGTTGTGTTGTGCCACTTCTTATCTCTTGGCTTGCCTTTGATTTTGTGAATATTTTTCTTCCCCCAATTTTAGGTCCTATGGCAGTGTATACAAAGCTATCCACAAAGAGACTGGTCAGATTGTTGCTATTAAACAAGTTCCTGTGGAGTCAGACCTGCAGGAGATTATCAAAGAAATTTCTATAATGCAGCAATGTGACAGGTAAAGATACATGGAGCTCCTTTGGAGAGAATATGGTTTGGAATTTGCTGTGATTATATTTAGAATATGACACCTAAAGATTCCTTTACTTAGATATTTTTGTAGAAGAGAGAGGTCAGTAAGGTCATGTGCATGTTCTTTTTTAGAAAGAAATATGATAAAAAAGCTTTGTTTTCCTTGCTAAATTATTTTTTCTGTTTTTGCATTTTTTTTTCCTCCTTCCGTGAGCCCTGAAACCAGGAAGAAGAGGCAGAAGGTGGTGCTGGCTTTTTCTGGTTTTGTTTTGATAATGATCTCTTTTTACTTCCTATGAGAGAGTGTTTCTACAGAGACAGCTAAGACAAGATAATTCAGATGATTTTTAGCTCTAGAAACCTTCGACTATTAGATTTGCCTATAAAAAAAGAATACTTACTTATGTATTACTATTCCTTACTTCACATTTAGAATTTTTTTTTCAAGCTGAGAGTAGTTAAGTATTTTAATTTTGAGGAACTAAGATTTGCCAAATGTTGTAAGCAGGAAGTCAGGCTAAAAGGCAACCGCAGAAAAACACGTGGTTTGCACTGAAATTCTGTGACAACATGGTTTCGTTGCTGTGATGGAGCAGGCTTCCCCAGCACTGTTAGATTAGAGAGAAACATAAAGTTAAGGGCAGTCCTAGCTCCAGGGAGTTGGAAATAGGGGTCGAAAATGTTTTGAACTTGAGGTTACATTCGTTCTTTATGGTCAGATCAGCTTGGTATCTCCTATTTTTAAAAATTTTCTTATTTTAAAAATGGCTGCAATTTTATAACTTATTTAAAAAAAATTCTTATTTTATTATTAGTTGTAGATGGACACAATACCTTTATTTATTTATTTATTTTTATGTGGTGCTGAGGATTGAACCCAGTGCTTCATACATGTGAGGCAGGCATTTACCACTGAGCCACATCCCCAGCCCAGTACATCCTATTTTTTAAAGCTTCAACCTTAGGCTTTGAAATTTCTCTTTTTTCTTCCCCCCTTTCTTTTTTTCCTGTTTTTGTTGTTACCATCTACTCGATAAATCTCCATATTTCTTGATTGGATTGGCCAAATTCAGTTAGCTGTTTTTCTTTTACTCCTTTATGAGATCCATTATGGGAACTCTTTCCATTTGGCAAATTGAGACTTTGTCCAAATAGGATATGGAAATGTTCCTAATTATTGAGATGTTTTGAATATCCTATTCTGTAAGCACTATAAGGATTACAGAGACTGAGCACAATCCTGGGAGTTTATAGACTGATTGGACAGGTCAGCATGTATGTGTGCAGGGAAATCTATTTATAGAACATATTGCAATAGAGGCAGTAAATGCTACAGGAGTTGAAGGAAGGGGAGAGTACAAGTGGGAATCTGAACCTTAGAGATCTGGTCACCCATTTCTTCTTGATATTCTGTGTGTGTGTGTGTGTGTGTGTGTGTGTGTGTGTGTGTGTGTGTGTGTGTTTTCCCTCCTGTCCTTGTTGACACATTTCCCAAGGATGAAGGAGCATTTGAAATTCTAAGAGTTAATGAAGCCAAGTTAGTTTTGTCATCTTTGGGTTTTCTTCAACTTTATTTGGCCCTAATAACAATCTAGTCAATTAGAGGTAGCTATCAGAAGGCAGATTGTTAAGTATTGATATGTGTATCCATGTGTCTTTTTGGAGTTTTATTGTACTTACTCTTTTGTAGCCTTTATTTATTTATTTTTAGAAAATAGGGTATCTTCTTATGTTATCAAATATTCCTCTAGAACATTCTTCATGAATTCATGATGTTCATTGTATAGATATATCATTATTTATTAAATTTATTAAATAAATTCTCTAATGTTGAATGGACTTTTTAAATTTTTTATTATTTATTTGCTTTAATTAGTTATACATGACAGTGGAATGTGTTTATGCATTTTGACATACATAAAAGGGGTATAATTTCTCATTTTTCTGATTGTACATGTTGTAGAATCACATTAGTGATACAGTCATATATGTACATTTAAATGGTACCTAAATTTTCACTTTTATTAACAGTTCTGTGTTGGTAACTATTTCTTTTTGAATGTATATTTCTTTTCTGAGGATAAATTGTAAACCTAGAAATGCTTGTTAAAGTACCCACCATTTTTTGTACTTGTGTTATTTATTACCTTTTGGAAAACCTAGCCCATGTTATATTCTTAATCAGGAGAGTGCTTATTTTAGCCTTAACTAGACATAATTGATCTTTTTGAGATGGAAATTAGGTTTCATATGTTTAACAGAATGAATTAAACATTTGAAGGCCATTCACTAATATGTGTTGTGTCTCTCTGTAGTCCTCATGTGGTCAAATATTATGGCAGTTATTTTAAGAACACAGACTTGTGGATTGTCATGGAGTACTGTGGTGCTGGTTCTGTATCTGATATCATTCGATTACGAAATAAAACGGTAAGTTTACTTTCTAGAGGAATGATGCTGAGCTGGTCTTCTAGTGGCATCTTTTCTCTTGCCTTTTGTTCACATGCTGCTTTTACTACCATATCTAGAGAGCTGACTGTCACGTTTTACCTTTTCTGTGGTTCTTTACTCTTCTTGACTCTTATCATATCCTACAAGTAGCAATATTGACATCAACTCGATCTAGTGATTTTTAACATGCTTTATTTTTTACTGTGGGAAATATGACTCTCAATCCTGGTTATGGAATGAATTTTGAATGTTTAATTTTGAATTTGGATTTCTCTTTACCCAACATGTTCTTAGATTAATTTCTACTTAATATTAATCAGAGAATAATCTCATTATGGAAAATTATTTGCCATATGTGATTGCTAGAATAAGACCTAAGATTTATGGGTTATAGTTCTGTTTCAGTTGCTTAAACTCTGTTTTTTCATTCAGTTAGTATTTCTAAAACTCTGCTTTAGGCCTTAATAAACATACAGCCCTACTCTCATGGTAGTGCACTTTCTAGTAGGGCACCAAAAGCAAATTACCTGGAAATTAGAAACAAAATACAAGATATTGATAAATGCTATGAAGAAAATGAATCAGAATGAAGTGGTACAGTGATAAGAGTGCCTGGTGGGCCACTACAGTGCAGTTGGTGGTTAAGAAAGGTCCTTCCAAAGAGGTAACATGTAAAGTAAGACAAGAAGGAACAGCTGAAGTGCAAGTGGAGAATAGCCAGTGCAAAGACCCTGAAGCTGGGATGAGTTTATCATGTTTGTGTGTTAGAAGGAAATAGGCAAAGGAGAAACTGTAGGAGATGATTTGCATTTTAAAAAGATAATTTGGTTTTTGTATAGATTGTGAGTGGTTAGGAGTAGGAGGAGCAGGGGAATTTTAGCCTTTTGGGTTTGTTTGGTTTTTGGTCTTGATAGAAAAATTGAAATAATGATAATTATTAAAAGTATATAAAAGTATTTATAAATTGTGCATTACTGTACAATTTATAAGGTGGGGTCTGCTTTGAAACTTAAGTCATAAATTTTGGATTATTCATACCACTATCTCCTTTTCTTTATTTATGTTATACAGAATTGATGGTGTTTTCTTAATAAAAAAGCAAGGTTTAAGCTAGGAATAAGCCAAGTATGGTGGCACATACCTGTAATCCCAGCAATTCGGGAGGCTGAGGCAGGAGAATGGCAAGTTTGAAGATAGCTTCAGCTTGTCTCAAAAAAGAGAAAGAGCTGGGGATGTCAGTGTTAAAGTGCCCCTGGGTTTGATCTCCAGTCCCACAAAAGAAGTAAATAAATAAATAAAAATAATAAAAATTTAGCTAGGCAGACTATCCTAATATAAGAGAATTTAAGGAAATTCAAAGCTTGAGTAATTTATTGATTTAGAAAATGACACCCAAAGCTGCTTGTGTGCAACATGAAGTTGTTTTGTTTCAGGTATTTTAAAACAACCCAAAATTAATTTTGATGGTTCTTTATAATTTTAATTATTACCCATTGTTTTACCAAATGTTATGATTCTGCATTGTTCAGCACAATAGTCACTAGCTATGTATGGTTGTTGAGGATTTAAAATATGGCTGGTCTGAATCAAGATGTGCTATAAGTATAAAATATGCGCCAGAGTTTGAAAAAATGATTACCCAAAAAAGTGGAGGGTGGACGACAACAAAAAACATTGCTTTTTTAAAAATATTTATCACATAGTAGAATGAAGATATTCTGGATAAATATGGTTAAATAAAATATATTGTGAAAATTAATTTTAGTTGTTTCTTTTTTAAAATGTGGCTTTATTATAAATATAAAATTATATTGTGACTTCCATTATATTTCTTTGCACAGTGCCACTTTAATTGGCTGAGCTGGTTAGAATAAGGAATAAGTTGAATCATGAGCTTTGCTCTCTTTGTACTGTAAATTCTAGCCTGTTACCTTGCTAATAGTGTTTGTATGAACTTTCATGAAAACTATTATTTATTAGTATCGTGGCCTTAAATTACTTAACAAGTTAAATCACTTGACTTGTCTGTGCCTTAACTTCATTTTTATAAAATGATGATGACAATAGTAGTATGTCTGTCTCACTTAGTTGTTTTAAGGATTTAATAAGATAAAAAAGCAGTATTTAGCATTAAACACATAGAAATGGTTGCCAGTTTTTAATACTATTAGTATAGTGCCTGGTTCACGATAGGTGCTTGTTAAATATTTATTGATTGTGTGGTAAGTATTAAACCATGATTAATCATGGTGTATAATAAACTGTTTGATTTTGTGTGTGTGTGTGTGTGTGTGTCTGGTGCTGGGGATTGAACCAGGGCCTTGCATGATTACCCAAAACAGTGTGGGGGGGAAACAAAAAACATTGCTTTTTTAAAAATACTTATCACATAGTAGAGAAGCATATAACTTGGTTTTTATGACTCTCAAAAGAAAGATGATATTCCTATTTTATATATTGAGAAATTGAGATGAAGAGAAATTCAAGAACCACCATAAGCTAAAAACTTCTGCTTATGAAGTTTATTAGCTTTTGAGTTAGATGTCATATGTGGATATAAGAATATGCTCTTTGGGAAGAGATCTTGTCAGGAAATTCTGAGTTTGGGATCAGCCAGCATGTGGATGGTATTATAAGCTGCTAATGGGTTGAATAAAATCTTAGTTTATAGTCAAGAAAAGGAATTTAAATTGAACCTTCTCTTCTCCCTTTTCTAATTTATTATGTAATAGATAAAATTTGAACTATTATGTTCTTTTTTTCAGCTAACAGAAGATGAAATAGCTACAATATTACAATCAACACTTAAGGGACTGGAATACCTTCATTTTATGAGAAAAATACACCGAGACATCAAGGCAGGAAATATTTTGCTAAATACAGAAGGACATGCAAAACTTGCAGATTTTGGAGTAGCAGGTCAACTTACAGTAAGTAAAAATATTACTTGTACTGATACTTTCAGCTCTGTCCTGGGAAAGCAATTCCTTTTATTTTTTAAAAAATAATACTTGACTTTGCCAGGCACAGTGGTGCATGCCTATAATCCCAGCTATTCAGGAGGCTGAGGGAGGTTGAAGCAGGAGGATCATTAATTTTGAGGAAAATGGAAAAAGGTGGAGAGGTCCATAAAATGGGAAAACAGCAGGATCTGGAACATAGTTCAGTGGTAGAGTTCAGTGCTAAGGTTGGTCTCAAACTCAAAGTCCTTCTACCTCAGCCTCCTGGGTAGCTGGTTTACAGGTGTGTGCCACTATACCTGGCCTGGGCTTTGTTTTTTTAATATTGAAATTTTAACCTATTTGAAGTTATTTTAGTGAGAGTGTAAGGTAGGTGTTTATATGACAAGTCAGATTGTTTTTTTTTTTTTTGCTTAATTCTCCCTTTGATGATTTGAAATGGCATTTTAATCTCATATATATGATATACATAATAGACTGTGTTGTATACATACGTATGTGTGTGTATATGTGCCATTGTTTCTTTCTGGACTTAATATTTTCTATTCTACAATTGTACTGCAATACATGTTTAAGTGGGTTTATTATCCACTTATTACTTATTTTCAAAACATTTCTAGCTATGCAAGTATCTGCTTCTAATTGAAATAATCTAGTGAAAACTACTTTGACTACCACTATTTGAAAACACCCCTGCAAATTTGAAGTTTTCAGAGCTAAGGAAATGACTAAGCATTTCCTTAGTTCCTGTGTTAATTTTTTATATAGGTCTGACAGAGTGAGGTCAATTCAAAAGTGTTGCCTCTATCATTTACTCGCGATTGGCATAACTTAAGTCACAGGCAATTCAGAAGGAACCTGGGACATTCTTTTGAATCTTTAGTTTTGCTTAAAAATCTTTCTCTTTCTAAAGAGAACTGTAGGAAAGTTCTCTTTCAATAGGGACATACTATTCTGGGGAAGTGTACAAATGGTTGTTTGCTGTAATTTATACTACATTGTACTATATTCACATATTCTTTAAGGCACAAACTAAAACTTAAAAAAAATTTTTTTTTTTAGTTGTAGCTTTATTATGTGGTGCTGAGGATCAAACCCCTGTGCTTGATGAGCACTCTACCACTGAGCCGCAACCCCAGCCCAAACTTTTTTATTTATCATTTATATATTTAATTTTTTTGTTGTTATTGGTACTAGGGATTGAACCCAGGGACGTTTTACCACTGAGCCACATCCCCAGCCCATTTTTATGTTTTACTAAAGACAGGGTCTCCATTGTTGTTTAGGGCCTTGCTGAGTTGCCAAGGCTGGCTTTGAATTTGTGATCCCCCTGCCTCAGCCTCCTGAGCTGCTAGGATTATAGGCATGCACCACTGTGCCCAGCTACTTTAATAACTGAGAATACTTTTATGTCCTTTGGTCATTTAAATTTCTTTTGTAGGGTTGGGATGTGGCTCAAGTGTTAGCACGCTCGCCTGGCATGCATGGGGCACTAGGTTTGATCCTCAGCACCACATAAAATAAAAATAAAAGATGTTGTGTCCACCGAAAACTAAAAAATAAATATTAAAAATCTCTCTCTCTCTCTCTCTTAAAAAAAATAAATTTCTTTTGTGACTTGTTTGTTCAAACTTTCAGCATGATTTTTATATATATTTGAAGTACAAGGCATTTTTTATTGTTGGAAAATAAACTCTTTTCCTCAGTTTTATGCTTGGTGTTGGTTTCTCTGCTTTCTGTTTTAGGATACCATGGCTAAACGGAATACAGTGATAGGAACACCATTTTGGATGGCTCCAGAAGTTATTCAGGAAATTGGGTACAACTGTGTGGCAGACATCTGGTCTCTGGGAATAACTGCCATAGAAATGGCTGAAGGAAAGCCCCCATATGCTGATATCCATCCAATGAGGGTAAGGAAAAAGCCAGAAAACCAGTGGGGTGATTAGTTACTATCTTTAGAAGGATAGTTCTATGACTTAATTGATTAGGTTCCAAACAATAAATTAATTATTTGTATATAATTAATAAATGTCAGTGTAAATGATACACTTCCACTGACTCTAGTTGTAGTCATTAATTACGTGTGATCTACCCGCCTCCATTTCAGAAGTTGGGTATTGATAGCCCCCTGACAGAACATAGCCTACAGAAAAAAAATTGCTTAGTTTGATTTATGTACTTATTTATGCTTTTAATAGTTTAGAAACCCATATTTTAATATCATAACACCAGCTGGAGTTGAGTAGTGGTGGTTTTATTTATTTTTTATTTTTTACTTTTTTTTTAAAGAGAGAGAGAGAGAGAATTTTAATATTTATTTTTTAGTTTTTGGTGGGCACAACATCTTTGTTTGTATGTGGTGCTGAGGATCGAACCCCGGCCGCACACATGCCAGGCGAGCGCGCTACCACTTGAGCCATATCCCCAGCCCCATGGTGGTTTTATTTTTTATTTTTTTTATTTTTTTTTAAAGAGAGAGTGAGAGAGAGAGAGAGAGAGAGAGAGAGAGAATTTTTAATATTTATTTTTCAGTTCTCAGCGGACACAACATCTTTGTTGGTATGTGGTGCTGAGGATCGAACCCGGGCCGCACGCATGCCAGGCGAACGCGCTACCACTTGAGCCACATCCCCAGCCCTGGTGGTTTTATTTTTACATATGAGCTTTCCATTTAGCTAGTCCGGGTGATTCCTGTTGTCACCAATTATCAGATACCAGTTATTACAGCATTTTCTCTAATGGCTTTTTTTGAACTCCTGTCACTAACACTCAACCTGTTCTTTTGTTATCTTTTTTTTTTTTTTTTTTGCCTGGCCCCTATAGGTGTTGACTCTTTTTTCCCTATAGTTATTTGAATTTCTACGTTCTGGTTTGTTAATCCCCAGAGTCTTCATCTGGAGGCTCTGCTCTCCTCAACTTCCATCTTATTTGGAAGTGTCAAGGGCCTGCAGGGCTGCATCTCCACTGAAACTCCTCAGTATCAACACTTTCAAGGGTTCTCAGGCTTTACCACCCCAGAACCCCTCATCACAGCACTGTTATAAACCCCAGACTTGCCTTCTTTCGGGCTCCACAGCTCTCTTTGCACTCCCCAAGTCAGTTCTTTCTATTCTTTCATTATTAAGTTCTCTCATTAAAAGACTTAAGATTTTTAAAAGCATTCATGTGCCCCAAAATAAAATTCTTTCTCTGGGGCACAGAAAAGAAAAAAAGTAGACAATTTACTGGTCATATTTTTAGATTTAAAGAGTTTAAGCTGCAGTTGTGGGGTGGGAGGGCCCAGGTGATGTTTCGGCTATGGGGGTTGCAGCCCTCAGGGGTCCCCAGAAGGAGTGTGTTAAGCTGCCATGCTACATCGGAAGAGGGAAGCGGTTAGGCGAGGTGTTGGAACTGCGGCAGCCTCCGGCGGGGAAACGCGTTCTTCTGCCACCAGTGCCGAGCTCTGCAGCCACCCGACCGGAATCACTACTTCAGCCTCATGGATTGCAACCGTTCCTTCAGAGTTAACACTACAAAACTCCAGCACAGGTTTCAGCAACTACAGCGTCTTGTCCACCCAGGTTTCATCAGCCAGAGATCTCAGACTGAAAAGGACTTCTCAGAGAAGCATTCAACCCTGGTGAATGATGCTTATAAGACCCTGCTGGCCCCCCTGAGCAGGGGACTATACCTTGTAAGCTAAAGCTTCATGGGATAAAGATTGCTAAAGAGACAGATTATGAAATGGATAGTCAATTCCTCATGGAAATAATGGAAATCAATGAAAAACTTGCAGAAGCTCCAAGTGAAGCTGCCATGAAAGAAATTGAATCCACTATACAAGCTAAACAGAAAGAATGTACTGACAACGTGAGCAGAGCTTTTGAACAAGATGACTTTGAAAAAGCCAAGGAAATTTTAACAAAGATGAAATACTTTTCAAATATAGAAGAAAAGATCAAGTTAAAGAAGATTCCCTCTAGTTAATTACTTATTTAAAGTTTTAAAAATAAATTTTCTGTATTTTCTGGCTTCTGCTAAAAAAAAAAAAGAATTTAAGCTGTTTATTGCAAAGAGTTTTATCTTTCAAAAACTGTGGCTCTTTATTTATTGGGAAATTTGGCAGCTGTTGGGGCTGAGGTTATCTTCAGGATATAGATATTCATAGATGTTGCCTTTCCACTTTGAAAAGCAACATAATGCAGTTATCATTAAAAAAAACTTTATTGAGGCCTGGGATTGTGGCTCAGCGGTAGAGCGCTCGCCTAGCATGGGCGGGACCCAGGTTCGATCCTCAGCACCACATAAAAATAAAGGCATTGTGTTGTGTCCATCTACACCAAGAAAATAAATACTTTTTTAAAAAAACTTTATTGATATATTGATATTGTGAGGTTTAGGGGACAAATCTGCATAAGAGAGGGAAAGGAAAGAGCAATATATCAGCTTCTCCAGTTGTCATACTTTGTACTTTGAGATGCTTAGACTTTGGTAGGGATTTAAATGGGCTTATCAGAGAAAAATAATTTTACCAGACTGCAAATGTAATTCCAGGCATATTTTTATTTCTTCTTCTCTCTCCTTTTTTTTTTTTTAACTAGGCAATCTTCATGATTCCTACAAACCCTCCTCCCACGTTCCGAAAGCCAGAGTTATGGTCAGATAACTTCACAGATTTTGTGAAGCAGTGTCTTGTAAAGAGCCCTGAGCAGAGAGCCACAGCCACTCAGCTTCTCCAGGTATGAGTCACCTGTTAGGCTGCCTCTCCATTTCATCTACATGCAGACCAGAAAATGCTGTTAATCCACCTGCATGGAGAAAGAACAGAAGTATAAGATATTCCCTGCCTTTAGGGAGGTTTGAATCTATTTGAGTAGGAAAGACAGAAAAGAATCTTAACTCATTGAACAAAACCAATACAAGAAAACATAGGGCTATGTAGGATTAGAGAAAGCACTTTGACATTGAGTGAGCATTGCTGTGTGTCAACTTTGCACACGTTATGCCATTTAATTATCACGTAGGCCCTATGAAGAGTAGGTGTTATTTCTGTTTTATAGGTGAGAAAATGGAAGCTTAGAGAGGTTAATTCAAGAGTTTCTTAGCTGGTGTAAACAGCAGGGCCAATGGTAGGGCTTGATTCTCAGCCCAAAAGTAGGAGTGCCATCAAGTCTGCCTTTCTGAATCAGTGGTGGGTGCTGATATATCTCAGGATAAGAGGAAGTTACTTTGAATTGGAGATATTGGGAGTGCTTCCTTGAAGAGAGAGCTTACATGTTGGGCCTTGAGGAATGGATGGGATTGGCAGATTGTAAGTATGCCTCATGGTTAGGAGCTTGGATTCAGAACTCTGACTTCCTGAGTTTGAATTGTGGCTGCTTAATACTTTGTGACTTTGGAAAAATAACTTATTCTCTGTGTCTCCTTAGTTTTCTTATCTATAGAATGGGAATTAAATAATTTTCTCAGATGTTGTGAAGATAAAGTGATACAATGTGTATAATTTTGAGCAGTGTTTTACAAATGTTGAAGTTAGTATGGCATGAACTTGATAAATATTTATTAGTATTGTTGAGTTAAGTCAGTGATTTTTCAACTATTTTCAGACCCAATGCCCCTTCTTTATAACATCTTCATTACTTTTCTGGAATTAAATTTATAGATAATCTTGATTCTTAAATAGATTTTATTATCTGTAATCTAAAGGTAATAATTTACAGTAAATGTTATCTATGACAATGTAGAAATATTCCAGCTTGAACCAACTTATATATATAATGGAACGTATACTTGTATCTATCAGCATGAATGAGTTTAGATTTAAGAGTAATAAGAAGGGGCTGGGGCTGTAGCTCAGTGGTAGAGCACCTACCTCACACGTGTGAGGCACTGGGTTTGATCCTCAGCACCACATAAAAAATAAATAAAGATATTGTGTCCAACTACAACTAAAAAAAAAATATTTAAAAAAAAGAGTAATAAGAAGGTCAGAAACCCATTCCATTCAAGAAGCACAGGAAAATTAGCCAAGTGTGGTGGTGCACGTCTGTAATCCTAGCGGCTGTGGAGGCTGAGGCAGGAGGATCATGAGTTCAAAGCCAGCCTCAGCAACAGCAAGGTACTAATCACTCAGTAAGACCCTGTCTGTAAATAAAATACAAAAAAGGGCTGGGTATGTGGCTCCATGATATAAAAAAAAGCACAACAAAATGAATGAAAGGGACATTAGTATTAAACTGATGGTAAGTAATCACAGGCTAGACTTGTATCCAATAAGAGGAAGGAAATGATTTTACAAAATTTCCAAGTAGAAAGCACAAGACAATATGGTATCCTTGCTAATGACCAAGGTCTTATTTCTTTTTTTTTTTTTTTTTTAAAGAGAGAGTGAGAGAGGAGAGAGAGATAGAGAGAATTTTTAATATTTATTTTTTAGTTCTCGGCGGACACAACATCTTTGTTGGTATGTGGTGCTGAGGATCGAACCCGGGCCGCACGCATGCCAGGCAAGCGTGCTACCGCTTGAGCCACATCCCCAGCCCCAAGGTCTTATTTCTAAGTATTTTATTAAATTGTTTCCTGCTTGGATGGAGTATTATAGAGTTTTTTAGGAAATATCTTCTGTATTGTAGTCCTACCATATGTTAAGGCATCCTTTCAATCTCTGGTGTACTTACAAAGAGAGACCTTACACACCCTCATGGATGAAGGGGAACGTAGAGTAGATTGTAAAGAGAAAACAGGAGACAATATCAGAGTAGTTTGCAAAACACCAGGCAGTCCCCAGAAAAATTTCCATATGTGTCTTTAACAATATAGACAACTTCTTATTGTGCTGTAAACCCAAACAACAAAAACATAACATGGTGTTAATATTAAAACTTTAGCTGGGCATAGTAGTGCTTCCCTGTAATTCCATCAACTCAGGAGTGAGACATGAGGACTGCAAGATTAGCAACTTAGTGAGACCGTATCTCAAAATAAAGAAGGAAAGAAAGAGTTGATGATGTAGCTCAGTGATAAAGTGTCCCTGGATTCAACTCCTAGTACCAAAACAAACAAACAAAAACCCAAAAAAAAAACCTTTAGCAGTGTCTCTGTGTTTCAATATTGTTTTTGCTGATTGAATAATATTTGGGTCTACTCTATTATACATTATACAAAATACATATGTGTTTTGCAGTAACTGTACTTTTGCACAAACATCCTTTTTACCTAAATATGTAGTTGGGAATGCTCTAGTACATTGAATATAAAGAACAAATGGGATGAGTAAATTATGTAGTGATTTCTAAACAGTGTCTTTATTTCATTTTAAGCTCCCATCTCCAAAATTGCCTTTCAAATCAGTGGACATTTTGCATATCTCTAGAAAAACATTTTCAATATTTTTAGAGTATAATGTATATACTTTGAGACATTTGAAAGATGTGCACAATGTGCCACAGTTAATTTTATACCTCACAGGATTGCTAGCATTCCTGCCTCTCCATCCTGTGTCAGGTGTGCCCTTCAAACTTTGTGATGACATCAGGCTCTTAACACATTTATAGAACTTCCTCTAGAGGGTAATACCACCCCATTGAGAATTTCTAGATTTGACAGAGAGAAATGTTGTAGTCATTCTATCCAGGCTGAAAAAGATGGGCAAAGGTTGCTGCTGAGTTATAAACCAAGTGTGGTTTAGCTGTTGTCCAGGACATAAAGAAAAAGATTAGATTCACTGACTGATTCAGTAAGTATTATCAAGTACCTACTGTGTGCTAGACAGTAGGTGTTTTAGCTCTATTGCTACATAAACTGGCTCCAATGATTTCTATTTCTTTGTTTAAGCACCCATTTGTGAAGAGTGCCAAAGGAGTGTCAATACTGCGGGACTTAATTAATGAAGCCATGGATGTGAAACTGAAACGCCAAGAAGCTCAGCAGCGGGAAGTGGACCAGGATGACGAAGAAAACTCAGTGAGTGGCAGGCATTGCTGTGGGCCTCAGGCCCCAATGCTTGTTAGTTCATGTTGGTCAAGTGTAAGTAAGACAGTAGAAAATACTGGATCAGCTTGGAACTGGAGACTCTTGTAGTATATGTCCTTAACTGGACCAAGGCTTGTTGGAGGCTCACTGAATCTGTGCTTGTTGTTCTTCTGGTGTTTCCTAAAACATTTTAATTTTACTTTTTGTCCTTGTATCTTTTATTCAATGTAACTTTTTACTTGAGAAAATGCTCAAGTGTGAGACTTGGTTTATCTAAGCCATTTTGAGGAATCTAATATCCATACTTAATATACTTGAAGACTCCCTCACTACCCTGAGATTCCAGGGGTATTCATGTCAGCTCTTAGATCTGTATTCTAGACTCTAATAAGGAAGAGTGGGGAGGAGTATCCTTTAGAATTAGATCCACTCCTCATATGGATAAATTTTGCACTCCTTTGGTTAAATTTAGAACCTAGAAGTTAAATGAATTTAAAACCCAGAAATATTTTTACCAAGATGAGTAATAATAATTCAGAAAACCATCTTTAGATCAAATTAACTCTAACTTGAGATTTTGTTCTACAGGAGGAAGATGAGCTGGATTCTGGCACAATGGTTCGAGCGGTTGGTGATGAGATGGGTACTGTACGAGTGGCCAGCACCATGAGTGATGGAGCCAATACTATGATTGAGCATGATGACACATTGCCATCACAGCTGGGCACCATGGTGATCAATGCGGAGGATGAGGAAGAAGAAGAAGGGACTATGAGAAGTAAGGCTCTGATGAAATATATGAACTTTTTGACCAAGCATAGGCACTTTAGGATTCCCGTGGTCCATGCAGCCTCATTCTTGGGTTCTCTCTTCTGTTACTACAACTAAAGGAGGTTTTCACTGGAGAGTTATGTAGGAGGTGTGGGGAGGGGGGAAGCTGGCATGTGGAGTCAGAGGTAAGAAAGTGTCAGCAATGAGAGGAATTTTGCTTTTGAACCCAAACAGCCCGTTCTATCATTGAATGTTGTCATTGAAGGTTCATCTGTGGAGGTAATCACATGTTGTTTCGGTGCATAATTCATCTCAAAACATAATGAAATTCTGGCCTGTTTATGTGTCTTCAGTCCATTTTCATGATAGTTGTGCATCCAACCCAGGTTACCAACACTCAGTCAATTAAAGATAATTGTACAAATTGAAAAGTTCTATCATATTCTTTCAGAAGAATTCACCTTTGTTTTTTTTAATGATTTACGCTTTATTTATTTCATTATCATTTGTATTTATTTTCAAGCAATCATATAAGGATCTGATTCTTTTTTTCTGTGATTTAAGCCTAACCGTGTGTTCACTTCCATCTTTGGGTGTTTTGTTCTCTTCTCCTCTTTAGCTCTTGCCCTCCTTTTATTCTGATCATTACATACCAACTCAGGGAGGAAAGGAAAATAAAATTATAATTGAATTGTATAAGTACAGGTTTAAAGCACTAAGTTCTCTATGATCTTTTCATCATCATTTTTTTCCTGTCTTTCTCAATTTTTAAAATTTAAAGGCCCTTCTTCCATACCAGGGATCTGTAAACTATGGTCCAGGGGACAAATCTGGCTCACCACCTACTTTTGGTAATAGTTTTATTGAAACACAGCTATTCCCCTTCATTTATGAGTTGTCTGTGGCTGCTTTTGTCCTATAAGGCAGAGTTGAATAGTTGTGAAACACCATATGGCCCCCAAAGCCTAAAATATTTGCTCTCTGGCCGATAACAGAAATTTACTAGCCCCTGTTCTAGATCCTCTGCATAATTCAATGAGTTTTTTTAGTGCCTGTTTCCCTAAGCACTTTTCTAGATGCTGAAGGACAGCAGAAAATGAGTAAACCACTCCTTGCCCTGAAGGATCTCAATGTAGAGGGAAGACCATTAATTACAATTTGGTGTATGAAATGAGTTCTAACATAGTGGTAATGTGAGGGTGCTAAAGCAGAGGGGAAGAGTACCTAACTTGGTCTAGAGCCTACTAAAAAATTGCTTGAGGAAAAATGCAAGATTGGCAATATGCAGGTTAGGCAAAGATGTTCCAGCAGATGGTGCAGTGTACATAAGATCCCAGGCAAAGAGGTAGGCAAGTTCAGGGAGCCACTTGGTTTATTGTGGTTTATCATTGGCAACTAACATAGTCTTAAGCAGAATTTCAGAGAAGGTAAAATCTCAGCTGAAATTAAAAGGACAAGTGGAGGAAGGTTGTGCTTATCCAAAAAATATACAGTAATGTTTTAAAATTTTTTTATGAAACTCATGCAGGGCAAAATAGCCTTTAGACTTAATTTGTTTGATTTTAAGGAAAACTCACATTTTTAAAGTTTCTCTTAGGCTCCAGATATCATTTGTACATGAAATATTTAAATAGTATAATCCTTACAACAATTAAATGGGTTTTGAGGGTTTTTTAAAATTTTTAGTTTTAAATAATACAAATAACATAGCAAAAACTTGTGTGTAGAATTAACTTCTTGATATTTTTAGATTTATATCACATATTCTAAGAATAAAACAACCTACAACTTTACTGGTAAAGTTAATGTCCCCCAGTAAATATTTTGAATCACATTAATCATGAATTTGGTGTGAATTTTTTCTGTATAAGTGTACATCCAAAAACAATACTGAGTGCTTTTTGTATTGTTCAAAAATTCTATTGTAGTATCTTTTAATAGGCTGCTGTGTTTGTTGTTGTTTGGCACTAGGGATTGAACCCAGGAGTACTTCACCACTGAGCTACATATCTGGCCCTTTTTGTTTCTTATTTTAGATAGGTCTCACTCACCAAGTTGCTTAGGGCCTCACTAAGTTGCTGAGGCTGGCCTCAAACGTGCAATACTTCTGCCTCAGCCTCCTAAGTTGCTGGGATTACAGATGTGTGCCACCACCCAGCCAGACTGCTGTTTGTAAACAAGGAGCTTTTTTGGGTGAGATGAATCTTTATTGATATAGATTGTAAGAATGTACATAACACGTTGTATTATATGTTTCCCTTTTGCTGGACATAAAGTTTTTTCTAGATTATCTGCTGTTATAAATGTGTCTCTGAACCTGTCTCTTGGTAGAGATGCAGTTTTTTAGGGTATGTGCTGAGAACTGGGATTTGGTAGTTCTCATAAAAATATAAGCACTTTGGTTTATACTGAGAATTCTCGGGGCTGGAGTTGTATTTCAGTGGTTGAGCGCTTGCCTCGCATATGTGAGGAACTGGGTTCGATCCTCAGCACCACATAAAATAAATAAATAAAAGATTAAAAAAAAGAATTTTCCACAGTTTTCTTCAATTGACTAATAATTTACACTTTCACTAGCAGTAGATGAGAATTCTGTTTTTTTGTATCTTCAATAGTTGACATTGCCAGGCTTTTTGCCATTCTTGAGGGATGTCAAATGTCATTTTTCAGAAATATTTAAGACAGAAACAAATAGAAATAAAATAATCCTTAAGTGTTCCTGTCCAGTTTAAGAAATTAAAATATTACAAAAGAAGTACTTACTCTGTGTCCCTCTCAGTTGTATTCCTTTCCTTTCTTACCACAGACACCTCTCTTGTCTTCAGTTTATTTGAGTTTATTCTCTCTTCCTGGTTTCTTAAATTTAATATTTAGTGTTTTTACTTTTAAACCTTAAAGGACTGTTTTAAAATGGCATCTCACTATACCTGTGTAGAGTGTTTATGTGTATGGATTATTTTTATCAGTTTTACTTTAAGTTAATTTGTCTATTAATTGCAATACCTGCTATATTTGGACCTAGTTCTGTTCTGCTCTTATTTTGTGCTTTCTACTCACTATATTTTTCTCTTACTGCTTTTTTCTTCTTTCTTTACCTCTGTTGGGGTGGTGAGTCCTCATCCCCTCACCCTCCTACCATCTACCTACTCGTTTTCCATTCCCTGCCACCAACTTGCACAGTACATGCATAAGTAAATGCCTGTTTAACTTTCTGTTTTTCTAATAAATTCCAAAGTTGATCAATATCTCTGTCTTCCTGCTAAATAAAAAAGGATTATTGGGCTAGGGATATAGCTGTTGGTAGTGCGCTTGCCTCGAATGCACAAGGCCCTGGGTTCAAACAAACAAAAAATTGTAAAACATTTTGCGTTTTTCTAGACTTCCTATCTTATCTCTTGTTATTGTTATTTATTGCTTTGGTTCCATCCTGTTTTTTAAACTCACCTATTGGGTACTATATTAATTGTTTAGAGTCAATACTTAGATTTTTGAACATATTGCTCACCATGGCCTCTTTCAACTTACTCTTTTCTTTTGGGTTCTTTTTCTTAAAATATATCTTTTTTTTAATTAAATACACTTTAAAAATATTTTTTTTAATTTTAGATATTAATGGACCTTTATTTTATTCATTTATTTATATACGGTGTTGAGAATCGAACCCAGTGCCTCACACATGCTAGGCAAGCACTCCACCACTGAGCCATAACTCCAGCCCCTTAAAATATATCTTTTCAGTGAGAGTGTAATGGGTAATAGATTCATGATTTGTATGGCTAATAAAAGTCTTTAAATTTTTCCTCTTATCTAATTCCCACCATTCTCTGTCCAAAAAATGTTTTGTTTGTTTGTTGGTCTTTTTTTTTTGGGGGGGGGGAAGGTACTGGGGATTGAACCCAGGGGTGCTTAACCATTGAGCTACATCCCCAGCCCCCCTCCCTTTTTTTTTTTTAAGAGGGAGAGAGAAGGAGAGAGAAAGAATTTTAATATTTATTTTTTAGTATTTTGCAGACACAACATCTTTGTTTGTATGTGGTGCTGAGGATTGAACCCGGACCACATGCATGCCAGGCGAGCACGCTACCGCTTGAGCCACATCCCCAGCCCTCCCTAGCCCTTTTTATTTTTTATTTTATTAAGTTGCTTAGGGCCTCGCTAAGTTGCTGAGTCTAGCCTCAAACTTGCAATTCTCCTGCCTCAGCCTCCTGAGTCTCTGGGATTACAGGCATACACCATCACATCCAGTTATACATTTGACTTTAGAGTTCATCCTCATCCATTATATTATACTGCTGCCAGCAGAACAAAAATTGTTGGAGACCAGGACTAGATTTATGTTACAGTTCTTGTTGGTAAGTCTCAGTCTGTAGTAATATATCTCTCCTTGCTGGTTGTTTCAGTAATTAGCTACTCCAGGCTGTGTTTCCAAGGTTTACAAAGGGAGTATGTCTCTGACAAATTGATAATATTCTACATATGAGAGAATGTTTTGAATATAGATATCTGAATCCACAGTAAGCAGTTGGAGGTAAAGGATTAAGTGGGTAGGGTAAGGTGATATTTGATTGCTTTATAAACCATCTTGAGAATGCCTAAAACCATATAAGCCCGTACTACTTTGAAAATCTCTGTCTGGATATAGTAATCAGATTGTAATGTTTTTGTTTGTCTTTTGCTGCTACTGCTATTTTTGTTGTTGTTTGTTTTTTGTGGTCCTTAGGAATCAAACCCAGGTCCTTATACATGCTAGGCAAGCCCTCTACTGTTTTCTTTTTGAATAAAAGCTGTTGAAGAACCTGTTTGTCCCAAGAAGCCATGAGAAAGAAGCAGTTTGTCATTGAGAAGAAGTTTGTCATTGTTAGGCACATTATGCTTTCTCTGAGCCAGCAGAGGGAGCTCTATAATAGGTTATGAATTAAAATTGCATTACCATCCCAAGTTCACAAAACCCCTTTTTATAATCGGCTTTATTCTAGGTCAAGATCATTGTTTATTTATTTTTAAATACATTTTTTTTAAGTAACCACAGCAACACTAGGGCAATGTGTTTATTTTATTTGGTTAAGAGATTGGATACTTCATACTTGGCAAAGGTCAATTATAAGACTGAACTCAGCCGAAACATTTCAAAATAGTAACTTTTCCTTTCCCTTAGTGGTCCTTAACCAGAATCAATGTTCTCTTTCTGTATCATGGTACCATGCATCCGGTTTTGAAACTGTCATCAACTTTAATATCTCTAACCAAGCAATGGAACTGATTTGGTGAAAAGTTATTTTACATATAAAAAAAACATTAATCATGACCTTTTCTAGCTTTTTGCCTGGTCTCTTTAATTCATTTTTTCTTCTTCTTCCTCTTCCTCCTCCTCTTCCTTCTCCTCTTTCTCCTCTTCCTCCTCTTCTTCTATTTCTAATTTTTGTGGGAGGAGTGCAGTGCAGGGGATTGAACCCAAGGCCTTGGGTACACCCTACCCTTAGTTTTAATATTGCTTATTTCCATGTTGACTACACAAATCTAATGCTGAGTATGCCTTTTCCAAGTTTTCTCTCCCTTTCCCCCACCCCATCTTTTGCAGTATTCCTTTATATTTTAGACACTCTTTTTTGTTTATAATTATGTGCATTGTAATTACGTGTATAAGCTTGTACATGTGCTTTTAACTTTGCAGTCTTTTCTTAGATAGTAGCTTTCATTTTCATGAGTTTACATTTATCTAAATTTTCTTACATAGTATGCTTTTTATGATTTCTTAAAGATATTCTTTACCCTCTCAAACATCTTAAAAAGTCTTTATTTTTTCTAAGTGTTGTAAAGTTTACTATTCACATCTAGAATTTTCTTTAATGTATTATGAATTTGTTTTTGTTTACTCTGTAAGCTGTGGTCATCTGTTTTATTTTTTCCATCTGAAATACTTGCTTCTTCCCTCCCTGCAAGTCTTTGATCTCACCTTCTCTTTCCTTCTCTGACCATGTATCTAAACTGGATTCCCCAATCCCTTTTTATTTTTCTTTTCAATACAAATTGCTATTTGAATTTGTGTCACCATTCTCCCATGTAAATTTTAAGGTCAGTGTATAAAAATTTGTAAAATGCCACTGGGATTTTTACTTAGTTACATTGAATACATACATTAGATTTGCCATCTCTTTGATGATAATTCCTATTCATAAGCATGGTTTATCTTTCCATCTGTTTCATCTCTGTATACTTAGATAATGTAATTTTATCTATAAAGATGTTTTAAATCTTTTTATTAAATTTATTTCCAGAAGCTCTAACAGTTTTTGTTGCTATTATAAATGTATCCTTTAAAATATTTTGTTTTTAACATTTTTGCTTTTATAAATGATTGTTTTTTTGTTTTTGTTTTTTAATATATTGTTCATTCTGACAGGTTTTCTGGAGATTCTTTTTTTTCCAGTGAAGACCATCTTATAGTCTGTGAATTACAACATCAGTTTCATCTTTTGATTCTCATAAATTTTATTATTCTGAACTAAGATCTTCAGTACAATATTGAATAATAGTGGGTATTCATGTCACCTTAAAGAAAGTTCTTCAGATGTTTTAACAATGAGCCTCGTTTTGTAGCAGGACTTGACAGATACTCTTTATTAGGTTAAAGAAGTGCATGTCTGTTTCTAACTTAAGGAGTGTTTCTTTTTTCTAAGATCAAAATTGATGTTAATTTTTTTTTTACTTGAACATTGAATTCTTTTTTCATTTTCTTGCTTACCAAATTAGTTAGCATTGTAAATTTTTTCTCTGTGTGCTTTCTTAGCAACATCCTTTCATCATATGTGGCACATTATAAATATTTCCTCCCAGCTTGTAATACTTATGCTTTTTGACCTATGAATTACTTAGAGGTTATTTTTAAAAATGAATAGATAAAGATGTGATTAAAAATGTGCACATTTTACATTTTCAGTTGCAGAGAACTGTGGTTAGAGAATGTGGTCTTCTCCCTTCCTCTAATTCTTCCTGGTAATCACCATTCTATTGTCAACTTCCATGAGACCAAGTATTTTCCAGATATGAATAAGATCATGTGGTACTTGTCTTTCCATGCCTGACTTATTTCACTTAATATAATGATATTTAGTAAGAATGGCTATTATCAAAAAGAGTAGAAATAATAATTGCTGACAATGATGTGGAAAAAAAGGCACCTCACACACTATTTTGGAAAATGTAATTAGTATAGCCATATGGAAAACAGTATGGAGGTTCCTCAAAAAATCAAAAATAGAACTATGAAATGATCCAGCAATCCCACTACTAGATATATCCAAAGAAAATGAAATCAGTATCTTTTTTAAAAAAAAATATTTATTTCTTAGTTTTAGGTGGACACTATGTATTTATTTTACATTTATGTGGTGCTGAGGATCGAACCCAGTGCCTCGTGCATGCGAGGCCAGCACTCTACCACTGAGCCACAATCCCAGCCCCTGAAATCAATATCTTGAAGAAACATCTGCACTCCCATGTTTATTGCAGCACCATTTAGAGTAGACAAGAAATGGAAACAGCCTAAATTTCCATCAGTTGATGAATGGGTAAAGAAAATGTGGTACATATACACAGTGGAATACTCCTCAGTCATTAAAAAAAAAAAAAAAAAAAGAAAGAAAGAAAAGAAAAAATAAAACCTGCCATTTGCAATAGTGTGGATGGCACTGGAAATCCTGCTGGGATTTTTATTGAGGTTGTCTTGAATCTATAGTCACTTGGGGAAGAACTAGAGAAAAATATGTGGTCTGTGTGATAACAGTTCTTTGTTTTTTTGTTTTTTTGAGTCATTTGTGACATGGTATGTTTGTCATTAATTTTTGTCATACATGCTTTATGTGCCTTAGAAAGATGTATCTTTTCTTATTTCAGTGCAGGAATTTCTCTCTCTCTAGTTTGCTAATTGCCTATTCTTCATCGGTTTTTAATAATTCAAATTTTCGTTTCTGATGGAGAAATGTTAAAGTTGTTGAACTGGTTGACTGTTTAGTTACGTTAATTTTGTGTATATATTTATTGTTTTGTTTCTTTTTTATTTTGAAGCATTATCTGGTTCAGATCAATTCAAAATTCTTAAGTTATTCTGGGAATTGTTCCTTTTATATTATTTTACTTTCACAACATCCCTTAGATATAGGTACTTTGGACAGGTATGGTGGTGCATACTTGTCATCCCAATTATTCAGTAGGCTGAGGCAGAAGTTTGGCCTGGGTAACTTAACAAGACCCTGTCTCAAAATAAAGATTTTTAAAAAGGCTGGGGATGAGTTCTGTGATAAAGCACTTGGCTGGCATGCATAAGACTCATCGTTTAGTCTCCTGTACATCCCCCAAAAGATACAGGTACATTGGGTATCAGATTTCTACCATATAAGAAGTTGAAGCTTAGAGAAAAATGTAGTGTCTTGCCTCAGATCACATTAGATCTCAATCCTTTTTTTACTTTTATTCTACATTGTCACTGTAGTATGGAGTTTCTGTTAAATATTGTAAAAATCCTGTATTACTTGTCTTTTGACACCTATTTTTAGGATCTTCAGACACCATTCTAGTGAAACCTAAGGCCACTGTAATGGTGTAGTATTTTGTGTTATCAAGACCCATAAGTGTGATGATAAGCAGATAAAATTTTCTAGGTTTGGGGCATGGGGAAGGGTACCTGGGTAATCTTTGTAACAGTACAACTTTTTTTGAGCCTGAAATTGTATCAGTACAAAACATTAAGTAATTCTTAATCTGTAATTTTCAGTTTTAAGAAATAAACTTCAAAAGGCCAATTTGAATGGTTCACTTGAGTTTCCTAGTATAGTGTTGTCTTGAGGTTGTTTATACTGATTCAGGTGTTATATCTGTCATTAATGTCAATAAAAATGTGTGCTTCTGAAATAAAGCATATCATAGAGACTTAGAAAAATTGATTATTAATATATGCCATTCAAAGTAATATATTGGCACTAATTTCCATTAGTTTTGTATGAAAATTATGAAATTTTGTGTATATTTTCTGTATGTTTTATATTGTTATATATTTTTAAATTTTTGTGTCTTCATGTGCAGAAAAATAGTTTCACCATTATCCATTTTTGAACATCTTTTTAAAAGGAAGATGATTTCTTCTGTGTTTTATTTGATTGTTATCAAATAGTACGTTAATATCTAAAGAAAAAATGCAAACATGTAGTTTCTTATTAAAAGTAGAAAGAGTCAAAGCTTTTTAAAAACATTAAAATATTCTTATGAATAAACTATTCTGAAAAAGAATATTTTAAATAATGTTTTTAAAAATAAATTGTGGAGCAACTAAGATAGCTTGATTTATGCACATTTGTAATTTGTAATGTGTCTCCTTGGGCAAGCTGCTTCTGCCCACATGAGGAAATAACCAGTCATAGGATATCAGTTAAAATATTAAGTACCCACCTGTTAAAGATTTGGCATGCAGTGATTCTGCCTCTCAGGACTCAATGGCTATCATGCCACTCTTCTGGTCCTTGTGCATTTCTAGATATGCATATAACAACTATTCTCAGCTCTTCCTCTCTAGGTTTGTTGGGCATGTGGGAGGCAGAATACGAACTACTAATGGCAAAGTTGTTTTCCCCTGACAGCTTTTCAAATTAGGCTCTGTGAACTAAGGCATGAGGAGGTGATTTTTCTTAAAAACTCTCGCTTAGATCATAAAATTTTAATTTGTTCCCTAGAGCTATAGCACATTAATCTCTTTGAAACAGAATTTTAAAGCATAGTGGCATAATTAATTTAGGGCAACTCAGAAGTGTGTATTAGATAAATTACAGTAATAGCACCATGTGGTAAACACATTATGTATTTATACTTCCCCAGAAAATCCTAAGTTTATGAAGACATCTATTGTTGCTCTGAGGTTTCTCATTTAAAATCAAAGGCTAGGTTCTTGTTGAAATGATCCATCAGATACACATATCAATGAGCATGAAAGACATTCTTGACTCCTAGCCTATTTTCTTTCCACCCGAAGTTGTTTCAAGAAGGCTGTTACACCATTGCCTCCCTTGTGTATTATCTTGCCCATTCTGACTTGTATGGTAATTAGGTCATAAAGTACTGCAAGAATTCTAGCACTTCTTTTACCACAATAGTCTTACTGTTCAATTTCTGATCAATTTATGGTTTTAAAATCTGTCATTAGAGAATATTAAAATGTCTACATGTGCCTGCCACTCAGAATCAGCACCTTATGAGAGTTTCAGATAGCATATTAGTGCAGTTATTTTATCAAAGCTAAAACTTAAAGCATTTAGTTTTGTTGGAATCATGTTTCTGAGTGAGGGCAAAAGAGAGGAAGAGGAGGAGGAGTGGAATAAATGTTGATTTTTTGGAATCAGTCTTTGGCTTGAAACTTGTTTCAGAGTCTTATAGAATGTGTCTTCTTAGGCAAGTTATTCCCTTTTTGACCGTCAGTTTCCTACTCTGAAAAAAATGGGGCATAAAAGTTTCTAGTTTTGTTGAGTTGACATAAGAAAATATATAAAAAATACTTAGTATATAAATGCTCAAAATTATAGGCATTATAATGAATATGAGTCTTGTATGAGAGTGGCTTTTTCATTGTACTAAGCATTCTTTTAACCAGGACTACTTTTTCTTCATCACTTTTTATTATTATTATGATGATTATGATTATGATTGTTCTCTAAATGGTAGTGATTTTTTGTTTTGTTTTTTGTTTTGGGGTTTTGTTGTTTGGTACCAGGGATTGAACCCAGGGGCACTCAACCACAGAGCCACATCTACAGCCCTTTTTTGTATTTTATTTAGAGACAGGGTCTTGCTGAGTTGTTTAGCATCTCTCTGAGTTGCTGAGGCTGGCTTTGAGCTCACTACCTTCCTTCTCAGTCTCCTAAGCCACTGAGATTACAGGCGTGTGCCACCATGTTTGGCTGGTAGTGCTTTTTGCCCCTGTTCTTTTATTAAATGGTGTTTTATAAATGCCACCTTGAGTATGTCTAAGCATTAGCATGAAAATGATTGAGCTAAAGAAAGTCACTTGTGTATTTCAGTAATGTTTTACAAATATGCTGAAAAGAGAAGAGGGGTGTGTGTGTGTGTGTGTGTGTGTGTGCGTGCGCGCGCACACACACACACACTAAATTCCTTGGCAAGAAGATGGTAGATGTTTTGAAACTCTGTTAAATAGTTCACCATACAAGATGACAGATTTTTAAAGAATGCCAGACTTTGGAGCCCCTTGAACGGAGTTTGTAATGTTTTGGACTTTTATCTTGATACTGTGGAATTTTTTATTAACTGGATTTTTTTTTCCATCCCTGAAAGATAATCTCTGTGGGTCACTGCATTTTCTCAGAAGCTCCCTCCTGAGTGAGGTTTATAGTAGAAGAGTAGACATCTTGGTGTACTTAGACTTTTCTCACAGCTTCACAAATAATTCAAGGTCGTTCTGCCAGAGTGGAGACTAAATCCTAATTATACAGTTTTTCTTATTGTGTCCAGATGTTAGGCCTACTTTTATCTTGGAAACCACTGACATTCTTGCTTTTTTGGGATAAGCCAAAAAGTACAGACTCTTGGTGCCTGAAAATTCATTCAAAACACCTTGCCAGACCTACAGTATAAAAGTGCCAGATGTCATTGTGAGTTGGGTGAAGGACTCAAGGTCTGTATTTTTGGGAATCTAAATTTTTTCAGTATAGTTGTATTGGTAAAAAGGAAAGCCAGAATTAGTTGTGGAGATATACAATTTCTCAGAGAAGGTAGTAGCATAATATCAATGAAGAACAAAGGAAAGTTGAATCCAAAAGACATATTTTGGGGGGCTCTTATACCTAAGAGGCAGATACATTAGTCTTGATTAGTTAGTGGAATATATTTCTCTGGAGCTCTAAGCTGCTTATTAGTCTTTTTCAGTAAGAAAATAGAGCAGGGGCTGGGGTTGTGGCTTAGCAGTAGAGCGCTTGCCTAGCATGCATGAGGCACTGGGTTCGATCCTCAGCACCACATAAAAATAAAAAAGATATTGTGTCCATTTAAAACTAAAAAATAAAATAAAAAGAAAATAGAGCTGCATTTTTCAAATATGAATTTAAGTTGATCTATAGAAGAAAAGATTGATTCTCTTTAAGTGATTCTCTGTGTGTCTGCTCTAAGAAATATCATCTTGTAATTGGTATTTGTTAAAAATGAACTTATTTAAGCCAGGCACATTTCCGTAATTTTAGCTACTTTGGAAGCTTTATCAAGAGGATCAAAAACTTGAGGCCAGCCGGGCAATTGGTGAGACTCTGTCTCAAAATAAAATAACAAGTAATTAGAAGGACTAAGAATGTAGATTAATAGTATAGTACCCTGAGTTCAGTCCCCAGTACTATAAAAATCAATCAATCAATCTTAAAAATGAACATTTAATACCAACCAATAAGTATTTATTAGGTAGTCACTATGTGTCATTATTGTTCAGTATGTAAAACAAAATGAGACATTTACTGCTGACTAGGAACTTATAACTTAAAACAGGTAGTTGACATTTGTCATTGACATTATTTATGGCATGCCTCTATACTGTAACTGCATTTTCTAATTCTTTAAATGTATAGAGCATGAACCTGGGTATTTCAGATACTGATATTTGATAGTGATATGATGAATTGAGGAGAAAGGACCTCTGCATATGAAGATAATAAAACAGTAGTCCAAATGCTGGGTAAGGGGTATGAAAACTGTTAAAGAATTTGTAAGAAGGAAGACAAGGACTTATGTATGTAGGAAGGCTGGGTAGGATAGTTCATGCAGATGCAAAGTCAGAAAGGTAAAAATGTATATCAAATATCCATTTTACCTGAGGCACATGTGGGTTTTGATTTAGTTTTTAAAGATTTGAATGCCAAAGTAAGGAGTTTGAATTTGATTCTGTTTTTAAGAAGGTATACAAAGAAACTTTAATTAGGAAAGTGGGGAATTCCAGAAGACTGTAAAAGGTGTAACCAATTAGGAAACTCCTGCAATAACCAAGGTACAGATCATTCTCAATGGTGAACCTTTTACATCTTTTTAGATATGTTGTTCTTTGTTTGAAATTTGGATTTAGATATCTTTGAATAGATACACTGCAGCTCACCACCAGTAAGACACTTGAGCACTGCTGCTAGAAGTCAGGTCAGTTCTCATTGAGGCACTTATCCAAACTGCTTAACTGGAAATTATTTTGGGTCCCAGGGCATCTTATAAGTTGATTCCAGCAGTTCTTAGTGGTTTCAAAGAACATGTAGAAGAATATTTATGGGTCACATGCAGCAACTTGGATTATAACTTATGTAAGTAAATGCGTTCACACATGTAAAGGGCTTATGTGCCCAATAACCAAAACAAAACTGCAACACACACATATAACAAATGTTAGATTTTGAAAAAAAAAAAAAAGTCTTATAAGGAGTGTACATTATGGCATGTTATTCCAAGCCACAATAACACATTGAGAAATTACTGGAGGTGATTTCCTTACAAGTACTTATACATGAAACACAGAAGAAAATGTGGGTTCTTACCCAGTTATCTACTTTGAACAGAATTAATTACCATTTAGGTAAAAAATATTTACTATAGGAATTTGGGAAAGAATAGGTTGACCATATGGTTTATTTTGTGACAGTTTGAAAGATGAAGGTTTGAAATGGAAGGCCATAACGCTTAAAGTCTAAAAGATGGTTATTCCAGAAGAAAAGTGGGCTTTAGGGGCTGGAGTCGTGGCTCAGCGGTAGAGCGCTCGCATAGCATGTGCGAGGCTCTGGGTTCGATCCTCAGCACCACATAAAAAGAAATAAATAAAAATAAAGGTATTGTGTCCAACTACAACTAAAAAATAAATATTAAAAAAAAAGTGGGCTTCAGCCTTTCTTTAATCAAGTTCCTTCCCAGTTATGACTATCTGGCATTGTGTTATATAAATCCAGAAATGTTTACAAATAGTACATGAAAGTGGCCCACTGCCTTTTTTTTTTAAACAGTTTGAGTTATTGATACATAATTCACAAATCATACAATTCGTTCATTTAAAGTAAACCATTTGGTAGTTTTTTTTTATATATTCACAGACTTGTGCAGCCATCACCACAACATAATTTTTTAAAGTTTATTATTTTTAATTGCGATATGTATTAAAATTCACCAATTCGCGATATGTATTAAAATTCACCAATTCAAAGCATATGATTTATTTAGTAGGTTTTTAATATATTAACAAGGTATTGCAATTATAAAACTGTTGATTTACTAACTTTTTTTTTTTTTTTTTTTTGGTACTAGGAATTGAACTCAGGGGCACTCAACCACTGAGCCACATCCCTAGCTCTATTTTGTATTTTTTAATTTAGAGACAAGGTCTCATTGAGCTGCTTAAGTGCCTTGCTTTTGCTGAGGCTAGCTGGCTTTGAACTCACGATCCTCCTGTCTCAGCCTTCTGAGACACTGGAATTACAACTGAATTCCCAACATTTTGATAACCCCCAAAAGAAATTCCTATTAGCAGTTACTTTGTATTCTTCCCCATCCCCAAGTAACCATTAATCTGCTTCCTGTCTCCATGGATTTGCCTATTCTGGACATTTTTATGTGGGTGGTACTATGCAATTTTGTCACTTTTTTGTCAGGCTTTTATTTTGCATAATGTTTTCAAGATAAATCCATGTTGTAGTGTGTATTAATATTTCAGATTTTTATTGCCAAATAATTCTGTGCTCTGTGCTTATATCACATTTTATTTATCTTTTCATCAATTGGACATTTGGATTGTTGGATCATTCTGCTTTACATAGTGTTTTTCAAAGAAAAATAAGTATAAGGTATAGGTGCTTATGAATTCACTTCATTGTCTGTGGCTTTAAAGAAATTGTCCATTTGGCTTCATAAATGTGGCTTACAAAGAAAAATAGGCCAGTCATTGTATGGAGTTCCATGTATTTCCTGCATCAGATAAAAGAATCAGCAAAGAAGTGGCTTCTTTCTTGTCCTCCTCAGTCCATTCTTCCTTTGGCTTCAGGTTTCTTGTATTATCATTCAGTGAAACGTTTTCATTTCCTGGGATACATCTGAAAAAACAGCTCAAGTTGAAAGAAAATGCCCACTGGCCAGCAGCTGAAGCCCCTGGGACAGCATAGCCTTTAATCAACTTGTAATGATTCTCTTATGCTTTTCAGCACTGGCAGGCTGCTGTCCAAGACTTGATCATCCAGCTAAAGGATTCCAAAAGAAAAGTTCAAAGATAAGGTTCCTGGGAACATTCCGTTCCCCACTATAATATACTAACATATCAGGAATCTTCATTTTCGTTTTAGGGAATTTATAGTATGAGATGTAGCTCACAGACTTAAAACCTAATAGTTGGCATTCAAATCCTATACTTTTTGGTTATTGGCTATGAAATCTTAGGCAAAATTCTCACCTGTAAACTGGGAAAAATAACACATACCTCTAAATTCTGTGAGGATTAAGTGAAGTACTACTTTGTCTGGTACTTACTTGGTAGGTGCCTAATAAGTTCAAGTCTTCTTCCTCCCTTACTTCATACAGTGGTCAGGAAGTTTGGTTGAGAACATTCATGTGAAGATACCTGGTAATTATATAAATAAAAATAAAAAGAGTCAACATAAAGAAAAAAGAGAGAGAGAGAGAGAGAGAGACCTGGTAAGAAGCTTGAAATTCAAAATGTATTTAGTAAATGTTAGTTGAATTTGAACCTGAGTTTCCAAAGGATGGGTTCATTTTTGCAGGTGTAGAGTGGTGTGTGTGGGTGGGGAGGTGAGGAAGAGAAGTAGAGAGAGAGGGATGCAGACACAGTCAGATTCTTTGTCATTTCACTTTTGTTGCTTAACAAAGCACTGCAAGATTTTGTGGTTTAAAATAGCAGTCATTTTATTTCATTCATGATTCTGTAGGTTGGCATTAAGTTGCACTCAGTCAGATGTTTCGTCAGGCCTTGTCCCTTAGCTTTGCTCTGTGATCAGTTGTTATAGTAGCAGCTGGGGTTGGCTGATTTATGAAGGCCTCTGTAAGACATCTGATGATTATACATAGTATTTACCATCTATCAGGCTTACTGAAGCTTATTTACATTTTAGTAGAGTACACAAGAATTTTAAATTTCTGCTTACCATGTATTTGCTGTTGTTTCAATGCCCAAAGGAAGTTAGATGGCCAGGGCCAGAGTTACTGTGGGAAGGCATGACCCAGGGTGGGGATATCAGGTGGAAATTATAGTTATCATTTTAAAAATCAATCTCAGGTAATAAGAATTTGTATATTTTTTGTATATTTGTAATTTGCAATAGGAATGTGTATCTATTTGATCATTGGTCATAATCAACCCATAAAATCAGAGTGAGAACAGATGCTATAGGTTTAATCTAAAGTCCACCTGTCTTGCAACTGAAAGGAATAATGAAGAAGTATGTTTTGTTGCTGGATATAATGCTTTAAAAAATAATGCCCTTATGGCTTTTGTATCATTCAATAGAAAAATTTTAATTCATCTACTATTTCTAGGTAGAAGTTGTCATTTAAAAACAATTAGTTGTAGATAGACACAATACCTTATTTATTTATTTACTTAATTATATGTGGTGCTGAAGATTGAACCCAGTGCCTCACACGTGCTAGGCAAGTGAGCCACAACCCCAGCCCTAGAAGTTGCCATTTTTATAGAACTCATTTTAGTCATTTCTCTGTGCCTTTATAATGATGGATAGATGATGGATGGATGAAAGGAAAGAAAAAAAGAAGGAAGAAGACAGGAAAACAAACCAGGCAGGAAAATAAATCGGACATGAAATAATAGAAGTGTTGAGAGAAGGTGGTACATGATATGTGGAACTTATTCTCAAAATTTAAGTGTGTATTTTCCAAGAAAGAAGGTACTGTTTTAGCCAGGCATGATGGCTTACACTTGTAATCCCAGCTACTGGAATTCTGAGGCAGGAATATCCCAAGTTCAAGGCCATCCTGGGCAACTTAGTGAGATGCTGTCTCAAAAATACAATAAAAAGCCAGGCATGGTTGGCACATGCATGTAATCCTAGTGACTTGGAAGACTGAGACAGAAAGATCACAAGTATTAGGCCGTTTCAGCAACTTAGTGAGACCTTGTCTGCAAATAAAAGTATAAAAAGGACTAGGGACATAGTTTAGTGGTTGAGCACCCCTGGGTTCAATCCCCAGTTAAAAAAAAAATCTAAGAATATTCTTTTTTGTTACCATAATATAATATGCTTGGTAGGTGGTGATTTCTCTAGCAACTACTCTACCACTGAACTACACCCCAGCCACCATTTTCGAAAAATGATGATTTTTCGAAATAAGCTTTCTCCTCTCTCGAAAACCTCCTTTACTCTTAGATTATCACTCTGAGCTTATGGATTCTTTTTATTCTGTGTGTTCTTTTTGATGTTGCAAGTGTTCCTGAATTTCCTAGTTGTGTCTGTGTGTGTGAGGGTGTGTGTGCTCAAGATGTCTCTTGTATTGTTTTGAGTACTTGCTTTTTTTGCACAAGAAAATGTTCTAGTTTCAATATGTAGTGCTCCTTCTCTAGACCTGGAATCAGGTATTTTTCTCATGAAGTCCTAATTTTTTTTAGCAGAGAATGGTATTGGAGCCCCAGATCTGAGTGCTAAATGAGCTCATCAGTCCTGAAGTTTCATTGTTCCAAGTCCTTTTTAAAAATTTATTTATGTATTTATTTATTTATTTATTTAGTTGTAAATTGTGTATGTGGTGATGAGGATCGAATGCAGGGCCTCACACATGTTAGGCGAGCACTCTACCGCTAAGCTACAACCCCAGCCCTCCAAGTCCTTTTAATGAAAACAGCTGAGAAATATCTTTTTCAAAAAAAGAATGAGATCATATTAAGACCTCCAGTTCAAATGTTCAGAGCTCTCCAGTGCCTCTCTCTGTTTCATGTTTAATACTCAGTGCTAGACCCCCTTTGTAGGGGTGGTGCCTTGTATACTCCAGTTCCACAACATTCAGTGTGCCTGTATCCCCGAGCCTTACCAAGAGTGTATTTCCCATTGAAATATAAATTTTAGTTGTGTTTCTTTCACTCTGAGTGAACCTAAGCATTTTTTTTTCATGTGTAAAGACCAATTAGGTATCTGTTGTATACTGTCTTTTCGAGTTGTTAATCCATTTTTTCACCTTTCTTAGTCTTCCTTGATTCAAAAAATTCTTTACATATTGGGAGCTTACTTCCGTAATACATAAAGAGTTCTTGAAATAGTCTTTAAAAAATTCTTTTAAAATGTTATGGTATTTGTTGTAAATGTTTTCTTTCTGTTTATCATTTGTCTTTTTTGGGGGCGGGGGAGACTTACTAGAATCGAACTCAGGGGCACTCAACCACTGAGCCACATCTCTGGCCCTGTTTTGTATTTTATGTAGAGACTAGGTCTCACTAAGTTGCCTTAGCCTCCGAGCTGCTGGGATTACAGGTGTGCGACACTGCCCTAAGCCTCTATCATTTGTCTTTTGGTTTGACTTACAGTATATGTGTGCTTATTCATTTTTTAAAAATTTATGACTTTTTCTTATGCAAACAATTTTTATCTATTTTTATTGCATCTGGATTTTTGTCATAGTCTTTTCCACATGCATTCACACATTTTCTTTTAGTATTTATGTTTTCCATTTTTACAATTAGATCCTTTGTCCATTTGGAGTTTTTTGGCTTATGGTATGAGATGTGGATCCAAAGTAATCTTTTTCCAAATAGCTATCCATTTGTTGGGTAGCCACTTGTTCTTTTTATCTTGTTTCTGGACTTTTTATTCTGTTTAGCTGCTCAGTGTCTGGTCATGATATATACCATTTCTGAACATGTCAAGTTGGTAGTACTATTGAGATTGCTTGGCTCTTAGAGATTCTTTGAACACTCCTTACTTTATGTGTAGAATTATGTATTGGATTGCTGCAGAGTTGCCTCTGAAACAGTCCTCTCCTCTGGTCCCAGAGGAAGGGAATGAGGCAAAAGAACATAGCTTCCTAACACATTTGCAAATCCAAAGCACTCCCATTTTTATAAGTTTTTTTTTTTTTTGTAGTTCCTGAAAAACTATTGCATGAAATATTACCTGAAAATTAACTTAAAAACTAAACAGAGTAAGCATGAAAAGTACCTAATATCATAAAGCACCTAAAGTTATATATAGAGTACACCGAACAAAACACCATGTATTCATTGACCGGTGCTAGCAAGTACTGTGTTTAATCCTCTCTAAGTAAAGAGGCTACAGTCTGAAAAGCTATTGGCGGAATCTGGAAGTAGGCAGATCTGGGATTGACTACTGTTGACCTTGGCAGTGATGATAGGAAGATGACAAACATCTGAGGGGCAGTCAGGTTTCTGGCTTGAAATTACACTTAGGGGAGTGTCGTGAGATAAGTAAGATCACATAGGACAGTGTTGCTGAGAGAAACACTTATTTATCTTCTAAACACCTCTCCATCCATTACTTTCTCTCTTTTTTTTTTTAAAGATAGAGGGAGAGAGGGGGGAGAGAGAGAGAGAATTTTTAATATTTATTTTTAAGTTCTCGGCAGACACAAAATCTTTTGTTGGTATGTGGTGCTGAGGATCGAACCCGGGTCGCACGCATGCCAGGTGAGCGCGCTACCGCTTGAGCCACATCCCCAGCCCACTTTCTCTTTTTTTTTTAATATTTATTTTTTAGTTGTAGTTGTGGACACAATACCTTTATTTTATTTATTTATTTTTATGTGGTACTGAGGATTGAACCCAGGGCCTTGCATGACGTGCTAGGCTATTGCTCTGCCACCGGGCCACAACCTCAGCCCCCATCCCTTTCTTAAGGCTCTGAATATTCTGGTCCTCCTTTCTGGTTACTGAGGAAAAGGGCTATGTAAGCCCTTTATTCATGGAAAGCACTGAGGAAAAAACTTCCTATATTTCCCCATATTAGCATTATGACCACAGGCACATGGTACTTCAACATGTGAAATAGGTGCATACATCTAGCAAGAATTTGAAATCATGCCAGGTAAAATTACTCTTTTTGCCATTGTTACAAGTTACTAGTAATTGCTGTATTTGCTTTCCTGTGATAACTGCTGCTGCCACCAACCACTGATTCTATTCTCTGAGGTAGTTTGAGACCCAGCTTCTTTACCAATCTTCCTGGTCACCCAGCCTGCAAGATCTTATGGACACATGTAACTCTTATAATCAATTATGTTTATTTAATATGTATCCAGTACTATCTTCTTTAAAAAAGTTTAAAAGATGTATTAAAGAAATTATAGCAAATAAGAATTAGTTATAGTCCCACTACCAAAGATAAACCCTGTTAACATTTTGGTATGTATTCTTACAGTCATTTCCCCCCATCAATATGATTTTACTGAGTTGAGATCATACTGTATATATAATGTTGTTTTTCTCCATAACTTTATTGTGAAGCATTTCCAAATATTATTTGGGAATAATATTTCCAAGTTAGATAGATTATGATTTACATATATTTTATTTTTCACGCATATTTTTCTCATTCCAGTTAGATGAGGAGTTTATCAAGAAAAGTTACCCTAATATATCATCCCCACTCCTTACTGAAATGCCTGTAGAGAATATTGTCTTTGGTGGGTGCTAAATAAATATATTTACTTTTTTCTGAAGTGTTTTCCAGTCTAAATGTTACAGGAACTATTGACTATGGAAGACCTAAAATTATTATTATATGCAACTTATTCAGAGTCATTGCAACACCCAAAACTTTCTATCTAGAAAAAGAAACCATGTGTGTGGGCATTTGTTTTAAGGGGGACCTTGAATTCTCTTATATAAGGAATATTTTGATTGAGCATTTGTGCGTTTTTCTATAGTTTCATTAGATTCTTGAAAGAGCATCTAACAGATATATCTTTCTGATATATCTTTCTGATATATTAGGTAACTTTTCTTGATAAATTCCTGATCTAACTGGAGACATAGCCAATCTGGAGATCTATTTATTTACTAAACTTACCTAAAATAAAAGTGTATGCCTATTCACCTTTTACTTTTCTTGGTTTATAGGAAGGGATGAGACCATGCAACCTGCAAAACCATCTTTTCTTGAATACTTTGAACAAAAAGAAAAGGAAAACCAAATCAATAGCTTTGGTAAGAGTGTACCTGGCCCACTGAAAAATTCTTCAGATTGGAAAGTTCCACAGGATGGAGACTATGAGTTTGTGAGTATTGTTGAAATAAAGGGTTCTATCTTCTGGGGGAAGTGATCCAAAATACCACATATCTAGAGCTTTCATTTTACTGAAATGCCTGAGCATAGGAGCAATTTCCTAGGCAGTATGACCTGCAACGGCCCCTGTCAGCATCTCTGGGGCTAAGGGCCTCATGAGGTTGAAATATTTTTACTGACATCTGAGAAATTCCGGGGTCCCTGATTAATGGCATCTCTTTTGCTTTAAAAATCCTTTATTTGTTTGCCATTTTTCTTTTTATCTAGTTTGAAATTGTTAGTGGTAAAAGAAATATTCAGACATCAAATGAAGATGTGACTGTCTTTAGTAGTTTGTTTGTGGTTGTGATCTTTTTTTATTATTTATTTATTTATTTTTTAGTGGTAGTTGGACACAATACCTTTATTTTATTTATTTTTACGTGGTGCTGAGGATCAAACCCAGAGCCTCATACATATTAGGTGAACGCTCTACCGCTGAGACACAACCCCAGCCCTGTGGTTGTGATCTTATATTTAAGAATTAGACTAAAGGGCAGTTGACACTGTTTTGTAGTGCCTTTGCTCTTTTGATAACTGTTCTCCTAATTTTAGTGTGAGACGATTATTCTTTTTTTTTTAAATTTTTTATTTTTTTATTGGTTGTTCACAACATTACAAAGCTCTTGACATATCATATTTCATACATTAGATTGAAGTGGGTTATGAACTCCCAATTTTACCCCAAATGCAGATTGCAGAATCACGTCGGTTATACATCCACAATTTTACATAATGTATTCTGAGTCTTCTAGAGGTTGAATATTAAATTATTCCAAAGTTTCTTGTGAAAAACTGGATGTGGTTTTCCTTCCACTGCTTGTGGAACATTCTCCTTTCCCCACAGACCCTTAGTAATGTTCACAGGGACTTAAAGAGTTAGAGGCAATAAAAAATTGTGGAATAAAGTAAGCTAAGGAGTTTATGTTCCTTTCTAGAAAACATTTTTCTGTTTGGAAATTTTTTGTTTTTACATACTTAAATTCTGAAGTTTGGTATTCAGCTAACATAATTTGTTGTTGTTTATAAAAGATCTTAGTTTGGGCATTAGATTTAACTCTGGGAGCCTTACTAATTTTGGCTTTCCACTACACTGCAGACTGGCTTAGAGGAAGTGATGTTATTCTTCCCTAACTTAACTACTACTTTTGTAAAATGTCATAGTTTATTAAGGATAGAGATCTTTTGAGGACAAGAGTAAAGCACCTGAATTTATTTAACTGAGTAGAACCCAGAACCCATATTAGAACGCAAGTGTTCATTAATTTATTTAGTCAAACTTTTTCTCTTTAGACTGGTGATTGAATCCAAGGGTGCTCTACCATTGGGCTTTATTGCCAGCCATCTTTATTTTTGAGACAGGATCTCGCTAAGTTGTTGAGGCTTGTCTCAAACTTATATTCTTCCTGCCTCAGCCTCCCAAGTTGCTGGAATTACAGGCATGCTATAGAATAAAGAAAGAAAATAAGTAAAACATATAGCATGTCAGATGGTGTGGTGTGTATTGTGGAAAATATAAAGCAAAAGGGAGGTAAGAGGAGAAAGATGGAGCATGTGTGTGGGTGTGTGCGCGCGCGCACATGTGCTGCATGCATACACATGTACACATAACTTTTTAAAGTAAAAGAGTAGTCAATGAAGTCCTTGTTGGTAAGAGGATGAGGAAGTGAACTATGTGAACATCCAGAAGAGGTTTTCAGGCAGTGAGAAAACAGATGCAAAGATCGTGAAGCAAGAACTTGCTTGATGTGTTAAAGAGATAGTATATCAGGAATGGCTTCAGGGTGGAACAGTAAAGGAGATCACAGTGTAAGGGAGAGCCAGATAGCATAGGGCTTTGTGTGGGAAGGGCTTCTACTTGAAGTAGAATGGAAAACCATTGGCAAGAGGTGACTTGATCCTTTTTGTTTTATAATTATTGTTCTAGTTGCTGTGTTAATAGACAATTGAACTACAGATTTTCTGAACACAGGTGCAGTGTTTTTACTTACAAAGGACCAAAGATGCAGTTCACCCTCTGCCTCTCCTCTCTTCTAGGTCTTTGGCTTTCATCTTTTTCACTTTTGTGCTTGCTATTCCATGTTGCCTGTGTAGTTGTCTACAACATATTTGTAAGGCCAGTTTAATGAATCTGTAAGAAAAGGTGTTTAAATAACTTTCAGTTACTAGATCACACCATCATTGGGAGAGAATTCTTAAGAATACTTAAATCTCTGTGTCTAGGACTAATTGTCTTTCTTCCTATCTTTGGTTTTAAATTACAGAAGTTAGGTTCTCCTGAAATACCACTTTAATGCAATTCATTATCTTAGATCAAAAGTTCCAATACATGAAGAATTCATTTCTCTTTGCCACAGTTTGCCTGTACTAAGATCATTGGCAGAGAACTTGTTTTGATGGTTAAGTTATTTATACAAAGGAACTTTTTGTGTGTATTTAAAGAGTGTTTTCTATTTTGGAAATAAGGGATTGCTAGAAGGAATGGACCCGTGCACACTGTGAATAGGCTCACATGTGGCCCATCTGCATTCTTCTAACTCAGAGGCCATAAATTGGCAGTATCCAGCCCACAGATCTTTTTGTGTGTTCTATACGCAAAAACTTTTAGTTGATTTAAAATTTGAGAGATACAATGTTATCTTGAAAACTTGGAAGATTTTTACAGTCTATTCTATATTATTGGGTATTCTCTGGAGCTCAGTAACAGGTGCCCTCTTTGAGTATGTCATCTTCAATTCTTCACAGTGTCTGGCCCACTTCACTCATTTGTATTAACTGTCTGACCTGACACTTAGAGGCATTGCTGTTGGGACTCTTGTTCTAAATTATTTGGATTTGTATATGCTTAAACCAACCTATCCTAATATATAAAATCTTGCTGTATTTTTACCTTCAGATTTTCAAGAGAATTTATCTTATAAATTCTCTTTTAAGAGCATTTCAACTAAACAATGAAAGAAAATTGAAGTGGGATATATACATGAATTGCTACATCAGAAAATACCAAAGATCAAATGGAAAGCTCTAATGTCTTGATATTCTTGATATATAGTTCTGACCTTAATCCCAAAGCAAGCATTTGGCCTCGAAGTGGTCCCTAGACTAGCAGTGTTGGCATTACCTGCAAATTCATGAGAAGTGCAGTTTCTCAGGTCCTGCCCTAGACATAGGGAATCAGAATCTCTGGGGACAGCATTCAGTGGTGCTGAAACCTGACTTCTAACCCTTGAAAGTCTCATTTGAAAATGTTTTTAGAAGTGTAGGTTTCTTCATATAGGCTGCTTTTTTCCTGCTAGGCCCTATAGAAATTCAGAGACAAGGATGTATTCATATTTTATTAACATTATATGGTTTTAAAATTTCTTTGTTATTCTCCTTTGAGTCTCTTGTACTCTTATCAGAAGCATCAAAGAAGTATATAGGGTATGGATTATATACATCTATAAATCACATTTGGCAAAGAAAGAGCCAATCCACTGAATGAACAAAGTTCTGAATACCTACCCTACTCAACAGTCTTAGAAAGACACCTTTTGATTCGAGACAACTAATATTTAATTATGAAAAAGATTTTCTCTTTTCTTCTATGAAGGCAGTTGCTGTTTTGAAATGAACTTTTTGCCCAAAATGGCAAATAGTAAATAACTTAAACAGGAGCAGGAGAATTGATACTGACAAAAAAACTTCCTATTTTTACCAGAAACTGAATACTTGTACCATTTCTAAAATTGAATTTCCTTATTTGCCAAGTTGGGGAAGAAAAAAAAAAAACTCTAAAGACCCTCCCCCTCTTTTGGTAGTTGGACACCTTTATTTATTTATTTATTTTTATAGGCACTGAGAATTGAACCCAGGGCCTCACACATGCTAGGTGAGTGCTCTATTGCTGAGCCACAACCCCAGACCCAAAGATTCCCTTTTAAAGTTTAACATATGTAGTGTTTAGTGAAAAGGGGTGCTTAAAAATGAAATATCCTCTAAAATAGGTATTTTGCGGGGCTGGGGATGTGACTCAAGTGGTAGCACGCTTGCCTGGCATGCGTGCCACCCGGGTTCGATCCTCAGCACCACATACAAACAAAGATATGTCCGTTGAAAACTAAAAATAAAATAAAATAAAATAAAATAAAATTCTCTCTCTCTCTTAAAAGAATAGGTATTTTGCATTCAGTAAACAAATTGATTTTTGGAAAAAAAATATCACTTTTATGAGATACTCATTTTGCCATTTATAATGTCATTTTGCTATTCCTAATGCCACAAAAGCTGTACTCTTAAGTCCAGTTTGTCTCATGAATCTTCAGAAACACCCTGAACAAGACAGATGAGATTGGTGCCCACGTGAACTTTAAGTGAGGGAAACAGACATTGAGTAAGTAATACGGTAAGTAGACCAGTTTAGGTCATAATGGCTATTTTAAAAAGCATACTAAAGAGATAGCTTGAGAAGAGGCCTTAGTTAGGGAAAGGCAGGGCATCCTGCTACAATAAACATAGAGGGGCAGCAAATCATAGGCAGGTAAAGGGAACAATACAAAGACTGAACACAGGGCCAAGTTGGAGTGGGTAAGGAAGGAAAGAAATCCATTGTGAACTGGAGCTGAGTTACACATAGGGTAGCAGTCTAATTGTAAACACAGCAGTAATCACGGTAAATGTGAGTGTATTTAAAATCACTTGTTAAGGGCTGGGGTTGTAGCTCAGTGGTGGAGTGCTTGCCTAGCATGTGTGAGGCACTGGATTTGATTCTCATCACCACATATAAATAAATAAAATAAAGATCCATCAATAGGTTAAAAAATACTAAAAATAAATAAATAAAATCACTTGTTAAAGCACAGAGACTCTGGATAAAATTAGCAGTCAAAATCCAGCTAAATGCTATTTATGAGAGAGATAACTAAAATAAAATCATTGAAAAGTTTAAAACAGTTGAATATAAAAAGATACTCTAGGCAAATATACACTGAAAGTGAAATGGAATTCAAAGAATATCACATGGGGAGGAAATATACTTTACATTGCTAAAAGATACACTTGATCTAGAAAGTTTAAATCATGAACCTATATGAAGCATATATATTTATCTAAAATGATAGAAATACAAGGAACAATGAAACAACTGCAATGATAGGTGAAGACTAAATATTCTTCCCTCATTAATTAACATTTCAGGCTGGGGATGTAGCTCAGTGTAGAGCACATTCTTAGCATTGCATGAGGCCCTGAGTTCAATCCCAACACAAAAGGAAGGAAGGAAAGTTGACATTTCAGTTAAGACAAAACCCAAACATTTAACAAAATTGGTAAAATAAAAAATAGGAAAACCTTTCAAATGAATATTAAACTTTAAAAATGTATGTGGAATATTCAATATTCTTTTGAAATACTCAAAAAGAAATGTCACTCAGCACAAATTGTATAGGCCAATATTTATTGGCTGTAACTTGATAAAATCAGAAATTAATAGTAAGAAAGTAGCCAAAGACACATTATTCTACTTGGAAATGTAACAGAGGTCTTTTAAATGTAGTAGAGGAACACTTTTACATATCTCTAAATAATTCTTTAAAATAAAGTCAAAATAGAAGTTATAAACTGCTTAGAAATTAATTATAAGAATCCTACAAAATTCAGATTCCTATAATTCAGTACATGTGGGATACAGCACAAAGTGGTACTTAGAGAAAGATTTATAATCTTAAATGCATTTTGTTTTTAGGTTGCAAGAAATATTTTAAGTGCTGGGTTTGGGTGGCACACACATGCAATCCCAAGCAGCTTGGGAGGCTGAGGCAGGAGGATCACAAGTTCAGAGCCAGCCTCAGCAATTTAGGAAGGCTCTAAGCAACTTACTGAGACCCTTTCTCAAGATAAAAAATTTTAAAAAGGGCTAGGGATGTGGCTCAGTGGTTATGTACATCTGGGTTTGATCACTAGTACCAAAAACAACAAGAAGAAAGATTGTAAGTAAGCTAAAAGCAAGATAAAGATAAAAGTAAAATTTAATGAAACAGAAAACAAACAAAAAAAGTTGATCAGGAAAACCAAAGGCTAGTTTATTGAAAGACCTGATATTTGGTGGATTTAATTAAATTAGTAAGATTATACAGATAGTTGCATAGCAAAGTTTGAGTCAAAGCCCATTCTTTTAACCATCTGTACTGTGTGACCTTTCTCTAGGCTGTTCTGGTAAATTCTGTCATAAAGTGCTTATTAAAAAAGTGCTGTGGAAACCCAGAAGGGAGCAAGAACCCCAGGGAAGACATTCAGAAGTCTTAATTGAAGTGAAGTTTGAAAGATGAATAGGAATGCTCTAGCCAGAGGAGGAGGGGAAAGGTATTCTGGGCTGAGAGAGGGAGAGAAGTATGTCTTGGAGATTCTTGAGGCCTGTGGTGTGACCGAGAATACCTAAGTATTCTGGATCATAGGGGTGTGGGGTTTGAGAGGCAGGAGAGGGACTCAGGAAAGATTAGTAGAGAAAGTAAATTAATGCCCAGTACCTTCTTTTCTGGTAATATTTAGTATTCTTTGAATTTTCCTTGGTGTATCAGAGAAATTAAAAATAGAATCCTAATGCAGCACAGAGCTAATACCACTCTGCATTTGTGTGATAATGGGTCCATTAGAAGATAAAATCACTAAATTGTTAATTTAGAATTTTTTTTTATATCTTTATTTATTTGTATGTGGTGCTGAGGATCGAACCCAGTGCCTCCCGCATGCCAGGCCAGTGCGCTACCACTTGAGCCACATCCTCAGCCCCAATTTTTAGAATTAATTTAATGAAAGTAACAGAACCTGAAGATTGTTCAGATTCCCTAGATGGGATGGGGTTGGGGCTCAGCGGTAGAGCGCTCACCTATCTTGTGTGAGGCCCTGGTTTCGATCCTCAGCACCACATAAAAATAAATAAACAAAATAAAGGTATTGTGTCCAACTAAAAAATAAATTTAAAAAGTTAAAAAAAAAAAACAAAACATATAGATGACCGAGGTTGAGAAAGATACATTTTAGTCCAGAGTTTTCCCTAAGAAGCTGACAACAACCTGTGATTTCTTGAAACTTTTAACCATTCATTTCTAGATCAGGGCTATAAACCTGATTATAAATTGAGATTTCTTTGGGTTTTAATTTATTTTGTATTTTTAATTTTAATTAAATGTTTAAAAAGTAGTATTTGATTCAGTTATTGGAAAACTTTTGCGTATTTGGAACAACATGTATATCAATTTCACAATGATAATAAGCCACTTTGTAAGGAAGCCCTTATTTAGGAATAGAAAAATATCCACACTTGAATTGCCAAGTTTGTTTTAAAGCCTGAGGCAATGTTAAGGTAGCTATCTCCTCTCACTGCAAGGGGAAAAGTATTCCATTTTATACATCAAGTCTAATAAAGTTGTAAGTTACATAACCTATCTCTAAGTAGTCTCCAATCATACATAATAAGCATGTTAATATTTTTAGACTACCTACAGAAATACAGTTGAATCATATACTAAATTAAAGTACTTGCCATTACAACCAAAATGGTTTTATTTTTTTCATTGTCAACATCCACAACATTGAAATGTGTGTTTTTTTGTTTCTTTTTAAAATTTAATTAATTTTATTTATAAATGACAGTGGAATGCATTACAATTCTTATTTTTCATATCTTTGGTTGTATACAAAGTATATTCACACCAATTCTTGTCTTCATACATGTACTTTGGATAATAATGTTCATCACATTCCACCATCATTTCTAACCCCATGCCTCTCCCTTCCCCTTCCACCCCTCTGCCCTATCTAGAGTTTGTCTGTACCTTCCATGCTTCCCCTCCCTACCCCACTATGAATCAGCCTCTTTATATCAGAGAAAACATTCGGCATTTGTTTTTTTGGAATTGGCTACCTTCACTTAGCATTATCTTCTCCAATGCCATCCATTTACCTGCAAATGCATGATTTTATTCTCTTTTATTGCTGAGTAACATGCCACATTTTTTTTTATCCATTCATCTATTGAAGGGCATCTAGGTTGGTTTCACAGTTTAGCTATTGTGAATTGTGCTGCTATAAACATTATGTGGCTGTGCCCCTGTAGTAAGCTGTTTTTAAATCCTTTGGGTATAGACCCAGGAGAGAGTTTTAGCTGGCTCAAATGGTGCTTCCATTCCCAGTTTTCCAAGAAATCTCCATACTGCTTTCCATATTGGCCACACAAATTTGCATTCCCACCAGCAATGTATCAGTGTAACTTTTCCCCCACAACTTCGCCAACACTTATTGTTGTTTGTATTCATAATAGCTGCCATTCTGATTGGAGAAATCTTTACCCCTCACACATCAGGTAGAGCACTAATCTCTAGGGTATATAAAGAACTCAAAAAGCTAAACACCAAAAATAATAATAATAATAATAATAATAATAATAATAATAACCCAATCAATAAATGGACCAAGGACCTGAACAGACACTTCTCAGAAGATGATATACAATCAGTCAACAGATATATGAAAAAATGTTCATCATCGCTAGCAGTTAGAGAAATGCAAATCAAAACTAGTCTTTTTTTAATTTCTTAAATATTACTTTAATGTACATTTAAAAATTTATGTTTAACGCCAGGAGGATCACAACTTCAAGGTCAGCCTAGGCAACATAACTAGACTCAGTCTCAAAAATAAACAGGGCTGGGGATGTGACTCAGTGGAGGGCCCCTGGGTTCAATCCCCACTACTGCCAAAAAACATTTAAGAAATATGGCACATTCAGAAGTCCTCTGTAAACATAATAATTTCTCAGTATATTTTCTACTTTGTTTCATACATAAAAAGCTTAATTTATAAAATCATAAATGACACTATGAACTCTATGGCCTAGAATAACATATGAATTATGGAATTTGAAAAAAAAAACATACTCTTTGATTTTACCAATGGCATGCAGTAGTTGCAGTGTTTAGTATCATTTAAGTGGCTTATCACAAATTCTTATTGTCTACCAGCTTATTCTATTAATAGACCTTTCAGTTTATTTGGTAGATATACCATGAATTGAAAAAGTCGAAATGGTCAAAAGCCAAGATTTTTTAAAAAAACAGCAGAGAAAGTGCCGATCTAAATATCACTAAATCCTGTTAAAGCCACTTCAGCTTGTCTGAATAAGAAAATATTACCCAAGAATGAATGCTTATATCATCACTTAAATGATGTCTAACAAAATCTAACATTTAAGAAACAAAAAAATGAGATTAAATCCATAGTAAGCCTTGCCAAAAAAATTCCACTGAGATTCTATTACAGGAACAGAACCAATACATCTGAAATTTTCCAGAATTTATTTTTGAATCATCATTTTGATGATTTAAGACTTTAAAGGTAAAAATAATGACACAAAATGATTTTTAAAAGCCATATTTATGATTCCTGATGTATATTTCATTAGTTTCCATTTAATGACTAGAAATCCTTATTCAGAAAATATTATTTATCTGTTGAAATATACTACCTATCTAGTTATTTATTAAATATATACTCAATATTTGTTAGGTAAGCATTCCTGTTACTTTGCATGTTGGCTGTGTTTCATTTTAAAACATTTTTTAGGCCTTTAGTATATAAAACTTAGAAAATATTCTCAACTAATATTCTCATTAGATATAAATGATTCAAAATATAAATAATACTAAGCTAACACTGTTGGTACTTTTAAAAATCTAAGTTTCTAGAAGTTTTATTTTTCAGTCAATATAACAATGATCTAGTTCACATTATTCACGGTCCAAAAAATGTTGGGGTTTTTTTGTTGTTATTTTTTTAGTTTTGGTGCCAGAAATTGAATTTTTGCTTAACCACTGAGCCACATCTCCTGACCCTTTTATTTTTACACAGGGTCTCACTAAATTGCTTAAGACCTTGCTAGTTGCTGAGGCTGGCTTTGAACTTGTGATCCTCCTGCCTCAGCCTTTGGATTCTCTGGGATTACAGGAATATGCCACTAACACCTAGTGCAAAAAATGTTTAAAAAACCAAATATTCTTTGTTAAAGACTAGAAATGATTTTCTACGTAAAACAAACAAACAAACAAAAAACACCGAGGGCTGGGGATATAGCTCAGTTGGTAGAGTGCTTGCCTTGCATGCACAAGGCCCTGGGTTCTAATCCCCAGCACCATCCACACACACACACACACACACACACAAGAAACCCCACCAAAATTCTGGCATACATAAGGAATCTAAATACAAATTCACAAATGGTGGCTAAAATTCTGTCCACTTTCAACCTAATACAATATAAATCTATAAACATTTTAAAGTATATAATGGAAATGTCAAGAAGTCAGAACTACTATACATCATTACTGATGGGTTCCACTGTACTTCAGACTGGCACAGCATATGTGCACATCTGATGGACAGATGGCTTAGAAAATTAAAACTACCAGAGCTATAGATAAGGAATACATAAATACAAACATAGTAGAACCAAAATAGGCCATTTAAAAGAAGATGAATAAGATGGTATGCAGATACTTGATGGTTTCTCTGTAAGCCCCTTTGCGCTAATTTATAAAGCTACGGTTTTGTAATTCTTTTAAAAAGGAAAAATTTTCTACACTTCTGCATGCAGTAATTTCACTGTACATTCATGTGTAGTCTTTAGATCCTCCCAAGGAGCTTGACATATCTCATCAGGATTTCTGCAGAAGGTCAGCTTGTCATATTCTCAGCAGCCTTTAGTGCTTCAATAGCCTTGCATATTTCCTTGATAACCAATGATCAAGCTTCCTTGTTAATTCCTTGTTCACAAAGTGAAACACAGACAGTGTTTACATGTCTAAGCCAATATTCAAAATTCTTGAAATCTCAAGCAGCTTGTCCATGGTTTCCTTAACTGTATTAAAATTTGCTTTCCACAAGCTGGTGCCATTGCCACTCTTCATGGTGGAGGCCAAGGGAGGCATCTTTGGGTTTTTATTAAGAAGTTTTACTGAATTGTTCGAGCAGGGTCACTTATTCATTCTTTATTAGGTCTAGTTTTTTGCTTTTGATTATATGCTTTAGACATTTGCTAGGAGTTGAGAATTACTACTACTGTAGCAGATATGCCTTTATTTTACTGATGTTTAAATTAACAATCCCAAAAGTATGTCTTTATATTTTCTGGGAACCAATTATCTACAACTTGAAATTTTATCTGCTGTTTTATAATGACATAGGAAACTTTTCTAAAACATTATCTATGAATTTATTGTCCATTTTTGCCAAATGAATTTTAAAAATTAGTGTACATGCTTGAATATCCCAACTTCCATTTTAAGATAAAACCTAATGAAGTTCCAATCACTCAGCAACATGCATCATCAACTTGTTGTTGTTGTTACTGGGGATTGAACTCAGGGGCTCTCAACCACTGAGCCATATTCCCAGTCTTATTTTATATTTTATTTGGAAACAGTGTCTCACTAAGTTGCTTAGTGCCTCGCCATTGCTGAGTCTGCCTTTGAATTTATAATCCTCCTGCCTCAGCCTCCCAAGCCACTGGGATTCATCATCAGCTTTTATAACTGTTCTTGTTTTATATAATCCTTCACCTCCACTATTCCCCTCTTTGACTAAGTGTTAATTTCCAGTGGTCTCAGTCTCCCCCCCTTTTTTGTTTTCAGGGATTGAACTCAGGGACACTTGACCACTGAACCAAATCCCTAGCCCTTTTTTGGTAATATTTAGAGAGAGAGTCTTACTGAATTGCTTAGCAGTTTGCTCTAGCTGCAGCTGGCTTTGAACTCGTGATCCTCCTGCCTCAGCCTCCTGAGCCACTGGGATTACTATTCCCCACTTTTACCTCTTGATTGTTTTGAAGTAAATCAAAGGTGAATGTATATCATTTCTAAATATCTTCGTGTATATTTCTAAGATATTAAAGACCTCTTTACAATACCTTAAAGAATGATTCTTGAGCTGTGGTTGTGGCTCAGGGGTAGAGTGCTTGCCTGGCATGTGTGAGGCACTGGGTCCAATTCTCAGCACCACATAAAAATAAACAAATAAAGGTATTGTGTCTTTCTACAACTAAAAAAAAACAAAACTAAAAAAAGAATGATTCTTCATGCTTCAAAATACTTGTGATTATTCAGTTTTCCCCATTATAATTTGTTTATACAGTGAAATAGACTCCAGATAAGAGCTCTGTACTGCATTTGGTTGATATCTCTGTATACAGTCTTTTAATTCATAGGCCCCTACTCCCACATGCTTTGTGAGATTGTTGAAGAAACTAGTTGTTTCATATGATTTCCCAACCTTTGGATATTGCTGATAGCATCTGAGTGGTACTGTTTAATGTGTTCTATGAATTTCTTGTAACTTGGTAGTTTAATCTAGACCAGGAGCTCTCAGGATCCCTTTGCACTTATCAACATTATTGGGGGCCAGCGGGTATGGCTCGGTAGTAAAGCACTTGCCTACCATGCAAGAGGCCCTGGTTCCTCCAAAGCTTTTATTTATATGGGTTATATCTATTGATATTTACTGAATTAGAAATTAACTGAGAATTTTAAAATAATTTATTATAATTCACTTAATAAACTCATTCATTAATATAAAAAATTTATGAACATATATTCCCCCAAAAAACAAACAATAAGAATGATACTGTTTATATTTCTTAAGCTGTAAATATGGCTTAAATAGGCGATAGTAGATTATCACACCTATTTTTGTGTTCAGTCTGTCTTAATATATTATTTTGGTTGAAGTATATGAAGAAAGCCTATCCTGGCAAAGATGTGTAGTTGGAAAAAGGAGACATACTTTAACAGCCTTTTCAGATAATTGTGGATATTTTCTTTGACCCTATATCAAAATACAACGGTGGTGGTAAAACCGAAGTTTTGAGAGGAAACTTGATTCCGTGCTTCTGCAGATGAGACTGGAGTTTCTCTGTTTCTGCTGGCTGGTGGGGTCTGCATAAGGTTGCAGGCGTCTGAGAACGCCTCCCAGGTGTCTTTTTTTTTTTTGGTTTGGTAATGAGGATTGAACTCAGGGCCACTTAACCACTGAGCCACATTCTCAGTCCTAAATTTTGTATATTATTTAGAAACAGAGTCTGAGTTGCTTAGTGCCTCACTTTTGCTGAAGCTGGCTTTGAACTTGCAATCCTCTTGCCTCAGCCTCCCGAGCCTAGCCGCTGGGATTACAGGCATATGCAACCGCGCATAGGACCTCTTAATGGAGGGCTGTACCCTTAAGTATTGTAGCAGACCTCAGCAGCTCACAATCAATTTCACCTTTATGGGTTCTTATGAATTCAAAGAATGAAATCCACAGACCAAAATGAACGAATGAAAGAGTAGAATTTATTGAAGAATAGAAACAGGAACTGAACTCTTGCAGTGCAATAGAGGCCCTGTAGTAAGCATTTCTGCTCCAGAGGTACTAGTCTAGGGATTTATAGAGCATTTGGTTCACTGCTATGGGTCCATACTTACGCTAATTAGGGTTTGGAAATGTACTAATGCTATCAACTCTTGAGTCCTGATTGCCATTCAGCTCTGCCCTGCTTCTGTTTTCTCATCACAGGTCAGGAAGCAGGAGGTTGAGGTCATGGGATGGTCTATCCTTGCTGGTTCTGGGCGGCAGCATGTGTGCAGGGGGCTTCTACAATAGGCATCCGTACCTTGTCCAGGCCTGACCACCCAGGGGTGACATTTTGGTGCACCTTGGCTAGCAGTGCCTCAGGACTGCCACACCCACATGTTGAATTCCACCCTGCCACTCTGCTCTAGTGCTCTGCTGCCATTTCTCAGCAGGGACCAGTAGGCTGGCTGTGCAGCTTGGCAGCCAGGAAGCCATGTCAGTGGTTTCTTAAAGGTCAGTTGCAGTGTGGAATCTGAAACTTTAATATACTACATATTAAAATTCATTGGATGGGACATTTATTCACACATGATTTAATAACATTGTGCCTTCTTCATTTGAAAACCATTGGTCCACTGTGTTATACAGATCTTCCAAATATTGGCATATTTCATTATACAAATTTTTTTTTAAATCCTCAGATTTATGACCCATCTCTTCAGGAATCAAGTTTTCCAAAATTCTGATTTTTGTTTGAAAGTTTGAGTTTTTATCATTGTCAACAAATACTTGCAGCCATTTTCCTTTTAAGTAGCGTACTCACTTTTTCCATTTTTGAGAAAATGTTTGCCAGATACCTAAGTCTAAAAAAGCAAAGTGTGTTAGTATTTCTTTCACGTAAAAATGGTATTTCATGGAAAAGCAGCTAGTTGAGTTGCACAAGTCCTTTGCCTCAAGATGACCATCATATTTCAGTTACCACAGAAACTCTTTGTGCAAACTTTCCATTTCATCATGGATACTGTTAAAAAAGACATGAACTTTAATAAATTATTACTTATTAGTACTTCATCAAAGGATGAGGTTGATGGAATTGGTGTTTTTGTTTTTTAATTGTAGCCTGTGATCCTGAAGAATGTAGTAACTGCTAACACTGTGCAGTGCCACTTTTTTTTTTTTTAAACGTTTCTATTTTTTTTTTTTAATATTTATTTCTTGGTTCTCGGCGGACACAACATCTTTGTTGGTATGTGGTGCTGAGGATCGAACCCGGGCCGCACGCATGTCCGGCGAGCACGCTACCGCTTGAGCCACATCCCCAGCCCAACCACTTTTGATTCATACTACAGCTAGCAGGTTTTTATTTAATTTTGTTTGCAGTATTGGGAATTGAACTCAGGAGTGCTCTACCACTGAGCTACATCTCCAGCTTTTGTTTTGTTTTGTTTTTTGAGAGAGGGTCTCCTCAAGTTGCCAAGACTGACCATGACATCAATCCTCCTGTCTCAGCTTCCTAAGAAGCTAGGATTACAGGTGTATACTACTTACCGCACCTAGTAAGAACCTAGCAGTTCTCCCCACCATTGCTCTTGCACTATCGATGCAAGTTTCAACACAGTAGAAAAGGCAAATAATGTTTTAGAATGAAAATAGTTTGACCTTATTCCTTTAAGAGGGTGTCAGGATCTCTAATAGGTCCACTGGCCATAATTCTGGAATTGTTAATCTTGAACAGATTCATGGTGAATTTTTTTGGCAAGGATATTTCATAGGTTGTATGTGTACTTCAGTCTGGAGGTTCCTAATGTCTGGATCTGGATATATGGTCATCATTTATTGCTGTTGTTGAAAGCCACTGAAGGTACTAGATGCCATTTCGTTAGAAGATACAAAATGTTGACGTTTGATGGTTTCTTCTCCATTTACCAACTGAAATGCTTGTGAAATTAAGCATTTCATTAACTTTGTAGATGCTATTAGGTATAATTTATGTAGAAAAGACAGATTATATACTTGATTTCCCCTCTTTATTACCATTTTTCAAAATAATGAGTTTCCTACCATTCTCCAAAGAAAACCAATGATTTTTTGTGTCATTAATGAATTCATGGATTTAAAAATATTTGATGTATTTTAGTCCTTTGAGTTTTTAAAAAAATTTTCAAGTTGTCCCATCTTGATTTCATCCTACAAGTTTTTTTAACCTGATTTATTGCGGTTTGATTTTTATATTTCAGAGTAATTTTCAAGCGCTTTCTTGCTTTCTCATGTGATGAAATATTCCAGATTCATCTTGTCCATTTCCTGCACCAAAGCTGGAAACAGCCATTTTTCAAAGGAACTCTGGTTCCCTTTAGTGGGAATAATAGTCAGAAAACACAGTCTACTATAAGGTGTGCTCATTGCAGTTAAATCATTTTTTTCTAGGTCTTTTCAATGGACAAAACCAGGGTATATGTTTATTTCAAATTCATGAATTCTTACACTAATTGCAGTTCATATTGAATACTGCAGATGTAGTATTAACCACTTTGATCCAATATTTGTATTCCTTCCCCTCAGTAGTGCCAATGTTTGCTTTACATTCTATAATAAGCATGTCAGCCTCGGAATAACAGTACCAGTACTTCCACCAGCAATTACTGAACACAATTGTGTTACAGCTCCCTTTGTCCTTAGGGCATGTCCCAGAAGTATAATCAAATTATTGTATGTTGAAGCCACTTGGAATAGTTCTCTGTGGTTGTGCATATACTCAATATGTAGATAGACTGGTTATTTTATTTTGCTTTTCTTATTGTTTTACCTTATGATTATATAAATTATATGGTTCTAAAGGCAAATCCACAAAACAGAGTTATTCAGATTTAGCATATGTCCTTATTTCCTATACCATTTTCACTTTTTTGTTATGTTTTGAAGATGTGTGCACACATACACACACACATATTTGTACTCATGTTCTAAGATAACAGTAGTATAGTATACATACTTTTCTCTTTGTTTTTACTTAACTTTATATCTTTAAAAATCACTCCATAGCAGTATGTAGAAATAGTTGACATTCCTTTTTTTTTTTTTTTTCCTATCTTTGCATTCTGTTGGGAGAATATACTGCAGTTTATTCAGCCAGTTCTCTGCTGATACATGCTTAGGTTATTCACAGTGGTTTTAAAGTTAATTGCTTCATAAACCTTATGATACTTTTTATAAGTCTTAGCTTTGATTTTTTTTATTATTTCTTACACACATGACAATAGTGGAGTGCATTACATTCATATTTTTTGCATTACGATTCTTAATACACCTTTATACCACAATTTATCAAATCTCTGTTTTTATATAAGGTATGTTGACACCAAATTCACATCTTCATACATGAATTTTGTATAATGATGACTGTCTCCTTCCACTGTCCTTGCTATTTCCCCTTACCTTTGATTCTTAAAGATCATAGTTTCAGCTTTTCAGTATTGAGAAGTTAGTTAAATTTTTTAAGCCTGTTTAGCTTTTTTAAAAAGCAAGGCGTAGATTTATTCAGAGATCTGTCTCTGCCACAGTCTGGTGCTGTTTATATAAACTAACTAGTCTCTAAGACTAATTTAATCATAGTGCTACGGTCACAGGAAAGTGAAGTCAGTCTTGTGGCAAACATTGTTTGTTAGCCTGCCCCAAGTTATCAGAATGCAAGTTAGTATTAGCAAGGGAAGAAGGGGTCCTGTAGGCCTAGATTCCTAATTGCTATAAACAGAATCTGACGTTTTTAAAGTTTGAATCTCATTTCAATCAAGGTCAGATTTGGTTCAGTTACTTTAATTATGCTATAATTTGAAGTCAGAAAAGAAAAGGGAAAACAACTATAAATTCAGTATTACTTGTTGTTTGTTGAGAAGGTTTCAAAAGTTGATTTTTTTTTTTTTTCATACTGGGGGATTGAATCTAGGGTACTTAACCACTGAGCCACATCCCTAGCCCTTTTTATATTTTATCTTGAGACAGGGTCTCGCCAAGTTGCTCAGGACTCTCACTAAGTTGCTGAGGCTGGGTTTGAGCTCAAGATTTTCCTGCCTCAGCCTTCTGAACTTCTGGGATTATAGGCTTGTACCACTGCATTTGGCTGAAAGATATTTTTTAAAGTAAATTTGCTATTAATCTAGAAAAGAAACTTCAGATTTTCAGCTGAGATGAATGTAAATTGTTTTTCTTACTGCTGGATCCACAGCCATGCCTTTGAATGATGACCTCATTCACCTATTTTTTTACTCTTCTTCTGAGCTGTCAAAAATACTGTTAGTCTTTCTACTCAGCTTCACCTCCCAATTTTTTTCTGGCATGAGCTCTTGATAGTACACTAATCTATTATCCTGGGACATGAAATGTTGAGAAGACAAGGATGAAGGAGGCAGGGGATTAGCAAGGATGGTGGAATGTGATGGACATCATTATCCAAAGTACATGTATGAAGACACGAATTGGGTGTCAACATACTGTATATACAAACAAAGATATGAAAAGTTGTGGTATATATGTGTAATAAGAATTGTAATGCAAAAAAGTACATGTATAAAGACATGAATTGATGTGAACATACTTTATACAAAGAAATGAAAAATTGTGCTCTATATGTGTAATAAGAATTGTAATACATTTTTTAAAAAGAAGAAGACAAGGATGAAGATTTATGTCAATTTTCTCATCTCTATCCAAAGAAAGAGTCTCTTAGAACTCTGAAAGTAGTATTTGCTTAAGTCCCCCAGGGCCCCTGAAAGAAAAACATGATGTGGAGCTTTTTTTTTTTTTTTTTTCATTTCTAAGATGTGTCGCTTGTATCATATCCCTCTCCCAACATAACCACTTCACTTGACAAAGATCCTGATGCTCCACCACTCAAACGAAATACAACACAATTGGATATCTTTTGTCTTCAACAAGTTCACTCCAAGCCCTGATCATCCTTGAATGGAAAGCAGGTTTCTTTTCCTTTCTTCATATCAATTTGAGACTTCAAACTAACAGGCTAAGGAAGACAGAATTTCGGGAGGTTGAGCCGTAGGGGAAAGGCTGATTGTTGGTGCTTCATTGTGCTGCCACTGAGAGACACAACTCAGAGTATTGGTTGGGCTGTACATTCAAGTTTTTTGACTGAAAATTTTAGATTTCAGGTTTCTATAGAAGGTTCTATAAACTGTGGTTGGGTCTCTTTGTTTGGAAGTATATTAGGTGTATCAAAGTGACTGCTCTTTGTTATAAAGGAGTAGGACTGATCCTTAAGATCAGTAGAGGCAAGCTTTTAGGGTTCGCATCCTGACTTTACTATTTTCTGAATAGCTTTAAGCCAGTTTCTTTCTTCTAAGCTTCATTTTCATCTGTAAAAAGGGGTATAACACTAGAACTACAGGATAGATTTAGTGTTAGTTTAAGAGTTAAAGGGTAATGCATAAAAAATGCGACCATAATAGGCACTTCATAAATGCCAGCTTTCCCCCTCACTTTCTTTTCATTTCCCAAAACATTGTCCATGGAACAAGTTTCAGTTACCTAAACCTTTTCCCCAGGGGTCTTCCATTGACTTCCATTATAACATCAGAGAGATAACATTTCTAAAGAAAACTTAACTCCCAAAGGGATTGATTAAAAAACTGCTTAAAAATCAAAAGATTAAAACCATTGCTAGTTGAAAATTGAATTCCAAAGTAGTCATTAGTATTATTTTAATAACTTTCCAATGTCTTCCTCTCACCCTCCCTTCCTCTTTCATCTCTACTCAACAATTTTTCTTTCTTTTTAAAAATTTTAAATGTTATTTTATTTATTTTTTAATTTTAAATTTATTTATTCTAATTTGTATGATAGCAAAACACATTTCAATTCACTGTACACATATAGAGCACAATTTTTCATGTCTCTGATTGTAAACAAAGTAGAGTCACACCATTCGTGTCTTTGTATATGTACCTAGGGTAATGATGTCCATCTCATTTCACCATCTTTCCTACCCACATAATCCCTCCCTTCCCCTTCATCCCCTTTGCCCTATCTAAAGTTCCTCCATTCCTCCCATGACCCCCCACGCTCAATCCTGTTATGAATCAGCATTCTTATATCAGAAGACATTAGGTTTTGGGGGATTGGCTTACTTCACTTAGCTTGATATTCTCCAACCCCATCAATTTACCTGCAAATTTCATAATTTTATTCTATTTTAATGCTGAGTAATATTCCATTGTATATGTATACCACAGTTTTTTTATCCATCTACTGAAGGGCATCTAGGTTGGTTCCACAATTTAGCTATTTTTGTGAATTATGCTGCTGTAAACATTGATGTTACTGTGTCACTGTAGTATGCTGATTTTAAGTCCTTTGGAAATAGACCGAATAGTGGGATAGCTGGGTCAAATGGTGGTTCCATTCCTAGTTTTCTAAGGAATCTTCATACTGCTTTCCACATTGGTCGCACCAATTTTCAGTCCTATCAGCAATGTATGAGTGTGCCTTTTCCCCATATACTCGCCAACACTTACTGTTGTTTGTATTCTTTTTTTAAAAAATATCCTTAAGTTTTATGTGGACACAATATCTTTATTTTACATTTATGTGGTGCTGAGGATTGAACCCAGTACCTCATGCATTGCTAGGTGAGCACTCTACCACTGAGCCACAACCCCAGCCCTGTTCTTAATAGCTGTCATTCTGACTGGAGTGAGATGAAATCTTAGAATAGTTTTTTTTTAAAATTTGTATTTCTCTAATTATTTCTTTAATTTCTAGAGATGTTGAACATTTTTTCATATATTTGATGATAGTATATCGTTTTCTGAGAAGTGTCTGTTCAGTTCCTTGGCCCATTTGTTGATGGGGTTATTTAGGGGTTTTTGGTGTTAAGTTTTTTTTAATATTTATTTTTTAGTTGAAGGTAGACACAATACATTTTTTATTTCTTATCTTTATGTGGTGCTGAGGATTGAACCCAGTGCCTCACACATGCCAGGTGAGTGCTCTTCGTCTGAGCCACAATCCCAGCCCTGGTGTTAAGTTTTTTGAGTTCTTTATATATCCTAGAGATGAGTGCTCTATCTGATGTGCATGTGGTAAAAATTTGATCCCATTCTGTAGGCTATCTATTCACCTGACTGAGGTGTTTCTTTTGCTGAGAAGAAGCTTTTCAGTTTGAATCCATCCCATTTATTGATTCTTGGTTTTCTTTCTTGCACTATAGAAGTCTTATTAAGGAAGTTGGGCCCAATCCAACATGATGAAGGTTTGGGCCTACTTTTTCATCTATTACACGTAGGGTCTCTGGTTTAGTTCCTTGGTCCTTGATCCACTTTGAGTTGAGTTTTGTGCATGGTGAGAGAGAAGGATTTAATTTCATTTTGCTGTATATGGATTTCCAGTTTTACCAGCATCATTTGTTGAAGAAGCTATCTTTTTTCCAATATGTTTTTGACGCCTTTGTCTAGTATGAGATAAATGTATTTATGTGGATTTCTCTGTGTCCTCTAGGTACCATTGATCTACATGTCTATTTTGGTGCCAATACCATGCTGGTTTTGTTACTATTTCTCTGTAGTACAGTTTAAGGTCTGGTATAGTGATGCCACCTGCTTCACTCTCCTTGGTAAGGATTGCTTTGTCTATTCTGGGTTTCTTGTTTTTCCAGATGAAATGAATTCAGCAAAGTAGCAGAATATAAAATCAACACCCATAAAGCAAAGGCATTTCTGTACATCAGTGACAAATCCTCTGAAAGAGAAACTAGGAAAACTACCCCATTTACAATAACCTAAAAAAAAAAAAAAACCTTGGGAATCAACTTAATGAAAGATGTGAAAGACCTCTACAATGAAAACTATAGAACACTAAAGAAAGAAAGAAGACCTTAGAAGATGGAAAGTTCTCCCTTGTTCTTGGATAGGCAGAATTAATATTGTCAAAATGACCATACTACCAAAAGCACGATACAGATTTAATGAAATTCCAATCAAAATCCCAATGACAGGGCTGGGGTTGTGGCTCAGTGGTAGAGCACTGGCCTAGCATGTGCGAGGCCCTGGGTTCGATCCTCAGCACCATATAAAAATAAATAAATAAAAAGAAAGGTATTGTGTCTGACTACAACTAAAAAATATTTTTTAAAAAATCCCAACGACATTCCTTATAGAAATAGAAAAATCAAGTTTTTCTTTCTACCCACCTCACATGCTTTTCAAACCACCAAGCTCTCTTGGTGTTGTAAGCCAGACCTCCAATTGCAATAACACACTTTTGCCAGTAGATGCCACCCTTTGGCTTCTAGTGTGTGCAGTCTTCTGTGTGGCGTATCCTTATGCCAGAGAGAGGTTGTGGCTGGGTAAAATGGGTAATGGAATTAATTCACCAGCATACAAGTTTGACATTGTGTGATGTGAGTTCCTTGAAAATAGAGGCACCTTGTGACACAGACCAGTAGAATGGACATCACAGTACATCAGAAGAGGGGAGAATGGCTTCAGCCCTAGCTGGGACCTTAGGTGAGTGGCTCTCCTCTTTGAGTTTCAGGTTTCTGGTCTGTAAAAATCAAACATAATACCACTTGTCCTACTTTTCCCACAGGGTTGGAGAAAGGATTAAATGAAGTTTAGGTTGGGTTATTTAAACCAACTTTTCTTTCAGAATTCTGTTACTTATTATTTCACATTGTATTTAACCTTTGTAGAAAAAAAGTATCATTAGCCCTTTTTATTTTAATTAGGTATATATGATAGCAGAATGCATTTTGATTCATTGTACAAAGTTGCAGCACATCTTTACATTTCTATGGTTGTACATGATGTAGCGGCATCTCACCATATGCGTAGTCATACATGTACCTAAAATAATGATGTCTATCTCATTCCACCATCTTTCCTACCACCTTGCCCCCTCATCACCTCTCCTCCCCTTTGCCCCATCATAATTCCTCCATTTTTCCCATGTCGCCCCATAATGGATCAGCATCCACTTATCAGAGAGAACATTCAGCCTTTGGGGTTTTGGGGATTGGCTTACTTCACTTAGCATGGTATTCTCCAACTCCATCCATTTACCTGAAAATATCATAATTTTATTCTATTTTAATGCTGAGTAATATTACATTGTGTATGTATACCACAGTTTCTTTATCCATTCATCTATTGAAGAGCATCTAGGTTGCTTCCACAGTTTAGCTTTTTTGAATTGAGCTGCTATAAATATTGTGTAGCTGTGTCACGGTAGTATGCTGATTTTAAGTCCTTTGGGTATAGACCGAGGAGTGGGATAGCTGAGTCAAATGGTGGTTCTATTCCAAGTTTTCTAAGGAATCTCCATACTGCTTTCCATATCGGTTGCACCAATTTTCAGTCCCACCAGCAATGCATGAGTGTGCCTTTTCTCCCACATCCTCTCCAACATTTATTATTGTCTGTATTCTTGATAACTGCCATTCTGATGGGCATAAGATGAAATCTTAGTTTGGATTTGCATTTCTCTAATTACTAGATATGTTGTATTTTTTTAATATATTTGTTGATCGAATGTATACCTTCTTCTGAGAAGTGACTGTTCAGCTGTTCAGCTCCTTAGCCCATTTATTGATTAGTTTTTTTTTTTTTTTTGGTTTGAAGTTTTTTGAGTTCTTTATAGATTCATTAGCTCTTTGATGACAAATATTCAGAGACAGGGGAAGATCAAAGGACCTAGTATGTCCATTCTTCTGGAATGCTTCCATTTGCTGATGTTAGTAATAGTGTATCATCACTTAAGACAGAGCATTTAATACAGTTAAAGTGGTACATTCATATCATGTTATTTTATTTGGTGATGTTTACAGTGTTCTTGTGAGGAAATGAGACAGTTTCCTATCTTTTTTTATATTTGACATTTTTATTTTTTTAATATTTTTTTAGATGTTGATAGACCTTTATTTATTTGTATGCGGTGCTGAGAATTGAACCTAGTGCCTCACACATGCCAGGCAAGTGCGGTACCGCTGAGCCACAGCAACAGCCCTTATAGTTTGACATTTTTAAAAGACAACTTCCTTACTTAGTGCCAGAATCAATTCTAGAGCCCAGATTCTCAAGTCACATCTCTGTTAACTCTTTTTTCTTCTTACGTGAAAGCAACAACAAACAACACTGAGCACAGAGTAGGTATTTAATTAGTGTTATAAGCCAGGAAAAAGAATCATTTGTAAAATGATGTATGATGAGATTTGGAGTAACCAAGGAGAATGATTGTAGGTTTATTTTGTCCTACTGAGAATTCTATGACATCGAGAGGAATATTTATCATTGACTCTAAATGTTTTTTTCCATGCTTATTCAGAACACAGCGCATATTGACAAGCTTTGCATTTTATTGTTTAGGTAACAAATTCCCATGTTGGGACAATTTAATTTTTACCTTCTTTTTTACCATACTTTGTAACTATGGGTTTTGTAATAATTATGTTGTCAGAAAATGTCATGCTAACCAAAAAGCATTATTATTTTAAGAACAGTTTTGGTTTTGACCAAACATAATCTCTGTGAAAACTAAAAAACAAAGACGTCTATTGTAGAGAAGTCTTAATGCTTTAGCAAACATTTGATACATTTTTTCCTGATTGATACATTTTTTCCTGATATCTGTCCCATTGTGCCAGTTGGTCTAATTCAGGCATTTATTCCTGAATTTTTCTTCTTATTCCCAGTTATTTATTGTCTAATCAGTATGAACTTTTCTGCTAATTTGTTTTTTTTTTAACAGCAGTAATAGATATTATTTTTTTAAATAATCTTTCTCAGTTTGCTCATTTTCTTGTCTCATTTTGTTTTATTGGTAGGGACACCTAGTTGAGAGCTTATTATGTGTAGGTCCCTATGAATATTTTGTCCCATTTGCTTCTCACACTCATCTTCTCATGTAAGATGCATGATAGCTCTTATCCCATTCATTTTGGCAGTGAGGCTTGGAGACACTAGATGATGTCTCTCCAGAGTGATGGAGTTAAGCTTTAAATTAATTTTTTATATGAAGTCCCTTAATCATCTTAGAATAATATATTTGTTTGCCTAAGAAGTATTATGCCTTATGTGCTGGTGGTGAGTGTGTATCTAATTCAGATGCTGCTGCTTTTCTTCCTCTAGTCTGTCCAGCACTTGGCTCATAGCCACAGCACACAGGTGCTCAGAATGTGTTATCTGATGGTCATTTGAGCCCAAATGCACTTCCAAATCCTTCTCAATTTTCTTATGTAAAATTTACTTATCTATGTTTATAGGAATGTTATTTGGACTATAAATTTGACAGATGTGGAATTTAAGTTTTCTCTCCCTTCTTAAGTAGAAAACATTGATTAGAACTGCAGATTGAAGCTGGATAAAGCATATTAAACATTTAGCAAGTGCCTGCATTTCTGGTTTATTACTAGTATATGGGCTCCTTTCCAAGTGGTGGCTCACGTGTAGTTAAAGGAAGTAGTGATATCAGGAATCAGGCCTAGCTTCTGATAGCCTTGTAACCTTAATCAGGCCAGCTGCCCTTTCTAGGGCTGGATGTCTTCATCTGCTAAAGATGAGTTTAAAAAGAGCCCTCAAACCTTCTGGTTCTTTGTTAGTCTTTAAAATGGAACTACTGCCTATCTATCACAGGGGCTGCAAGAACCTGAAAGACAGACCCTGTAGAAAGCAGGTAAAGGTTGCTTAGTGTTAATAAGGCTTTTCCTCTGTCCTTTTAAAATGCAAGAAGTACTTTGGACACTCAGAAGATTAAAATGAACATAGGAGGCAGGGTAAGTGACCAAGAGTCAGATAGACCTGGTCTGTCGTGCCTTCACTGTTACGTGATCTAAAATTCTAGGCAAGTTGCTTAATTTAAAATGAATATACTGACCATATTTACCTCAGGATTATTGAGAAGATAAAAAAATTGTAAAATTTCTACCTACCTACCTATTTATGAGACAGGGTCTTGCTGTTCTCAGGCTAGTCTCAACTCCTCAAGTGATCCTCCTGCCTCAGCCTCCCAAGTGCAGTGACTGTAGGCACACATGACTGCATCTGGCTTAAAGTACTTAGCAGAGTGCCTAATGGAATGGCCATTCAATAAATTTTGTGTACATGTCAAAAAGTAAGGTGGGAGGGATGAATGAACTACCAGAAAAGGAAGAGTTAAAAAAAGATAATTAGGTAGGCCACCCAAAAGAAGGGAGGTAGGAAGAAGCCCCAGCACTTACTTCACATTTTGTTGAGGCCCTGCCATGATAGCTCCCACTTCTTAGCTCATGTATGGTTTGAAGCACTAATTTAATACTTAAGATGAACTGAATTCTGTTGTGACTTTTTTGTTCCTAGGGTTCAAGCATCAAGCATATTAATCGAGTCATTGACAGACCCTTGTCTTTTCTCTCAACAAATTATTTCTCCTCTGTTCTTGCCCTTGGAAGCTATAAGACCTGGACAGTGCCCTCATTTGTATTCTTTTTTTTTTTTTCAAAATAGTTTTAATCCTGTGGTACGGTTGTTAAGTGTGTGTGTGTGTGTGTGAGAGAGACAGATATGGGGCTATCTGGGAGCCATCAGTGCCCTGAGTATTCCTGTTTGCAGAGCTGAATTACTCTTGCATACAACCTTGGATATGAAGGTAGCCAGCTGCTGGAGGAAGAGCAAACTCAAATCCACTCTTTAGACCCACCGCTCACTTCAGTTTTACTCTTTGGGAAAATCATGATTAAAAACGATTACAAGATTTTGTAACCTTCAGAAGTGGATGTAGCTAATTAGAGTTTAAAACATCTTAAGGGATTAGTGTTTAAAATGAAGTAAAGTCAGGAAATTTGTTTTCCCCTCCTAAGTGCACTGATTCCCAGATATGGCAGGACCAAGCAGAAGGTTATTTTCACACATTGGGAAGAAACGTTTCATTCCAGACTCAAGTAGAGGTTTTCCACTTTTAGAAGTGCTGCTGAGGCTGTAATTATAAACTACGACCATTCTAGGATTAATTTAAAACAGTTCCTGAGATGAATTAAGATCTTGCAGTAAAAATAACATATACAATCTGTCACATTATCTGTGGCCATTCTTTCCTGGGACCAGCCTAGTTAATGAGAGTAACAGGTGCCTAGAAGTTTATTGCTGAAGGCATGTTTAACAATGGTACTATGAATTCAGCACTTATATGAGAATGGTGCTTGAATTCATGGTATTTGGTCAAGAATTGAGTTTTATATTCATTTATGCAAGAACTAGTGACTTACATGATTTCACCTTTTTTCTTTCTCACTTCCTCTCCTCCCATCTGTTGTTTTGTTTTTTTTAAGGATGGAAAAAGCTAGTATGGCTAGTATGGCCTGGTCCTCATTCTCTGACTTCTAGCTGTCCATTTCCTTCTCCTCCCTGCTTTGCTTTCTTTACCAGGGCCTAAACAAGGCTGAATGACTGCAACCTCCAGGGAAGTTTTGTACTGGACTAGATAACCTTTAAAGTCTGGTCCAGTCCTGAGAGTGTGGTACCACATCAGTGAACTCTTGTAGCTCCTGAAACATGATAAAAAGGTGAGCCCTCAGCATCCAAAGTCATGGGATCCTGAGGTTGGTTGCATCGAGAACAGGAAGCTAAGAAGGGAAAGCCAGTTTGGCCCATAGCACATATAATTTTCTGTAATTTGAATAGGCATGAGCTCTCTAGTTCACCACAAATCTCACCACCTCCTGTGTTTATTTTTTATAAATGGCTTCTTGGGGTTATTTTTATCGCTTGTGCCAGCCCTGAAAGTATTTGTATTTGTGACCTCTAATTTAACTAACCCTCAATTTATGAACATTTTAGGTGACCTCCAACTTTTTAATATTAATAAATATTGGTTTAATGAACATCTTTACATTGTATGCCCTTAGAATTAACTACTGCAAGTAGAATTATTGGGACAAATTTTTTATTTGAAATTGTGATAAATATTGTCAAAGTTCTCTATTGTTTTTGGTGTGTGAATTGCCAGTTTGTTATTTATCTTTCATTAGTTTTCTTACTGATTTTTAAGAGTGGTGATCAAGTAAGATTATGAACCTTTTAATAGGTGATAAATGTATTTAAACCTTTTATATAATGTCTAACTATTCAGACATTTTAGATTTTTATGTATTTTGATTTACTAACTTTTCCTTTGTGGTTCCTGGAATTTTATGTCATGTTTAGGAAATCTTTTTCAATCCAGCTTCATGATTTTCTAAACAGCCACTTTTGCTAACAACCAGGGACTTAAAATACGTGGTTAATTTGCAATTTCTAAATCTTGATAGCATCTGTATCTAAATGTGGCTTGTTTTTACAGATAGAAAGTTTCTACTTCCGACTCTGAGTTTCAATATTTTTCTGCTTTCAAACCCCCCAGAAAGGAGCTGTGAACAGAATACTGTATTGGTTTTGGCACTGACTTTAATGCATCTCAAATAGGCTGATTCTACAGAATTTGATCCATAGTACTTTAGTGTCTTGATGCCTTTTTGCCAAGCAAAATTGATTATTTCTAACCCAAAGACCTTCAGTGCTGGACTGAAAAAAAAGTAAGGAGGGCCTCCTCAGCTGGTGGCGGATTATATGATTTGGCATTCAGTACAATGCTTTTTATTTTTCTCTCAGTTTTTTCCCTGCCTGCCAATCATCAGTGGTCCATGCCTCTCATTGCTTGGTGACTTTTTAGAGGGCAGATTCAAATTTTTTCTTTCCAAGTCTTAGTAATTATATCTTTAAAATATTTTTCTTTTTTTCCTGGCAGTTTGCTAAGTGGATACTGGGGTCTTTTTTTGACAGTTTTTTTTAGCTTTCTCTTGTGTTGTGGCATTTAGCTCTGGATTGAATTTGTTGTGCTGATGTATTTTCAGCCATAGTGATGTCTGCTCTATGATGTGGGTTCTGCTTATCACTTTAGTTAGAGGTGTTTTTCATTCCTCTTGTTTGATAGTTTACCTGAATATCTTAGTATCTTGTTTTGTACCTCTTTTGTAATCACATGCTCCTAAATTATTATAGTGTATTATTTTAAAGTAGATTTTATCATTGAGTCTTGTTTTTCAGTCAAGCGTATAGGCAGGGAGACAGATTCTACATTTGGTTGAAGGCAATGGTTAAAACAATCAGAGTCATTCTGTTAGGGTTCATAGACCGTTCTCTTAAGCTGCCATGTCACCTTATCTAACCCTCAATTTCCTTATCTGTCAAACATGGATAAAAATCACATATCATAGGGCCAGGCCATAGTGAGTATGACATGAGACAATGCCTTTAAAGCACTTAGGAGTCTCTGGCTTGCAGTAAACCCTTTTGTGTGTGTGTGTGTGTGTGTGTGTGTGTGTGTGTGTGTGTGATGCTGGGATTGAACCCAGGGCCTTGTGCATGTGAGGCAAGCACTCTACCAACTGAGCTATATCCATAGCCCTAAATTTTTTCTTTTAAAGCGTCGGTTTGCTCTTCTAGGATGTTACAATGCTATTTTCTCTCATAATTGTAAAAAAAAATTATATCCCCTTTATAGAAAGTTCAGATATTGAAAATATTAAAGAAGAAAATGTTTTCTATAATTCTACCACCCTCAACAATAATCTAAACTTACATTTTAACATGTTTCCTTCCAGGATTTCTTTGTATTTATATTTTATTTTACATAGCTGAGATCATTCTGCATGTGTAATATAGCTTGATTTTTTTTCACTTATCATGAACAATGTCATTAAAACATTTATAAAATCATCATTTTATGGTTACATATAGTCTATAACATTATTTTGATTGAGTTAATCATTCTCTTTATTTGGCCTTTAGTATTTGGAGCTTTTTTGGTTGGAGCTGGGCTGCTTTCAGATCACTGTTGCTAAGCCAGTCTTTCTTCTTGTCAGTTGGAGAGAGGTTTAAAGGCTTCATGATTGCACTGTTGTTGTTGTCGTTGTTTGCCTGTTGAATTAAGTGTGTGAATGAAGCCAGGATTTTAGCCATTAAACCCTGTGCTCTCAAACTTCTCCCTCCACCTTTCTGGACAGTCTCCATGCTTATTTGCTTTTTAACCTTTTTCTCATGAATTTCTTCTAATTTTGTGCTGGAAGAAAGATGAATGGGGATTATGATTAGTATTAGGTCTCCAACCCTACTGTGCCATGTGAATGGCCAGGAGCTAGCCAGAATAAACACTAGTTGCATGTTAATAGAGCTTTACTAAGGTAATCATGCTGAGCAGTTTCTGGTAAGAAGACTAACCTAGATTGTTCTTGACAGGGCACATTATTTTTGTTTCTACTTCTTATTTTTCCTGTAAAGTCAGGTTTAAAGTATGTTGAGACTGAATTCATTTGTACTTTGGAATATAATGAGGTCTTGTATTTTTTACTTTAAGAAAACCAGCCAAAAACAGCAGTCTGGAAAAGACATATGTATTCAAAATTGCCAGGGAAACCTGCTGTGTAGATATGCTTTCTGAGAAACCACATGGCAAATGAATGTCGTCTTTGTCTCAGAACACAGTAGCCTGCCTGGTTCTGCTGGTGAATCACACTAGCTGGTTTGAGCTTGGATTTTTAACTCAGTTATTGAAATAGCACTGAGAGCAAGACTTAAAAGCTTGTAGCTGGTAACCTCAGAAGGTTGCTCAAAACAATATGGATCTGTATGAGCTTGACACTGGTTTTCACTTCCTTGGTTTGATTCTGAGACTACCTGATCTGCAGCTATTTAGCAGCCTTCTTCTTTAAAGTTCATTCTTAAGATCATATTTTCTAATGTTGAAATATAGGATAATTTCTATTTTTAATACATAATGAGCCAGAGGCTGAGTCCAGACTGGCTCAGAAATGGATCCTAAGAACCACAAACATATATTTTAGTACCTTGGGTCTGAGGAAAGCCTGTCCTACAGTTACTTCCATGTGGCTTCACAGGAAGTGCAGGTGACAAGTGGGCATATATATGTCTTGAATTCCTAGAAGCCATTGTCCCCCTCACTTAGTGATACTGATCCAACTCTGTATCAGAGAATGAGAGCCTTTAAGGATTAAAAGGGGCCTTAAGGAACACGTATTCCAACTTCTGCCACATTTCCAATAGGCATCACGCAGTGTTTTTTTTAAATAATTTTTTAGTTGTTGATGGGCTTTTATTTTATTTATTCATTTATATGTGGTGCTAAGGTGCTGAGAATTGAACACATGCGAGGCAAGTGCTCTTCTACCTCTGAGCCACAACTGCAGCCCCATGCAGTAGGTTTTTTTTTTTTTAAACAACTCTGATCATTTCTGAGAAGAGGCAGGATTCCACAAACTAGGCGTTAGTCTATATCACTGCTCAGAATTTCTGTGGAAGATACAGCATTTCAAAACTTCAGCAAAAATTTGTCTCCAGGCACTTTTACTCATGCAATTTTGATTATTTCTCACAAACTGTACAGGTTACTTGATTAGCTCAATTTTCCATTTTTTATAGCTGGAGAAAGCCCCAGTCTCTTGCCCGTAACCCCTTAACATGTGGTAACTAGGCTTGAGTAAAACTTGCCAGCCTGGTGCTGCTCAGCACATGGGCTCTGTTGGTATCTTTGCACTTCAACTTCTCTCCATTTAGCTGAGAGCATGAGTGTGAATACACCACATAGTGGATGTTGGGTGATGACTCATTAAAAATGCAGACTCCAGACTCGGAAACAGATTGCATTTTAGTCTCTACCAATTGCTGACTGTGTAACCTCAGTCAGATTGGATTATGTAATTCTTCAAACCTCAAACTCCTCATCTATAGAATCACATAAATAATTTTAGCTGTAAGATCTGGTAAAGATGAAATGAAGTGTAATTCATGTGAAGCACTTAATGTATGACCAACTATAATGAATAGTTAATAAATGTTAAATATTCTTTTATTATTACTTTTGTTATCATTCCTAATCACCATACAACAAAGTCCTTGTGTCTTTCCCTCTCACCAGGGCAGTTCTGACAAGGCTTGTGCTTCTCTTCAGTTCTCTCTCTACATTTCTTATTCCTCTCTATAGGACTATGCTGGTGTTCATTTTACCCAATTACTGAGAAAAACAGTGTTAGTTAACATCATGAGAAGGGCTGGGGCTGGTGGTACACACAGTGTTTCTGGACCCAGCGGCCCCCTCTCTCAGAGGAGGAAGTTTCGGGAGTTAATCTCAGTAGTTAGCCATGTTGTCAGAACTGGAAGTTGAGAGTTAACTTTTTTCCTCCTCCTAGGGAAAACAACTTGCTCAGTAATATTATGCTTGTCTCTCTGTTTTCAGATTGTTTCATCTTCTATGGCTCTGTCATTTGAATACACGTTTTTAACAATAGTTTGTTCTTCTGGTCCAGATTTCTTAATCCTTGTTTTGTTTAGTTTCATTCTAGATTAATCTAGGACCACCCTCCATTGGAATTTTTACTTCATCTAAGTTTTTATAATGTATTGTCATATAGTTTTAAACTTTAAAATACACAGTATTTGGGGTAAGGGACATTATATGGCTCAGTGAGAGAATACTTACCTAGTGTGCACAATCCTGGGTTCAATCCCCAGCACTTCAAAAATGAAATAAAATTGCCATATCTATAGTTTGATTTTCATTTATAGTATTTATTATTTTTTTTTGTTTAAAGCAGACTTACCAGGGGTTTTACAATTTTTTTTAAAAGCTAATATCAGCTTTTGGTTTTGTCAGTCCTTACTACTGAGCATTGACTTTTGGATTCATTAATTTATGTTTTTATCTTTTAGCATTTCTACTTTTTATGAGCTTATTCTGATTTTCTCTTCACTGAACAATTGAGCTTATTAAGTATTTTAAGCTTCTGACATTTGCATTTAAGGCTATACAATTCCTTTTTAAAAAATATTTTTTTTAGTTATACATGGACACACATCTTTATTTTGCTTATTATTATTATTTTTTTTTATTGTCGTGCTGAGGATCAAACCCAGTGCCTCACATGTGCGAGGCAAGTACTTGTCACTGAGCCACAACCTTAGCCCCTAAAATTTATTTTATTTTAAGTACCATCAACAACTTTTTTAAAAAAAATAATAAAGGGGTTTTTTTGTTGTTGTTAAGTCAGGTTCATTGAAGTTTTATTTATATATCATATAATTCATTCCATTGAAGTATACAGTTTGATAAGCTTTGACAGATATATACAGTTTTATAAATATCAACCATAATCAAATATTAGAACATTTTTGTCATCCTGAAAAATTCCCTTGTGCCCCGTTTTTATCACTATAGTTTTTATCCTAAGGTGTTATATGAATGAAATCATATTGTCTATAGCCTTTTGTGTTCTTTCACTTCATTGTTTTGAGATTCATCCATGTTTTTGCACACACTTTGTTCATTTTTATTGATGAGTATCTTTAATTGTATGAATCTACCAGAATTTGTCTCTTCACTACTTATTTTCAGTGGAAGAAAATGAGAGTGCTTTAATTCTGTGCTTGGATTGTAAATATACATACTAGACTATTGGAGATTTAAAATTATCTTGGCATTTTTCAAGTTTAACTTTTATTTGGGGTTTGGCATTTTGGAAGACTTTTTATTAGTGGGGAAGCATGATAAACAAGGGAAGTTTAATATAAGGAAGTATTTCCTATGAGAAAAGGATTCCCCAGAGCACATATAGAAGGGAGTATTGGGCGCTTAGAGGCAAGAAACTAGTAACTAGTGTACTTTCTGTCCTTTTAAAAGGAAACATTATCAAGTCATAAAACAGTAATAACTTTATACTTATGCAATTAACAGAGAGGAAAAGAATATACAAAAATTAGAACATACAACTTCAAGTAACAAAGAATATGTTTATAGACACATGAATATCATATTAATCATGAATTTTACCTTCCCACAGCTCTGTTTGTGATATACATTTTAAAAAAAAGGGTATTGTCACTATTCCACCCTCTTTTATTTATTATAGATTCCAGGTTGTAACCCAGACTGCAGGTGAAAGGCAGTTTCTTTCTTTAAGATGCTTGCCATTTTAGAAAACATTTGGAATGCACATTTTAAAGAATCAGTTTGCACCAGAGAAACTAAATGTTTTTGACCTTGAGCCTGAATTTACTGCTAAGAATATGGTGAGCACACTTTCTGTACTGAAAAACTAAGACACATTCTTTTTTTTTTTGTTTTTTTTTTTAAAGAGAGAGTGAGAGAGGAGAGAGAGAGAGAGAGAGAGAGAATTTTTAATATTTATTTTTTAGTTCTCGGTGGACACAACATCTTTGTTGATATGTGGTGCTGAGAATCGAACCCGGGCCGCACGCATGCCAGGCAAGCGCGCTACCACTTGAGCCACATCCCCAGCCCAAGACACATTCTTTATAAAGAATTTTTTCCTGGATTGTATTATTATTTATGCACATTTGAAAAGCATTACCATGATATAAATTAAGTCACATTCGATTATATCAATTAAACACTTGGAAAAGAATAAAGGGCTATGCCAAAATATCTAAGGATAACAGATTAATGCTTTCGTAGAATATATTTTATAAACATCCTTTTCAGACACTCTAAAACCAAAAAAAGCAAAAGAAAAAAATGAGGGGGCTGGGGATGTGGCTCAAGCGGTAGCGCGCTCGCCTAGCATGCGTGCGGCCCGGGTTCAATCCTCAGCAGCACCACATACCAACAAAGATGTTGTGTCCGCCAAGAACTAAGAAAAAATAAATAAATGTTAAAATTCTCTCTCTCTCTCTCTGTCCCCCTCTCTCACTCTCTCTTTAAAAAAAAAAAAAAGAAAAAAGAAAAAAATGATAAAAATCCATATGTAAAAGTTGAGTTTTTCTGTCTTTACAGTTTTTATTCCTCTCTGTAGGACTATGCTGGTGTTAAATCTTATATATACACACGAACACCCTCTATCTAGTTCTGATTTATGTTTTTAACATTGCAGGAGTTCAGGCCCCAAGACTTTATGATCACTGATGTGCCTTGCATAGATAGCTTGTCCACTTTTGTTGAAGAATTCTGCACCATTACCATTCCCACCCCAAAGGATTTTTTTTTAAATCCTTTTTGGGGCGTATTTAAGTTGTGAACCTCTGATTCTAGATTACATAGGAGTCCCCTACAGTAGAGTTTATGAAGTTTTATATAATTTACAGAAAGTGTGTGTTATTTACTTGCAAGTTTACAAACCACGTTAAGATAGCCAAAATTGTAAAAATCCCAGCCTATAAAATAAAGTTTTTATTTGCATTCTTGACAAGTTTCTATAAATCTTTTGTTCTTGTAGTGTATTTAAAGTCGGATCATAGTTTGAAGATACCTTTTAAGACTACAGCTATTAAGTAAAGTGAGATCAATTTGTATTTTAGCTTTCAGATTTTGCTTGGGGTTCTTTGGGCTTCTGTTACTTGGCAGGAAGAATGAGAAGCAGTCTGGCCTTTCTTGTCTTTTGGAAATTTCCAACCCAAGAGAGTGTACAGAGGCACGAAGCTTGCAGGGAATTCTTATGTGATTAGCCAGCTCGTTCCCTAAATTATTAAGTTACATTAAAGCAGCAGCTTGGTGCACTTGGTGTTTTAGGTTTTCATATCTTCTGCAAGATTAACATCCCTACAAATGATGAGACTTTCAGTGTCTCTCTTTAGTATTTTCAAATATCAGGAGCATCATTTTCTGCTCTCTTCTTGGTTCCTGCCCTCTTTAGGCATTTGCAGTTATTCTCGGAGGTTTAATGTATGTTAACTAACTTCCTGAAGGTTTTCCTCTCACAGTTTGGCTTCCTTAAGTGTGAAATTTATACACTAATTTAGAACTACTCTTAAAATAGAATTTTTCTTAAAGAGCAATCCTAAGCAAATAGAACTAGAGTGAATTTTATGTTCAGTTTTTTCCTTGTGAACTTAATTGCTTTCAAGACACTGGATGAGTTGTTCTTTCTCATTTTGGAACGCATTAGTCAATTTTAAGTAATTGACATATCCTTATTTAATGAACTGTACTGTCCTTGTAGGCTTGGGTATCAATTACATACTTTCAAAGCTTCTGAAAAATGTAGTGTCTTCCTAGTGTTTGTGGGAACCCAGTAAAAAGTCAGAATCATTTTTTTTTTAAAAGAGAGAGTGAGAGAGGAGAGAGAATTTTTTTAATATTTATTTTTTAGTTCTCGGCAGACACAACATCTTTGTTGGTATGTGGTGCTGAGGATCTAACCCGGGCCGCACGCATGCCAGGCAAGCGCGCTACTGCTTGAGCCACATCCCCAGCCCCAGAATCATTTTTAAGTAAAGGCTTAAAGGTTAAGGATACATTTCTTTTTAAATATTTCTTAGGAAAACTTTTATGCTGGTCTCTTTTTCTGAGAATATATTAGATGCACTCCCTACTCTCAGAGCACCCACTTTTGCAGAGGCAAAGATGTGAGGGTCAAGAGAGGAGCTGAAGCCTGAACTGGGCTGGAAGGTCAGGTGGGCATTCCCCTAATACGACGTTATCCAGTAGAAGCAGGGCAGTGTAAAGAAAACATGGACCTGAGAGAGTTTTGACTAGTTATTAGTAATACTGATGTTTAAATGAGCTCATTAGTTCATTTCCTTATCCTAATTTTGTTAGTTATCTGTATCTTAAGTATGATAGTTACTTCTAAAAGTAACAAAATTTGCTTTTCTTTTTTAAAAATACTAAAATTTAGACCTTTTCCTGAACTAGAATAACCACTATGAATGTTTTTTAAAAAAAAAAAAAAGTATAAGGTTCTTATCTCAGAGACTGTGACCTTAAGGGCTCTTTCTTCTCTCAGTTCCTGTAGCATGTATTGCCTTGGCATGGATCTGGCTGGGCTTGCAGAAAGAGCCACTAGGATTCATACCTTACCTTATATACTTATAGACAGACCATGGGCAGATTCCTTCATTTCTCTTAGCCTGTTTCTGTTTCTGAAATCTGGGAGTAATACTGTTTCATGATTGTTGTGAGAATTGCATGAGATAATGCATGTATTGTGCTGAGTGCAGCATCTAGAGCAGTGTACTTAATTAAGAGTATCTTTTCTTTACTGGCTATTCACCATCATCGACCCGGTAAATAACACTTCAGGCTATGGCTTGTTTTCATGATTTAACTACCCTCCTTCTCTCCATTTCTAGTATGAAGGGAGTCTGCAGTGTGGGAGTCTCTTTGTCTTCTCCCCTCCCCTTATTCACTCTCACTTCTCTGTCAGCTTACCCCTGCCCACTCCAGGCCTAGCACAGGTGAGCAGGTCATGGCTATATCTCTCATATTTTATAGATGCTTCGCAATGCAAGGCCTTTGGGGATAGTCGTAGTCCATCTTCTGCTTCTGTAATAGAGTAATTGGATAATTTATGAAGTCCTGGATTTATTTGGCCCATGGTTGTAAAGGCTGGGAAATCTAAGAGCATGCCACAAGCTCTAGCAAGAGCCCTCATGCTTTGTCATAACCTGATAGAAGGGCAGGTAAGCGCATACACAAAGAGAAAATCAGACTGAACTCATGTTTTTCATCAGGAGCCCACTCCCATGGTAACAGCATGAATTTATTCTTGAGGGCAGAGCCCTCATGACCCGCCTCATAATTCCATCACAATAGCAGTTCACCCTGAATCTTGGAGGGACATTTAAATCATAACAGGGATCCATTTTTCTTTTGTCTTTGGAGGTATGAAAGTCCCTGATGGGTTCAAGATGATAGGAAAATATCTGGGTTTGGTCAAAACATATTACTTTTGGCCAAAGGCTATTACAAAACTCACAGAACAAAAATAAGACAAAAGAGCTGGATTATGATTTTCAAGATAAGTCCATCCCAGAACAGAGTTGGAGTAAATTCTAGCATAAAGAAGTACTACTTCAAAAATTAATTTCATCATGTAAATTTAAGAATGATTTTCAGTTAACCACAGTTAACAGTATGCAAGTAATATACTTTATACTATAGCAAAACCCCATTATTTAAAGAAAAAACTTTTTGTGTTTTTATTTCTGCCATTTATCAAACTATACCCTTCTCTCCCTCCCACTCCCTTTCCTAACATGATATGTTGCTCCTCCGGTAGGTGTGTGAGGCTCTCTGAACATCGTCATGTGGTTGTTTGAGCCCAGTCTTTTTTTTTTAATATTTTTTAGTTTTCGGTGGACACAACATCTTTAATTTTTATGTGGTGCTGAGGATCGAACCCAGCGCCGTGCACGTGCCAGACAAACTCGTTACCACTTGAGCCACATCCCCAGCCCTTGAGACCCCTGTCAGAGTTCTTGCCATTACATAGTCAGATTTCTTTATTATACCTAGGTTTATGATCTGCATGTCATTTCAGTCTTCTAGGTAAATATTTTGTATTCATGCAGTCATGTTTTCTTTGGTTAGAACTCTGATAACTGGAATTCCAAGTGTTGATTTGAAGTAATTGAAAACTCAAAATGGGATTGAAATAGTCATTTAATAATAATTTTTCCACCTTTCCTATTGGAAAAGCATTAAAAAGACTTTTATGGGGGACTGAGGAAGTATAATTTGGCATGACTATAATTTGAATCAGGATATCTATCATTAAAGTTTTCACAAATTCATTTGAGAAAATTCTTTTGAAATTGAAATTGGTGGTATGGCATATATAGCCCACACAAATTTTGATTCAGTTGTCAGCGTCCTGGATTCTGCACTTGGCTCTCTTCTTCCTTTTCCCATGAGAGATTGCTGCATCACCTGAGAATGTCACCTTACTAGAGTCTGCCGTGTTAGAGTCACCTCTTACTAGAGTCACCTCTCTTGCTCCTCTCTTGTCTCTACAAGTTCATCAAGACAGGGCATATATCTTAATGGAACTAAATCAATGCCTGGATGCCATGTGACTGATGCTCATATGCTTTCTCTATTGTACTTTGACCAGCTTTCCAGTGGCTGGTGTGGAGGGTATGGAATGACATTTTGGTGCCTTCATTTGACTTTTTAGCTTCTATTAGGCTTCCCCATCATGATACTAAATCCCAAGAGTGTATTGTTTCCTCATTCTTGGCCATAATAAAGTATCACTTGTGACAGGATTGATCTGACTTACCCATCCAGAAAGGATGACATGTTTAATTGTTTGTGACTTCAGAGGCAAAAATGTTATGTATGGAATGCAAGTTTGTCCTTAAAAACTTTAGCAAGTTTCTCTTTGACAATTTTAGGGATATCTCAACACCATTTGCACAGTATATTTCTGAGGTAAGAGTTTATATCAGTAGAGTAACAGAACTGTGAAATACATCTAAACCCTTTACCCTGGTTGTAGGCCAGACCTGTTTGTTCACTGTGGGGCTTGTTGCCAAGGGACGGTGAAGCTCTGCTCTACATTCTCATGTGTTTAGTTTGGTCTACTGATTGAAGATAGGTTAATTGTCAGTGTGATTCCTAGGAATTCTCTCTTGTGATGAAGCATTAGCCAGTGCTTCTGAGTTGGTCTCTAGGCAAGTCATGCAATGACATTAATGTGTGATTCAGAATTTCAGGGTTGCTTCAAGCTATTTGTGTTTTAAAAAAAAAAAAATCAGTTTCCATCTGCTTTGGTCTGGCCAAGAGGAAATCAACCAGATTTATCTGATTTGGGACTTCTCACACAGAGTTCACTGGAGACACCTCTCTGTGTGTGATCTGTGTCTTGCACCATACTTTTAGTGAGCTCATGTTAGAGCAAAAATAGTCACTGTTTATACTACATCTTCCATTTTCCAAAAGAGGATTTAAGGTAGTAAATCCCTGACCACTTTCTTTCTGTTGTGCATCCAACTCTGTGGTATGTAATTTACCAATTCCTATAATCTGTATAGCTTCCCTTATAGGACAAATACTGTTGTCCTCTATAAAAAAGTGAGGAAACTGAGGCTTGTACTAGATGACTTTCCCAGTGGTATCCATCTATGAAGGCAGCTCTCAAAGCCAATACTTAGCTGCTTCTCTGATAGAGATCTTGCTCTTTATATTCTTGTTGCCCAGCAGTGTAGCTTCCAGTAAACTGATTGGTTTTGATTTCAATGTTCAGCTGCCTTGAATTGAGTGATGCACACCAGGGCATGCTGTTCATGTCATAGGCACTTTGGTATTTTTATAAGAAGAAAGGCAGCATACCCATTTTACAGATGAGGAAGCTAAATTCTAGAGAGGTCAAGTGATTTGCCTAAAGTATTCCATCATTAGTAGTGGCAATATTTTTTTTAATACTTATGTTTTCTTAGTTTTCAGTTGACACAACATCTTTTTTTTTTTTTTAATTTTTATGTGGTGCTGAGGATTGAACCCAGCACTCCCTGCATGCCAGGCGAGCACACTACTGCTTGAGCCACATCCCCAGCCCCGGCAACATTTTTTTTAAATACTTATTTTTTAGTTATAGGTGGACACAATGTCTTTATTTTATATTTATGTGGTGCTGAAGATCGAACCCAGTGCCTCACACATGCTAGGCAAGTGCGCTACCACTTGAGCCACATCCCCAGCCCTGGCAACATTTTTTAATACAAAGGCCATGTAACATGTTTAAGTTAATTTCACAATTCTTCCAGCCTTCCACATTTATCACTAACAGCCCCATTTCCAGAACCCTTCAGGTCTCTTCCAGTTCTTATTGAATCACTTTGGGCCAGTTACTTGCCCACTCTTATCCTTACTGTCCTCATCTGTAAAAGGTGATCATGGTACTTACCTTATAGAAACATGAAATGAAGTAGTGCAGACAAAACACTTAATTCAGTGCCCAACACATCGCCACTGCTGAAGTAATTAGCCATTTCTTCCACGTGTATGTAAAATCCAGTAGTAAGACATATTGTATCCAACTAAAATAAGGGTGAGACTGAATTTTGGTCTAAAGTACCTATCTGCTTTAAGATGCAACACATTTCCAGAGACCACATCTTTTAATTAAGATAAACCTCTTCTGCACACCCGTTTGTTGCCTTTACCTGTTCAGATGTCCTTTAGCAGACATCAGACATTGACTGTAAAGGCAGCAACAGATAAAGAGCTCAATGTTTATTAGGCTACAGGGAGCACCCCGGCACGCACTGTCAGACTCAGAGCCCATCCTTTCCCATTCACCCAGAACTCCTGTTGATTAGTCTACAGGTGGTTCGGAAATTCTAAATGCCTAAGATTAAAAGGCTTATTTTAGCTTCTCCTTCTGAAATGTGACCCCTCCGAGGAAGACGGCCAGAAATGCCAGTGCTGGCCTGTTCTCTTCCACATAGCACCTTCCATAATGACCCTGTGGCTCTGAGGTAGTCACTCATTTTGACCAGAAGGACCACGTCTTTCATTCTTTTTATCGTCTCATTCTTTCCAAGGTGTACCTCTTGAAGTTCTTTTTTGAATAAAAAATTACACTGGGCATGCCCTTTAGAAATGGCTGCCCTAGGATTAGAGATCTGATTATTGTCAACAGTACAAAACACAGAAGCGTTAATTAAGTGAGCAGAGTTGGTTTTGTTGTTGTTGTTTTGTTTTTGTTTTTTTTTAATTCCAAAAGACTGCTGAAGGGAATCACTTTTAAGTTTACAAGCTTCAAAAGAACAGAAACTAACTTACCACCTATTATACACTGTGTCCTCTCAGCACCTGTCCCATAGTTGTGTAGTGTGTGATGGTGCTCAGTGTAAGCCTACTCTGTGGATGTCAGTGGTTCTCATAATTGTTCGACTACAAATGAAGGGAATTTTATTCATCCATTCCTTGAAACAGTATTATGTTTAATAATAAGCATTAGTCAGTAAGATAGATGAGGTCATTTGTTCCCCTCATAGAACTTACATTTAAATGAGAGAAACAAATAAAACAAATAAAAATAATTACAAGATGCATGGTTGTTTTGAAGGAAATAAACAGAGGAGGCAACCATTCCAGATAAGACAGTGAGAAAAGGCTTACTCATGACTCCCTGAGGAGTTGCTGTCTGAGCCAAAATCTAAAGGATAAAGAACTGAGCATGAGCCATCTAAGCAAAGAACTGAGCATAAGCCATCTAGGCCTTTGAGTCTGGAAAAAGTGCAAAAAGGGTCTGAGCAAAGGGGAGAGTGACAGATCAGGAAGTCAGAAGGAGTGATGGGGACCAGAGATGTGGTACCTTTGAAGCCCTTAGATTTGGATTTTACAAGCGTGCAGTAGAAAGAGTAAACGTGGGTTATCTGATTCTTGCCTGTATTTAAGTGTGTTTGTTGCTGGGAGGTGATGGTGGCTTGGTCTGAGGGGCTAGAGATGAAGACAGAAAACACAGTTGGGTTTAAGTTATATTAGTATTTCAGAGATGAGATTGATAGGACTGATGAAGCTGGGATGTGGGCAGGAGGGGAGTAAGGGAAAGGGAGGGATCAGGGATGATTCTGAGAACCTGAGAGAAGGGCAGTGCTTGGTGTGGGGAAGACTAGGAAGTAGGGAGAGTTTGGTGATGGCCTGGGTGTGTATACAGCTCAGGTGTAGAGTCCTTGCCTAGCATGTGTAAGACCCTGGGATCTATCCCGCTACCACCCTACTTCCGCGTCCCCCCAAAAAAGGTTTGGGGATGAGGGAGAGATGGGACTCAAAAGAGTTTTGTCTTGGATGTACGTTGTAGATTTCCATGAGATACTAGAGACTGAGATACCCTGAGGGTTCTGATCTGGACAAGGTCTGAGGCTGGAGGAGAACTCTGGGCTAGAACCATAAATGTGGGGGCCATTGCATAGAGAGGATGTTTAAATCCTAAGGCATGCTAAATTGTGAATTCCCTTACTTAGGGAAAATAACTCAAGCTACCTACATGATTGGTTTAAGAATTTGCTCTTTTAGGGTGCTGGCTATAGAAAAACTGTAGAACTACAGATATTTTACTTGCAAGGTAGCTACATGAAATTTATTTGACATCAAGGACTGGGAAGGTGAAATACTACTACACTTGGCTCCATAAAATCATTGTCTAAGCTTGTTTTTCAGAAAAATCCATATTTTAATGGTGTGATCAAGTCATTAGCAGTGCCTGGCTCAATGTTCTAAAAGGTCAGGTGTAACTTAAGCCCCAAGGGCCTTAGGGCAGCTGTAAATTAGAGTCAAAGGAAGATGAAATGGAGCAAGAATGTTCGTCGCCCCCAAGAAATCAAAACTACCTAGAAATTAGAAACCTAAAAGCTTTTGACCAGAGATAGAAATTATTTTGTGAGGATTTTGATAATAGAATAATAAGGAGGATGTAGAATCATGCTTATAAAATTTGAGGATTTATAAGAAACACCTGAATTAACTTATTTAAAATGTAGTCTTAAAAATGTGGTCTTATGCCTAACCTCCAAGAGAATCTGATTAAGCTGGTGCCCCAATCTGAGATGGAACCCAGGACTTTTTATTTCTAGCTAGTGATTCTGGTACAGATGACCCATTTATGTGGAGAAACATTGAGTCTGGAAAGACCTCTTACAGATGGGGGGCAGGCCTGTGGGGATGAGGGGCCTGCCCATAATCGCAGAGCATTTTAGACTGACAGTGCGGTTTTACTCACTTATATCCTTCATCGTAATGGTGGATTCAAGGCAGTTTATCTCAATTCCCAGCCCCGCTTCCTTCACTCTTTTGTTTTGTCTTTTTCCAAAACACAGATCACATTCTAGGGTGAGAATAATTTGCTGATTTACTGTGTTTATTTATTTATTTATTTATTTATTCTCACCTCAGTGAAACATAAGCTTCAGAAAAGCAGTGATCTTTGCTTTTTGTTTCTTTTTGTTTCACTGCAGTGTCCTGTGTGCCTAGAATAGTGCCTGACCCACACTAGGAATTCAGTGACTGTTTGATAAATGAGATTTTGTTAAATCATACATGAGTTAATGGAAGTTGTGGGAAGGTACCAGCCCTTAGGCATTGTCAGCACAAAATAAAGTAGGATATTTTCTTTTTCACTTGTTGATTCTGCTTGAATCAGAGGTTTCAGGAACAGTTGTTATGAAAGATTAATTAAAAACTTTCCAATGATAAATTAATAACAGTAATAACAACAGTGATAAACTATCACTTATGGAATGTTTGCTACTTGCCAAACACACTATAGGAAGTTCTGAGCTGAGAATGTTATGCCTTTTATCTCATTTAAGTTTCAATGTAGCCCAAGGGTACAGAACTAGGATTGTATGTTTTTCAGAGAAAACTGAGGCTCAAGAGGCAAACTTACTTCTTCAGGTTGCACAGACAGTACAGATTCAGGTCTGTGATTCTAAAGATTAAGCTCTTAGCAACCAGTGACATTCAATTTCAGGTTCGGGGTCTTCTCTCTTTGGAGAAAGAATTGAAGACACTAAAGCTGAGGCAAGGATCACTCTTTGGGGTATCCTAGACCAAGAACATCAGTCTCGAAGGTGGTATGAAACCACAGTCTAGAAAGAAACTGCATTTTTTTTTTCAGCTCAACTTTCCAGCATTTCCCCATACTCTAAAGTCTTTCCATTCTCACATTATAAAGAACCTTTCGTCTTTAACTGTTAGTTTTTCTCACTTCTCAGACAACCTCCCCAAAGCCAGCCAAGGAAAATTCCTGTGGTGACAGGTCACACTACACCATTTCTAGGGAGGCCACTGTAGCACTCATTCACACCCCACCCCATAAGGAAGGGTGAACAGAAAGGGCCTCCTTCACTCACACCTTCTGTAACACTTTACTGTTGAGGCCTCAGGAAGGGGCTGAGGGATATGATGATTTTTATAAATGTGAACACAACAGATCTCTTGTGAGACTTGGTTGAGCCCTTGAGTTCTGGAAACACTCTGCCTATTAAACTAGCCATGAGCAACAGAATGAAGTTTCACCACCCATGTGGATAATGTGGGCATTCATTCACACCCTGCTAGCCTTGCTGGTAGTCAGTCAGCACTGCACACCATTATGGTAGCAGATCTCACTTAATTCTTTTTTTTTTTTTTAAAGAGAGCGAGGGAGAATTTTTGATATTTATTTTTTAGTTATCGGTGGACACAACATCCTTGTTTGTATGTGGTGCTGAGAATCGAACCCGGGCCGCACATATGCCAGGCAAGCGCGCTACTGCTTGAGCCACATCCCCAGCCCCTCACTTAATTCTTAACGCCACACATGACAAGGCATCACTGTCCCCCTTCTGTAGCTGAGGAAGGCCTAAAGATATTGGTAACTTGTCAGTCTTGTAGCATTTGCAAGAGAAAGAGCCATGTGTTTAACATGGGTTGAATTGTAAGACCTGCAGGTTCTGGTTAAGAGGATGCACTCTGGAGCCAGACTGCTCAGGTCTGAATCTTGACTTACTAGCTGGGAGATACTGAGCAGGACATTTAGCCACCCTTTTCCTTGGCTTGTTCATCTGTAACATGGGATGATAAAGTTCTCATATCATTTGTTACAAGGGTTAAATGAATCAATGCATGTGAGCACTTAGTGCCTGGCATATAGAAAGCAATATTAAAGTGCTAACCATTATTAATTTATATATCAAGTCTTTTTATTCCTTTGGATGGAAATTTGGTCTCAGGTTTTTTCCAACCCCTTACCCAAAGACTATGTGCTCAAGAGTCCTATGTAGACGATCCAAATGTAGCACTCAGAAGAGTGCCTGGCATCTACTTAGCCCCCAGTAAATGTTAGTGGTGATTAGTGTACAGTGCCAGGACACTGTGGGAAGGTAGGGGTTAGGGGAGAGCATCCTACCTCAGTCAGCACCATCCTCTGGGGTGTGGACCAAGAAAGAGAGACAGGCACTGGCTAGATGCTTCTTTCACAGGACCAACAAGAACTGAAGGCAGCCATTATTTCACACAATAGTAGTAGCATGTTTCTGTAATTGTAATGCCCTAACAAGCAAATGTATATTTCACTAATTTAAAGGATAGGGAAGATGAAAGTACTATTCACTGAGTTTCTGGTCAGGACACATTGAATAAAAAAGATTAGTACCTTTCCAAGGATAAATTGTCCCAGAGCAGCTTTGTGGTGTGCCATTCGGTGGAATCAGTTATCCCTGTCCAGCACCCTATGCTGGCCACAGTATTCTCCAATCTCCCTTTCTTCTAGGAAAGCTGAATTTCTCTGCCATCCTGCCATAGGCCTAGGCTTTGTCATGACAGTATTTTTCACTTCTTTTTTAGCTTAAGAGTTGGACAGTGGAGGACCTTCAGAAGAGGCTCTTGGCCCTTGACCCCATGATGGAGCAGGAGATCGAAGAGATTCGGCAAAAGTATCAGTCCAAACGGCAGCCAATCTTGGATGCCATTGAGGCTAAGAAGAGGCGGCAACAAAACTTCTAAGTGAGGCCGTACCCAGGTCTTTGTGAACTTCGGATCCTCATCTCACATTTGTTAGCCAGCACTTCTGCTCTGTCATTTCTCCACAGCACCTTTGTGAACTCAGGAATGTGCGCCAGTGGGAAGGGCTACCTTGACAGTCATCATGCCATCTTGATGAGTGCGTTTACATTGGTCAGGTATATTATTTAAAAGGATTTGTATTGGCGCTTTTAACTCAGAGTTTTAAACCCTAGAAACCAGAGACTCCTAGTTGAGTAATAGCTGGGAAAGTTTTACATTGTCTTTTTGTTTTTCTTCTCCAAATAGCTTTTGATTGTTCTTTCTAGAAGACTTTTTAAAAACATATAAATATGCATATATATATATATATATAAATTATAAAGATTCCCCACTCAATGTGGTGGCATCTCTGTACAGGTACAGTTTTGAACAGTTTTGCATCTTTTCTGTAAGATTATGGTACTGTGGAACATGAGGACAGAGGACTCTAGGAGGCTATAAGGGGATTAGTGAATCCCAAGAGCCAGCCTTCTCCTTTGCAGGACTGCATTTAAAAATTAGGCTTGGGGTGGTGCTTGCACCATGGTTGCAGCCTTGAGCGGGCATCACTGGCTTCTGGAGCTGTTGGTGATGTCCAGGGAAGCCTTGAGGATTTGTATTTGCTCTCTGAGTCCCAGGAGAAGCCTGACACCTTCTTTGCAAATCGGCCTTTGCTGTTTCAACGCCTTTCATCCATCTCCACTCTCCCAACTACCTAAGTCACATCACAGATACTGCCCAGTGCCTTAAGAGGAGACGTGATCCAGTGAAGGGACAGGCCTACCAGAATTCTTAGTGAACATAGGGATGTATTCAGTTCACAAAGGGAAAGGGCTTTCGAAGTTCTCATTGTTCATGTGAAAAATCACATATGTGATGTTTTGCTCTGCATTCCTTATAGAGAGGAATAGAGGGCATTGCTTGCTTTTATGATCCACATTCAAATATGTGACTATTTTCTTTTACTGTAAGGGGTCTAAAAAAGATAAATGAATACCAGATTAAAATTTGTTTTTCAGGAGGCTCAAGCCACACACATAAAATGCCAGAGTTGGAAGGAACCATAGAAATCATCTAGTCTGACACTTTGTTGTGTAGATGGGAAAACTGAGGCTTTGAGAGGGAAGTGACGTGGCCAATATCACAGCCCAAGTTAGAGTAAGAGAATTGGAACTCAGGACTCCCCTCCTGGGCCACTGAACTGAGCAGCCCTTTCCCTGAGGAAAGAGACTTGTGTCAGTTTTGATTAAGGGAATCATGTTGACAGAAACTTGCTCTTGCCTTGCCTCTTTAGTAGGTAACCTGGATATGAAGCGATTCCTCATTCAGTCTCAGCAAGTGCATGAGCTCTGCACCATCTGCCAGTAGCAGACCAGCACCCATGAAGGCAGATTTAGGGCCCGGAGCAGATCAGAGCGCTTTTCAAAAGACAGTGTGGAGCAGTCCTGTAAAGTTGGCTGGAAGCCACATTTACTCACACAGCAAAGATAAGACAATTAAGAAAGACAATCTTTTTGTCTTCTAATATCTCTTCTTCCCTCAGGGAAGCCATGACTGGGTTGCACCTAAGGATACTGTAATTTGACTCCATAATTGCTTTTGCTCCTTGGACCTAAGAATCGATGGAAAGGCAGAGAACATTCTTCCTCTGTGACCAGCTTCTGTTATTTGCACTTAAAGCAAGTTTTAAAAAATGCAAGAGACAGTTGGTCTTCAGGGCGTGGCCAGTGCAACAGCAGTGTTGCAGAAGTAGAAAAATAGAGGGCAATTTGAAGATCTTGCTGGAATTGAATTTGTTGACCACCTATCATATGCCAGGCACAGAACTAGATTAATTAAGTTCCAAATTTCACAATAATCCCATGGATGATGTACTTTATCTCCATTTCATAGATGAAGAAATGGTTTTGTGAGGAAAGATTCCTTCCCATTAGTAATACAGCTAATAAGTGGTAGAATCAGGATTCATAGCATTACTACAGTACTAATATTTACAGAGAAAGGCAAACTCATGAGTCTGTTTAAAATGAAGTGACCATGTTTTACACAAGCTAAGTGGCATTTTTAGTTTGGAAAACAGCTGAACTCAAAGTCAAGTCTGCCAGCCAAGTAAGTTTTAAAATCCAAAATATTGTGTTTATTAACACTTCTATCTTGATCTCTTTGCCCCTTAAACAAAGAACTTTGGGGTTGGTTAGACAGGAGAAAGCCTGGTTTTTCCTTTACTAAACAAAATTCCAGAAAAGGAAAGCTCAGTTTTTTCTCATAAATATTCTTGGGCCATGAACCTTGCTTGATCTGTAGTTTGTTTCAAGTAACATGTGGACACCCAGCTTGCTGGCCAGCAAAGTCATCTTTAGACAGTATGTTTTAGATCAGAGTAATTTCCTGGTGTGTTTGTTTTCTCATGACAGAAACACAGGAGCAAGTCCTAGTCATTTTTTCCTTGAATACTAAATTGAAAACACTTAAGCTTGCTTTCATTGAGCTTGAATATTTGCAACTCAAGCTTCATGAAACTCTGAGGCTCTCAGAAAAACCATGAACCCTACACCTAATTGTATCTTTAAAATATCTCATATTCTTTAGAAATATCTTAACTGTTTTGCCATTAGTACATTTGAAACATATTTCTATTTTTATTTCTCCCTATCCCTATCCCTAACCACCATTTGAGTAGATAAGATTTGGCTGGCTGGGATTGAGAAGAGGGTTGGTGGGTGGGAGCACATATGGACTGATGGACATTAGATAGGTAGGTAGGTTGATAGAAAGAATGAATGAACCAGAAATCTGAAGCAGTTTAAGAACTATAATCTTGACTCCTCAAAACTATAGACTGTAATCAAGAAAACATTTATTTAGCACTTACAGATGCCAGAAATGTATTATAGATTTAAAACTCAGGAGCCCTGCTACTGTCAGGAATGAGATGGCATCATTCCTGTATAACCTACAAATTTTAAAGAACTGATAATTACAGAATATTATGAACAATTTTACACTATTAAATTCAATAACTAACATGAAACAGACAAACTCCTAGAAAAATACAAAGTGCTAAAGTTCACTCAAGAAGAAATAGATTATCTTCTAAAACTTAATAACTTTGAGAGAGATATGGGTATTACTGTCCCTTGTTTTACAGATGAGGAAACAGGCTAAAAGGTAAAGTCTGTTGCTCAAGTTCATGTTACTGGAAAATAGCAGAGCCAGGATTCAAACCCAGGTTCTCTGCCTCTTGATCTAGTGCCCTTTCTAACATACCATGTTGCCTCTGAAGATCACAGCTCCTTATTTATGAGGAAATCGTTCCTGCCCACTTCACAACCCTCACCCCACTGACCCCACCCATCCTCTCTTAAGCACTGTGTTTATGGTTTCATCGGGTATTCATTGTCTTTGGAGTTCACATTCTGATTTGCGTTTGGGGGGAAAAAATCTCTTCCACCAGCTTGCATTTGGACCAACTTGGGGGGAAAAGAGGCTTAAATGCTGTTGCTGATATACAATTTTAAAATGTGAAGTTTGTAGCTTTAATTTTTTGTAACATAAACTAATAACACCGGCTTAAGTGCTGACTTGAGATGCTATTTTGTAAGGTTTGGATGTAAATAATCAGTTGAGGTCAGCAGTTTGTATATGTATGAGACATAGTTTTCTCCACTGCCCCTCCCTTTTGGTTTGTTTTTTTTTTAATTTGAGATGCTTACTATGTGCTTTTATGTTAGAATTGTTCTCCAACCTTCCTTCTTCCGACATCTTGTTTTAAATAAACTGTCCTTTGGACCACAGACTGTCCTCTTATTAAAAATGGGATCCTCCATACATGCCTGCATAATGGAGATGTAAATCCTCGTGACACTGACTCTGTTGGGTGTAGATTCTGGGATCCAGAGTTGGGAGAGGTAGGTGACTTTGGGCACCTACTGGGTGCTAAGGACTGAGTTGTCAGGGATGTAAAGATGAACAAAACGCAGTTCTTGCAGAGCAACTGGAGAGGCAAGTCGAGCACAGAACCACACAAAAGAACTGCTGTGGTTGCATCCTCATGTGCTGTTGCATGCCACCCCAGGCAAAGCCCAGCATTCAGAGTAGAGCATTAGAGTCCTGGCCTCTCATGGCCCGTCCTTATCCAGGAATAATTCCCAGCCTGACCTTGGATTCTCCTAGTGTTAAAAACCTACCTGGCAACATGGAGGAACAGAGCAACACTGAAAAGTAAGCAGGTCTCTGGAGTCACATTGCTCTGTGGTATTTAATAAAATAATTGCATAGTCTGTGTAATGTCATCATGCTCCTCCACCACCTTCTCCTGGAGTGGGGTAATGGAGAAGCTGGCATGCGTGCAGCCCGGGTTCGATCCTCAGCACCACATACAAACAAAGATGTTGTGTCCGCTGAAAACTAAAAGAAATAAATGTTAAAAAAAAAAGAAAATAATATGCTATAATTATTTTTAAAAAAAGAGATGGGGGTAGGATTGAGAGTAACGTGTGTGTGCACATATGTGTAGGGAGAGAGCTTTACATAGAGTGATCTGGGCAGGCCTGTGAGAGATGGCACTTCAAGTGAGACCTAAAAGATAAGAAGGAGGGGACTGGGGTTGTGGCTCAGTGATAGAGTGCTTGCCTAGGATGTGTGAGGCACTGGGTTCGATCCCCAGCTCCTCGTTAAAAAAAAAAACTAAACAAAGGCATTGTGTCCATCTACAATTGAAAAATATATATATATTAAAAATATATTTATTTAATATATATATATTTATTATGTATATAATATATATATTTAAAAAATAAGAAAGGAACCAGCACAGGTGGGAGAACTGAAAAATGAGCATTCTGGGCCAAGGGAAAGGCGAGAGCAAAGGTCTTGAGGCAAGGACAAAAGTTTACTTGTTGGGAGAATGGAAGGATGGTCACTCTCAATGGGACCATGTGTATGAGGTAGGTGAAGGGTGTCAAGGTGGTCGTGGGAAGGGGTGTGGGTTACTCCCCATGAGGAGGAGAGACTTTAGAGGGTTGTAAGCAAGGACTGGCTTGATCAGATCATACTTTTAAAAGTATGTCTTGGGCTGGGGGTAGCTTAGGAGAAAGAGAACTTGCCTACTATGTGCAGGGCCCTGGGTATAAATCCCCGGGAGTGCAAAACAAAAACTGTATGAGATAGGTTTAACCTTAAGCATCAGGAACATTTTTTTTGTGTGTGTGTGGGGGGGTGGTTGTTTCGTTTTTTGGTACTGAGGATTGAACCAGGGATGCTTTACCACTGAAGTACATCCCCAGTATTTTTTTTTTTTTTTAAATAAGATAGGGTCTGTTGAGACTGGCCTCAAACTTGTGACTCCCCTGCCTTATCCGCCTTAGTCACTGGGATTATAGTCGTGTGGTACTGCACCCAGCTGGAACCTGTAAATTAAAACTATACTGTTATACTGCTATCACTACACACCTGTCCTAACAGCCAAAATGGAAATGATAGAAATTCCTGCGTTGGTGAGATGTGGAGCAGCCAAACTCTGCACACTTGTAAGCACGCCTGGGACCCCAAAGTTCCTCCCGAGGTAATTCCCCAATGGAAACATGCATTTACTTTTACAGAACGACACAGACAAGCATGCCGTCCTGGAAACCCTCCGGATGCCCAGTGACAACAGTGGATAAATTACATAAATACAGACACAACACTGAGGAAGAACACTGAGAATGAGCTAGCTAACGTAGCTACTGTGGCAATGAGCAAAGACAACCAAATGAGAAAGCAAAGGCTATTTTTTTCTGAGCCTGCTATATCAAGGGAGTCAGCCACTGTTACTTGTATTTTGGCAGAGACTCAAAGGCAGGCAGAGGAGTGGGAAAACTATAGTGGGAAAAGGGAAGGTGCCAGGTGTGTCCTGATCACGGGCTGTTGGCATGGGAAAGCTGCAGGCAGGCTACCTAGAAGCAGGATGCTCTGTGTGACTGGTGAGGGGCACATATGATTTCCTCTGGTTGGTTATAAATTGGAAGTGGGGACTGAAATTAGAGAATCTGTTATTAATCAAATACTGGATGTTTGATTAATAACTGACAATTATTAGAGAAGTTACTGTTTAGTTTCTTAAATTGTCACCAGAGACAGCAATCTGGCCTCCTGGGCTGTTGGTCATGATACTGGATGCATTTCCTGAGCAGGCTGCTGCAGGTTGTAGATCAGAGGTCTTCTTTTATATATGGTCTGGCCATCGTCCACATGTACATTCAGTCTCTCACTATATTCAACAATGACTGAATCTCTCGAACATTAGAAATTAGCCAGACATGTCCACTGACAGATGAATTAACAAACAAAATATTGTATTTACATATAATGGAATATTACTCAGTTCTTAAAGGGAAAAATGTTCTGACACATGCTACAACACAGCTAAACCTTAAAGGCATGCTAAGGGAATTAAACCAGTCACAAAAGGACACATATCTGATTCCACTTATGCAAGCTGACCAGAGTAGTCAGGTTCAGAGAGATGGGAAGCAGAATGGAGGTTGCTGGGGGAGGGAGGAGTGGGAGTTGCAGTGTTAAATGGGTGGAGTTCCAGATTGGAAAACTTAATTTTTAAAAAAGTTTTAGAGAAGGGCTAGGGTTGTGGCTCAGTGGTAGAGCACTCGCCTAGCATGTGTGAGGCACTGGGTTCTAGCCTCAGCACCACATAAAAAATAAAATAAAGGTATTATGTGCATCTATGACTAAAAAATATATTCAAAAAAAGTTCTGGAGATGGATGTGGGTTGCATAGCATGAATACACTTAATGCCACTGAATTATATGCTTAATATGGGTAAAATAATAAATTCTATGTATATTTAACTACATAAAGCCAGACACAAAGGAATATAGACTGTACAGTTCTATTTATATAAAATTCAAAACCAAGGAAACCTATGATGCTAGAACTCAGGACAAGCTTAACTTGGTAATTATGGGGTGGTCACTGGGTGAGAGGACATGGGCTTCTAGGGTGCTGGCCAACTTCTGATTATCTGGGTGCTTGCTACATGGGTGTGCTCACAGTGAGAAATTGAGGTGATCTCTTTAGATCTGTGCTTCTCCCCCCACCTTATGCATTTTATAATTAAATAAACAAATCTTTACTGCACTGGACTCTTTGCAAGCCTCCAAGGTCATGGATGGAAAACTACCTAGGCGTACGGTAGCTGCTCTTAGGCCAGCAGCATTTATCTCAGTTAGCTTTGGCACACGATGCATCCAAGTTCCAAGCTTTGGCAGCATGAATTCTACACTCACACTCAGGCTTCTGGACCCACTGTTCATTCTGAGACATCTATGACCTTAAGAACAAGAGTGAGTTCAATTTGCAACTGCACATAAGCAGACTACCTTCTTCCCCAGTGCCCTCTGCTCAGAGTTGCTTTCCTTGTCTCTGGGAAACAAGACCTCTGATAGAGGTTTTGATATTTAGTATTTAAGCTGGGCACAGTGGCACACACCTGTAATTGCAGGGGCTCGGGAGGCTGAGCAGGAGGACCTTGAATTCAAAGTCAGCCTTAGTGATTTATCAAAGCCACAAGACCCTGTCTCAAAATACAAAAAGGGTTGGGGATGTGCTCAGTGATTAAGTGCCCCTGGGTTCAATCCCCTGTGTGTGTGTGAGAGAGAGAGAGAAACTCATACACACATACTTATATTTAGCATGATGCCAGGTATTTTTATGTTATTTCACTTAAACTTGACATTAACATTCTGAGAAACAAGAATCTGAGGCTCAGAAAGGCAAAGAAGCCCAACCACTTTGTTGGGTTCCTATCACTTGTAACTGAACAATTCCTTCCCAACCTCATTTCAGGATCCACACCTTAAAGCTACTACCTTCAGCAATGCCCAAGGAGTTAAGCTTGCCAACCAAAGGAATGACAGGTGTGTGTGCCACATGAGTGTGATCCAGTGTTAGGAAGCTAGAGTTTGAAACCCTGATCCACTCTTTTTTAATTGTTGGCCTTAGTTTTCTTATCTGACCAGTAATGATGATACAGGTTTGTTTGTTTGGTTTTTTTTTTTTTTTGGTTGTAGATGAACATAATATCTTTATTTATTTTTATGTGGTGCTAAGGATCGAACCCAGGGCTGGGAATGTGGCTCAGGCAGTAGCACGCTCGTCTGGCATGCATGCAGCCCAGGTTCGATCCCCAGCACCACATACAACAAAGATGTTGTGTCCGCCAAGAACTAAAAAAAAAAATAAATATTAAAAATTCTCTCTCTCTCTCCTCTCTCACTCTCTCTTTAAATAAAAAAAAAAAGGATCGAACCCAGTGGCTCACATGTGAGGGGCAAGCGCTTCACCTCTGCACTACAGCCCCAGCCTGATGATACTATTTTATTATTGTTGTAGTTGTCTTCTAGGGTTATTGTAAGAAGTATTTGAAGCCAGACTCAGTGCACATGCTAGTAATCCCCGCTACTCTGGAGGCTCAGGAAGGAGGATCGAAAGTTTGAGGCCAGCTTTGGTAACTTAATGAGATGGCATCTCAAAATTTTAAAAGGGCAGGGAATATAGCTCAGTGGTAGAGTGCTCCTGGGTTCAATCCTCAGTACACACAAAGTGTATGAAATAATGGACATGGAAATACTTTATAAACTGTAGAGTGCCACGGCGCCTGGCCTAACCATTGATTTTTCAAATCAGGACTGGGAAGGAGTTCTCTGGCAGAGGCGCTGCACCATGTGTGATTGGACTATTGGTAGCCTTGTTGTCTCCCACAGAGGTCTGTCTTCCCATCTCTCTTGTCCTTGGTTTGTAGTTACTGAGCGGAGCCACCTGGCTGCTGTTCTCACGCAGTGGTATTGTGAAAGATATTTGTTGGTTTTGCCACTTCAGGATCTCTTTCCCTTATTTTAATAAAAATATCCCCCTTTTCCTTAGGGAACTATTCTCCAGCACCGTCTGGGGAAGGCCCTCCCATCCCTCCCCCAGGCCATTTGAGGGCATGTGATCCAAACAAGCCATTTAGACTCAGTCTTAAGGAATTTTTAGATCGAGCAGAGTGATCCATATAATGAAGGTGTTTGTCACCCAGCCATGGTAATTACACTGCCCTCAAGAGATGATTCATGGCTTCTGCCTCCATCTTTGTGTTGCCCTCACCCGTACCTTCTCAAAGCCTGGCTGGCTAATACTTTACTCCTCTCCAGTATCTATCCAATGCGGTCACTTGGTTGTTTGTAACCAAATGTTCCTGATATCAGAAACTGGACCTAGAGTTGAGTTGTAGGTAACATGTCTTCCAGGAAATGTGGGGTTTTCAAAGCTATTGGGCTGTCATAGGGCAAAACACTGAGGTTGTTGCTCCTGCTCTACCCTGGGAAGCCAGTGACTGGGGGATGTAATGATAACCAATGATTTCTTGTATGACCTTTAGCATTTGACCACAGGGTCTGGTTTCCAAGGAGAGGTAGCATGGCTCACAGTTCAATTTTAAGGAAGTGAAGGGTGCCCAGCTTGTGTGATGGAGTGTTTATTATATTTATAATATAATAAATAAATATATATTTATTATATTATATTTATTATAATATAATAAATATATATTATTATATATTTATTATATATATAATAATATATAATAAATTATATATTATTATATATAATTTATATTATTCTGTGTTTCTAACTGCACAGAATAATATAAATGGAGAGTCAACAAAGCGAGATCAAATATTATTATTTTTAACATGAAATGAAATGTAAATCATTTCTGTGAGCATGGTGTAAGAATCTCTTATGACTCACAATAGGGCTCAGTTCTCCAGGTACTAGAGCTCACAGCTGAGCGTGCAGGTTGTTGAGTTCACAGCCCTGGTGCACTTCTGAAAAGTTAGGCGTCAATAAAGAAGTACCAAGTGAGCGCACGCAGGAGAGACCCAAGGCTCTCTAAAACACTAGTTCCAACAGTTCACAATGTCCTCTAGGAGAAAGAAAGGGCACAACTTCCTGCTTGCCCCACCCCTCCAGGCTGCTCAGCTGGAAAGTGGGACCAGTTTGGCCTGGAGGCTGAAGAGTAAACTCTGGGTAGAAAAGAATCTTGGAGCCATACAGAATTGTAGAGGTTGTTAACTGATACCATTAGAAATTGGGGGAATCTTGTGGAAATGGATTTCCGTGGTGCTTCGTCAGGCAGGGGGAAGATGTAAGTTTGGACCAGGCTGATTTTCTTAGTATGGATGCACTAACCAGCGATCAGCCTTCTCTGTGCTAGCTCCAGGAATGGGTCTGGCTCTAGCAATTAATTCATGGATTTGGCTAAAGCAAACTTGGGTCAAATGCTGGTCCACCTGAAATGGAACCACAGGGCCCAAGTCCCTTGGCATCACGTAAAGGAAGGGAATGAGAGGTCTCTGAAGACAGGATCTGAATTGGATCTGTTTTGTGCCTCCTTCCTGTGGCCTCCAGTGAACCCAGCACACTTCCCCCTTGCTTTGAAGAAAGTCGAGATCAAGAGTGCTGCGTGGAGGGCTGTGATCTGAAATGGGTTCCCTGAGCTCAGAGGGGAGGAACTCAGGGGATGCCTGCCATTCTGGCCTCCAAAACTAAGTGGGAACAATCATCAGGATATTCCACAGTCTCTGAATGAGACAAGAACTCGCAGTGTCCCACGGCCCTGGAAGGTGAAACCACAGGCAGCCAGTTAAAGCCTTACTTAATTTGTACAATCAACAAAACAGCAGAAATAAAACAACAAAGCAAGACAAACCCCCACTCTCCAGCTCTGGCAAGACTTGAGCCTCCTTGAGTGATAGATCATCCCCTAACACCAGCCTTGAGGGGCTTATGGACCTGGAGCCCTTAGCTTGAAGGCCATCTTGAGGAAGGGCTCTGCCAGCACAGAGGGATACTATAAATGCCAGTTTTAGGCTCATGACCATCACGGAATGAGGATGAAGCAACGGTGTCTTCCTCCTCACAGTCTCTTCCCTTCCCGCCAGCCTCACATCCAGAGTCTGCCGGTGGCCTGTACACTTGCCATTTATTCCTTATGTCACAGAATACTGTAGAAGGATGAACTCTGGACTAGAATCATTAACAGGATACGACCGTGGAGCGTCCCCTTTAGGGAGAGGATCAGTGTGTTTCCGGGCATATGCAAGAGAATTTCCTTATGTTAGAGCAAGTGTAAAATGGGGTGCATGGGCGGAAGGTGTGAGTGGGGTGTTGGGCAGCCCAGGGGTAGGATTTAGGGGATGCCTCCCACTCTGGCCTATCAGCAGCCCTCTATTTTATCCAGGTGATGGCGCATAGCCTTTCTTGGGGGGTGACTGCCTTTGCTCCTTGTAAACCCAGTACTCTGCCCTCCGTCCCTTCCAAGGAAAAGCTTGGCACCAGGCTGGGCCTCCCCCTCTCCTGGGACTAGATTGTGAGCAGTGTGACTCAGGGAAGGAGGGGATTGGAGGTGGACGTCTGGGTGGCAGTATCCATCTTAGCAGGTCCCCAGGCCTGTTACTGAGGTCCCCAGAGCTCCCCTCATTGTTCTGTTTCCCAAGGCCTTATCAGACGGTGCTCTGTAGAGGGCTGACAGGTGACCCCAAACGTGTCCCCATCCAAATCTCTGGAAGCTGTGAATGATTCTTTATTTGTGAAAGGGTCTTTTTGGCAAGAGTGGTGAAATTAAGGGCCTTGAGATGAAGTCATTTTGGATTATCCCAGTGGACCCTAACAGATGTCCTTAGAGGCACTGGGAGATTAAACCCACTTAGAGGGTGAGGTGACGTGAGGCCAGAGGCAGAGACTGGAGCCACCACCAAAAGCCAGAAGAGGCAAGAAGGGGGTTCACCTCTGGTGCCCCGGAGGGAGTGTGGCCCCACCAACACCCTGATTTTGGATTCCTGGCCTCCAGGACTGTAAGAGAATAAAATTCTGCTGTTTTAAGCAGTTGAGTTTGTGGTAATTTGCTGTGGCAGCCACTGGAAACTAATGCACTTTCCAATAGATTCATTTTTTCTTAGTCTGTTTTAGCTGCTTGAAACCAAAGAACTCAAGTTAGATCACTGTAGTAATTTACTCTAATGGATTGCCCTTTTCGCCCAAGTTCATTCCTGCCGAGTTCCTGACACTTGCAACCTGTTCTGGCTGACTGAACTCCAGCCAAGGCCTCTGCCAAATCCAAGGCAGGAACCAGGGAATGTGGTTCCAAGTCACTCCACATATTGCCCACCCTCCCCAGTCACTCAGAGGACACCAGAGAGCCAGCAGAAACGGGTCCCTGGGCACAGCTCTTTATTTGCATAATGGTTTTCACAGACACACAGAGTGGCTCACTGCTGCTGCGCTCGTGTCAGGATCTCACAATCTTCGTCCCTGAGGTATCCCCGCACCAACTTCAGGGACTGGTTTGTGGGGTAAGAAAATCTGGAAGCCGTCAGATTCTTGGGGTCTTAGGCAAGACCGTATGGAGCAGTTCATGCAGCTTCCCAACCTCTATCCCCCAACCTGAGCATGGCTGGGCCCAGACACTGAGGCACGTGTGCAGGGGGGCTCCTATATGGGGAGTTCCCAAGAGGCCCTTTAGCCTAGCTCCTGCGCTGGTCCAATCTGCAGACCCAGGGTCTGTGTCCCGGGGGCCTGCTATGTACCAAGCCCTGTGTAAGACACACAAGCTCTCACACTGCCCCGCCAAGGCTTGGAGTACTCCTCCCCAGAACCCAGCTATTCACTGTCATGAGGGCTGGATCACAGCTAGATCATCGCTGCTAGGGAAGGCCTTCGCTGATCTCAGGTAACGCCCCTGTGCTTTACCTACGCTTGAAATTCCCTGCAGGTTTAGAGCTACTACCATGTCTGTTTGTGATTGCTGCATTAATCTGTCTCCCCCACTAGCACACATAGCTTCCTGAGTACAGAGACATCTATTCTGTCCATCATTCTCTCACTTGAACTGCACTCAATAAATTAGTGGCCAGGTGGGTAGAGTAAATCAGCTATTCTGGGTGTGACACACTCGTGGTAACGTGTGTCCATACGTGGGACCACGGTGGTGGGGAGATGCTATGGGGAACTGAAGAGTGCATGCCTCACCCAAAGGCATTTAAATTTTTACAATATGCTAAAATTAATGCTCAGCTGAACAAAATATGTCCATATGCCACATGGAAAGCCCCCAGCTCATGACTCTTCCTATAAAGATCTGTTGAATGAGGGAGTGAAGAACCTACAAGGAGGTCATTCTAAAAAAAAAAAAAAAAAAAAAAAATTCTCAAAAACTGCCAGGCATGATGCACATGTTGTAATCCCAGCTACTCAGGAGGCTACACGGAAGGATCACAAGTTATAGGCCATCCTCAGGCATTTAGTAAGACCCTTTCTTTAAAAAGAAGGACTAGGGACATTGCTCAGTGCTAGGGCATTGCCTAGCATGTGTGACACTCTAGATTCAATCCCCAGTACCACAAAATAATAAATAAAAATTAAAACCTCAAAAAAATCAAGGAGGGCCAGGGGAAGCAGAGTTGAATGGCCTCCTTTTTGGTCTTGTTCACACATTCTTTCAAGAGCATCCAGAATCTCTCCCTGTCTGGCTATTTCTTCTCCCAGCTCAATGCTTGGCATCCAAAGGCTATAGGAATCGGTCAATCTGGTCAACATGTACCAAGTACCTCCTCTGGCCCAAGCCTGGGTTCAGCCAAACGATACCTTCCATCCTGAGGCTCAGAGTGGCCATGATGGTACAGTGATGGCGCTCTAGCCAGTGTCCGTGGAAAGGGCCATGAGAACACTTCCCAGCTCTCTCCACAAGTGGAGAGAGGAGTAGGCAAGGGAGTATGAAAGATTTACCCCCAGCAAAGGAGGACAGGCCAGAGCTAGCCCTGGGACAGACAGGAGTCTCAAGTTTTTACCTTGGCTTCTCAAGGAGGGCTGGATGTGTGTGTGGTGGGTAGAAGGGGACAGCCGTAGTCAGTATGGGGACATGCACGGAAGCCCTGCCTCTGACATTTCAGAGCTAAGCTGGCTTTAAGTCTGTGCCTCCTCTGCTCCACTTGGCTTTCATCTCCCCCTGGGTCACGAGCCAGGACCAGGAGCTGGCTCACAGCAGGTCCACAGCTGGGTCTCAGTCTAGGCCTCAGGCCTCAGGCCAGGGCCGCTTCAGATCTGCTCTCAAGTCTGCCCTGGGAAGAATGGCGGGAGGGTACTGCCCAGCAAATCCTGCACCTGGGCTTAGGAGGCAGTTCCCTTCCCCCAGGACTCATTCAAGAGCTGCGTCCCTTCAGCTCCCAGGAAAGAACCACAGCTGAGGTCCAGGTCTCCTACCTCCGAATCCCATCTGTTCCTTTCCCTCCCTGACAGAGCATTCTCACCCTATGCATGAACTCTGGGGAACCCCAGACCCCCTAAAATCACATCAAACCTGGTGAGAGCAGAGGAGTGGGGTGGATGAAACGTTTGTGGGGGCCGACCACAAACACAGACTTCACACCTGACTCCACATTTGGGTGAGACACTCCCCCCCAGACCTCAGCCTCCTAATCTGTGAAGTGAGGCAGTTCTCATCTCGCAGCACAGGGACAAACTGGGCCAGCGCAGGAGAGGTGCTCAGAACGTCCCCATCCTTCCACTTCATCCTCTGGCTCATGCCTGCTTCCTGGCTGGGGAGGCTGGTTAATCAGGGTGTCCAAGTGGCTCTGTGGGCGCACAGCATCTAGGTGGCACTGTGCTGGCCTGGGCCTTTGGAGGGAGATATGCAGCCCAGGTTTCATTTCTCAGGCCAAGGGTCCCAAGAGGCTCCCTCTCATGAAGAGCTTGCACAGGGAACAATCCGCTCTGTTTCAGCTGACTTGGGGGTGCACCGGGGACGCGGATCCTGGTTTTAATAACTCTGAGAGTTTGGAGGTGCACGGGGGGCCTGCATCTCCAGGTCTGTGGACCGTCCCTCCTGAGAGGTCTCTCGGGATGTCTCCAGCGATGCCTCTGACACCCCGTCAACGCTGCTCAGCAAGTCCTCAAACTCTTGGTGGCCGCTGTTGCGGACGGCCGCCTCCAGAGCCTTCTGGCGCCGGTAGAAGTGGGAGAACTTGTTGAAGATGATGGTGATAGGGAGCGCCACCACCAGGATGCCACCGAGGATGCAGCCCGAGGCTGCCAGCTTGCCAGCCACTGTCACAGGCACCACGTCCCCGTAGCCCACAGTGGTCATGCTCACTGTGCCCCACCACCAGCAGGCGGGGATGGTGTCAAAGCCCACGTTCTCCTCCTCAGCTGTGTAGGCCACGCCGGAGAACACAGACACCCCCACGGCCAGGTACAGCAGCAAGATGCCCACCTCGCGGTAGCTGTGCTGCAAGAAAAGGCAGGAAGCGGGGTCAGCCAGACGGGCTCTCAGACCCGGGATCGGGCAGATGGGGAAACTAGGACCCAAGGAGTGGAAGGGGCAGGTCCAAAGTCACAGAGCAAACCACATCTTCCAACTACAGCAAGCACGAAGCTCCCCAGGACGGAACACAGGCCCAAAGGCTGTCCATGGCGCCCACGAGGCCAAGCTGTTTCTAACTCAGGGATCTCCGGGGGCAAGGACCAGTGACAAAAACGCTGTGATTTCTGTTGGCTGTCGAACCAACAGAACCACAGTTTCTGCCTCACAAGGCAGAGCTGGTTTCATGAACTTCTGATTCAAAGTACACGTTTCTGACATACAAAAACACTCCTGCCCCTCAAGGAAGTTGAGAGGATGAGTTCCCTAGAGTACCCATGGGTGCCCTACGGCACTGGTTCTTAAACAGGGTGATTTTGTCCCATAAGGGACATCTGGCAATGTCTGGAGACATATTTTGGTTGTCACAATGGGTCAGATGTGCCATTGGCCTCAAATGGGTAGAGGCCAGGGCTTAACCCCATACAGTGCACAAGACAGACCCTCATAACACAAAGAACTAAAATCAAACATCAGCAGTGCCAGCCCCGAGTCTAGAGCAGGTTTCTCAAACTGAAATATGAGGAGGAACCTTCAGGGTCGTAGTTTAAAAGGCAGAACCCAATTTAGCAGGTCTGCCTTTCCAGCAAGCTCCCAGGTGTTGAGAAAGCTGTTGCTGGCCTGGGCCTCACCTGGAGCAGTAAAGCTCCATCTGGAACATCCTACACCTGGGTCTTGACCCTAACAGCCAGATCATTACCCTTCAGTGAGTAGCTTCAAGCCCTGATTCTTGGCATGGTGGAGGCAGCGCAGGGCCCAGGGGCAGAATCTTCCCAAAACAGATGCTGAACTCAGGGGGTCTGGCTAACATAATTCTCTGCACCTGAGCAGATTCTGCCCAGGTCACCTGCCAGCACCCAGTATCCTGGCTGCTCTGCCAGGAGAGCATGCAAGAGGCTTCCCTAAGCCAAGGGTGGAGGGTGCTTTAGGATTGAGCATGTGGAAGTTGGGCACGGTTGGGTTATTCTCTGGGCTCTGCCACTTACTGAAGAATTCCTGACAAGTCCTGTCACCTCCTAGAGACTCAGTTTCCACATCTGCACAAAACAGACAGCACTTGCCCCTGCTTAAACCCTTCACAGGCTCCCTTGGAGATAAAGTAGAAAATTGTGGGCCAAGAGACATGCTTTTCAAAACCCGCTTACCTCATCAACCTCATTTCTTGGCTCCCTGTTCCCTGGGTCCCCTCTCCCAGCATGCACCCTGTTCTCTCACCAAGCCTTGTGCAAGCTGTTCACATTGCCTCCCTCTCCCAGCAAGACTAATTTCATCCCCAGTGCATGAAGATGGGGCTCAATAAAATGCAACCAGGCTTAAAAAAGCCACCCTTCATTCTTGCATCTTCATTTAAGAAAAACAATAACACTAAAGGACAGCAACTTCCTGAGGAAGCCATACGAAGTACTGAACCAGTAATGCATGTGAAATTGGCACTGAATGCCGAGTCTGTGCTTGTTTTAGCTCCTGGGCTATTCCTACACTTTCCTACTAAGGGTGGCCTGTGACTCTGTGCCTTCTGATAATGCCAAGAGAAAGGCTCTAACCAGAACCCAGAAAGCATCCTGCTTTACATATTTTTGTGCTATGTATTATTTGATATTTAGCAGATATATCAAAAGTGACCAGTTTGTAAAAAGCAAAAACATACCTCGGTTTTCTCCTCGGGTATGAAGATAACAGTAAGCCCTTTCTTTCAGGGTCATTGGGAAGGTCAGACTAGATTGAGCCATACACTTGGCGTCTAGCCCTGTGCCTGACCCAAAGGATGGCATCTCGGTTCAGGATGCGCCTGGACATGGCAGTTTTACAAATTCACCTGTTAACCTGACCCTCACCCACACTCACCTGCCCCTTCCCCAACCTGGCCTACCTTGAGCGTGGCGCCCAGGGAGCGCAGTCCAGTGGAGTGGCGTGCCAATTTCAGTACCCGGAAGATGCGCATGAGGCGGAAAACCTGCACCACCTTGCCCAGGTCGCCTAGCTCCTCGCCGCTCCCGCCGCCCCGGCCACCGAGCGCTGCGCCAGCCAGCAGCGTGAGATAGAAGGGCAGCACCGACACGATGTCTATGAGGTTGAGCGGGTGGCAGAAGAAGTTGCGCGTGCTGGGCGCCAGAAGAAGGCGTGACGATACCTCGAAGCTGAACCAGGCGATGCAGAAGTACTCCAGGCGTCGCAACACCGGGTCGTCGCGCACTTCTTCCGTGCTGCGGCCAGCAGCCACCGCAGCCACGGCGGCCGCCGCCTCGCGGGCCTGGTACTCCGGCAGGCTGTGGATGCACATGGCGGCGATGGAGGCCAGCACCACGCCGATGGAGACGCAGCTGAAAAGCTTGCTGGGCAGCGAGTAGCCCGGGTTCTCCATGGTGAGCCAGAGGCGGCGGCGCAGGCGACCGCAGCGCGCCGCGCCATAGCGCGCCAGCTCGCGCTGCACGTCCGAGATCTCGTCGGGGCACGGGTCCACACTGCTCGGCGTGTCGCTGTCCTCATCCCAGGCGCGCGGCCGCGTCACGCGCCGCTCCAGGTAGCGCGCGCGGCAGCACGTGGCCAGCGCGCTCTCGCCCAGGCCCCAGTAGTCGGCCTCCTGGCCGAAGGCAAAGACGCACAGCTCGTCGAGCACGTGCAGGCGGCCGGTGCGGTAGAAGTGCAGCAGGCCCAGGAAGAAGCCCGGGTGCCGGTCGAAGTAGAACTCGCGCGCCGCCGCGTCGTAGTCGTCGCACAGGCGCCTCGCCTGCTCCTCCGACGCTGCGGCCTGCAGGCGACCCAGCCGCGTGCCCGGGAAGCGCGCCAGGGCGCGCGCGCTCAACAGCCGCCGCACGCCGCCCACGTTCACGCGCAGAGCCTCGTCGCTTCTCCGCCAGGGAACCCCAGTGCCAGGCCCCAAGGACTCGCTCACCATGGCTACAGCGGGTCGCCCTGCAGACACAGAGGGCGCACTGAGAGATCCCAGGGCCTCCTTTCCAGGAAGACTGGGTTAAAATCCCCTGCTCCCTCCACCAGGCGGGGTGTGGAGGCCCGGTTGAACCTGGTATGCAGTGAGAGATCAGTAGACGTCAGATGTCCTCTGGACGCAAGTCAGGCCCGAGTTTGAATATCCCACACCCTCCTGGCTGCAGGACTTTGGACAGATCACGGACCCTCCCCATTCCCATTTCATTTTCTCCTATGGAAAATAAATGGGAGCTCTACCTTGAAGGATTATGTCTGGCATGCGCCGAACGCTCACGTAGGATGTCTTCTTTCCCAGGACTAACCAGAGGTCTATAGTGTGATCCTGGATGTGCCAGCACTCTGAACCTCGGTTTTCTTCTCCGCAAACAGGAGTAGTAATGCTTGCCACCTAGGATTGTTAGGAAAATCAGTTTAGACCAGGGATTCTCAAAGTGTTCCCTGGATTTGCAGCATCAGCGTCACCTGGGATGCAGATTCTCAGCCTACCCTGGATTTGCTGAATCAGAAACTCTGGGGTAGGGGGTCAGCAGTCTGAGTTCTTAAAAACCCCGGGGAGTGATTCCAACACAGGGTTAAATTTGAGATCTCCAATTAGACCACGTAAGGCAGACAGCATTGAACCTTGGTGCGCTTGTGGGACCTTAGGCAAGTTACATCACCTTTCTGATCCTTCATCAAATAGAGATAAAAATATCCACCTGGAAGTGTGGTTAAAATGATTACCTTGACTTAATGTCTTTTTTGAGGTTTATTAAATTATCTGCCTCTGACTCTCTTCTGGAGTCAGGCAAAACCATCCTTGATGCACCTGGGGCCTTGAATAAGATGTTTCTTCTCCAGGTCTCAGTTTCATGGGCAATGCCTACCCCCCAAGGATGGCTGAAGGGTTAAGGTAGATTATAGCGTTTGGCTTAGTTGATACTCAGGAAGTGGCAGGTCCTTCACTGCCCACTGACTCCTGCCTCTGATGGAGTTGAAGGCTGGGACTCACCTTCTGACCCTGGTTATCTCATTTGCATGGTGGGTTCAAACACGCTGGCTTCCTGGGGGTTGAGTATGCATCAAAGCCTGGATGTCCTCACTCCTCCTGGGTTTGGTGTTAGGGGGTTGGGATCCCCCCCTGACCTCTGGCACTTGTGCAATCTCAGGCCAGTCTCTGGGCTTGCTCTCTTATTTCTAGAATGGGGATAATGGCCCTTTGGATGAACTGTTACCAGAGGATGTGTGCAAAGCCCCTGGAACACAGTGGGTGCTCAATGAACATTAATCCCTTGTCCTTCCCTCAGGTCAAACCTGAGTCCAGATTCTGAGTCTGCCACTTACTAGCTCTTGACCTTGAGCAGATCCATTCCCTGCTCTGAGCTTCAGTTTTCTCATCTACAAACTGGAAAATATCATACTTTCCATGGGAAGCTATGAGGATACAATGATGCTAGATGTCGGTGGGCAGTGCAGACCCTGGCAGTAATAGGTGCACAAGAAACCTGTGCTGCAGCTCCACTCTCACCTCTTCCGCCTGGGTTTGGCAAAAGTTCTCATCTACTTTCACCACCCGCTAGATGCAGGGTCAGGGGCGAATCCCTTCATCTGTCTGGAATTCACTTTCTTGCTCTATAAAATGGGATAATTAATTCAACAAATATTCCCCGACTAGATCTGCGCATCTTTCTGGTTCCAGACTTTCTGGACACTTACTTGGAACACCTATTACTTGCTGGTCACTTTGCTGAGCTCCACACCCAGTGCTCCCGTGAAATCCCTTCACCAGCCCCGACAGGGAGTTCTCAAACCCCATTTTACAGATGAGCAAGCAGGGCCAGCCCGAGCCCCCCCCCCCCCCGGGCCGTGTCCTAGAGAGTCTCAGGCACCAGGAAGCCTAGGCAGTTCCCAGCGCCCACTTTCCCAGCCCAAGACCTTCCTCGGACCACGCCCCTTCCCAAAGAAGGCCCCTTACCTGCGGCAGCCGCTCTCTGGAGCCTGGCGCGTCGGTCCCCAAAGGCGCAGAGGCTGCGGAGGCGCTGGCGGCGCCCGGGCTGTCAGTGCCCCAGCGGCCCTGCCGCCTCGCTGCAGCCCGAGGCCCCGCGGCCCCCTCCTTGCCCGTGTTCCTCCGTCCCCTGCGGCTGAGGCCGCATCGATCGCTGCCGGGGAGGAGGGAGACCGCGGCCGGAGGCGGTGGTTTCTATTCCTGACTCGGTGGGGGGTGGGGGTGTCTGGAGTCTGGGCCCAACAGCCGGTCATCCCCCCCATCTGGAGTCCCCGAAGGATGGGTCAGGAAGGGGATGGAGATCCACCTGGAAAGGGGGCTCGGCCTCGGTCCCAGGACAGGCAGCAACAGTGGTGGGATTAACTGAGTGCTTAATATGTGCCAGAAATATTTCAGGTGACTTAGCTCAGCTATTCCTGGCACAAACTTGGCAGGGACTACAGGCTCTCGCGTTCTGCATTTGACAGGTGACGCTGGGCCCTTGCTCGGACTGCAGGGATCTGACTTAAGGAGTTGGGGAAGGCGGCATCTCCCCCAGCCCCAAGCTGTGCCTGAGGGGGCTGCAGAGGTGGCTGCAGGCAGGTGGGCTGTGAGCATCCTTCTGTCCCTGAGGCTCAGTATCCTCAGTATCCTCACCTGCCCAGGAGTCCTGCTCCTGCCTTGGGGTGGGCTGGTGAGGGTCAAGGGGAAGGGTGGCAAAGAGCTCCCCAAACATGGTGTGATCTTCAGGTGTCTATGAGTGGCTTCTGGCTGCCTGGTTGGGGAGAGGGTGCTGAAGAGAGGAACCAAGTTCCTGGAAGACTTCAAATACTGTCATTAATAACAACGATAATTACCCACCCTGGCTGAGCTCCTATTTGGGGCTGAATTCAGGCTTCATCTCATGCGGGCTGCACATGTACCTGTGGGTTAGGTGCTGTTATTTATTCCTGTCTCCCAGGGAAGAATTATAAGGTTTGAGAAGCATGGTGGCTTGCTCAAGGTCAGATCAGCCTCTGTGTCCCCCATGCCAGCCCTGTCCAATAGATACTAGGTGGACCACCTATGCAACTAAATCTTTATAATAGCACCATTCTTAAGAAGTAAAAAGAAACAGGTGAAATTATTTTAATAGTATATTTTATTGAACCCAATATATCTGGAATATTTAAAATAAAATCAAAATTATTAATGAGATATTCATTTTTGTACTAAGTCTTTAAAACCGGTGAACTGTTTTTTTTATCAGTTTGTAAAAAAATTGGCCACAACTTCAGTAGCTTCAAACAATACAGATTTATCATCATCTTATTAGATCAGGAGTCTGGGCCCAGCTTGGCTGGATTCTCTACTCAGGGTCTTACCAGCCTAAAGCTAAGTGTCAGCCAGGGTTGAAGTTTCCATTTGTGTTCAAGCGTCTCTTCCAAGCTCACTTATTGGCAGAATTCATTTCATTGTGATTATAGAACTAAGATCCTCCTTTTTCTCCTAACGGTCTGCCGGCTGTCATCTCAGATCCTAGAGGTGGTGTGTACTTCCTTGCCACATGGTCCCATAGCTAGTTCAGAGCATGGTGCTTGCTGACTTCCTATTCTGTAACCAGACAGAGAAGGTCTCTGGTCTGTTTCATCTCCAGATCGCGTCCATTTACCATTCGAGAGGTGATCAGAGTTTTAGATGCATGTGTGAGTGACGGAAGTGGGGACAGGGGCTTTGTGGGTCACTGTGCTAACAGGGTATCAATGCCCTTTATACCGTGGGTGGGCGTTCCCCCAGACTCCTTCAGTCCCTTGCCAGGGGTGCTGTCTGAACCCATAAAGTTTTGCCTACAGATTAAACTTGATGTGGCAGAAAATACAGTTTGGGGGTGAAGTGGACCTGGATGGGCAGCTTCTTCCACGTCTCCCAGTGATGTGCGCGCCTGGGATGCCCTTCCGGAACCCCTCACTGGGGTACCAAGTGATTCTAGTGAACAGAACAGGCAAAGGTGGTGGCCTGCCACTTCCACAATAAGGTGGCTTAAGGTGGTGACTTCTGCTGGCTTTGAGAAGCAAGTTGCCAGCTGCCATGCTGGACAGGCGAGGAGGTGAGGGTGACTTCCAGCCAACAGCCAGCGAGAGATGTGACGTTCAGGCCATTAGTCCTCCAGGAACTGAAACTGCCAACAACCTCCCAACCTGGAAAGCAGATTCTGCCTCATCAGGGCTGGGGAGAGAGTCCCGCCCTGACCAACACCTTGACTGCAGCTCATGAAGTGGAGAAACTGAGATAATAAATGGGTGGTGTTTTAAGCCCACGACAGGGGATACCTGTTACCCTGTGATAAGTAACAAATCCGTGGGCTTTAATCCTATTCCTGCCACCAAATTCCTTGTGCAGGGTCTCCTCTGAGATGCTCATCTTTCTCTTTTGTGAAATGGAAACAACGCTTCCCTCTGAGGATTAGCACATGCTGTTCCCTTCCCAGAGCAACCGCCCTTTCTTGGCCCAGGGTACTTGACTTAGGAACAGAAATGATTCATAGTGGCTTCACTAGAGAAGAGTCTAATTTTTTGCAGTAGGCCATCTTCTCCCTTAGGAAGCTTCCTCTGGTTTCGGGGCTGAGTTAGGCCCCTCCTGGCCTCTGTAGCCTCCGAGGTTTCTCCAGCCAGGGCTCTCTCTCATCCACTAGTGCATGAGCTCTGGGCAGGCATGGCCTGCAGCCTGTAGTAGGTAGAGAGGAAAGAGAGGTTGGAGTCTGCACAAGGGACAGGATGTGCAGCTTCCCAGGAGGCTTTCCAAAAGGATGGTGGAGAGAGACAGGATTTGGAGCTGAAGGAGTTGAACCTTGGTAGCCAAAGATGGAGCCACATGGCACAGATCAAGACACGGACCTGATGGAACAGGTAGTGTTAGCCAGGAAGCTGAGCAGGCTCTGCATCCTCACAGCCTGTGACTTGCCTCTTCCTGACACTCCCCAGGCAGGACTCAGGGTCCCAGGACAGCCAGGGGGCTCTTCGCAGCCAAGGCTTAGCTAGTTCCCCTACAAGAGTCCTGTTGGGGCCCCTGAATTCTCCTCCCCATCACCTTCAGGAAAGAAAGCAAAGCAATAAGTCAGTGTGCCCATAGGCCTGGGTCCCTGCTGTCCAGATTGGAGCCTGCTCATTTCACCTGCTTTGTGATCCCCATTTTTCAGATGTAAAAGCTGGGTTACTAAAGTTGGAGGGACTCTCCAAAGACCTGCTGTAATTAGTATAGTTAATAAGGCTGCAAGGTTTGGGGGCAGACTGTTTGGCTCTGACCTTGACCCAATCAATCTCTTTGTGCCTCAGTCTTCCTCATACGTGAAATGGGAGGAAACAGAACATCCTGCCTGTGAGGATTCAATGAGATGATCAAAGGACACCTGGTACCGGGTGGGTGCGCTGCAAAAAGGAACATGGGGCAGTTTAATCCACTTCTCAGCTGGGGGTCTTGGGCAAGTCACTTGTCTCAAAGCTGCAGCTTCTTCATTGTCAAATAGGAATAACGATGCCCACCTTCCTCAGGTTACGGGATGAATGAATGAAAGGACAATTTAAAGTGGGAGGCACAAGGTGGCCATTCACTGGGCACTAATAACTGGTGTCGGCATTAGGCTCTTACTGCAGTGGATCTATCACGGGCAGGCCCTGAACCCCCACAGCTTCCCACCACGAATATTTATCTGTCTCGTGCAAGTTTGAGGCTTGGCTGGGTCTGTTCACCTTCAGGCCTGCCCATGTGTCTCTGCTGTCGAGACCCGTGGCTTCTGGGTGAGCTCTTCTCATGGCAGAGAGTAGGAGTTCTAAGAAGGACACTGCCTCGTCCTGAAACCGGGGGGCTGCCATTTCCACCCCATCCCCTTAGGCAAACGCACTCCTATCAATCCCCAGATCGCTGGGACAGGGACGTCCACTCCCCCTCCAGGGAAGCCGTGGGAGGGAAGGGGCAGTTGTGGGCAAGTGTGTCATCTGCATGTCATCTGCGTGAACTCCCTGAGGTTACCGAGGAGGAAATCAAGGCTCAGAGGGAGGTGGAGAAATATCGGAGGTCGCATGGAATCAGGGACTCCCAGAGAGCTCTCTTTGCTCCTCCCAGACCTCGCCCTGGTCCATAGAATTAGCATTTGCAGCCTGCAGTCACTAATTCAGGCACTGGAGAAGGACGGTGGCAATGAGGAGGGGCAGGTCTCTCCGCCTTCCAGCAGCACCATCAGAAGCCCCGGAGTGGTGGACGCTCACCTGGACTCAACCTCAAGGTCAAGAGAACAGGGAAAGAAGAGCCAGGATCCCCAGGGTCACCTCACAGTTGACCAGCCAACTCCTGAGCCTGGCGGGATGCAGAGGAGGCCCGGCAGAGACAGCAGGAGAGTGTGCCTGCCTCTGTCCCTTCCCAAGGCAAGTCCTGGGGGGAGACAGTCAGAAGCCAACTGTCTGGGTTCAGGGATGTTCTGGTCATCCCCGCACTGACCCTGCTCCCTACGAGAAACCCTCAGGAGGCCCTGACCCCAGACCAGCCCCAGGGAAGCCCAGCCCAGGGTTGAGGACAGGGCCACCATAAAGCTGGCGTCCCAGCTGCTCCGGCGACACTCCCCTGAACATGGGGCAATCCACAATGACCTTAATGAGCACTTGGACGCCACACTGCACCACAGTGGCTTGGAGTGGGACCGTGCTGCTCTTTCCATCCTGATTACACCAGGGAGCTGTCTCAGTTAGAGTTCTGCATCTTTCTCTTTAACCCTTGCCGATCTCCATTTATTAAAACAGAGACAGGGAGCAGGCTTCCCGTTCAGTCTTGGCGGGTGGCCGTGTCTAGCTCGAGTTTAATAATCTGATTTATTGGACACGATTTAATTTAATGGACCTGAACTATTTTCATTGCATTTGTTTTCACAATTACATTCGAGTTGTGGCCAGTAATCTTGCGCCTCTCATTTACAGCAGTGATATCGAGTTTTCTCTTGAAATAAGTTGAAAGTGGGTCATTTAAAGAAGACGTGAGGTCCACGGTAGAGGCAGCATGTGAGACGTCACCGTGCTGGTTTGCAGGTGTGGCAAGAATTGGGAAAAGATATGTGAATGGACCAACGTTTGGGAAATCCTGCGAGGACTTCATCTGGAGGCTGCAGGTGGGCTCAGGCCTGCCGGAGCTGGGCGTTTCGGTGGAGGAAACAGAACGTGCAGAGACACGAGGAGCTCAGTGTGGCAGTGGCTGCGGGTGCTAGGGAGATGAAGAGGAGTGCTTGCGACTGGTGTGGACCTTCAGGCTGTGGACCTTGGCATCCAGGGGGACAAGCCAGAGGCCACGGGTTGCAGGGCGGTGACAGCAGGTCAGTTAATCAGAAGATTGAAACTGCCTCCAGGAGGGATGTCGCTGTGGGTGCCGGTCCCCAGGAACTCCACCCGAGTTGCAGAACTGTAGGTCTTCAGCCAGAATCAGCCTGAGGAGAGAGGAAGAAGGGGTAACCCGCAAGGTCCATGACAGAGCTCTGAGCGTTGGCTTCTGTCCCCACATCCACACCCTACCAGCCCAGCCCTGGTTATAACTAAGGCAGGACGCGCCCGGTCCCCTTCCAAAGGCCAAACTGGAGTCCAGAGCCATTTCAGGATGTGGTCCATGCGAAGCGGCAAGTTCAGGAAGAGAACCCAGGGTCCCCAGTTCCTCTGCTACACTAACAGGGCTCCTCCTGCCCCATCCACTTCCCCAGTTCTGGCCGCAGAGGCCCTGGCTTCTGGGGAGGTCTCGGGTTCAACTTGCTGAACTGGAAGGAAACCTCGGAGCTGGGCTGGCAGAGGGAAGGCCCTGCCTCAGGTCCCCAGGAGCCGCACCTCTGACGGGGTCTCTGCAGTCCCGGCCACAGGCGCCGCGGCAGCACCGCTTCCTGCCCATGCAGTCGGAGTCTTGGCTGCACATGTGCCTGGTGGGGCTGAGGCAGTGCAGCCGGTCCTCGGGGCAGCTCCCCAGCTTCACTGCAACACAGGGGCCGGGGTGAGCCTGCGGAGCCCACCTGGGGCTGGGGGTTGGTGCTCAGCAAGGCGGAGGGGCCACTGACCTGAGACCCTGGGGACACACTGGCGGAAGCAAGCTCGGTAGCAGCACTTCTTGGTTGAAGGACACTGGCTGTCACCAGCGCACTGATCGGGCACTGACAGGAGGCAGGGCTCATCATCAGGCGGGCAGCTCCCCCACTTCTCTGTAAGAGAACACCCACATCTTGCAGCTGGAGGCAGCTCAGGTTATGTAACAAGTGCTGACCTGGAAATCGCATCTGAATTTGGTGTCCCCTACTCCTTGCCCGTCCTTTGAGAAGTTTATTGATTTATTTTTAATCACTATTTTTCTCCCAGGGCTGGTTGGAGATCCAGGCAGCATAAAAAATAGGGAAAATAAGACAGTTAAAAGTCTCCACTTTGTCCAATAAAGTTATGGCTAGGCTAGCCTCTCTTCTCTCTGGCCTCATCCTCTACCACTTTTTTTTTTTTCCCCCTGAGGGCTGGGGATAGTACTGGGGATTGAACCAGAGATACTTTACCTCTGAGCCTCATCCCCACCCCTTTTTGTTTTGAGATGGTCTTGCTATGTTGCTGAGGCTGACCTCAAACTTTCAATCCTCCTGCCTCGGCCTCCCAGGTTGCTGGGATTACAGGCGTGCACCCCCCTTGCTCTGCCACTCAGTGGCCCCTGATGGGCTCCAGGCTCCTTCTGTCTGCACGGCTCTTGCTGCGGCTGCACCTTTGCCTGGTGCTGTCCCCTCCACTCAGAGCACCTGGTCAACTCATTAATCTCTGAAACACTTCATCCTCAGAAGACCTTGCTTCTCCAGCCCCACCCGGACTCTGTGCCTCTCATCAGCTGGAGGCAGTGGGACTTGTCACCTGCCTGCCCTGCTGTGCTCCCTGTGAGCTCTGGCACAGCGTTTGGTGCACAACACTAGGGGCTCAGTGACTGTTTGAAAGAAAGGACTTGAAGGGAACCCGGTGTCTCGCACGTAGGCTGTTGCCAGCCTGCTGCATTGTCACATGGCCACCATGGCCACATCTGCATTACGTGCTTGTCGCTGTGGCAGGTGGCGTGGCTTCAGGGTCCAGAGGTATTAAGTGTCTTGGAGGTGCCCCTCCAGGTGGCTGTGGGATGTGGGGTCCTGGAGTTTACCTCACCCCTCTTCTGGGATATTTCTGGCTGTTTCCAGGTTTCACACAGAAGGCTGGAGATCAGTACCTTCCTCCACTGGGTAGAGGAAACCAAGGTCTGAAAGGGACAGTGACTGGCCCAGACCCACACAATCCTGGGCCAGGACTCCTGCGGCCAGTTCCCTCTGATCTCTGGGGCCTGCTCTGGATGCTTTTGAGCCCTAGGGATGGGGCTGGACCCAGGTCTTCAACCCAATCGAGCATCAGAGAAAAGGTTCCGGAGCTCCCACAGCACTGGATTCAAGGCTCTGTCACCTGGGTCACCCTTCCCCCTCTGACCTGCCTGGGTGTTGGCCGCACATAGTAGGTAGCCTCTCACACAGTGAGTGCTCAAAATCAGCTTCATGCCTCCTTAGACTGAGTTCCTGTAAATCGAATTGCTGCCCCCTGCTGGAGCAAGGGTGGCTGAGCCTGGGAAGGAGTCCCTGCTCTGATTAGCTTCTCTTGGTGGTGGGTGGGCAGGGGGAGGGGAGAGGGGCACCCAAGGGGCCCTGGAGACTGTCTGAGGTGCCAGGGTTCAGCCTTAACTCACAAGCCCAGGCTGGAGGTGCTCAGGCCAAAGGGAACTCAGAGCAGGAAAGCAGGAGTGGGGAGCGGGCAGGTAGGTCAGGGGACAGAGGCCACAGAGCCTCTGAGGGGGGCCAGGGTGGGTGCAGGAACAGACTGATAGGGAGGGGGCTGAGAGCTGGCATCTCAAATGGGAAGAACTATGACAGCCACCGTGTGAGCTGGGCCTTAAATTCCGGAGGGCACAGACAGGTGGCAGTTCTGGGCGGCCACAGAGGCTCTGCCTTCCTGACCTTCCCGTTCACACATGCGCACTCTGACAACAACGTGACGATGCAGGTGGTCATCCAGATGCGTCCACTGTGGGAGCATAGACTCAGCCAGCAGCACACAAGTCAACAGATGTGTTCCCACACTCGTGTAGATACACAGCCCAGTGTGCAAGCACTTAGATCTACATACACAATTGGCCGTAGGCTTAGCCATCTGGGATTGCGCATACTCAAATTTTTTTTGATCTACCAAAAATAGCACATTATGTGGTTCAACCTAACACATGCACACACACACATTCAGACGTGCACAAGATAGTTTAATATTAATACACACACATATATAAATGCAGGCAGTCACACATGTACATTTGAAATGGGACATACACAGTCAGATTTATAAACATACTGTCACATATATGTCCACACACACACACACATATATATAGAAAGACTCATAATGCACAGTTATGCAGGTAACTATACAGCACACGCATGCATGCGAGCACAGTGACATACACACCCACAGACATCTATTCACGATCACACGTATGGAACTATAGACCCAGATGTTCCCGGCACCACATAACCACTAAAAACATTTAACTAGGCGTTTACTGTCCACAGGGAGAGCGCCCAGCTTTTGGATCAGAGACATCCAGACAGTTGAGTGAGGGCCAGGGGCTCCCCTAAGCAGAGGCAGCCAGGCTTCCACGGACGTCAAGCTGAGGTTCCCGTCCCTCACCCCTGCCACCGTCCTCCACTGTCTGAAGTCCACTGAGAGGGGGGCAGAGGTCTCCTGGAGAGGAGCCAGGGAAGGATGAGACATGCGCATCACACATGGCCACACCCAGAGGCCTGGAGCTGGCCCGGGCTCTGCTGGTGCCAGCTCCCACTCTTAGCAGCTCGGTGAGGTATCAGGACATGTCCTCCTGGTACCCCCAGCCCCTCCTCCAAATCACCCAGTTATGCTGCTCGTACTGTGTACCTGACCCTCTTCAAGGCACCAAGTGCTCCTGAGAGCGAGGCACGAGCCGGTTTCACAGGAGTCAGCAGGTGAGCGTTTCTGACCTCCCCGACCTCACTCAGAGGTCACCTTTGATACAAAGAGTCTTGGACCTTGGGCAAGTGGTTTCCCGCTGTGCTTTGGTTTCCTCCTCTGCAAAACGGGAATCAGTGTAGTGCCACCTCGCACACTGCAGAGGAGGTGTGTGGTGAGGGCCGTGGACCACAGTGGACGGACTGGCCTTGGAGCCCCCAGCCTCCTTCCTTCCTCGACCCAAGGACTCTGGGCACCCCCCTCCCCACATCAGCTCCCTCCCCCGCCAGGGACCTGTGCCTCCAAGGAAGGCATAATCTAGGCTAGAGAGAGCAGAGTGGACGCAGGCAATTGCTCCCAGAGCCCCTGCAGGAGGGGACCTGTCCTCATCACTGTCCCCTCCCCCAAAGGCAGGGCCAGGGCTGCCCAGGTGAATGTAGGTCACCTATATTCCACTAGAAGGGAGCAGTGCCTCACCCAGATCAGGAGGCACCAGTCCAGCCGCTCCAGCACCCTCACCTCCCTCCCCTGTCAACAGGCAGCCCCAGCCCCGGCCTCATCTGGGGTGCCAGTGGGCATGGGAGGTGCAGGAGGGAGAAGAGAGGCAGCGGCAGAGGTTCCTCCCAACATACCCCAGATCCCACGAGCCACGTTCCCTGTTTAACTCTCAAGCCCTTCTACAGATGGAGCTGGGAGAGAGGGCAGAAAAGACTCGCAGAGTGGCAGACTTGGAAGGGTTCCTCCCCAAAGAGGTGACCCAGCTCAGACACACTCGATGCAGCTGTTCTACAGTGAACACGCGCGGACATGGGCGCGCTGTGGTACATCCTCAGATGCGTAGATGGCACTGACAAGCACGAGAAACCAGCCGAGATACACAGACACGCGCCAAAAATGCACAAATGAAAATGCAGCCTCCCAGAACCACACACACACACACACACACACACACACACACACACACACACACCCGGCATCGCCTGCCCTCCCCCAAACCAAGCCTTACTCTCCCAGAGAGGCAGAAACCACCCAGGACCTAGAGAATAGGGATCTAACCACCTCACCTCCCTTCTTCCAGCCAGAGGCAGCAGGCAGCTGAGTCCCCAGAGCCAGGAGAGCCACCAGGAGGAAGCTCCAGAGCCCCATGTTTCTGCTGCTGGCACTCAATAAGGTCAGGGCCCAGCGGCTCCCAAATTAGCACCTGCAACCCCAGGAGGCCAAAGCAGCTGAGCCAAGGGAGGATGATGTCACATGGGGGTGGATGATGTCACATGGGTCTCCCTCACCCTGGCTCCTCCCTCTGCCCAGGCCCAGGGCCAGGGGTGCTTGTGCAAGAACTAAAGGCAGGGTGGCCCAGATTCTACAGGTGGGGGGACTTGGACCCAGTCCTGCCTGTATCCCTGACTTGGCTGTGGTCATGGCAAGTCTCGGGATCCCTCTCTGAGCTGCATTGATCCTACCTGTGTTGGGAAATAAAGGGGGAATGGCGATGGAAGCAATGTTGAGAGAGTGGACTTAGGAGGCAGCGGAACTTATGCAGGTCTCAAACTGCCACCTGGAGCTGTGAGAGCTGGTCACCTCCACCCTGTGACCTCAGACATCTGGAGTATATATTGGGAAAGACCAGGTAATAACATTGTGCCCGGAGACTCAAGATGCACAGCAAAAGATTCAGACTCTTGCTTGATGGACTTTGTTACCAAGCACATACCCTTTTGTTACCTTCTTTGGTCATGTAGCCCCCGTCGTTTCTTAGCACTTAATAGAAGTTTTCTACAAGGGGCTTCACCACTTTGTAACACAGGAGCACCGCCAGCCCTTCCGTCCCCAACTCCCTGCCTTCCTCAGAACCCTGACATCAGCTCTGTGAACCTGTGCCTCTGACGAACAGCTCTCAACTCAGGTCTGCCGACCTGAACTCCTAAGACCCCAGATAAAGTTGTTTTTACCCTTACAGTTTCTGAATTTGGCCGACAGTATTCAGGGTGAAGCATGAGTCAGGTCCCCACTTTCCTGGCTCTCCACAGTCTCAGAGTTCCAGCAACGTCTTAGGCAGGGACGGAAGTTAGTTCTGCCTGGCACGGGGGCTTTGCTCACTCTGGATTCCTAGGAAGGGAGACAGCATTAGGGTTGGGGTCGGAGCTTCCTGCCAGAGAAGCTGGCCCAGGCTGGCAGGCGAAGGAGGCCAGCCTCAGGCTCCCCTTTTGGGTCCCTGTGGGGAGAGAGGCCACCCCACCTTTGTGAGTCACTTGCAGTGACATCTGGCAGGACTGCCCTCTGCCTGGGCTGGCGCGGCAGTGGGGACGGATGAAGCAAGGCTTCATTTTGGTCTATTCATGGGCCAGAGCAGATGTCCTTCACTCAGGGACCCCAGCCTAGTTTTCATCTGGGTGGAATCTCCATCCATGTAGCCCCTGATAACGGCTCCTGCATTTGGTGGAAGAGAAGAGGCTGAGGTTGGCATCCCACAGGACCCAAACAGAAACTCCACTGACTAGTGGATCCACCAGCTCTGTGGGAGCTCAGGTCCCTCCTCCCGGCCCTCCCATGTGAAAGATGAGGAAACTGTGAGCCAGAGATGAGAAAGAACTGCCTCAAAGACACACCTAATTCCTGGGACTAAGCTGGGACTTCCGCTCTGGCATCCCCAGCATCGGGGTGTTGAAAGCAGGGAAATACTTCAGCTGAGCCTGAGAGAGGAAGGCGACATTCCAGGGCTAAGTTCACCGTCCTTCCCAGTCCAGAGCAGCCAGGCAGGAAGTTCTTCCTTGGACTTAATTTGAATTCCTCACGCTGTCTTCCTAGCTCTCGGAAGAAGAGGGGCTCTGCCTTCTCTGACCTGAGGTTACTTTTGGAAGAATCTGGCATCTCCTTGGCAGCCTTATTTTGGAGAAAAACACTTATGGACATACTTTTTTTTTTCTGATTATAAACAACATGTTCATTGAAGAAATGCTTTTTTGATGAAGATGATTTTGTGAACATTTTCAAGTCTGTAAACATGATGTTTAAGGATGTGATTGCTTGTCTGTTGACCCATGTGGGGCTCTAGAAGCTTATGAGGTCACGCTGACTGGGCAAGAATCCTCCTGGGTGTTGGGTGCTGTGGGCCTCCTCCCCCTCAGGAGGAGCGGACGCTACTGGACCCATTTGTAGTGTTTTGAAGACAAGCAAAGGTATTTTACTAGTTGCCCCCTAATCCCCTGGTTGTAAACCTGTGTCTACCCATCTAGGATGAGTAAATACACCATGGCATGATGATGTAGCTCCCTGCAAATATTTGGAAACTGTGGATAATTACCTAAATCAATTATTTAATTAGGGGTTGCAATATCCCACAGATTTTGATTCTGATTATATTATACTTCACATGTAAATTATGTTGACCAAATAGACATCCTTTTTGTTTTTTTACATTTTTATTAGTGCCTTATTGCCACACATAACAGTGGAGCATATAACATTTGCTCCATTTTAATTCCCAGTACTTCCCCTTTCCCATCCACCTCCCTCCCTCTCAATTCACTGTTCTCCCTTCTATTTTCATGAGATTCCCCACCCCCTTTAAAATCCTTATTCTCTCTACCTTCTGCAAATGACAAAAAACAGGATAGATATCTTTATCTCATGGAGGTTTCCTGTTTGGGAAGAGCAAACCTTTTAAAAACCATTTTATCATGAAAAATTTCAGCCTATTCATCCACTTAAATAGGCTGAATGTCAGCAGCGTTTTACAGTTGTTGTTGTTTTTTTCCAGAAAATTTCTGTGTGCGTCTAGTTATGTTCATTAGTAGGCATATTATATATTTTTTGAGAATGTTGAATAGGAATTCCTTACTATTAAGTTGTCTTAGTCAGTTCTAGCGACTGTAACAAATCACCACAGACCAGGTGGTTTATAAACAACAAACACTTATTTCTCACAGTTCTGGAGTCTGGGAAGTCCAAGATCAAGGTGCCAGCAGATTCATGCCTGGGGAGGGCTTGTTTCCGGTCTCTGTGGCTTCCGGCTGCGTTCTCCCATGGGGGAAGGGCAAGGCAGCTCTCTGAGGCCTCTTTCCTGAGGGCTCCTGTCCCCAGGAGGGCTCACCCGCTAGGGTGAGAAGGAGCACCTCAGAGGAGGAGGGCCAGCATCTGTGGAGGGCTGGACACTGGAGAAAGGACCTGTGGACCAGGTTTCCTTTGGGGAAAACACTTTTGTAGGAAAAAAACAATCATACAATAAACAAAAATCAACACAAACTGGAAATTACGGCCACACACAGACAGAGAGTATAGATCCCTTACACACTGGAAGAGCTCTTAGACCCGCCTCTCTGTCTCACAGGACGCATAGTTCACCCTCATCCTGAGTGCACCCTTCTCACGTCTTAGTTGAAGAAACTGTGGTCGTAACCTAACAGCCTTGGATTTTATTAGGGAAAACAAGAGGAAGGGTGAGTCTTGCCACTTTCAAATCACAACTGGAATCCCTGAGGTAAAGGGAAGAACCCCCTGGATCCCCCACAGACTCAAGTCACTGAGATCAGTTTTCAGAATAAGGCTGGAAATCTTTAGTCAGGAGTCTTCATGGTCCCCCAGGACCTTCCCTAACACCTTTGTCTACACTAGGCGAGAAAACAAACAATGCAAATTGGAAAGGCCTGAGCCTGCTCAGGAGAGTTTTGCTCAGGCCTTTCCAAGTTGAATGCCTGTTATTAGTTTTTCTTGCCTCGTTTCTCTGGCTAGAAGCTCAAGTGCCATGTAGTGGTGCTGATAATGGCACGCTTGTTTTGTTCCTCATTTTAAGGGAAAGATTTGGTCTTCCACTATCGGGTATAGTATTAGTTTTAATTTAAAAATAAATAAATGCCCAGTATCAACTTGAGGATATTTCTGTGCATTCCTAGTTGGTGGAGAGTGTTCTTATCATGAGAAGATATTGGATTTCATCAATGCTTATTTTTTGTGTGTGTTGTGTTTTGTTTTATGGTGGTAGTTTTTGGCTCTGAGATTATTGTGGAGTTTTTTTTTCCTTATTCTATTAATGTGCTGTTTAAAATTGTTTGGTTTTCATATGTTGAACACAAACTTTGGATTTCACTTGGTCATGAGATTGAAGACTTTTTAAAACATAACAGATCTTGTTTTATTTTTATGTGAAGTTTTTGTCCAGCTCTAGACCACAGTCATGCTGGACTTACAAATGAGTTAGGAAGTGTTCCCTCTGGTCCTGTTTTTTGGAAGAACTGGAGAAGGATTCATGATGTTTAGTAGAATTTACAAAACTCAGCTATCTGGTCGGCCAAGGCTTCTCCTTCTTTCTTCTTTTTTAATATTTAATATTTATTTTTTAGTTATCGGCAGACACAACATATTTCTTTTGTATGTGGTGCTGCGGATTGAACCCCGGCCGCACGCATGCCAGGTGAGCGCGCTACCGCTTGAGCCACATCCCCAGCCCCTCTTTTCGTTTCTTTTTGAAGACAGGGCCTTGGTTGGCCTCAGACTCCTGGCTCAAGCCATCCTCCTGCCCCAGCCCAGCTTCACTGGGTTTTCCTTTTGAAGGAGGTTTTGAATTTCAGGAGTACTAATGTCCCCATCTTCATTTCTGATTTTAGTGATTTGAGTTCTTTTTTCTTGATCTGTTTTGGTGAATGATTTACCAATTTCATTCATTTTTTCCAGGTACTATCTCTCTCTTTTTTTTTTTTTAGAGAGAGAGAGAGAGAGAATTTTTAATATTTATTTTTTAGTTCTCGGTGGACACAACATCTTTGTTTGTATGTGGTGCTGAGGATCGAACCCGGGCCGCACACATGCCAGGCGAGCGCACTACCGCTTGAGCCACATCCCCAGCCCCAGGGACTATCTCTTGAATTCATTGATTCTATTACTTTTTATACCCTTTTTGTATCTTTTCATAGCTACAAATTCCTTCCTTCTGTGGCTTTGGTTTTGCTGCTGCTCCAGGTGTAAATTTAGGTCATTGATTTAGAGCTTTCTTTTTGGGACCATCTTTAGCTATAAATTCCCCTCAGAACTGTTTTCACTGCAACCCAAAGATTTTAGTGTATTGTGCTTTTATTTAAAAATTCATCTCATGGAATTTTATAATTTATCTTGTCATTTTTTCTTTGACCCTTTGATTGTTTAAAAGTACATTTTTGAATATCCATACATTTCTGAAGTTTCCAGTTTCCTTCTGTTACTGATTTCTATTTTCGTTTAATTGTGGTTGGAGAAAATCCTGTGTATGATTATTTATTTGTTTATTGCAATTGGCAAATAAAAATTATATATTTTTGTTGTGTTCGACATTATGTTTTGAAACATGTACACCTTGCACAGTAGCTAAATCTAGCTCTTTCTTTACTAATTACTTCAATAATTATCTCTTTTTTTGTGGGGGGCAACCCAACTTAACTTATAATTTCACCCTCTAATCTCCATAGCTCTATTTCCTTCTGGCATATAAAATACTCCAGCATCTCCCCAACTCAACCCATTTCATGATCAGATTTAAATAGGAAATATTATTGAATGTCATCTAAATCAGGTATGATGCTCTGGATATGGTCAATCTTGAACAAAATTCCTCTCCATCTGGGAACCTGTGAAAGTAGACAAATTGTCTGTTTCCAAGATGTAATGACAGGAATAGGATAGGACAGACGCGCACATTGCGAAAGTGTTAAATCAGAAGGAAGAGAAGGACTCATCTGTCTCAGAGACGCCCAGAACTCAGCAGGGCAAGTTCCACTGGGATTTCAGGCTTCAGAATGATTCCCGGCATTTCCAGGCTCTGTTCTCTGAGCCAACAGGGACGGTGGCCACACCTTCTGGGTCCATCTCATCAGTGTCCCTGCCCTCTGGAACTGAGGAGGTGGGCCCACCCGTGGCCACACTCTCCGGGCCAGCGCCTGTGGGCTCGGGTGGCAGAGGCAGGTCTGCTGTCCTCTGCCCATCCTAGGCCATTCCTCCCTTCTCCTCAAGGACCAGGCATGCTATCGGCTGAGTAACTCCACCAGCGGCTTCCTGCCTGCAGAACCACAGAAGTGCGGCTGTCCTCCTTCATTTCATCCACCTCTGTGCCCTGAAGTCCACGTTGGCAGAGTTTCTGCTGAGACAGCTCTTTGGAGATATATCTGCTAAATTCCAAAAAGAACTCAAAGGGTTGAGGTGAAGCGCTTTCATCGCCACAGCTGGAGAGGTGACTGTGGTCGGAGGCTGAGGACAGCGGTGGGCACAGAAATGTACCGCCCAGACCTCCCGCTGCTCGGGGTGAGTAACAGACACCACAGCTGCTGTCCCCTGCACCCTCCCCAGGTATTCACCAAGGCCATGCAGGGTGCCTCCAGCCAGTGACTGAGTGGCCAGATACCAAGACACACCACCTCCTGGGACACGGGGCTCTTCTGAGAGGTGACCTTGGTCAAAACACTCTTGCTCAATCTGGCTCACACTGGGCCTTCTGACACCTTTTCTTTAAAAAAAATTTTTTGTTGTTGTTGTTGTTGTTGTAGATGGGCACAATACCTTTGTTTGTTTTTATTTTTATGTGGTGTCAGGGTTTAAACCCAGAGCCTCATGCAGGCTAGGCAAGCGCTCCACCACTGAGCCACAACCCGGCCCCCCACTTCTTTTCTTCATAACCCTCTTCATCTCCTCCCCCTGCCCCCCAGGGAGTCCCGCATGGCGGGCTGCCGGTTCTCCTTGAGGTCTTTGGCTTCCTTCCATTTTCCCTCTCAGATATCCTCTCCCTAACACACTCTTGATTCTAGAATCATATCTGAACATTTCCTTTTAGGGGTCCCTAGCTAACTCCATTACCTACGCTTCTGGTTTGAATCGTTTAGGAAATGACTGAGAAGGAGGGAGAAGTGGCAGAAAGGGAGGCAAAGAAAGAACTTTAGAAAAAATCACCATCCAATGAAGATGGTAATTAGATTTCACAAGAAACAGTAAAAAATCAAAAATAAGAGCCAGGTGCGATGATGCACACCTATAATCCAGCAGCTTGGGTGGCTGAGGCAGGAGGATTCCAGAGTCCAGGTTAGCCTTAGCAACTGTACGAGACCCTCTCTCAAAGCATGAAAAGGGCTGAAGGTGTAGCTTAGTGATAAAGTGTCCCTGAGTTAAATCCACGATACTGAGAAGGGTGGGGGGAGATACCCATTTTACGTAAATGACAATATTTGTAATGTACTTAAAATTGTTATCCCTTGATATTATGCAATTATTATAAAAGTAGTAGATGGCAATTGAAAACATGATAGGGGATAAGAAGTTTTTCAAAATTTGTTTGTTTGTTACAGACACTAAAATTTTGGAAGTCCACTTTCCCAGACCTTTGCTACCATTAAGATCCTTTAAGAAGTCAGAGGCTGAGAGTTAGAAAGTGAGGAAATCTGAGGTGACAAGCACTTTATTCCTAAGAAGTTTAGGGGCTCAATTCCAAGCTAAAAGTCAGGGCAGCTGAGCTGAACCACAGAGAATTCTTCCATAATTAATTATGCTTAAATGTCAGGGCCTAACACACTCTAGAAACCATGATATGTCCTGCTCCATTTCCAACCCAAAGTTCCAAATCTAATCCTAGATCATCAAGTGGAAAGACCACCAATACCAATACCAGAAAAACAGTAGCAAAAACAGCCTGTTCTTCAACCCTAGGACAATGTGCTTGCCTTTCATGAGATCCAAACCCAGAAAATTTGATTCCAAGGTGTTTCTGGATTGACTAGGGAGAATCTGAGTGTCAGGTGATAAAGAGAAATCTATCAGAAAAACAGAAGCCCAAGAATTAGTAAAATCCAATGTGAAATAGGAACTGCATGCTTCTTACAGAACCTAAGGGATTCCCCAACAAGGTTGGGGATGGGGTAAAGAAGAGAAGGAGGGAGATCCAGAAGCCCCATAGATTTTCATGTAGTTTTAAATATACACTGTGCTATGCTTTGGATGTGGTTTGTGTGTGTGTCTCCTGAAGCCTGGTCTCCAGCGTGGCAATATTGAGAGGTGGTGGTCCCTTAAAAGGTAGGGCCTGGTGGAAGGCAACCTGATGGGAGGAACACCTTTAGAAGTAATCAGTGCAGGCCTGGTGGGGCCACACTACCTCCCTCAAGAGTGGCTGGTTCTAAGGCAGCCAGCGACTCCCTGCATATGTGCTCTGCATGTACCCCCCCTTATGTGTGCCCCCACCCCAGTGATGCCACTTGCCATGAGGCCCTCCCTAGAGCCCAGCAGATTAGGGGCGTGCTCCTGAATCTCATGCTGGAGATGGAACCCAGAGCCTCATTCATACATGTAACAGAGAATGGACTAAAGACGTGGCTTTTATTTCTTTGTCTTGTTTTGATATTAATAAGCATTTAACTTTTGATAACAGGAAGGGCCTGGAAGAAGCACAGAAGAATTGGAGACTAGTTATCCAAGTCGGAGGCTGTAGGCCACTGTCTTCTCAGGATTGGTTAGACGGGGTTCCACCTAGGGAGAGAAGGAGGAGGAACATGGGGCGATGCACGCCGTCCTGGGGATGTGGCTTTCCATGGAGGTCCACAGTGGCCTGAATCCTGCTAGGTCCTCCCCTGGAGAGCTCTGAAATGTGCGGAAAGGAAAGAGGGCCGGGTGTGAGGGGCTCTAGACATGCCCCACTAAGGCCCTCTGACCTCCTGATCCCTGATTAAATGTGAAGAGGAAAATGCTTCCGTATTACAAACTCCAAACGGGGGAGGGAAGGCGATGGAAAAGAATCCAATAAGGGCTGAGGAGCTTAGACGGAGCGCAGGGCTTGTCTGGTCCAGGGGTCCTGTCACACGGAGGAGACTCTGATGCCCTCTCCGCCAACTGAACGGAGCATTTTCTGCGGAGGGGGGGGGTCTGTTGGGGCTCCCGGGTCCCATCCGGAGGACGGATCTCTGGATAGCCTCCCTCTAAGAGCTCGGAAGGGCGGATACCTAACGCACGGACAGTCCTGCACTCACCTCAGTCCAGCGTGGGCCAGGGCTGCATGCACTGCTGCTGGCACTGGTAGAAGCAGCACTTCTTGGGTCCGTTGCAGCCTCCGTCCCGCCGGCACCGGGGAAGCAGCGTGAAGGAGCAGGAGAGAAAGAACTCGGGGCAGTACCCAGATTTCTGCTGAACTGTTGGAAAGTGCCACTGGGTGAGTCTGGGGACACCGACCTGTCGCTCCGGCACAGGCCCCAGGGGAGACGTCCCCCCCCCCCGGACACCCCCGGGATGGCCACGCCTTACCTTCCTTCATGTTGGCCTGCGCCACGCGGAGCCAAAGGAGGGCGGCCACGGAGAGCAGGGAGAGGCTGCTCAGCTTCATGGCGCGACAGACAGGCGCCGGCGACGGCCAGGCCCGGGGGAGTGTCTGCGCGGGCGGCGGGCCACCGGCAGGGGGTGCTGTGACCGCGGGGCAAGAGGTCAGGGTGCTGCGGGTGGCCTGCAAAGGACAGTAAGGTGACCTCTGGGGTGTAACTGCAGGGAGCCCGCAGGGACAGTCCCCTCTTCAGGCAACCAAGGGCCTTGAACAGCAGATTTGAGGCAATAGCGGGGAATCGTTCTTCCCGGCCACGCCTCAGGCCGGCCAAGCCCACTCTGCTCCCAGCCTATCCAGGAGGATTGAGACCCGCCCCTTCCACACGTGCGGGTGCGGGGTGCGTTTGAGGTGTTTATGGGTCACTTTCTACCACCCCCACCCCCACCATCCCAAGGACAAAGCTAGATAATGGGCTGTGAGCAGCCTGCTGCCAAGATTAAGAAAAACGCCAATTCATTGTGCATTGTGGGTGCATGATTAATGTTTTATTCCTTAATTCCTTCCTTTGCATCTCCATGAATGTGCAAAACGTTCATTTGCTGATAAAGTCAAAAGGCTAACTTGAGGTCATTTTGAACGTGAGCCCCAGGACAAATAACTCTTGAGCCCCTCTTTGCACTCCTATAAAAATGTTGAGTTGTTCCTGCTTGGTTGGTTGCCTAGAACATACCTGTGTAAGCAATGCCACGTAAGTACACACGCACGTGTACACACACACACACACACACACACAGTTATTAATGCACCCAGAGACTTGGAACCTGACATAAGAGGCAGAGGTTCCCTGGAGCAGTTACTACATCTCTTCTCTTTCTCTCTGGTGCAACCTTATGGCTTCCTCCGGGCTTGGCCTCTTTTGGCTGTGCTTCTGTGCTTCTCTCTTCTAGTTCTGGGCTGCCCTGCCCTCACTGAGATGTAGGCCACATTTAGAAAATAAATGAAAATGCTTCCTACCTGTTTTACATGCCAATAACTTCCAGTGTTTCTGCTTTTATTTTCAAGATGTGTGCTTGCAGCTCCACACACTCAGATCTTTGTTTTCAAAACAATTTGACATTCACAGCAATTTTATGATATCAAACTATGAAACTGTATCCCAATCTTGCTATAAGTATAAAATTCCAAATCCCAAATGATTTTGTCATATATAAAATAGTGGCACATCACAAACAATTAGGGGTTTATTTCAACAACGTATGATTGGTTTAACATTCCAAATTAGGTCAATGAATATTTCCTATTAGAACATGGAGAGAAACTTGATTATCTCCATATCAGACACAGAATATATGAAAAAAATCATTTATCTGTTTATGATATATAAATGAGAAAATAATGACACAGGATAAGAAATTCAATTATTTAATGTGATAACCTCTACAAAAACCCTACACGTGGGAAGCAATTTTGGGGACTAAAATCTGCTTATCCATCAAAAGTCATGAGAATATTAGCAATTTTTAATTCCAATGATGTTCTTCATAGAAATAGAAAAAGCAGTCATGGAATTCATTTGGAAAATTAAGAGGCCCAGAGTAGCCAAAGCAATCCTCAGCAAGAAGAGTGAAGCAGGAGGCATCACAACACCAGAGTTTAAATCATACTACGGCCTGGTATTGGCATCAAAATAGACATGAAGACCAGTGGAACAGAATAGAAGACACAGAGACAAACCCACATATAGGCAGTTATCTCACACTAGACAAAGGTGACATAAACATACATTGGAGAAAAGACAGCCTCTTCAACAAACGGTGCTGGGAAAACTGGAAACCCATATTAGAATTAAATTTAACCTCTATCTCTCACCCTACACAAAACTCAACTCAAAGTAGATCAAAGACCTAGGCATTAGACCAGAAATCCTGCGCTTCCTGGAGGAAAATGTAGGCCCAGTTCTTCATCTTGTCAGCTTAGGAACTGACTTTTTCCTCAACAAGACTCCTAAAGCACAAGAAGTAAGATCAACAATCAATAAATGGGATGGCATCAAACTAAAAAGCTTCTTCATAGTGAAGGAAAGAATCAAGAACATGAAGAGAGAGCCTACAGAATGAGAGAAAATCTTTACCACGTGCACCTTCGATAAAGCATTAATCTCTAAGACATATAAAGAACTCAAAAAAATTAACACCAAAAAACCAAATAACCCAATCAATAAGTGGGCAAAGGAATTGAACAGACACTTCACAGAAGAAGAAATACAATGGTCAAAAATAGATGAAAAAAATGTTCAACATCATTAGCAATTAGAGAAATGCAAATTAAAACTACACAGAGATTCCATTTTACTCTAGTCAGAATGGTAATTGTCAAGAATACTAGGAACAATAGATGTTGGTGAGGATGTGGAGAAAAATGCTCACTCATACATTACTGATGGGACTGAAAATTGGTGCACCCACTCTGGAAAGCTGTATGGAGATTCCTTGGAAAACTTGGAATGGAACCACCATTTGACTCAGTTATCCCACTCCTCAGCATATACCCAAAACACCTAAAATCAGCATATTACAGTGATGCAGCCACATCAATGTTTATAGCAGCTCAATTCCCATTACCAAAGCTATAGAACCAACCTAGATGCCCTTCAACAGATTAATGGATAAAGAAAATGTGGTATATACACAATGAAATATGACTCAGCCATTAAGAAGAATGAAATTATGGCATTTGCCAGTAAATGGATGAAACTAGAGACTATTATGCTAAGTGAAATAAGCCAATCCTAAAAAACCAAAGGCCGAATGTTCCGATATGTAAGTGCTAATACACAATGGCAGGGCTTGAGGAGAACAGAAATTCATTGGATTAGACAAAGGAGAATGAAGGGAAGGAACAGGGGATGGGACTAGGAAAGAAGTAGAATGAATCAGACATGACTTTCCTATGTTCATATGTGAATACATAACCAGTCTAATTCCATACCGTGTACAACCACAAGAATGGGAAGTTAGACTCCATGAACGTAGACTGTGTCAAAATACACTCTGTCATGTGTATCTAAAAAGAAATTTTTAAAAATAGTTTTTAAAAAATCTTGTCCAAAAGCACAAGAAGTAAGATCAACAATCAATAAATGGGATTTTTTGATTGTTGATCTAACTCTGAACTAAATCAAAGCCTTGTCACAACCTATGGTGTTGACTGAGGGAAAAGAAGGGTGGTGCATCACCCCTAAGGAAGAGGGGGGTGGGAAAACTCTGTGTCCTGAATACTCCCATTCTGTCCCCAAAAAAGCTAGCCACGTTAAGGGAACAATGAGAGCCAGTCTGGGCCAGAAAGTCCAGATGCACGTTATCTTGAAGGACACTGGCTCTCTCTTGTGTGTGCTGGGAACTAGGGCGAGCTGGTGTCATCTGTCAAAAGCCAGCTTCTGCATGTCCACTGGGACAGCTGCTCCTTGGGAGCTGGTCACCATGCCAGCCAGCTAAGCCAGCTAAGGCTGCTGTCACTGCCTTGCAGCCTGACATACATCCCCTCTCTGAGTGGGGACTGGTGTGGGACAGAGGACCCTGGAAGGGGTATGTGTAGTTATTTAACTGGCTGCCGCTAGGCAAGATCCCGTGTGGGAGAGAAGGGGACGCTTGGCAAAGCACCTGGAGGGACAGGGGAGCTGTCCTCCCCAAACCTTGCCGTTGTGTGTAGCACCCACATTCAACATTTTGCCACTGAATTCTTCCTGAACAGTCCCTGACCTGGTGTTTCCCCCATGTCTCCCATGCGGTCTCTGGGTACTTTCTCCATCTCTCTTGCAACCTACCTGCTGCCCTGGCACCACCGGCTACGGCTGTGCCTGGTGAATCTCATCAGGAACAGAAGCTTGTGGCAGTTCACTAGTCCTATTTCCTGTTGGGCTGTGCGGTCGCCATGAAGACCAGCAGGCTTGCTCTGCAGTAGCTGGGAAAACCAGCAACTGGGCGACCACTTCAGGGGAGAAAGGTTTCCTCTGGCCTCAAGTCTCCATGCTCCCCACCCCCAAATTGTCACTCTTTCCACTATACGGTGACTCCCTAAAAATCCCCTCTCAGGGCATGTGTTTAGTCATGTCACTTCAGTCTTGCTCTTGTGGACAGCACTATCCCTGGGGAGCGCTCTTTCTTTCTCTCTCTCTCTCTCTCTCTCTCTCTCTCTCTATATATATATATATATATATATATATATATATGGGGAGGGGAAGTGATATATATATATATGATTTAACTGAGGGGTGCTCTACCACTGATCTACCACTGAGCTAGTCCCACAGCCTATCTGTGTATCTATTTATTTATTTATTTTTGAGACAGGGTCTCAGGTGCTGCTGTTGGCCTCAAACTTGCGATCCCCCTGCCTCAGCCTCCTTAGTATCTCAGATTACAGGCATGTGTCACCATGCCTGCCCTGGGGCAATTTTTTGACATCACAGCTACTTCAGACTGTGAGATTCATTGGGGCTAACAAAAGAAAAGAGTGAAGAATGAGATGCCCAAAGGTTTTTGAAAATCTCATATTGGCCGGGGGTGGGAGAAGGCCACCTGCAGGTGTGTACATTGTGCATTTGTCCCTGACTGTGTACAGGCTAAGGAAGGAATGAAGACCCACCTCTGCCTAATTTCAGGATCTGGGCAGACAGGAAGTGAAGGCCAATGAGAACCTGTTAACTGCTTGCTGGAACGTTGAAAATACGCCCCCAGATACACACAGCCCTTGAGAAACCCAGGTGGTGTGCTGGTTCACAGAACTCAAGCTCATCCCCGCCCAGCCATTAGTCGCTAGCAAGCCAGTGGAACCGACTGCAGTGGGTGCACCTGAGAAATTATTCAGACTAATTTACAAAATTGGTTCAGGAGAGTAACTCAACAAATGATCCGTAACAAAACGACATTAAAAAAACCCTGGGGAGAGGAACTTATTTCCTAGGTTGGCACATTGTATTGTGTAAAAATTTTGATTTCATTGAAAAAAAATAGAATGTCAAGAAAGGAGAAAATTGCCCCTGCACAGCGGGGAGGGGGAGTGACCCATAGAAACAGTCCTTACGGCATCCCAGGCAGTGGACCCCTGCAGAAGGACTTCAAATCAGCTCTTATGAACATACTCAAAGGACTAAAGGAAACTATGAACAAGAGGCTACAAAAGAGGGCAGGGCTGAGCAAGACGGTGGGTAGAACTCTGGTGATGGTTTCCCCACAGAAACATCAATCTGAACAATTATCCACCCATGAAAATACTTCCAGAGGAGCTTAGGAAACCAGGCAAGAGATCATAGCAACTAGTTATAGCATAATAATGAGAAATGACCCGCTGAAAAGATTAGAAGGGACAGCTTTGTGTTACCTGTGTCCGACCCCAGCTTGCAGGAAAGAGGAGGAAAATAACACTGGACCCTGCCTTGGACCTCAGTGCGGGCTCCATCACAGTGAAACACAGCACCTGCAGGCCTGCCTGGCCCCTGGCTTCAGGACCAAACCTTGGCCTGCACCTCAGACCCACCCCAGTGCCCGCTGGGAACGTGTAGGCCCTGCCAGGGGATTTGCTGGCTAGCTGCAGCAGTCCCGGGTTTTCACAAACCTCAGCAGCAGGCAGCCTTCAGAAGCTTGAGTTTTGGTTTTCCCCAGAGCTGTCAGTCCTGACAGCCACAGGATCTCCGTCTGGTGCTAATCCAGCCTCTATGGCCACGTGGGTCACGGATTCGGGGTGGCCCCCTAGCACCAAAATGGTCACGGTGGTGGTGGGCTTAGAGACCACAGCAGATGACCTGTACAGAATTTCTGGACAAGCATACTGTTGAAGGACATTCTCAGACAAGGCCACACTGCAAAGCCTGGAATAAGTACCTACTTGCTTAATGCAAGGCATGGATACAGGATAAGAATCAAGAATAATCGGGTAAAGGGGCTACAGTTGTGGCTCAGTGGTAGAGCGCTTTCTTAGCATGTGTGAGGCACTGGGTTTGATCCTCAGCACCACATAAAAATAAATAAGTAAATAAAGGCATAAAAAACACAATAACATTTAAAAAAAGAATAAACAGATAAATGTAATATCACCAACTAGGCAAAATAAGGTATCAGGGCCTAAGCTTAAATAGATAGCGATGTCTAAATTCCCTAAGAATTCAAATGATCTCTTTTAAGGAAGTTAAATGAACTTGAAAAACACACAGATAAACAATTCAGAGATTTATTAGAGAATTTCAAATAGAGGTTGGACTAATAATGAAAAATTAAACAGAGATCCTGGAGATGAAAAATACATGAATATACTCTAAATGCATCACAGAGCATCAACAGTGTATTGATCAAACAGAATAAAGAATCTGTAAACTTGGAGACAGGTTATTTGAAAACAGAGTTGAAAAAGAGTAAGAAAGAAAAGGAGAAAGCGTATGAGATTTTTAGGACAGTGTGAAAAGGGAAAATGTATGAGTCGTTGGCATCAAAGAGGAGGTAGAAGAAAGAGGCAGACAGCTATTTAAAGAAATAACACAAGAAACCTTTCCAGACCTAGAGAAAGACATAAACACCCAGGTACAGAATCAGATTCAATCCAAATAAGACTATCCCAAGCATATTATGACCAAAATTTCAAAGGTCACAAACAAGGAGAGGACCCTGAAGCAGCAAAAGAAAAGAAGCAAATAACATATAAAGGAGGGTGAAGCGCCTAATGGCAGACTACCCTGCAGGAGAGGGTTTAAGGGCATACTCAGGTGCTCAAGGAAAACCCCTCCAAATTAAGAATACTTACCAGAAAAACCTTCCTTGAAAAATAACAGATAAAGACTTTCCACACAAGGAAAACCTGAGGGAGTCATCAGCCTCAGACCTGTTTTACAAGAAATGCTAATGTTGAAAGAAAATGAAGTTCATGAGTAATTTGAGAACAACTGAAAGTATAAAACTCACTGGTAAAGGTAAATACAGGGTTAAATTCAGAGCACTCCAACACTGCCATGGTGTTCAAATCACTGTATTTTTAATATGAAGGTTATTAGATAAAATTGTTAAAGATGATAACTTTACAATTTGTTAAGGCATATGTACTATATAAAGATGTAAATTGTGACCTCAAAAAATCAAAGCCTAGGAGGGCAGTAAAATTAAATCCCAGAGTTTTTGTTTTTAAGAGTTAAGGTTGTCAGTTTGAAGTAACTTTTTATAGCTATTTGATCTTTTTGTGTCATAAAAACCACAAAGCAAAAATCTATGTTAGATACACTTTAAATAGGATAAGGAATCAAAAATGGTATTAGAGAAAAATTTAACCATAAAGAAAGACTTTAATCGAGAAAAAAATCTGTTTAACAAAAGAACTAGAAGGTAGTTCCAAAATGGTGATAGTTACAGTGCAAAATGCATTCTACTGTCATGTATAAATAATCAGAACAAATTTAAAAAAACAAAAATCAAAATGGCCTTAGTAAGCCCTTATCTATCAATAATTACCTTGACTATAAATCACCTAAATTTTTCGATTATAACCCATCACACGACAAATTATGGATAAAAAAGATCAAGAACCAACCACACTCAGTTTCACCTGTAAGGAGATTCATAAAATAAGAGAAGAGATGGAGAAAGATATTCCTGCAAATGGAACCCAAAGAGAGCAGGAGTAGCTAAACTTACAACAGGTAACACAGACTTTAAGTAAAAAAAAATGATAAAAAAAGACAGAGGTCATTAAATAATGACAAAGAAATCCATTTAGCAAAAGGACATAACAATTGTAACTATTCAGACAATACTGAAGCATCTACATATATTCATAGATCTAAAGGACATGATAGACTGCAGTGTGAAATAATGGGAGACTTCAACACCTACCAAACTTTCTGCAATGGACTGAGCATTAGATAGAAAATAAAGAAGCATGGATTTAAGCTACCTGCTCGACAAAATGCACTTAACAAATATTTACAGAACATTCTGCAGAGTGTGCATTCTTCTGAACTGCATATAGAACATTCTCTGGGATGGATCATATTTTAGGCCACAAAACAAGTCTTCACATAGTTAAGAGGATTGAAATAATATCATGCATCCTTTCTGAAAACAGTGGAATAAAACTAGAAATAAAAAAAAAAACAGAAAGAACTTCAGAATTTTGTAAATGCATGGAAATTGAATAATATATTCTTTAATAACCAATGTCTCAATTAAGAAATTAAAAGGGAAATTTGAAAAATTTTTTTGAAATAAACAAAGATGGAGCACAATATACCTAAATTTATGAGATACAGCAAAGGTAATTCTAAAAGGGAAGTATATAGAAATGATAAAGACCAGAGCAGCAATAAATATATCTATATGCTCTCTGAGAATATAGAAATTCATTGGTACAAACGATTGTAAGAGCAAGAAAAGCGGCTACATTAATATCAGACAAATAGACTGATTTAAAAATTGCAATGATTTAAAAATTGGTGTGGATATGAGGTTTCCCCCAAAAGCTCATGTGTGACACAATGTGAGAATGTCCAGATGTGAAATGAGTACACCATGAGAATTGTAACCTAATCGGTGGATTGATCCACTAATAAGGATTAGCTGGAGAAGGGTGGCTGTAGGCAGCCAGATTATGGCTAGAGGAGATGGGCCACTAGGGGTGTGCCTCTGGGGCTCATATTTGTTTATCTTTTGTCCCTGGTGAGCAGAGTGCCTTCTCCACTTCCTGGCTGTCATGTCTTGAGCTGCTCTCCTCCACATTACCCTTCCGCCATGATGTTCTGCCTCACCTTGGGCCAAGAGCTGTGGAGTCAGCTGATGATGGATCCTCTGAAATGGTGAGCCAATGCACATTTTCCTCCTCTAATTGTTCTTATCAGGTCTTTTGGTCACTGATTAGGCTTAAAAGATACAAATAGAGTATTCTAGACCAAGACGGGAGGGTACATATTTTTCTTGAGTACACATGGAGCATACTCCCAGATAGGCCACATGCCAGGCCACCGAACAAGGTCAGTATGTTTACAAAGTTTGAAATCATAACAAAGTGTCTTCTTTAACCACAGTAGAAAGCAACTAGATATAGATAGCAAAAGCAAAAGTAGAAAATTCCCATGTAGGTGGAATGAGCATGCTTTTATTTTATTTTTATCTTTTATTGATTTTACTTTTTTTAAATACACAACAGCAATGGAATGCATTACAATTCTTATTACACATATACAGCACAATGTTTCATATCTCTGTATGTAAAGTATGTTCACTCCAATTCATGCCTTTATACATGTACTTTGGTTTTTTTTTGTATTACAAATCTTAATACAGATATATACCACACTTTTTCATATTTCTGTTTGTATATAAAGCATGCTTTTAAATAACCAATGAATCAAAAAAGAAAATATAAACGAAATCAGAAAACATCTTGTAACTAACAAAATGAAAATGCCAGCTACCAAAATCTTATGGGATGAGTGAGGGCAATCCACAGCTATAATGACCTACATTAAGAAGAAATACACAGGGCTGGGAATGTGGCTCAGTCGGTAGCGCGCTTGTCTGGCATGCGTGCGGCCCGGGTTCGATCCTCAGCACCACATACCAACAGAGATGTTGTGTCTGCCAAGAACTAAAAAAAAATAATAATAAATATTAAAAATTCTCTCTCTCTCTCCTCTCTCACTCTCTCTTTAAAAAAAAAAAAGAAGAAGAAATACACAACTAATAATCCAACTGTATGAGGGAAATAAGAACAAATGGAATCCAGAGCTGGCAGGAGGGAAGAAAATAGTAAAAAAGAGATGAAATAACCAAGGATGAGCCAGAGACTAATGACAATGTTATTTCTCCCCTTTCCAAGTTTTCAGAGTTGAGTCATGAATTGAATCAAAGGGATGTAAGTAAAGACTGCAGTTTCCAGGTCATTTCTTAAAGCCAAAGCTGTTTTATCCTTTTCCTGTGTGTTACCTGGGAAGTAGGGATGGAAGCTATCCATCTCCAGCCCTGGCAACGAAGACAAGACCTGGGAGAGGGAGGAGCAAGAAGGAAGGAGCCAGGGACCCTGCTGGTTCTCCAGCTGCTGAGCCACCTTGCCCGCCAGACTGCTCACCGCAGACTGCTTCCTGGGAGGAAGGAAACCGCCTTAGAGGAGTGCTGTGTTTTTCCCTCAGAGCAGTTGAATCTGCACCGCCCTTTAGTCAAGAGTTAATTCCTTTGTTTTTGCAACTAATAAACCTACAGTCTTATTTCTTTTTTATTTTCTTTCTCCCTTCTTTCTTTCTTTTTTTCCCCTTATTTTAGAGTCTTCTGGAATAACCCTTGTTCATTGTTTGGAACTTGACATTATATCTTACACTGAATTGGATAAAAAGAGGCCTGTTCCTGGGTTTCTTTTCTTTCTATTACTTTTTTTTAAATATTTATTTATTAGTATTTGGCAGTCACAACATCTTTGTTGGTATGTGGTGCTGAGGGTCGAACCCCGGTCGCACACACTCCAGACGAGCGCGCTACCGCTTGAGCCACATCCCCAGCCCTCTATTACTTTCTTCCTGCCTCTATATGCTGCTATAAAAACCAACATATTCACTGAAGTCACTTTGCAGGGCATTTTTAGGGATTAGAGGTTCAAATATTCTCCAATTAATCATTTTCAAAATTTCAAGGCTATTCCCAAGAATTTATTCTTTTGCATAAACTTAAGTATTGCTTTGAAGTTCCTCCAAGGTGTATCACTGCCCCAAGGAGTTAAACAAATAAAAGCAAAAATGGGTTTTGAGTGTTGTACACTTAAAAAATAAATTGAAAGGGTAAATGTTGACATCTTCACTCTGGAGTCTTCTCATTAAGGAACACAGTATGTCTTTTTTAGTATTATTTTGTAATGTACCCCTGACAAGTTTGAGAGCTTTGTTACCTCCAATGTGCATTTCATATTTGTCAGCCGGAAGTGGGGGTGCTGCTCTCTCTGTACTGCAAGATGTACCGACACCCAGGCCCGACTGCAGTAGGGGCCTTAGACAGTGCTCCTGGAAGGGACAGGGGTACGGTTCCTCCTGTTCTCTCACCCCCCATCAGGTTCCCCAGTTTCCACTCACAGCAGGAGGCCAGCACAAGAAGTTGATTTGAATTCTGGAAAGGCAGGACCAGACCAGACCTCCAGCATGCCCAGCGCCTTCCATTTAACAGGCAACTGGGGCTCAGAGGAACAGAGATTTGCCTGGGGTTCACTTTATGAGCAGAGAGAGGGCTGGGGTGGCACTCAGGTCACCTGCCGTCCGTGCCTGTGCTTTCTGCTTGCTCCAAACTGTTCCTCCTCCTGCAGCTTTGCCCTTCTCTGGAGCTTCCTTGGAAGGTTAAGTGGGGCAGCAGCAGAGCCAGTTTGTCCCACATATTTGCCCCCTTGTCTTCACTACCTGAGCCTGCCAGCCCTGACCAACGCACAGTCTATCTCTGGAGAGCACATTTATTCTTGCTAAGATATCAAGGACTTAGAGCGTCTTGCTGCCTCATTTACATCTTAAACTAGAATTCCCGCTGGGCATGGTGGCACACTCTTGCAATCCCAGCTACTTGAGAGGCAAGGCAGGAGGATCACAAGGTCAAGGCCAGCCTGGGCAACTTAGCAAGACCCTGTCACAAATTTAAAATTTTACGAAGGGGCTGGGAATGTTGCTCAGTGTTTGCCTAGCTGATGGAAGGCTCTGGGTTCAATTCTCGGTATTGCAAAGCAAATCAAGAGAATTCAGGCTGTGGTGTAGTCCAGTGGTAGGGCTCCTGCTTAGAATGCACAAGACCTTGGGTTTACTACCGGGCACCCTCCAAAGATAGTGACTCTTCAGCAGTATAAGGGAACATTTTGAATAATCTGTTAATTTTGCCAAACTTCATTCCCTGAAATTCATTTTCACACAGAATGATACACAACTCTGATGGTAACCCATCCTTTTGAATTCCTCTCCTCTGTTACTCCGATCTTTACTTCTTGTCACAGACTTTAGCTATTTTGTTGCAACAGGAAAGCTGCCTTGGGACCCATCCTTCTCTCTGTCCTTTTGCCCACTACTGACGGGTTTTTCCTCTCTACTTAAATCATCTGACATTCCTTTTGTGCTTTGATCATGCCCTTGGTCCTGCTTAGAATTCTGTGTCTGCCTTTGATCTTTCCCGAGCTTAGCTAAGCAGCTGCCTTGGGATCCGATCCGTCTTGTGGCTTGCCATGTGGAATGTCACAAAGTGGCACTTCTTCTTGACTTGGACGGTCCCCAGGCAGTTGATAGAGACAGGATTTGATATGTGGTTTTGGTCCTCGTCACACACTTGCAGTGTCCCTTGTCCATGTTAAAGTGGCCTTGTTCTCTACTGAGACATTGGCGTGGCGATCCACTTACACAGAGGCCACTGATGACCATCGTCCTCTGCCTGCTGTACAGTTGGGGTGCGAGGTTGTCTTGTGGTGCTGCGCACTGCCCGGGATGGGCTGGTTCTTGTTTTCCACCTGGATGTGGGTCTGACGTTCTCATTTCGTGTTATGCACACCAAGAACATGGATTATATATTTGTTTCTGGTCATGATAATGATCACCTACTTGCTGTTTGACTTAGATCTTGAGACCCAGCTTGGTTTTTTACCTTTTTGTCCTGAATAGTGCTGACCTCGTTGTCTACTTGGAAATCCATGTGATCCATTTTGTAATTGGCTTTGCAACTCACCTGGTAATTGATAATGAGAGTGTCTGGGCTCCATGGTCTCCAGGGTTCCCTCTCAGGTCTTGCCCTGAACCTTTTCCTAGTCAATGCACTGATGTTCCCAGGAGGGCTGTGCCTCTGGGCGGAGAAGACTCAAGCATCACCAGGAATAAGAAACCCTCCAGGAAGAGGTCGGGGCCAGCACTCTACAGCTCCAAATCGTGTCTTTTCCTTTTATTTGGGGCCTATCTATTGCAGGAATACTCCCAACCCCAAACCTGTAGGGACAATGAGATCTCAGGGACAGAAGAAACTGAGGCAGAAAGTGATCTTGCCATTGGCAAGCAAGAGCCAGGTCTAGTAACCCCAGGGACAAAGAAGCCTGAGCCGGTGGGGTCCTGCAGACACCAAGGGTCTGAGACCATGGGGGTCCGCACCTTAGAGTCATCACACACTTCACTGAGGGCAGGGCACCCAGGGAGACAGGGATGTCAGTGATGGGAGGGTAGTGAAGAGTGGACGGTGGGCACAGGGGGTGGGGCTTCTGCCCTTTAGCTCCTGCTGGACCAACTTCTGCCCGTGGAGGGGCTAGGGCACTGTCAGCTGGGTCTAGTATCTCTGTGCTTGGCCTCTGTTCAGATGAAAAGCGACTTTTTGTGAAGTATCAGGAAGCATCATCCGCCCTCCCCGGGCCTCAGTTTCCTCTCCTGGCTTGTGAACATCCAGTTGGAATCCGAGGCTCCTCTTACACGTCCCTTTTCATCTCGCCCACCGTACACGAAGGCTCTTCCGTCCTCCTCGTCCACCTCTTTCCTGCATTCTGAGGGAAAGAGTAGCTAAGTTTTTGTGGTCTCTGAGGAGGACAGATGCACATGAACGGGATGTAAGAACGCTTGCTCTGTGCAGAAAGAGAATGCTAACTGCCTTAGCACTTTATACGAACACAAGGAAGAAACTGAGTTAGTTAATCTGAAATATAAGACACAACAAGATCACATTATCAACTTAGGAATATGTTTATGTAATTGATTCATGCTCAAGAAACTTTAAATGAGACCCACTTCTCCCTACAGAAGAGGTCAGAGGCCAAGAAAAACCCCAACACAGTTTTCCTAACCAAAGTGATCAGACAGTGTAGGACATGGGCACAAACCAGACACGATTCCTGGCCAAGATGGAAAAGTTGGCCAAAATGGAAATAGACCACTCAGCCAGTGTCCAGGGACAAACATGGCCTACTCTATCATGGACAAAAGGGCCCATGACAATAGGGAGCTAGGTCAGACATTATATCCAAGTTAAGCGGCAGGTACGTGACAATAATAATCAACCAAAATCCCAATCAAGATCCAGGATGTGCCAATGTGCCAAGAAAAGCCTAGTCCAACGCTGACATGAACCTTCCCAATAGACAAAACCACCAAATGAAGACCAGGAACAACACCAAAGTAAGTTTCTTACCCAACAGGGGAGACTCCTACCCCCGTGTTTAGGAGTGGCACATGAGGAGTGGTACACAGGGAGCTCCTGGGACTGTTGTGGGACTGACATCCACGGTCCACACCAGTCTCAGAGCTGTGTCCAGGCTGGGGGAGATGCACAACACTCCCGGGTGAGGTGAACACCTGCTAGAGACAGGATGAGCTGCCCGTGTCCTCGATTCCTGCTGTTGGTTTTCAATGACTTTCTTTTGCAATCCTACCCAGTTAAAATTCCTTGAACATGTACCAGCTGTATAAGCATACATAAATACAAAAGCATATACATAAGTTTACGATGTGATCTTGTTGCTTCTTAGAACTTAATTTTTTCCTTATGTTTGTATAAAGTGCTAAGGCAGCTCACGTTTTCTTTCTGCATATGGTGAGAATCCTTGCATCTTGTTAGGGAGCATCTGTCCTCCTCAGAGACCACAAAGAACTTAGCTGCTCTTCCCCGCAGAATATAGGAAAGAGGTGGATGAGGAGGAAGAAAGATCCTGCCTGAGCTGTGGGAGAGATGAAAAGAGAGGCACGGGAGGTGGCGAGGAGCCACGGGTCAAAGCCATGTGTCCAGATTTCTGGCTGGAAACTCAACACTAAGAACAGGGTGCCTGAACCCTGCCAGTCATTATTTGCCACCCAAGGCCAAAGCCAGAGACCCTTCATGACCCGTTCCTCATGGGATCTCAGGGACAGATGATTTCCTAGAAAAGACAGAGAAGATGCAGTGCAACAGGCCCTGGGGAAGTCCCTGATCTACTCTGCCTTCAGTCCCACCTGTCCACAGGAGCATGCCCTGGACTTGGTTTAAGTATTCTGCTCCTCTGAGAGCTTCTTTTAAGATGCGAATATTCCAGAGCGTTATATGAAGTCTCTGCCACGTCAGCAAAGGGATATGGGTCAAACAATGTTGGCTGTGTCCTGGATTCCTGCTGTTGGTTTTCAAACAAGGTCTGGATATGAGATATCATGATGCATCCCCCAAAGCTCCTGTGGAAATATTCAGAGGTGAAATGATTATATTATGAGAACTATAGCTTAATCGGTCCACCCTGATTTGAATGGAATAACTGAGTGGTAACTCTAGGCAGATGGGGTGTGGCTGGAGGAGACAGGTCCCTGGGTCCGTGCCCTGGAAGGGTGCATCTGCCTTGTAGCCCCTTCCCTCTCTCTGCTTCCTGACCCTGCCAGGAGCTGACAGCTTTCCTTCACTGGGCCCTTCCCCACCACCCCCATGATGTGCTGGGCCCAGAGCAATGGAGTTGACCACCTGTGGACTGAGACCTCTGAACCCATGAGCCCCAAATTACACTTTCCCTCCTCTAAATTGCTCTTATTGGGTATTTTAGTCACAGCATGAAAGAAAAAGTGACTTTAAAAAATTGTCATATGTAGAGAGGCCAGAGGACCGGCTACAGTGGTTTTAGAGGGTTATCTTCAAAATGGTCTCTCCCCTCCCCTCCCTCTCCCCCCTTCCTCTACATCTTTTTTTTTAACATTTATTTTTTAGTTTTAGGTGGACACAATATCTGTATATACCATTGTCAGGAATGTGAATTAATATAGTCATCATGGAAAACAATGTGGAACCATTATGGAGATGCTTCAGACAACTAGAAATAGAACCACCTGATGATTCCAGAGTGACTGCTTGGAGGAAGAAGAAGGAGGTGGGTGAAAGACATTGTTTTGGAGCCCAGGGATGAACCCACCAGAGTGAGGCCCAGCACCAGGCAGAGTCCCATGGCACTTGATCACAGATCAGGGACTGTAAATGAGATGTCACAGGTGGAGCTTGCAGACACTGTGGGGACAGACTACTCACTTAGGGCACTACCCAAACCTATCTTGAACAACACCTCAACTACAAATTTGCAAGAAATTTGAGTCTAGGGTTCCCCCTAATGTCAAGATTGTGTCAACATACCAACCATGACTTGCAGCAAACTTGGACTGAGTCTGCCACCTAGGGGTGAAATGGTAGAGTCTCCACGGACTCCGTCAACACATTTCTGGAAGGACACACACAGTGAGATGGCCAAGACTGAAATGAAGACCTGACCCTTCAATGTTCAGATACCTCCATCTGCCAGCAAGCATCAGGGACTTACGGGGACCATGACCTCACCCAATGGACACAGTGAGGCAACAGAAGCCAACCACAGGGTGATGGCTGGCTGATCTCTTGGACAGAGAATCCAAAATAATTGTTTTAAAGAAACGCAATGAACTTTAAGAAAATGTAAAGAAACACTTCCACAATTTATCTGAGAAACTTAACAGAGAGACTAAAATAATTTTTAAATAGTCAAACAAATCCTGGAAATAGAAAGCACAAATGGAAATATAATGCATAATAAACGCAACATCACAAGTTACAAGGAAATACATGTTTTGTAATAAGTCATATTAGGAAAGCCATAAAGACTTTTAATGCATGGGGGGAGGAGAAAAAAGAAACTATAATCAAATTCAAACAAGAGGGACTGGGGTTGTGGCTCAGTGGTAGAGTGCTGGCCTAGCATGTGTGAGACACTGGGTTTAATCCTCAGCACCACATAAAAATAAGTAAATAAACAAAACAAAGGTATCTACAACTAAAATATTTTTATAAAATTCAAACAAGAAAAACTAGGAAAAATACAGCTAGTATCAAAGAAAAAGTATTAATCTCCCTCATATACAAAGAGCTCTATGAAATCAAAACCCAAGAAGAAAGAGAATAAAATTCAAGGACAGAGGGCTGGAGTTGTAGCTCAGTGGTAGAGCACTTGCTTAGCATGTGTGAGGCACTGGGTTCAGATCCTCAGCACCATATAAAAATAAATAAATAAAAATAAAATAAAGTCATTGTGTCCATCTACAACTAAAGAAAAAATATATTTTTAAATTGCAAGGACAGAAAATTTGTAAGAAATATTTCAAATGGCCCTTAAAGTAAGGAAAAGATTCACTTCCGTAGTAACCAAAATGCACATTGAAACTATGCTGCAATGTTTTCCATCTACCAGACTGCCCAAACAGAGTTTGACAGCAAACTCTGCTGGCAAAGGTGTGAAATAGTCTTTCTGTACGTAGCTGGTTAAGAATCCAGAATGGTGTAATCCCTGGGGATTTTTTCCTGAGCTGGGGATGTGTTTCGGAAATTTAGCAATGCATCTATCCTTCCAGCAATCACTTCTAGGAATCTGCCCTGAAGGTGTATGTCAGCAATTACGTTATCGTGTGTGACTTCAGATTGTCTGTCTACGTGGGACCAGAAAATGAGGTGAATGAACTCTGACACATCCACGCAATAGAAGATTATGACACGGTTGTTTAAAAAATAGAACAAGGAAAGTCTTCATTAGCTGAAATGGAGGGATTCCCACTTACACTTTAAAGAACAATGTATATAATAAATCAGTCTATAATAATAGATGCAAATAATAATAGTTTTTCAAATAAAAATATAGGAAGAATAAACCAGAAACCTACAATATTGTTACTTGCAATGACTGGGTGAAGCAGACAAGGGTAGAGGGGCAGGCCAGGCTTCTGTGACCCTCTTTTTTGTTTGATTTTGACTTCCAAACCACAAAAATATTTTGAATGTTTGAAAAATTAAATAAAAAGGAAATAACTCTTAACAAGTAAAAGAGAAACGTATGATTAATATAAAATTGAAAATCATGTTGTTAAAAAATATTATTTTATGTCACTTTTGCTTATATCGCTTAATGTACATCTTTGGTTGGATATATCCTAAATACAAATAGAAATCTAAAACTTCACTGGGTTATTGTCAGCAGTAATGTTGACACTGTAAAAAAGCTACTTTATGGATGTTTTAGGAGAAAGAAGTAAGAGAAAAGAGAATCATACATAAAATCAATGCTTTAAAACTATCATGTTAAATGTGAACTGGAAAGGCCAATATGAAATCATGTTTTTAAAATGTTTTCTGGGTTTGTAAAATGAAAGCGACTACATCACAGTAGTATGAACATCCTCACTATGCAATTGTGGTTTCTCAATCTCTTTCCCCCATCCCTTAGAGAAATGGCTGGTTTTAGGGAGGACAGGAAATGTCAACTGTAGGCATCTATGACACCTCCCATCCTGGAAAGTCAGGAAATGCTTGATGACCAATGGAGCAAGGCAAAGGACAAGCGGGAAGCAGATCCCCATGGCCACATGTAGAACAAATGGAACAAAGAATAAAGACTTTAATAGATCGTAATATATGGAATAAATAAAAAATATATAATCTTATAGCAATTTTTAAAAACAGATTACAAGAAAGAAAAAGAAAACTCTTCTTTACAGAAAAATGCTAGCTAGTAAATTGGAATAAATAGCATTATTAGAAAAAGAAAACACAATTTTGCTACTCCTAGTGTGGTATTTTATGTGAACAAGGGTTTCAATAGGTACTAATACCACTAGGACACTAGTTGTGGGAATTCAGGATATTCCCAGTTGATAAATTTTCGCCCCATCAATTTCTTTTTTTATATATTTATTTTTTTGGTGTAGGTGGACACGATACCTTTATTTTATTTTTTTTATGTGATGCTGAGGATCGAACCTAGTGCCCCACACATACTAGCCAGCACTCTACTACTGAGCTACAGCCCCAGCCTCCCATCAATTTCTTATTGATTGCAAAGGAAGAATTTTTTTCCTGTGCTGGGAATGTGGTATCACTGAACCACATTCCCAATCCTTTACTTCTGTTTTTTTCAAATTTTGAAACAGGATATCAATTATAAATTGCCCAGGCTGGCCCAGAACTTGCAATCCTCCTGCCTCATTTTCTGAGAAGCTGAAATTACAGACATGGGCCACTACACTCAGCAGAAATGTATTTTTATAATGGGAAAATCAGGATTCACATCTTAAATTAGCATTGTTAAGAATATAATAGCTGATCTTCCCCCTGATACATTGCAATATGAACTATACATTGTAAAATGAACCATACTATATCTCCTATGACACTTTCTTACCAAAATGTTTAACTTGAATTTTAATACAATTTTTGGATACAATACCTTTATCTTATTTATTTTATTTTTATGTGTTGCTGAGGATCAAACCCAGTGCTTTGCACATACCAGGCAAGCACTCTACCGCTGAGCCACAACTCCAGCCCCATTAACTTGAATTGAATATAACATCTTGGTTACAATACATACGGAGAAGGGAAAGGCAAGTTAAATGTCACCGTGTGGAAACAACCGGACAAATTCAGGATGTGTGACCTTCTAGAAGACAATTGTCATAGACTTGCAAAGCCGACATCCTAAAGAGAATTGGAATCAAGCATCTTTTTTTGGAACAAGACTTACACAAGACAATTGGGGGAGTTTCGAAAATAGAATGAATGACACTATCATAGAATCAATTGTCTCAGGCATGAGAAAGGCATTACAGTTATGTGAGAGATGTTCTTGTTCCCACATGAAAGTTGAACAGCAATTATATTTTAGGTGATATCATTGAAATAATGTTACATTATTGGATCTATTAATAGTATTGAGATATATAAGAATATCTATACTCTTACAAGAATCAAAGGAACATACTGTCTGCAAGTTACTTACAAATGATTCAGCAAATATATCATATAGAATATGTACAAAGATAGACCCATATACATGCTTTTCTATATATTTGAAATATTTTATAATGGAGAAATATATAACTTGGAGAACATACAGGATTTGAGGAACTTACATGTTCTAGTGGAAGTTTAAATCTTTGCTTTTGAAACTTAAATGTTTAACTTTTCTGGTGCTAACTTTTATGCAGTGTGAGGAAAGGATACCATTTACTTTTCTTCTATATTCATCATTTTCTCGATTGATCAGCATTCCCTTCCCACTGATCTGCCAATCCACTTATATCCCAGATCAAAGTTCTACATATGCACAGATCTCATTTTTAGGTTCTCTTTCAAATCACATTGAGTCAGTCTTGTTGATCTTTTCATTTATACCCCATGCTCTATTTTTATGATGACGTTACAATAAGTCTTAATGTCTGGGAAAGGGCAGTTCTCCCTTCCCTAATTTTTTGGGCGAAATGTATTGGGCACTTTGGCCCTTTTCCTTTCCATCTAAAAATTGCAATCAGCTGTCAAATTCCCACAATGAACACCCCCAACCCCCATGCAGACTGGATTTATATTATAATTTGATATTTAATTCGTTTAGAAGAATTTATTTCTTTGAGGCAATCTGATCAATTGTTCATGTAAGTGGGATATCACTCCATTTATTTAGTGTTTTTTTCAATATTTCATAGCAACTTTTCCTATCTTTTGTTAAATATGATGGTGGTGGATTATTTATAATTTTTGCTGTTATTATAAACTTGCCAGGTAGCGAGGATTGACAGAGAAAATGTGAGTATAATGTGGTCTAATGTAACAAGCCACAGGATGGAGCTGTAAACACAGGGATCTGACTCCCTGGCACCTATGGCCGTGGCCAGTCGCAATGTTTCTATTTCTAGGGGTGGACTATTGAGGTAGACCACTAAGAAGCTGTTGGGGGAAATAAACTTTCAAGGTGTGGGTCACAGACCAGCAGCATCAACATTGCTCAGGGACTTGTTAAAAATGAAAATTGTGGATCACTCTCCAAATCTACAGGATAAACACCAGTGGGGATGGGGCCAGCAATCATTATTTTAATAAATCCTCCAGGTGATTCTGGCCCATGCTAAATATTGAGAATCACTGGCTCATATAAGGGGAAAAATTATAAATCTTGTGGGTAAAAGTGACTCAAGAGACGCCAGCAAGGAGATGTGGCCTCTTTCCTAGTTCACAGACCTGGAGGCTCTTGGTTAAAAGGTAACCAGGTCCTGGGGCTGGGGCTGGGGCTCAGCGATAGCACGCTTGCCTGGCATGCGTGAGGCACTGGGTTCAATTCTCAGCACCACATATAAATAAATAGATAGATAGATAGATAGATAGATAGATAGATAAATCAAGGTCAATCAACAACTTAAAAATTGAAGGAGGACCCTGAGGCACAGCACACACTCACTGTGGATCTGCCTGTAAGATCTTCCCACTGTAACAGGTTGTCATTTATTAGAGTGGATGTGTACTGGGTAAAAGGAAGTGACCATCATGCAATCACAGGCCTTCCAGCCCTGTTCCAGGACTGGTATGAACTGGTAGGAACCACCCCTGTCATAGTTCTCAACTCCCTCAGTGCAGGACTCCGCTTCTGGGCTATCTATCTGTTCAGTTCCCTTAATCTATTTTTCTATTTCTATGTCAATAACTAAAGCAGTATTAATTCCTAATAATTTAACTAGGCAGGGATTTCCTGGTCTTGCAGAATTTCTATTAAATTCTTATACTTTTATTCTAACATAAGAATAGGAGGGTAGTTTGGGGGACAATTGTCAATTTCCTGAAAAATCACAGGAATTTTTATTACAATGATATTAAATTAAAAAAAATTAGTAGAAGTTGGACACAATACCTTTATTCTATTTTTTATTTTTATGTGGTGCTGAGGATTGAACCCAGGGCCTTGAACATGCTAGGCAAACCCTCTACCACTGAGCCACAACCCCAGCCCTACAATGATATTAAATTTATAAACAATTTGAGTTGAATCAACATCTCTACTATGCTCTGTCTTCCTGAATGTGCACAGTTATATCTCTATACTTCTTCAGATAAGACCCAGTAAATCTTTTTTAAATTTTATATATATATATATATATATATATACATATATACATATACATATATATGTGTATACATACATACATATGTATATATTTAGCTGTTGGTGGACCTTTATTTTATTCATTTATTTTATATGTGGTGCTGAGAATTGAAACCAGTGCCTCACACATGCCAGGCAAGTGCTTTACCAATGAGTCACAACCCCAGCCCAAGATCCAGTAAATCTTTCAACAAAAAACTATTAGAAATAATAAATTTATTAAAGTGGCAGAATTCAAAATCAATATTATTTCTAAATAATATTTGAAAAAGAAATCAAGAAAACAATCCCATTTAAAATAGATTAAAAAATAGAAATAAATTTAACCAAAGAAGTGAAAGATTTGTGTACACACACACACACACACACACACACACACACACACACAAACCTATAAAATGAAAGAAATGGAAGGAGACTCAAATACTGGAAAGATGAAAAATATTCCATGCTTCTGAATTGGAGTAATTAATGTTACTGAAATGAGTGTACAACCCAAACAGGCTACAGATTCAATGCCAGCCCTATCAAAATTCAATATCATTTTTTACATTCTTTGAAAAAAGTGGCCACAATCTAAATAGCATGGTGCTGGCATAAAAAAGTGAAGAATCTAAAGAACCCTGGAGACAGCGCCCACACGTTCATGGTCAATGGATTTTCCAAAAAGGTTTCAACAACATGCAACAGGAAAGGGGCTGTCTCTTCAGTGAATGGTGCTGGGAAGATGATATCCACGTGGAAAAGGACAAGACTGGTCCCCTGCCTCACGCCACCTACAAAAGTCAACTCTAAATGGGTGAAGACGGATGTAAGACTGTAAGAGGAAAACCGCGGGAAAGCTCCCCGACATTTTTTCTGGACAATATGTTTTTGAATTTGACCCCAAATCACAGACAACTAAAGGGAAAATAGGCAAGTGGGGTGACACCAAACCAAAAAGTTTCTGCCCGGCAAAGATGACAGAGGAGTGAAAGGTCTGTCCGTAGATGGAGGAAATACTTTTAAAACACAGATTCAATAAGAGGTTTGTCTCCAACACACACGAGTGACTCAAAACAGCTCAATAGCAAGAAAGCAACCGATTTTTACGATGGACAAAGAACCTGGGTAGACATTTCTTATTTTGGGGTAATGGGGATAACTCAGGGGCACTCGAGCACTGAGCCCCATCCCCAGCCCTATTTTATATTTTATTAGAGACACGGTCTCCCTGAGCTGCTTAGTGCCTTGCTAAATTGCTGAGGCTGGCTTTGAACTCAGGATCCTCCTACCTCAGCCTCCTGAGCCACTGGGATTATAGGTGTACGCCACCGCGCCTGGCCCTGAATAGACATTTCTCAGAAGAAAACTTGAATGGCCAACAGGTATGTGAAACAAAAAAATGTTCAATGGCATTGATCATCAGGAAAACTCAAAAAAACAAAAACAAAAACAAAATGTCACCTCATATCCATTACAATGGCTATTATTAAAAGGATAGCAAATTAAATGTTAGTGAGAACAGAGAAAAGAGAATCCTTGGATACATTGTTAGTGAAAATATCAATTAGTATAGCCATTATGGAAAAACTGTAGAGACACACACTTCAAAGTAGAACTACCATAACACCCAGCAATCCCAGTTCTGGGTATACATCCAACAGACATGAAATCAATGTGTCAAAGAGACATCTGTGGCCCCGTAGTTATTGCAGCCAACATACAGAATCAAACCCAGTGTCCACCAAGCTAAGGGAGGATAAAGAAAATGTGGTATATAACGTCAGTGGAATACTATTTGGCCTTTAAAAAGAAGAAAATTCTGGTATTTGCAACAATATAAATGCACCTGGAGGACATTATTTCTAAGTGAAATAGGCTGGCCTCAGAATGACAAATGCCAAGTGATCTCACTTCTAGGTGGAATCGGAAGCAGATGAACTCCATGAAATAGAGCACAATGCTGGACACCAGGGGCTGGGGCAGGGGTGGGGATATGCTGGTCAGAGGGTGCAAAGGTCCAGTGAAGTACAAGTTTTAGAGATCCACTGATACAGCAGGCACAGACTATATATAGACCACCGTTAATAGCAACATGTTACAGAGCTCAGGACTGCTGGGAAATTTCCAAATGTTTACATCACACACACAAAAATATCAGTTTGTGAGGTAATGGCAGTGTTACCTGGATTTAACCATTACGCATCAGGTTCATACGTCAAAGCATCACATTGTACTTCATGAGTATGTGCAATTACAACTTGTCAACTTAAAATAGAACTTAGAGGCTGAGAAAAGACAAATGAAACGATCTTTAAAGATTACTGATAAGCACAATAAAAGTTGTTAGTCTGAATTTTAAAAAAGCAAATTGCTTTCTTTACTAGTTTGAGCTTTGCCCTGCCCAGTTGTAAAAATTCTCCCTTTTATGTAATGAATTTCCATAAATGCATATTTCCTTTTAGATATCCTGTTCTCTTTGACTAGACTGTTTATATCTATACCAATACCACACTACATTAATTATCATAACATTAGCATGTTTTGATACCTGGTTTGGCTAGCCTTCATTTTTATACATTTTTTTTGAGGGGGGGAGTGTACCAGAGTCCTTTTTATTTTTTATCTTGAGACAGGGTCTTGCTAAATTGCTGAGGCTGGCTTTTAACTTTTTATCCTCCTGCCTCAGCATCCCCAATAGCTGGGATTACCAGCATGCACCATGGTGCCCAGTTGTTTTTACACTTTTGAAAAATTGTATTGGCGCCTGGCACAGTGACACACACCTGTAATCCCATCAATGTGGGAGGCACAGGCAGGAAGATGGCAAGTCTGAGACCAGCTTCAGCAATTTAGTGAGACCCTCTGGAACTTTACAAGATGTTCTCTCAAAACAAAAAATAAAAATGGATTGGGCTGTTGCTCAGTGGTACAGTGCCCCTGGGTTCAACCTCTAGTAACCGCACCCTCAGATTTCATTGGCTCCTCTCAAACTTTCATACTAGCACTTTACAGGATCCCTTTGTCAAGTTCTTATCAAAAACCGTACTGGGGTTTTCACTGCAATCACATTGAATTTGTAAGTGATTTTAAAAAAAAAAGACTACCAACTTTGCCATATAGCAGCACCTTCCCAAGCATAAAAGTTATTTTTCCATTTATTTAGTTCTTATTGTAGGCCTTTAATACATTTTTTATCAATCCATGAAGGTCTGGCATAATTTTTAGATTGATTCCTAGTTTGTAGGACTTGTTTCTTTGATTGTTGACGACTTTTTCTATGATTTCTCACTGGTGATGTGTAAAAATGCTGTAAAATATTGTACAGAACTTATGTGTAACATCGTTGATGAATCTTACTTATCAAAATTATTGAGTGTTAAAAAAAATACCATACAGAAACAACAAAGTCTGCAAATAACGTCTGTTTTGCACCATCCTCCCCCACGCTACATACCTTCTTGCTTTGTCTTATTGTGTAGTTTTTACTGTCTCAGACATCGCTGGGAGAGAACAGTGATCCTTACTGTTTCTGACCTCAATCACGATTCCTCTGAAAATTCAGCTCATTGTAGGTTTTGCTATAGAGTTTCATTGTGTATATGTATTCATTTGTATTCTTAATTTTAGGAATTCACACTCACATTGAACTTTTTTTAAATTTTATTTATTTATTTATTTAGAGAGAATTTTAAAATATTTATTGTTTTTAGTTTTCGGCGGACAAAACATCTTTATTTGTATGTGGTGCTGAGGATGGAACCCGGGCTGCACGCATGCCAGGCGAGTGCGCTGTCGCTTGAGCCACATCCCCAGCCCCTCACATTGAACTTTAAAACTCTGATGAATTCTAATTTTGAATATTTTATTGGGGATCATTGCTGTGTTCACAGAAGACATGGGTGCATAATTATCTTTTTTCTCTGGCTGTATTTGGTTGTAGAATACAATCTTTGGTGTACTGCTATTGCGGCATAACAAATTGCCCCAAAACTTAGCATCTTAAAACCATAAACCTACGTCACAGCTTGAGAGTCAGGACTCCAGGAGATGGAGTCTTCACTTGGTGGTCCTGGCTGAGGTCAAGTCCAGCTGTCCGCTGGCCTGTGGTCATCTCAAACCTAGAATGGGTCTGAAGAATCTACTTCCAAGTTCAATCGTGTGTCTGCTGGTGGCCCTGGACCCTCATAGGCTGTTGACCAAAACCGTCATCCCTCACCCTGTGGGCCACTCCCCAGATGGCCTGTCTTCATGACATGACAACTACAGTCCCCCAGAGCAAACGGTCAAGGAGAAAGAGCTGCTCCCCAAACGGAAGCTGCGGTTTTATCACCTCGTCTCATAAAGATAAACTGTCGTCTGTGCAATATTTCACCATAGAAAACTGTGGGCGGGACGACACGAGCGTGTGAAGTAAGTGTGAGGATCCCGCGGGCCCACGTGGAGGGTGGCTTCCTCACCCAGAGAACATGGAAAAGGGTTTTCTCTCTCTTTGCCTCTTGGCTGAGTCAGCCAGTTTAACACACCCAGTCGCTGCCCTTGGAGACCTGATTGAAAGCGTAACCCGGCCCACTTTCTGCTTTCAGTATGAACCTTGCTGTTTGACTTGGTTTTTTTTGGTTTTTGTTTTTTTTGTTTGTTTTTTTTAGGGCTTTTATTATGAAAAGCCTCCTTTTCCTGGTGCATTCTAGCTGTACTTAGCAGTGGGGTTCACTGTGCCTTGTCCGTACTTGCACAAAAGATTTGACCCATCTCACTCCCCAGTGCCTTCCCCTTCCTCTCCCTCCCTGGAGCCTGAGCTGCTGGCTCCAGCTACCGGTCTCCTTCTGCCTGGCTCTGCCGTCTTCCTCACCCCATCCCCTCCCTCTAGGTGAATGGCATCACTTTTTTAAAAAATTAGTGCACTATAGTTGCACATGATATTGGTGTTCATTCTGATATGATCAAACAAGCATGGGATATAATCTGATCCACTTCAGAACCCAGTACTTCCCTTTCCCTCGCCTCCTCCCTCCCCCTGTTTTCTCCTCTGGGTCCTCTGTTCTTCCTTCTGTTTTTTATGGGTTCTTTTCTGGGTCTTCCTTCTGTTTTTTATGGGTTTTTTTTTAAAGTCCTTTGTGGATATACATAAAGGTGAAATTCATTGTTATTTTAAATCAACATTTTCCCCCTACTTGCCTCACCCCTTACCTAACACTCTGGGAAACAAGTCTAACATTTTTTTTTTTCCAATCCCAGATTAAATTCTCATGTCCTTCACTGCTCACAAGAATTTTTAAAAATCCCCAACCTGGGAACTGGAGCACTGACTTGTCGAGGACACCAGCTGGCTTCGAGACCCAAGTCTACCACAGTCCAAAGAGCACAGAGCGACGTGGAGCACACCTCTGCCTGCTCCCTGGCTCTAGAAGCCTGGTCTGCTCATTCCCATTCCGATGGTACTGACCACCAGTCACTCACCAGCATGATCACCATGGCAACATTCTTTTTGGGGGGTGGGAAGGAGTACCAGAGATGAAACTCAGGGGCACTCTGCCACTCAGCCACATCCCCAGCCCTATTTTGAATTTTATTTAGAGACAGGGTCTCACTGAATTGCTTAACACCTCACTGTTGCTGAGGCTGGCTTTGGACTCGCGATCCTCCTGCCTCAGCCCCCCCGAGCCGCTGGGATTACAGGTGTGCGCCACCTTGCCAGGCATCATGGCAGTATTTTTATGTGAACACAGAAGAAATGATGTCTTGGGAAAGAGAAGTGAGAAATTCAAACTCATTCCAGCAGCAACGTGAGGCCATGATGTGCAGAGGATTCCCAGGATGTACCTTTCAACGCTCTCAACACTGATAAAGTGATTTTTTTGTTGGCACTTTGTTTGAAAAAATGACATTCAGGAGCTAAAGTAATTTCTCCAGACACCACAGGGCCCGCGCCGGGAGATCCATGATAGAAACTCCCAGCGTCATGATGGGCTCCCGGAACCTCGAGCCTCCTCCTTCCTCTCCACATCTCCAGCAGGAAACCAGCAGGGTCCCTCACTCCCACCCAACCTCAGTGAATCACAGAAGCAAGTTGTACACAGAGAAATAAGTTTATTTACTTATTCACTCATTAACATATCTCCTGAAAGCCCCCTGGGTACTAAGTGCTTGCCAAAAGGAGATACGGGTGCAGGAGCCAAGTCCTCACCACAGAATCCCACCTGGCAGCAGAAAGGGAGTCCCCACACCACACAGACTAGGAACCCAGAGGCACCTCCAACGCAGGAATCAAGCTGTAAGAGAAAAGCAGATAAGACCTTCAGTGCAGGAACAAGACAAATCATTGCCACATTGTTTCCTGTATCGAGGTCCCTGAAATAAAAGAAAACAGCAAGGCAGTGGAGTTGAAAGAGTTTGAGCGTCAGGAGACTGAACTCAGGATTCATTTCACTGAAAAACTCAAACTCAGAGTTGGAACTCGATCATCCTCAAACCCCACGGATCCTTCGGGCCTGGACCCTGGACACGGTGATGTAAACAACCTGAATAATGAATACTTAGTGCGGAGGGTGCTTTACCAAACACTGTCACCTCCATAATGCTCGCTTTTTCAAATAAGGAGACTGAAGCTCAGAAAGTGATTTGCCCAGAGCTCTCACCCCAGGCTGGAATAGAATCAAATCCACAGGTGGTCCTTGGAAATCCTTGCCCCGGGACCCAGGGAACAGTGCCCTTGAGGGATGAGGGAGTCCCACAGAGGCTGTGCTTGGGGTGCGAGACTCCCGGCCCACAGGGCTGAACCCCCAGAGGGTGGAAGCTGGGAGGCTGCAGGGAGGGAGAGGACCAGCCCCAGCCCCCTCCTTACCTCTCACGGGGGGAAGGCAGAGCTTCCCGCACATGCCGAGGCAGCACTTGAAGTCCCTGTCACACTGGCTGTCCGTCTCACAGCGGTTGGGGGGGTTAAGCATCATACACTGAGCCTTGACCACTGGGCACTTCCCAGGCTTCCTCTCCACTGGTGAGGGCAGAGCCACATGTCAGTCTGTACCTTGGACACCCGGTCCTTCTTCTCGACCCAACGTCTGCTCCTCCCGAGCCCCATCGAGCCTCCTTCCCACTAAGGCATCCCCTGGAGTAGCAGCTGGCTCCCCTCCCATCCTGCCCGGCCTTGGTGCAGGTGACCAGCTGTCCAGTGTTGATGGATGGGCTAACTTCCTGTGTGGAGCAGTGTGACTGACAAAGAAGGAGGCCTGGCAGGAACCCTTCCTCCAAGCTGGGCCCCTAGGCACTGGGTCTCCAAGCTCCCTCCTCTACCAGCTTACCTGGTCTGGGGATGGCAACAGGATCTAAGCATTTGATGCCACAATAATCAGGGCAACATCTCTGCTTCCCCGGACACTGCCAGTCAGTCTGGCACGCGGGCTCCTCATATCGCAAGCACCGGACTTGTGGTCTAGCAGGGCAGGCTCCGGCTTTCAGAGATTCTAAAGAGAAAGTCAAAGGTCAGGAGAGGCTGGGTGCTCCCGTAGCCATCAAGAGTCTCCGGCAAAGCACCACTTCCCAGGAGGAGAGACACTCACCTCAGTGGCTGTCCACAAGTCCAAAGGGAAATGCCCTCCAGAAACAGCGACAGGTTTGAGCAAATCGGGTTCACAAGCAGAGGAAGTCACCGACCCAAGAAGACAAAGGATGATGGAGATCAAGAGATAGAGACAAAGCTGGATGGAAGCAGCAGGAGCGATGATGAGACTGAAGAGCAGGAGCAGAGAGAGGCAGGAGCACCAGGGAGCTGGGTTCTTGGGATTGGATGGCCATGGTGTTAGAGCACAGGAGAAGGTGGTGGAGAGCAGGGAGAGAGAGAAGCAGAGGAGGAAGACCTGGGCGACCGACGGCTGGGTGCACAGAGCATTTCCACACGCTGGGAGTCACACGAGACCTTGGAGCCCAGACAGATGTGTGACCCACCCTCAGCGAGGTCTTCAGAAGTTGAGAGATCAGAGGCTAGAGAGGGGACATTCCCACTCATCAGGAGCCCCCACCTCTGAGGCTTCAGGCAAGATGGGGCCAGAGTAACTCCAACTCACCATTTCCAGAACCTTCCACAGCCAAAGGAGCCAGAGTTCCCAGGGCAAGAAGCACCACGAGTGGCAAGAGGCTGCTGGACTTCATGGTGCAGGCAGGTGGCTCTGACAGCCAGCGCCAAAGCTCACTGTTTATACCTTTGCCAGTGGGTGTGGCCCCCAGCAGAAGGTTTTGGCTCCTCCCAGCTGCTGCTGCTCCCGGCAGGAAGCTCAGCCAGAGACCAAAAATCATGAGACCAGGGAGATGGCAGCCCTTTCCTGTTTCAGACGGGACTCTGAGACCAAGAGAGTAACCATCAGAGAAGAGGTTGCCACCAGACTGATAAGGAGGCCGTTGGGGACGTCTGTCTGAGCCTGAGCATCGTGAGGAAGCAGCCCTTTAGTCTTGCACATGGAAGAGGGCGGAGAGGTCGGCTGCGCTCCCTGGACCTGGAGCTGAAACAGGAGACGTGGACGCTCAGCTGAGGCTGGTGCAATACACCCCTCGTTCTGACATTTCTGGACTCTCTCAGATTGTGAAAGCACCCTACTGATTGCTTAATGAGATTTCTTTCTCAAAAAATGCACATGACGCATCACCCAACCAACAGATATTTCTTTCCCAAATTATCTGTACCGTTACATCCGCAGAGTCTGTTCCAGGACGGGAACGTGGAAGCCACTCACTAAATACGGGAAACGAGCACCGAGAAATCCCTGCCCCCAGCAAATTTCTCTGGAGTTCAGTTTTCCCACCTGTTGAGATGGGATGATTCTAACAAGATGGTCCTCTTCAGAGACAAAGAGATGAAAACTGGGGAAGAACTCTGGAAAGAATAAATTAGGCGTGTCCTTCATCACTGAAAATAGTCAAAATGAATCTAAGGTAACAGGACAAAGCAGTGTGCCAGTCTCTGTAATCAACATTTAGCTGGGGTTAATTTGAGGTGATAGAGGGATGCTTCTTGCCCCAAAGTCCTACAGATCTCAGGTGACAGCAAAAATAAATAAATAAAAAGCTGCCATATACCTAACCCATTCTGTGCCACCCTGTCGGCATAGACTTCCTCTAATTATCAGGAGGGTGATTGCTTTCTGTAGAATCCAACCCCAATGGCTCTGACTAAAATCCACTCACTTCCTCCACCCAGGGGACAGGTCAAGTCCTCTCACTCCACTCCCCTACTTCCATTCTGTCTCTCCTATTTTCCTCAGTGCTCAGAGAGTGTCTGGGTTTTCATATTTTTTTTTTTTGCTGGGGGGATGGGGGGCAGTTACCAGAAATTGAATTTAAGGGCCCTCAACCACTGAGCCACACCCCCAGCCCTATTTTATATTTTATTTAGAGACAGGGTCTCATTGAGTTGCTTAGCAGCTTGCTTTTGCTGAGGATGACTTTGAACTCATGATTTGAACTCATGATCCTCCTGTCTCAGCCTCCTGAGCCACTGGGATTACAGGCATATGCCACCATGTCTAGAAAAATATTTGTTTCTACAAGAGAGAAAAAGGAAATTTCAAAATTAAAGGAATATATATATATATATATATATATATATATATATATATATGAGAGAGATTGAGAGGAGAGAACACTATAACTAGAGTTTTCTATCTGCAATTGGTGGATGGATAAAAACCAACTCTTTCTCATCAAAGAGCCCTGTGATCAATTAGCAATGCCTTCCATGAGGATAACCAACCCTGACATTTCTGTTATTGGCCCAATTGGCCATAATCTTCAAATTATAGAATATTGAGATCCTTCATAGTTTATCTAGAGCAAGGAGCAGCAAATTACAGTTTCTGAACCAAATCCAGTGGGCTTCCTGTTTTGTTTTTAATATTTTTTCTTCGTCAATGGACTTTTATTTTATATGTGGTGCTGAGAATTGAACCCAGAGCCTCACACATGCTAGGCAAGCGCTCTATCACTGAGCCCCAGCCCCAGCCCGGGCTTCCTGTTTTTCCTAAATATTTTATTGGAACATAGCCACATGTCCATTAATTTATGAAATATCCATAGCTATTTTACCACTACAATGGCAGACTTGAAATCTTTGCAACAGAGACCTAAAATATTTACTCATAGCCTAAAATATTTGATGTCTCGTCCTTTACAGAAATTTTTTTCCTGTGAATCCCCAGCTTGCAGTCAAAGGGACAGAATCCCTCAGGAAAAGTCACAAGCCCAAAGTTGCATCATGAGTTAATTTCACAACACAAAACTGAGCTTTTCTAAAATAGGTGACTCAGGTGCCAGTCCTCAAAGCCTGTTTGGTGGTGGACACTCCCCCTCCTAACAACCTCTGAAGCTGAGATTGATTCACTGCATCTATACGACACACTCTCGATGGCCTTCAACTCAACCCTATGAACTCATTCATCCCACAGAAATCATTTAACAATTTACAACGTGCCTGGTACTGTACCAGGCCCTGCAGCTACAGCAAACAACACACAGAGTCAACACCACACGGCTGCTAAAACCCTGAACCTCAAAGTCAGGCTCACCTGAGTCGAAGGAGAATCACTGGACCTCTCTGAGGTTCAGTTACCGACTGAAAGTGGGAGTGTCGCTTCTTCTTTGTCTGAAGGCACCATGTCTGGGCGTGTCGGTGCAGTAGACATTGCTTTATCACAGTCAGGTTCCTGTACACACAAGAGACACGGGGCGCTGTCAGGCTCTAACCACGCTTTGTCCTTGGCTCTGGACCCAGCTTGAACTGTCCCATTAAAAGCTTGACAAAATCTGACTCCATTCCTACCCTGGTTCTGCTTTTTTGGAGAATCCTGACGACTATGGCCTCCTGGCCCCCACAGTGCCCACCACTGTTTATTTCAGGCCAGTCACTCATTACTTGGGAGGATGCACTGTCCTTCAGCTTTGGAGTCCTGGCTGCCAGTTAGTCTCTCAGGTCTGCTAGCGTGTCACCCATGTGAGGGCGGGAGAGGAACCCTGCAACAGGTGTCTCCTCGTGCACATCAAGTGGCAGCGGAGACCCCGGGCACCTTGGAGGGTCTGCACTCTCCCCATGAGTGTCCACATGCCGCTGGGGGAGCGACATTGCACAGAATTTTTTAAATTTTACTTATTTATTTATTTAAGTTAGGTCTCTATGACAGCAGAATGCATTTTGGTTCACTGTACACAACTGCAGCACAACTTTACTTTCCTCTGGTTACTGTACATGAGGTAGGGTCGCACCATATGTGCAGTCATACGTGGTCCCAGGATAATGATGTCCATCTCATTCCACTGTCTTTTAAACAGGATTGTTAAACACCATAATAAGTCCAAAGAGACTGCAGGAGAAGGGGAACATTTTTTTTAAAAAAAATTTAATACCTCTAACAACACCTCTGTTGTTCCTGCTGCTGCTTTTTGATTTGAGCAAGGGGCCCCCCACATGCTCTCTCTGCCCTGAGCCCTGCAAATCCTCTGTAGCAAGCACTGGAAGTGGGTGGGCGGGGCAGGGGGGCTCCTGGGTGAAGTGGGAGGAGCGACACATTTGCATAAGAAAAGTCCTTCTCTCATCCACCCACAGTTCAATCAGAAGGTGAAGAATTAAAAAGAAAAAAAGATTTCATTTGTGAAGACCTACTGGTTGAGAGCCACTGGCTAGGAAGCCTTGGGGAGGAGACAGGAGCAGCTGCACACCCCCCAGGAGCCTGCAGAAGGGGTGACGACAGGGATGTCAGCAACGGGTGGAGGGGTGGGGGGAAAACCAAGAGGACAGGCCTCAGCCAGCTTGGAGGGACCCTGTCCTAATGGCACTGGTGGTCCTGGCTGGCCTTAGGCCCTGGGGGAAAGCATTTTGAGGGCGATATTCCAAAGCACAAGAGCCCCAGAGGTGTGGGGTCCAGGACAGGAGCCCAAATTGTTCAGGGAGATGTGTTTCAAACCTCCATCCTGACAGCAGATGCTCTTTCCCCTAACATTCACCATCTCTCAGTCTAAAAGAACAAAACAAAACCAAAACAAAACAATGCTTCTTTCAGAATCTGTCAGGAGAGGGGGTTCTTGTGGCTCTTCCCTGCGTGAGTGACGTGAGTGACGCAGCCCCTGCCTTTCTCCGGGCCTCAGTGCCTCCATCTGTCCCAACAAGGGAACTGTGACTCTTAAGAAATCATTTTTCCCTTCATCTTCCCAGGTCACGGACCCCATCCCCAGAGACACCGCCAATTTTCTGAATTTTACAGTCGCCTTTATAACTTCGCTCCAACAATCCCCTTGAGCGAAACACACAAAATATTCAGTCATGGCCCAAGGAGAGAACAGAGAAGCAGCATCCAGGAGTGGTGGGGCGGTGCTGGGGATACTGCTGAGCCAGACAGAGAGAGATGACAAGGACAGCTCAGAACATTTGGGTCACTGGAGACTTGTGGGTGGCAGACGTGGCACCAGATATCCCCACCTCTTAGAAGCCCGGTTACTTCCTTCTTAGGGTTCCCACACTCAAGAAGTTTGAATTTTACAAGATTTGACCTTTCTCCCCAGCCACTCATGATATTCCTAATAAAACTGGGAAAGGCAAACCGTTCTTTGAGACTCAAATACGAACGGGGGTGGGAGGGGGCAAGATTCCAGGAAAAGCAGAATAGGGATGAGGGTGGAATGTCCATTCAGCCAAGAAACAGCAGGAGGAAGTAAGCAACAAGGGCAGATCTCAGGTGCCTTCCTGCTGAGATACCCACCCAAGAGGGGGCAGGTTCTGTCATTCATTTCTTCAAAAAATGAGAGTCTATCTCCAGAGGGGAAGGCATCTACCACCCAAGGTTAATGAAACAGAGGTTTTGGTATGCCTCCGGGAAGTTGGGGGATCTGGTAAGACAAAAAATAAGAGTGAGGGTTGGACATTAAGCAACTGCTAGCGTGCCTACCAGTGGAAGAAAAGAGGAAAGAAAAATTGAATGATTAAACTCTGGAACAGAGCCAGAAGCAGCCTGGGAAAACCTTTCCCCAAACCACTCAAATCCGACTCCCTTTGCCTGGATTGTAGGGTGTGAGTGTCTCCTAGACATCACAGTCTGAAATCGGCCAGCCCTGGGTGTCATCCCAGCTTCAGCCACTAAAAGCCATATGACTTTGGTAACTACAATCACCATCGCTGACATTTATTGGGAAAATGTGTATTCAACCAGTCCCAGTCAAGTTCCTCTTTGCCACATTAAATTCTCACACAATACTGGACAGACACCACTATGGTCTCATTTTACAAATGAGGAAAAATATAATGAATCCTGGAGAAGCCGTCTTTGAAGCATGTCGGGAGGTGGCAGGATGATGGATGGGCCTGGTGCAGGTTTGCCTGACTGATCCCTGCAGCTGGATAGTGGTGTGTCCAGGCTGGGGTCAGTGGAGAACACCACTCTCAGGGCATCTCTGTGGCCCAGACAATGCCTAGAAGTCTCTAGAGGACGCATGCTTGGCGGCACCCCTCCTGGCCTCCGGCCAGAATCCCGGCTCACCCAATTTTCTGTGAGCCCTGTCGTTTCTCTGGGATTCAGTTCTCCAGCTGTAACATCAAAGCATTGGAACAGATGACCCGGAGAGGCCGAGGTCCAGGACTCTCCTGGGATCTTAACTTAGAGAACCGACCTTCCTGGAGAATAACTGTAGAAATACACTGGATTCAGAACTGTTTAAAGAGGAAGAAATGGAGCCCCTGAGAAGTAAGCAAGCCGGAGGCACCTGAGGTTCACACCTAAGTCTTTGGAATTCAGCTACCTGTCGCTTCGTCCTGGTCCTAAAGCCAATGATTGGGTTAACTCACTGCTGGTGCAAGAAAGTCTGGTTCCACTCTATTTGCCTCACTCCTTTATGCCCCAAATAAAGAACCAATAAGATCAGCCTCTGCTGAAAAGAGGAATAAGGAAAAGCATCGAAGGAAAAACCAGTCTTCCAGCCTCCTAGTCGGTAATCCTCCTTAGGTTCTGAGGAACCAGGGATGCCTGTGACCTACAGAGACCCAAGCCACATCAAGAGAACCGATTACTGCAAGGGCTGGGGACACAGCTCAGTTGGTGGAGCGCTTGCCTCGCAGGCACAAGGCCCCGGGTTCAATCCCCAGCACCAAGCCACACACACACACAAATACCTGAAGTCATGGTCTGGCTCGGTCAGGTTGACTTCATTTCCCCAGAATTGATTACCGCAAGAACTACTGACCACTCCAGTGTCCACCTGGCTATGGCTACAATAAGACTCCTCAGAAACCTCTTATAGGCTCTTGTACCTGTGACCTCTGGCAAGATGGAATTTGGGTGAAAACCTCCATCTTTCACCTGGAGGCTTGTGGCCAAACTGTTAGTCCTCCAACCCCTCTGTCTCCCAGGTAATTGGCTCCACTGGGTGGCCACGGAAGTGGACGTTTCCTGAACACCGATTCTCCTGGGTCTACTCAGCACTCTGGACTCTGGTGTCTGCAGACTGTTCTCTGACTTTCCCCCTGAGCATCATCCAGACAGTTCTCCATCCCAGGCAGCTCCAGCCTGAGTCTAGAGGTTGTATTCAGATGCAATTTGATCAAGGTCTCAAATGATGGCTCCCAGAAGATTCTCTCCACTCACTCCCCTTCATGTTGGCTTCATTCTCGGGCTCTCTCTTAGCGTTTGGAAAATGGCTGCAGTGTCTCCTCCCGTCCTCAAATTCAAGTTCGGTAAGGAGTTCTGGGTAACTCAACCGACTAGAATGGAGCAGAATGAAATCTTCAAGCCAGTTAGTGGGATCTGGGAAATGAAGTTCACTGACTGGTTTAAGTCAAGGTCACAAGACCCATCGCTAAGGGAGGCCCCCAAACACAAGGCAGTTTTCAGAGTGGGAAAGAAAGTGGTTCTCTAGGGGTGAATTAGGATTTAATACATAATAGGTAGCTAGCAGAAGGGTGAAAGATGCTCTGTGGTCAGAACCATAATGTCCTTTTCAGTTTATCCCTCTGTGGCTACTTCAGCCTACATGACTCATCCTCATAACTGCATAGTTAATCTACGTCCACTCTCATCCGAACACGCTCTAAACCATCCCATCCTCAGAATGCACCAAATCTCCTTCCCCAAGAAATACAGTAGATTCCTCCTCTGGTCCTGCCTTCATCTCCAGTTCTGGAATCTGGATGAAAGCAGTTCTCTCCGTTAAATCCAGATAATGCTCCTTATAGTCTTTACAATTTAAGTTAAATTTAATTGAAATGTACCCGATATAAAAGGGTAAAGGGTGAACAGAATAACCGTAATAAAAACTCCTGTTTACAAAAGGGAAACATGTGTGGTCACTGGCCCAGAGTAAATATATTATATGCCGTCAATGAATGAATATATATATGCACATAGCTATATTTATATATATATAGCATTTATATATACATACATATATGCTACCTGGTGGTAGAGGAACTTCCTTGTTCAGGAATCTAGAAGATCCAGTTCTGCTCTCTGGGAGCCCCTCCCTTACCAACTGCCTTCTTTGGCTCCATCTCAGAGAAATATTGCAGAGGATGCTCTTTTGTTGAGCGAGGAAGGGGTGTGACTTTTCAAGAACTCACTTCATACGGGTGTGGTAGGACCTGGGGATGGGCACAAGCAATCAGTGGCCATTATTGGTGAGGCTTGAGTTTCTTGTTCAGTTGGTTCATGGTTCATTTAATTCAAGTAAAAGTGCAACCTAGCAGACATATTCAGAAATGTTTCCCTGTCTTATTGCCTTTTATATGTTCTATTTAATTGTAAATGTACACTTTTAATCTGAAAGTGCATTCTTAATTTAATTCTGGAAAATGTCCAGGATTTATCATTTACCTCTTTAATTACTATTTGTTTCTCCACCGTTTTCTCCATTCTCTTTCTGAAACTTCCATGGGCTGTTTGTTAGCCCTTCTAATCTATTCTCTTTGCTTTGCCTTCTTTCATATTTCTCTTTTCTTCATCTCTCTGTGCTGTGTTCTGCATGAATTCCTCAGTACTAGTTTCCAATTCACTAATTTTTCTTTCAACTGTATATATTCTAGACTTTATTCTAGACTTATTCTATATCTAATTTTTAAAACTTCAGCAATCTGGGGCTGGGGTTGTGGCTCAGTGGCAGAGCACTTACCTAGCAGGTGCGGAGCACTGGGTTTGATCCTCAGCTCCAGATAAAAATAAAATATTTGGATGTATTGTGTCCATCTACAACTATACATATAAAAACCTTGAGTAATCATTTTTCCCCAGGATTTCTATTTAGTTCTTTTTTATATGTTCATGTTTTTCGGTTACTCTTCGGATAAATTAGGCAGAACAATGATTCGGTCAATTGTTAGGTATTGTTATGCCCTAAAAATTAAAAAAAAAAAAACAAGTTTAAAGTCTTAGTTCTAATCAACAATAAGAACCCGATGACAACTGTCTTGTTTGGTGTTATTCTTCCTCCTGTGAATAAGAATAAAATCAGTCAGTGGTGTCCCTGAATGGATCCTGGTTCTCGTATTCTCAGAGAGCCACCTGGGAGTGAAGGGCCACAGGCACTCTGACCTTATTTCTGCTCACTCATGAGCTGCGCATTGGCTGGCCTCTTCCAGGGTACTTGTGTGTACCTCAGAGTGTGGCGTTGTCTGGGTATCTGCCACCAAAGGACAGCTGTGTTGATGCACACAATCAGAGTCTGAGTTCTCCATCACTGAGCAATTGGCAATGGCCGGCACCCTGTCTGAGAAGAACTCATGAGAAACGATTGCCTGTCTGATTAGTGATCCATGTGCATAGAGGACAGAACAGGACCTGATATCTACCATCTCTGGCCTAATTATAAATTGATTGTCATCCTGAAATCAGAGACTGCACTGAAATATACTTCAGAAAAGATTAAGTCCCCAAAGGGAGGGACCCATCTAAAGTCACACAGTGAATTTATCACCCTCTGTGAGGTTAGAATTTTCTGAATCTGGTCACTCCCAAGTAATCCCAAGAGCCTGCTCTGCTTGGCTGCACCCCTCCTAACTTGATCTGGATCCCAGATTCTTACTCCATCTCCTCCATCCAACGTCTGTCATCTCCTATATCCATTAGTCTTAAGACACTTATCCATTTAATCACTCAAAATTGATCTAGGCACTCTTTACACACCCAGGTGCTTGCAGAGAGATCCCTGGTCTTCGGCCAGCTCAAAAGATCTCACTAAGTCCAGTTGACCATTAAGATAATATACTTCCAGATCCTAAAGCTTTTGTCACTATATTATTTTATGGTGTTGGTCGGGACACTGCAGCCCCCTCAGCCTCAGTTTCCCCATCAATACAATGAGAGGTTGAACTAGAAGAAGAAGGGTGGGTCTCACCCGGAACTGATGTGTCCAAGACTCAAGACCCCCAGTGTGGCCTGAAGACACCCTTCCACTGCCAGGGGCCTCTCCTGCTCTCCAGGCCCATCTTGACTTCACCGACAGCACGGCTTCACTTTACCACCTCTTCGCCTCTCTGCACCTTAGACCACCATCTCCTTGAGGGAGCAAATTCATATCGATTTTGTTTTTTATAAGTGTGCTAACCAGTAGGTCTCCATATATGTAGGTAGTAAATCTCATGATTTACAAACAGTGACTCCTGGGTTCTTTGCTGTGTCCTTAGTGCTTAGCCCACAGCCTGACACATTAAAAACAACTGAATGAGTGAGTGAAGTAAGCCCTGAGCCAACGGGTGACTTGGTGAATGAACCCAGGGACAGGCCATCAGTGGTCATCTATTCATTTTCAACCCTGTATAGTTTTCCTTTTCCTGGAGTGAAGGACCCCAAGACCAGAGTTCCAAGAGAGTGGCTAAATGCAGGTGTGGAAGTAGCTAGAGAGTGTTTAAACACACACACACACACACACACACACACACACACACACACATACACATACAGAGAAAACCTGGGAGGACCAGCATGTCCTTTCATCCTTGTTGTCTAAGAGCTACCTACAGTGCACATCCAGAGAGACTTACGTCCCTTAAGCTCCCTTGGCTTGGAGTTCTGCTGTTTTTCGAGGTTGGCATCTTCTCTGCAGTTCTCAGGAGACCAGAAAAGTGGCTGCCCTCAGAGAAGAAATCAGAACAAGAGAGGATTAGAGAGCTCAGGGCTGGGGAGGGCTGGCTGTGGGGACAGTGGCACGAATGTCTGATCCTGAAGCAGCTGCCAGGGAAAGGGGCCAAGGCCTCTCCATTCAAGATATGATTTCAGGTGGTGTCAGATTGAAGACCAGGGTGTTTGTTCTGTGCTTCCCTCAAGGGCCTGAATATCTGCCCAGAGGAAGACATCCGTGTTCTCCGTGGCCAGCAGAACGGAGGCGGAACCCACGATAAGGAAGTGGCTTGGGGTTTGATGACACAGAGGGAAAGGTAAACGTGGCTCCTTGGCCGCTGCGCATGTGTTTGCTTTGTGATTATTCACTAAACCTCACTCTTATTTTATGAATTTTCCAAAAGCCCATTTTACCATTTCAAAGTGTGAGAAGAATGAGAGTTGGGGGGTCAGGCAGTTGTCCACAGAACCAGAGCCCATGGGAGTGGCCAGGAGGAGAAAGGAAAGTGGATTATCAAGCTAGGACAGGACGCTGCAGACCCTGAGCTCCAGAATCTGGAGGAATCCAAATTAGGGGCTCCCAACTCCTGTTGCTTGATGTCAATGACATTCATTTAAAAAAAATCACAGATTTAGAATCAGGCTGTCTGATTTTCAGTATTTCCTTTAGATAACTCTAATAGTTCTGGCTCATAATTACTGAGTGTCTGCTATGTGCCAGGCGCTATGCTAAGTGCTTTGCATGATCTATCACATTTAAACCTCGTAACAATGTATTGGGTAGGTTCTGCAGTCCTCCAGGTTTACAAATAGAAAACTAAGGCTCCCGGTTGGCTGCCTATGCCAGTGGGACGGGGGGAAGGACACTAAGGACGAGGTCACCAGGAGGGCACTAAGGGGCTCTCACCTAGCAAGTGCAAGTGCTGGGTTCGCTCCTCAGCACCACATAACAATAAATGGATAAGATAAAGTGATTGTGTCCAATACAACATTTATGTCATTAACCCACATGGAATTTCTTTTTCTTTTTTTTTTTAAAGAGAGAGTGGGAGAGGAGAGAGAGATAGAGAGAGAGAGAATTTTTAATATTTATTTTTTAGTTCTTGGCGGACACAACATCTTTGTTGGTATGTGGTGCTGAGGATCGAACTCGGGCCGCACGCATGCCAGGCGAGCGCGCTACCGCTTGAGCCACATCCCCAGCCCCTGGAATTTATTTTTCATGAAACATTTAAACTAGAGACCTTATTTCTTTCCCTTTTTTTTTGCTCCAATTTGGATTGCCAATTGCTTCCTGTCTCATTGATCCCCCATTGATTTATAGAACCACATTTTTGTACCACATTTTTGTATATGAATGGATGTGTTTCTACTACGTTTTCTTACTCAATGTATCCATTCTCAAACCAACATTATCCTCTCGATTTAAATTTACATAGACATTTCACATATCTTGGTCTTTTCTGTTTTATTTATTCAGAATTGTTTTGGCTATTCTCATGCTTTCACGTTACTATAAACATTTGGGTGAATTTGTCAAGGTCCTTAAAAAAAAATCTGTTGGAGGCCTGATGTAGTGGCTCACATCTGTAATCCCAGCAACCCAGGAGGCTGAGGCAAAAGGATCACAAGTTTGAGGTCGGCCTCAGCAATTTAGCAAGATCCTGTCTCAAAGTGAAAAATAAAAGGTCTGGGGATGTAGCTCAATGGCAGCACGTGCCTGGATTCAATCACCAGTACTGCCTCCCCCCCACAAAAAAAAAATTCTGTTGGGATTTTTTATTACAATTGCACCAATGGTATGAACTACTGGGAGAACCAAACTGTTTACTATAGTAAGTCTTCCCAAGTATTAAAGATGAGTATCCCTATTTAAGCCACCTTCAAATCATTTAATACAATTTTATGTTCGTTATATAATTCTTGCACTTTTCCTGGGTTTATTTCCCAGGGAGTTACAAATGTCATGACTTTTTGAATAGGATGTTTTTCTCTTTCCGCTTCTTTGTGTCAGATACGTAAGCATGTGACTAATCTTTTGTATATTGACATTTGCGATGGAAAACCCAATGTGTTTTCCCACTAATTTTTAGTTTACCCAGGGCTTCTCTTGCATTTCATCTGAAGAGAGTCATATCATCTGTAAACATTGGTGCTTCTGTCTCTTCCTTTCCAATTCTTACACATATTTATTTTTCGACTAAGTTTCATTGCATTGGACTAAGTTCACTAATCTGATACTAAAAGAGAGTGACAAGGAGAACATGCCATCCTTGCACCTGTCTTTAAGGATGCTTTTCCAAGGTTTCGTCACCGAGTCTACATTTGCTGCAGGCAGTTGGTAAATACCGGTTATTAAGTAAATAATGTTAGCTTTGTTCCTACTATAGGGTGTGCTTTTATCACCCATGAATATTGTATTAGTCAGGGGACAGGACCAACAGGGGACTTATTAGCTTGGCTTATAGGATCCGAAACTGGATAGACCCACATTGCTGTCTGCACGCTGGGGAGTTGGAGGAAAGATGGAGTTAGCTGCTCAGCCAGAGCTGGAGCTTCCGAAGGAGAGGGCTCAGGGATGCAGCCCCGTCTAGAACTGAAGGCCTGAGCCTCCCTGGAGACTCTCTGGCCGGAGTCTGCTTTGGAGTGAAGGAGCCGGAGCCCAGGGTCCTCAGGGGACGGCAGCTGCAATCAAAGTACCCACTCGGAGAGTCGAGCTGTGTCTGTGTCCCCTCCTCCTCCTTCCCCTGAGGTTCAGAATTGTCGGGCTTCTAATGCTTCCACTCTACTCTCCAGACCCCGGCATGTTGGATGGGCTGCCACATTCAGGGTGGGTCCCCGCAGGTGGGTCCCCCCTCAGTTTGCTGTCTCACATGCCAATCACTTCCGGAAACACCCTCATCGGCACACCCAGAAGTCCCTGAATCTTAGATCTCTCTCAGCACAGTCAAGTTGACAATCCAGATTGACCACCATAAACATAAAACAGTAAGGAGTGGCTTTTATGAATCTGCTCAGATTCCTACGGGTCTTCTTTGAAAGTTTAATTTGCTTAACCACATTGATAGATTTTCTCTTCTTGAGCTTGCCGCGCATTCCTGGGAAAACCCCTATTTATTCGAGAGGAGTTTTTGTCTGTCTGTCTTACCATACTGAAGAACCCAGTATCCTAACATTTATTAGACTTGCCACTTGGAGACAACTTCAAGTGCACAGGAAAAAAAAAAAACTGGAAGAATAGTTTAAAGAACTGCCATGTTCCATCACCAAGATTCACTAAATAATAACATTTTGCTGCATTTGTTTTATATTGTTTTTCTGTGCATAAGAGAGAATAGAATGTTTGATTCCAACCCTGAGAGTTGTAGACATCACATTCCTTTATCCAGACCTCTGTTCTCCAAACACCCAACGGCAATCAATTTGGAAGGTTTGGAGTTTCTCTTCCTACTCTCTGGTGACACTGTCATTCCCCATGTCCCAGAGCTTGCTTGTGCAACAGTTATATTAGGCATATATCTCTTTGCATTAGTAAAGGAGCTGTGACAAAAGACTGTCACTTAAAAAAAAAAAAGGTATTGCTAAGGCTGAAAGACACTTATCTAGACAACGCCTGGAAAGATTCTGAACAGGTTACAAGTCTGGGCTTATCTCCCTGCCACAGCAAAGTCACGTCTCTTCCCAGTCCCAGCCAGAGATCCCAGCAAACCCAGAGGATCCCAACAAACTGGCAACTGGACCCAAGTCTGCAGCTCACTGCTTAAAGCCAGTACTTGGGAGATGACGGTTTATTCATTGAAGGAAATCAGTTTATTCAAGGGCCAGCACCGTGGGATTTGGGAGATATTACCCCCCAAAGACCATTTAGGGAGGTCAGGCACATGAAAAGATTTTCCTGGGGAGAAAAAGAGGTGCAGGGACAAGGGACAGGGAGGCTACATGCTGGGCGGAGTCCATCCCACAGTTCATGTTTTCTTTCCTCTTCTCCAGAATATCCTTGAGGTAACAGTGGACATTCATCTCGTAGGCCCCAGACTCCACAATTCTTCAGAAAAACACACTATTCCCTTGCAAGTTAGTGTTATTCCACCTTTAATTAAAGAACAAGAATCGGGGCTGGGGATGTGGCTCAAGCGGTAGTGCGCTCGCCTGGCATGTGTGCGGCCCGGGGTTCGATCCTCAGCACCACATACAAACAAGGATGTTGTGTCTGCCGAAAACTGAAGGATAAATATTAAAAAAAAAAAAAAAAAAAAAGAAAAAGAAAAAGAATTACCAAATCCTTGACCCACACTTTGATTTATCTACAAACCATCAAATGTCCTGGGCTCAGAAGATGCTGAGTAAGGGTCTCAGGGGAAGTTTATCTAGCTCCTTTTCCTGTGATAGCTGACGACAGCTGTCAGGGTGTTAGTCTTTCAAACGTGGTTTTCTTAGAATTTATAACACTGGGCAAAAGGGGGAGGAAAAAAATATTAAATAACAACTTCACAAGGGGTAATTTGCAAAGGGGTGCAGACCTGAAATAGGGTGCCTACCATGAGACCCAAAGGCACTGCCATTATTGCTGATACGAAACCACTGTTGAAAAGAAAAGCCGACGCTGTGGCAGGATCCGTAGAAAAATTTGCTCAACGTTCTTTTTTGACCACCTTTGGGGCCACCTCTCTGTAGCACTTTAAGATCCACATTTTCCAGACCCCCTGAAACTGCGGCTCCAGGGGAGATTTAGGTCCTGACACTCACACACTTTCTCACGTGCTGAGCCAAGACAAAGCTGGGGGAACAGGGTTCAGGACGCGGCCGTCACGGTCCTGCCCTGGCAGAAGCACATGCTTCTCCAGCCGGTAACCTCCTGTGTTGGGGCCAAGTTGTGCGACTCAGGGGGAGGAAATATTTCCAACAGTCAGTTCTCTCCTCCTCCCGCCCTTGAGTGATTTTGCAGGATACCTAATCCTGATAAGAAACCACATTTTTTTTCTAGTTATTTTTTAGTTGTAATTGGACACAATACTTTTATTTTATTTATTTATTCTTATGTGATGCTGAGGATCAAACCCAGGGCCTTGCACATGCTAGGCAAGCGCTCTACCACTGAGCCACAACCCCAGCCCCATAAACCACCTTTTGTTTAAACTACCTAGAGAGGTTCCTGGTTTTGCAACTGACCCCTAACCAGTGCAGAGGTAGGAGGGAAACAGAGGCTTCCTGAGCTCCACCAGCCAGTTGGTGGCAAAGCTGAAGCGCAAACCCGTGACCCATTGGGCTGTGACCCCTGCTCCCCACCTCCAGAAATCCTCACTCTCAGGACCCCAGTCAGAGAGGACAGGGGTAGAAGACATTCTTGATGAGACCCCACAGGCTCCTGGCGTGGTTGCCTCCTGTGCACCCCACCTTGAAGGAGGGATTGCCACTCTAGGGCATCAGGATGCATGTGACATTCATGGTGGCACCGGTGAGACCACCTGGAGGCCCACAGTTGAATGTACTCACAGCATGGGGGTAAAGGACAACACATGCCACCCAGGGCCACCAGGGTTGTTCTCCAGAACAGAGTGAACTACCAGAGGCTGTGGGAGGCGACATCTGTAGTCAAGGAGGTGGGGTGCCCTGTGGCTCCCACAGGAGGATAGGATGGACCTGCAGGCTCTGCAGGCTGGCAGGCGACTGAAGCTCACTGCTGAGGGCCAAATAGAAACTGGGCCTGGCACCTTGATGAGGAGGTGAACTAGGGGACTTTATCCACAGGAGCTTGGTGGGAAGGGGGGAACTTGGGGTGAGATCATCCAGGTCCCCTGATCTTACCAGGTGTCAAATCATCACATAATATTGAGTCGTAATTTTTGCACCTTGGGCAAAATTTCTGAGACTGTGGGAGAAACTTTTGAAGATAGATATGCCAGGCAGATCCCCAAAGATCAACAGGAAGGTGACTTCTGACCAATGGCCAGAGCACCGAAGGTGGTAGTCTTAGTGGGTTATGCAGGGTCGGCCTCTCCTGAGTCATTCACAGTGGGAAGACATGCCTTGTCCCACTCGCCCTTGATGGGCTAGGAGTCACCGCAGCACTTTCTTCCCACAGTTGTTGGGGATTTGAGCATGATGTACTGGCCTCGGATACTTCTAGGCCTTCATCTCAGCAGGAGAGAGTGTGACCCCTCCTTGGGCTGCCCCACCACTTCCTGTTGGCGCAATACAGCCCGAGGATGACCTTCAGGAAAAAGCAGTCTCCCTCTTGGCCAATGTTCAGGTCTCTGGCAATTCAGCCTCGTCTGTTTGCTTCCAAGCGATGCCAGGGACTTGTGACCAGTGGCGAGTGTCTTGTGGTGAAGATGCTGATGTATTCATTCTGCTCAATTGTGCTTTTGATCTGATCACTCACATAATTCTGGAAAAGTGTCCCCCGTTACTTCTTTATATACCCCCGCATTCTTTCTTCTGTGTTTTTAGAACTGCAATTGGATGTATTTATATCTTTTTATTTTTTCTATATCCATCCATTATTGATTCATATATGTCTGGTTTTATTTTATAACTTCTTGTTCTCTTTTTATTGATGTAACTCCTTCTGTCCTCTTAAGGATCTGAAAATTATTTTATAAAGTGATTTTTTGGAATCAGACTATTTGCATTTTGTTTTGAATAAACTCATCTCCTAGCTACTGTTTTGAGAGGGTCTTTTTGCAAGTGCTCTGCTGCTGGGTTACATCCTCAGCCCTTTTTATATTTTTATTTTGAGACAGGGTCTCACGAAGTTGACCAGACTTACCTTGAACTTGCAATTTTTCCTTCCACATCTTCCCAAATAGCTAGGATTACAAATAGCTTGTGCCACCATTCCCAGCTTCAAGGAATTCTTAAAATGACTTTTCTAAGTCTGCAACCTCCTAACACAATAAAATTATTTTTCTCTCTATTGGCTTCAATATAAAATTAATGGAGTATGATAATTAAGCAACTTATACCTAGATCAGAGCACATTTCCCAGAAACATAAAACCATTGCAATAAATAGAACATGAAATGATTGCAAAGTACCCATGAGAAGTTTCTCTCTGGGCAGACACCATACTCCAGGGACTGTTTTGTTAAACACCCCAGAACAGAGAAGGACGCTTAGAGGATTAAGTGGCATTAAAGTAGGTTTCACCCCGAGAATCAATACTTCAAAGGAGATCAGGAAAGGGCACAGAAGAGCTCCCTTCTAAAAAATGAAGGTATCAGAAAAACCCTCTGTGCTCCCTCCCACCATTGCTATCCTCTCCCATAAACGTGGATATGTGTTTGGATTTTGGGAAAATAAAGAGAAATCAAACAGAGGATTGGAACCAATATGGTGTTGATTGAATAATGTTTGGGGAACAGACTTCAGGGCAGCAGAAAACTTTGTGATGAAACTTTAGGTATCTTGATTTCCTAAAACCTCAGCTTCCTGGCTTGTATTAAATGCACCAAAATTAGCTCTAGCTTGAGAAAAGAGAGACTCCCTTGTTTTTGTCAAATGGCTAAAATAGCCTGCTCTCCTTGTTCTGTACTGAATTATTTCTATGCCTATGCTTTCCCATTTTAGTTTGCACGCTTACCTAGAATGGAAGTTGTTTTGTTTTTTTTTTTCCTTGTCTCCTATTTCTGTGTCCACCCTCCCTGGGCCACCCATGGTTTAGTGGTCACTCCCTCCAGTCCCCAAATACCCTCCAGGCTAGAACCAGGTTTTATAGGGGTAGCTCGGAGCCGTGCTAAGCAGGTTGTAGTTGGTTTTAAACTTTAGTACACTAGATGGGGCCTTGAAGATCCTCCAGGTCAAACCAACCATCTCTCAGAGGAGGAAAACCCAGACCCTGGGAGGAGGGTCTGCCCAAGTCACCTGTCAGGGTGTCACCCTGGGCACTTCCTGGGGTCTGCTCAGTACTCCCACGCCCCTCTTGACATGAGCTGACTCCCGGAATCCAACTGAGCCTTCTCTATCCGGCCTCCATCCCTTTCTCCTAAGTCTTGCTTAACCCACTGGGTCCTGCAAAACTGTCCACTATGTCCCCAGCCCTGTGCTTGACACTGGTGACATGACGTGAATAAGAAACACGTACCTGCATTTGCAGGTAAGGGGAAGACTGGGCTCAGCATGACCTGAACCGAAGCCCCAATCTGCCCTTTGTTTCCTGAGTGACCTTGGCTCAAAATCAGGAGACCTCTGTTTTGTCTGGGTCATCCATGTCAAGTAGATGTGATCATGCGTGCCTTTGTGGTGGGCTGGGGGGACTACTGGCAGGATTAAATGTCAGGACAGTCATAAAGCACCCAGCTCAGAGCCTGGCATTCAGTAAGTCTAAAGCAGCACTTATCATTAGTTCAGTTCCCTTCCTGCTCCCCTGGAATTCAAGAGCAACATCAGAGTCTTCTGTCAACTCAGATCCTTATCTTTGGGGACTTCTTGCTCAGGGTAGGTGACCACCATCCCCATCTGGTCTCATCCTTCTCTATCTAAGTCTGCAGTTCTCTCTTGAGTTCTCTCTACTCTGGGCCCCATCCTCTCTGAACTGGCTGCTCAGAGACCTCAGTGCTTACCCCTGACTCACTGTATAATCCTGACCAGGCATTTCCCCCATTTGAGCATCAGTTTCTCTATCTGTACAAAGGGTGTGTGCTGGGTTAGGTGAAGGTGAAGGTCTCCTCCTAGCACGGACATTCCTGGGATTTCAGGAAATAACCATGTTTTCTGTGTCCCTCCCCAAGTCCTAGAATCAGTCTGTGGATCTATTAATAAGAATAAGCCCTCGGTGGCTGGGTCTGTGCTAGCCAGCTCTGGGCAGGTTTCTCAGGGAGGGAGGATTCCTTCTTAGAGGGGCATGATAGCTCCCCTCTGGTTCCACTTAACTCTGAGGCTGAGTCAAGCTCTGTACCTGCAGTCCGTGGATCCTGCTGGATCACCAAATCCCAGGAAATGACATGTGCATTTTTTTTCAGAGGAGTGAATTCATCAACCTCCAAGTGGTTTGGACTCCAAAAAGGTTAAGGCTCATTGCTGGGAGTCTAGTCCGGCCTCTCTCTCTCTTAACCTCTCATCTCTTGTTCTGTGTTGGATGCTCCTCCGCCATTCCCCAGCCTATCCCTTCTTTTTGGTTATAATCCCCTGTAAACCCATATCCCTCTACACTGGAATGAGAGCCCTTGAGAATAGGGACTGTGTCGGATCCCAGGAACCTAACACCACACACAGGAAGCCCTCCATGACTATGGATGCTAGCTAGCCCAGTGAGTGCAGGAAATGCTTACGCTTGCTCCATTAACTTTATCTTAAGTGCAAGGCATAAGAGATGACACATGGGCAGTGCTCAGTAAACACTGGACACAGAAAATCATTGTGGAATGAATGAATGAATGAATGAGAGAATGATAGCACTCAGAAAAGAGCCACCCCATTCTCCATGTCCGCCCACCCCTGGGGCCACCAGAATCTGTCTAGGGATTTATGGTTGTTCTTGTTCTTAATTAGAGAAGGTCCTTTAAAACTTGTAACACACTAAGCTGGGCTAATGGATTGGAGGATCCCCAGGCTGAGTCAGGAGACCCAGGGAGCAGCCAGAAGATCCCCCATGACAGGGCCACAGCAGGCGAACCTCTGCAAACCGGATGAGAAAGATCAGGAAAGGAGCAAGGAGCGGGAGCAAGGAGCGGGAGCAAGGGAGATCAGGCTACTCAACCCTCCCTGACAACCAGGGGTGACGGGTGTGGCACAACTCCCACACAGACGGTAACAGGGTGGCCCTGCCGCTCTCCCACTGGGGAAATCCCCACCCAAGCCTTCCTTCCAAATTGGCACTTTTGATCCCCCCACACACTCACACACACTCTGGTTAGACTTCCCAGGATGTGACTCTGTGTGACGGGTGAGGAGGGGCTTCTCCTCAGCTGGAAATCCCTACAGAGCGGGGCTTTGGTTTTCAGGAAGATGAGCATCTGGGGTGAAGGCAGCAAGGACCCACGTCTGTGGGAGAAGATGGGGAAGCTGACTGAGAATGGAACAGCTGGAACACCTTCCCGTCACCAGCGACCCCAGAAATGACTTGTGAAGTTGTCAGAGATGCCCACGCATTTCTCAATCCCTCCAGGGTGTTGTCCGAAAGAAGCAAGGCCCGGTGAAGATTCCACAGGGACTCAGTGACCAGACACCGAGCACAGGACAAGACACCGAGCTGCCAGCGCAGACAGGAAGGGCCAGAGAGCAGAGGCACTCCAGCCAGAGTTAAAGACAGCATCTGTAAATCAGTTCACGATCCCCAGGGACTGTGAACACTCTCAGGGACTGACTTTCATTTTCTTAACAGTTTCTTTGGAAGCGCAGAAGATTGAAATCTAGAAATCATTCTTGAGGCTCCACTGCAGCCCAAAATATGCTAGCTCCTGAGACCATTTCACCTACAGTCAAAGGAGAGGACCACAGGGAGGACATGCCTGGAGACTTCTGGAAGCCAATTGTGGAGAGCCATACCTGCCAGGTTTATTGTGCCGGAAAGAGCAACGGTGACAATAGTGGTCATCGGGGTCTGAGCGCTTGAGGGGTCCAAAGGAGCTTCAGATTCTTGTGGAATCCAATGGAAATAGGGGAGTGACTCAGCGATGTGAATTATTTATATCACACCAGCAAGTAGGGCGGGGTAAAATACCAGATCCAATTTATTTAAAAAAAAATAAGCAAATGAAACTTTTCTTACGCCCAGATATCCTAGGAAAAAAATCGTAATGAGTACTTTCCAAGTTAGGAACTCTTCATAAGCAACCCTTTCCCAGCTGTGTGGCATCCTATCGGGTGAAATCGACTGTGGTTTACTTAGCCAGTCTCCAATGTTGAAGGCTCATGTTGTCTTCTTGTCTCTGTAATAAATCACCCTGACATGAATGTCATCCCATCGCCTACAAACATTCCCCACGTTTTATGTATTTCCATCAGTTCACATTTCCTGGGGAAGATGTTCAGAGGTGTAATTATGTCAGTAAATACCAAGAGATGTAAATTTCTTTGTTCTTATTGCAAACTTGCTTTCCAGGAGACATGCACTAATTTTCGCTCCCACCAGCATGTCTGAAAGGGACTGAGCAACATTCTCAGTGACTAATTGGGTTTTCCATCTGCTTAAACAGCAGGAAGGGCAGAGAATGAGCTCCAGACATCATACCTGCGGGCTGAGAGTCTGGACAGGAAGAAACTCCCTACATAAATGATCCCATTACCACCCAGACCTAGATCTGAATAGTAAGAGGGAAACTTCCAGGGAAACTTGACTTAGACTGACCTTGATTCTGAGTCCTACTTTGTCACTGGCTAGTTGTGCACCTGAGCAAGTCACCTCCCACTCTTCCCACCTCTCTCATTTATCTGCAAATTGGAGACAAGGCTGCCTATTTCTGCAGAGGATCATGAGAATCAGATGATCTCCTATGGGTTCTCACTGTGTTATGAGTCAGAGCTTTTATTTCACCTTCCCAATATAGGACCAAGTCTGGGAACCAGAAAAGTTGGAGACTCAACCCTAGACCCAGGGGTGACTTCTACCCAGGCTCAACACTTTCAGCTCTGAGAACAAACATTTCAGAAGCCTAACCTCTGCTTTTTTTAACCCTCTCTTTCTTGGTGCAGAGAGCTCTGGGCACTGTCCCCCTCAACCCACCCAGGACACCCCTTCCACGGGGTTAGTATTTCTGTGCTGGTGCCTTGAGACGGACCCTCTGCTGGGCCTGCAGCTTTTCCCAACAGCTGCCCCTTAGCCTCACTAGACATATCACAAAGGTTTTAAGTTACCTTTCTTAATGCTCTTCCTACTCTTGATCACAATCTGACCATGAGAAAATATCAAGTGACCCTAGTTGAGAAGGATCCTAGAGAACTCCTGATGGATACTCCTCAAAACCACCAAGGTGGGGGAAAGTTTTGTCGGGAAGAACCTAAGAGACAGGAAAATGAAACCTGGTATCCTGGATGGGCTCCTGGGATGTCAGGCAAAAACTAAGGAAATGGAGCCAGGCGCAATGCCTCACATCTGGGACCCCAGCCACGCAGGAGGCGGAGGCAGTATTCCAAGCTCCAGGCCACTCTGGGCAACTTAGCAAGACCCTGTCCCAAAATACAATGGACTGGGGATGTAGCTCAGTGGTAGAATGTCCCTGGGATCAGTCCCCCAAACCACCCACAAACACTAAAGAAATCTGAATGAAGTGTGGACTTATAATACTGAATCCATGCTGGTTCACTTGTTGTGACAATACGTCATACTAAAGTAAGATGTCAATAACAGAGTGAGGGATTTACAGGAACGCTGTACACTCCTCAGAAGTTTTCTGCAAATCTAAACCTATGCTTTAACAAAATGTTTTTTTCATTTACCTCCATAACTGGGTTTCTTTTTTAAAATATTTATTCCTTAATTATAGGTGGACACAATATCTTTATTTTAGGTGGTGCTGAGGATCCAACCCAGGGCCTCGTGTCTGCTAGGCCAGCGCTCTACCTGTGAGCCACAACCCCAGCCCCATAATTGGGTTTCTTAGTCAAAGAGAAAGAAAACTGAGTTGTAGCAAAACTCCTCAAAACAAATATTGATACCCGCTGGGTCTGGTTCCTTTCCTGTCATCCTTTCTCTCCTACCCCTACAACAGGCAGCCCGCACCACCCCCAACTGTATTCTTGTCAGAGTCACCATCGACCTCCAGGTTGCTAAATCCAAAGGTCAGTTCTCACGGCTCATCTTAATGACCCTTCCATGGCACTTGCCCTCATCAGTCACCTCCTCCTCCCTCATTCCCTTCCCCTGGCCTCCAGAGTTCCGTAACATCCCGGTTTACTTCTTCCTCTGGCTGACTCTCAGGCTCCTCTGCCAGTTCCTCTCTGAATGCTGGGCTGGGGTGCAGAGGATGGCCTCAATTCTTGCTCTTCCTTACTTGCACTTCTTTCCTTTCTGAACTCACCCAGTCTTACAGTTTTATGCACCAGGTCAATGCTAACCTCTGTCCAGATGCCCTCTCTGGGCCAGACCCCTCTCCGAAACTTCAAACTCATAAGTCCCACCGACTTCCTGGTGTCTCCACTGGGTCACCTCAAATGCGTCTCAAACCTGGGAGGCCTAAAACTGAACTCCTGACCGCACCTGCCAAAACGGCTGGCTCTCTCACCTCAGCAGGTGACAACGTTACCTTCCCGTCATTCAGACCAAACCTCTTGACCTCACCTTTGACTCCTCACACCCAGGACACTCCACATCCGTTCATCAGCAAATCCAATTTGTCCTGCCTTCCTTCAGAATGCGAAATTGTGCATGAAGTACCTCTAATTCCCCAAACCGAAATATTATTAACCCTCGTGGTGGGATGCCACGGGTGTAGGGATGCCTTCCCCCCCCCCACACACACACACACTTTTTTTTAAAAGATGGACACAATATCTTTATTTATTTATTTTTTATGTGGTGCCAAGGATCGAACCCAGTATCTCACAAGTGCGAGACAAGCTCTCTACCACTGAGCTATAACCCTAGCCTCCCCTTCTTTTTTAAATTTATTTTTTATTAGTTCTAATCAGTTATACATGACAGCCGAAAGCTTTTCAATTCATTGTACACCTTTCCTGCCCCTTCTTAATATCAGGATCTGCACAGACTGGCCCTGGAGACTTTCCAGTTAGGATTCCGTTTTCCTAGGCATGTGGCTGCTAAGCATTAGCCTTGAACCCACTGAAGAGCTGGCTCTACTCCCCCTAAGTTCTATTTCCCATACTCAGTCTGACCCAGCCTGGCTTCCCTCCTCTCCTCCTGCCACCACTTCTCACGCCTTTACTGTGACCACCGGTCCCCACAGTATGTACCTCTTCCCAGAAACTTCATTTCTGATACAGGAAGAGTTCCCAGCTGGTCCCTCATCCAGGATCATATATTTGTCTGGTCAAGTCTCCTTGACTCTTTCCCCATTGCCGGATCCCAGGAAATCCCTCTTTAAGATCTTACAAGTCCCCGGCCTCTTCCCTCCTATTCTGCCTCCATTTACGGAAGTCTTAACTTCACCCCTTTGTGGATGTTCAGTGAGGAACATAACACCACCCACTTCCTGAGCCAGTTCTGAGGATTAACTAAGGCCGTGAGCAAGGACCCCTACACAGCAGCCACACAAGTGTTGTTGTTGTTACCTCTGCTGTTGCCACTGCCCTCTGAATAGGGTGATGAATTACATGCTGTAATTTAATCCCTTTGGGGTTGAGATTTATAAACAGAGGTGTTGCTTAACTTATTTTACAGTTAAGGAAATGGAGACTCAGGGAGATTGCAAGGGATTTTTCCAACATCATACAGCTAGAAAGTGCCAGAGATGGGACTCAAATTTACCTGGGCCTGGCCCTGAAACCTTGACTCGTACTAGGTTAGTCACTGCATCCTTGAAATTACTTAAAGTACATATTGGTGAAACATGCACACATGCGCATGGAAGTGTGTATCCATTGTTTTAAAAGATGCTTATGCCTCTTATAAAATGTCTTAGCAGAATGGCTGATGTGATGCATAATCAATAGTATCTGCTAACTTTGGGCTAAGGAAAAGCAAATGAGACTTCATGCTAATTACTGATTTTATTTTTACTATTTCAAGAACACTCCTTTCTGGGTTGCAAACTGAAAACATGACAGTGGGGAACAAAGAGATCTCAGCTTCCTTGCTCTCCTCCAACAGGCAACTCTGGAACAGATGTGACACCCCCTGTTTCTGTTGGGGAATGTGACTAGGGTCTTGATCGAGTTTCTATTGAATACTGTTGTCATCAGAATTCTTTCCAATAACTCATGGGCCTCTTTTGATTCACTTACATTTTAAAAGGTGCTATTTGCTTGATGTCTGTTTTTACCTTTCTACTCTGATCAACCTTGTGGTTTCCATATTTGATATAAATATTTAAATTAAACATGACAGAAGGAGGGTATGCATGAGGTGTTGTGTTGCACTTGGCCCCAATACCCGCGGCCCAGGTGCGGTCCCCATCCACAGCAACATGACATCATTCTAGCTGGTGACTTTTATTTTAAAATAATAATATGAGAACGTCTGGTTAAAGATGGCAAATCAAGGTGACATAGTTCTGCTTTCCTCTCTGAAAGTCACAGCACTCCTTCCTTGTGGCATCCAGAAAGCAGCTTCAACCCTGAGCCACAACTCATTTCAAAAACAGAGAGGGGAAGGCAACAGGGAACATGAGCTGCACCTGGAAGGATCCTAGTGTGGCTCAGATGGAAACGGAGTCAAGAGCTCCTGTGCCGAGCAGGCGCACACACACACACACACACACACACACACACACAATGGAGGGAAGGAGCCATGAAATGGGCTCCTGGGGTGGCAGCAGCCACGGGTCACCCAGCATGATGGGTCAAGGAAGCCTGATCCCTCCACTCCAACAAGCACTTCCTGTCCTCTGACATCCCGAACCTCCAGTCCAAACCCTCTGCCTGGCGGCCAACTTGAGGCTGGGGAAGGAATGTGGCTGAGCTTCAGTCCCGCTAAAGGCCCCATTCTGTGCCCAGCCACATCTGTGGCCCATATGAGGCAGCAGTCCCTGGGCTGGGAGCCAGGAGGTGGGTCCCACCCAGCACGGGGAGTAAATTGACATGTAAACTTAGGTGAATTACAATCCCTCTGCGGCCCTGAATTTTCCCTTCTGTGAAAGAGCCGCAGCCACGTGGCCTTGTCTTCCTCCCAGGGTGGTTGTGTGGCTCCGCTATCAGTGATGGGAAATTACCTTGTGCACTGCCCCAAACACTAGTCATCATTATCCTCGTTATTGTTCCTCAGCTCACACACCCACTGTCCTCGGCCCTGCCCTCCTGGAATGCAGCTGAGTGGAGAGCGAAGAGCCCCGCACTCATGCCAGTCCTTCCCCAACTCTTCTCTCTTCTCCCGAAGCTCAGCCTGTGGGCAGCTGGTGTCGAGTGGAGTCCTCCATTTTCCCCTCAAACACTCTTCCCAGTTCTGACAACTCTGATCAAGTGGGAGAGGCCTCGGCATCCGGGAGCTGGCTGAGTGGTTGTGGGAACCTCCCGTCCCCTCTCTGATCTCAGCTGCCTTATCCCTCCAATGAAAGTGACGGCCCTAACCTCACAGTGTTGCCTTGGGGTCATGTAAGGAGCCCATACCTCTCCCTGTGCGTGGCCTCAGCTGCCTGAAGCCCACCACAACCAGGGCTCCCTTTGATCTGCCTTGCTTGCTTCTTTCCTGGCTACTTTCGAAGTGCAAGTACCCTAGGAGAGGGACACACGGATGACTGGTCCTGCAAGGTATCCCAGGTCTACGTGAGGTTGGTTCCCATTCTGCAGTGAGATGACAAAGACCAGCAACTGGGAGGACAGGCATGGAGTTGGGGGAAGAGTGTCTTGGCATGAGGGCACCAAGCAGTCTTCCCCAGGCCTAGCCTCCATCCCGGAATGCCCTGCCACTTCTGCCCTGGCTCACTGGTTTCCTTGTTATTTAAACCTTTGGTGTAAAGGCAGAAGATGGTCATAGGGAGAGGGTCAGGTTCTTCAGGGTCTGTTAGAACTCTGGCATCCAGCTCCAAGTCAGAGCTCCAGGCCCCATCCAGCGGCCACTAGGGAGACTGCAGGAGAACAGGGCAGGGGAGAAAAGAAACCTGAGAAGGCGGAGCTGGTGGCCGCCAGGAGCAGGGAAGGGAGGAGCCGCACTCTGGCCTCCTCCGGGATCCCAGTGAGCCCTGCTCAGCTCCAGCCCCCGCCATGCCTCAGCTGGCATCTTCTCACCGTGTCATCTTGAGAAGGCAACTGACTCCTTCCTCTAGGACTCAGTTTCCCCAGCTGTAAACTGAAGGGGTTGGAGCCAGGTGTGGTGTTGTGCACCTGTGATCCCAGCTACTCTGAAGCCTGAGGAAGTAGGTTCACAAGTTCAAGACCAGCTAGGGCAACTTAGCAAGACCCTGTCTCAAAATAAAATACACAGGGCTGGAGATGAGGCTGGGTGGTAGAGTGCTTATCTCGCAGGTACAAAGCCCTGGCTTCAATCCCCAGCACCACCAAAGAAAAAGGTAAGAAAAGGAAAAGGAAAAGAAAGAATTGGGCAGGGTGAGGTCTCATCAGGTGCTGTCCACAGGGTACCAGCTCATCCAATCCTCATGGCCAGGTAAGGGCTTGATCACCCTCCTCTCCCATACTCCAGTCACTTCTGACCACACACATTCATGCTTCATTCACCTGGAAAATCTTCCATGGCTACCTGTAGAGTTCCAGTCATCATTTAAGGTGTGGAATTCCAGTCATCATTTAAGGTGTGGCCCAAAGGTCACCTCCCCCGAGGTGTCTCCCTCCTCACCTGCCCATTGCTCACCCCTCTCATCCGGAGCCCTCTCTTCCTGCTCTAGCTGCAGTCAGCTGCACTTCATCCCTTCAGCCCTGAGTCCTCCAGCCCAAGGGCTTTTCTCAACCATGTGTCTCCCTCTTCACCCAGAATGCACTGCACAGGCACGGAGTGCTCCAAAGCACCTGCTCTGGAGTCAGTCGGCCTGGCTTCATCCCTGGGGGGAGGCAGAATCATGCCCCCCCAAAGATGTCCACGTCCTACTCCCAGGACCCTGCGATTACATATGTGCTCTTACATACGAAAGAGCTCCAAGGGGGTCACCTGTCATTTACCAGAATGGACCTCATAAGACAGGCCGTCAGAGTCAGAGAAGGGAACGTGATGATGGAAGCAGAGGTCAAAGGGTTGTGGGGCCATGAGCCAAGGAATTCGAAACCGACACCTCCACAACCCATCGTAGACTTCTGGCCTCCAGAACTGTAAGGCAAGGATTTGTTGCTTTAAGCCCCTCTGTTTGAGGTGATTTTTTACAGCTGCCATAGGAAACAACACATCCTGGTTCAGCTTCTTCCTACTTACGGCCTCCTTACGCCTCAACTTTCTCATCTGTAAAGTAAGAATGTCAAAGGCAATAATTCTTATCCCACTAGGTCATTGTGAGCATAAAATAAAAATACCTGGAAACCCATTGAAATGTGCCCAAGACTAACTGTGCTATTAGCTACTACTCTAGGTCTAATTAATAGCTAGCTTTCATTAAAGGTCTGGTATGTTCCAGACCCAGGGTCAACGTCTTAGAGGAACTTCCTGGAGTCTCATCACCTTTGGTGGGATAACAATTTCAATTTCCACTCTACTAAGGACAAAACAAAGTGCCCAGGGTAAAAATCACTCTAGAGCTGGGAGCACTTTAAACCTCGAAGTTTAAAGTGCTGCTCAAAATGGTACCAGTTTGTGTTCATTACTGATGGAGGGGCTTGCTTTGTTTCCTTTCTTGCAGGGAATGGCAAAGGGAGGGCCCCAGGTTGGGCCAGGGGATCTAGCTGATACCTCCTTCTCTTCTCACCTAGTGCAAGGGAGAAATAAAATCCAGGTAAAACCCACCTGTGGGTCCCCACTCTGCCCATCTAAGGGTTCAGTGACTGACTCCCACCTCCTCCCCAACCCCCCCTCCCTCCAGTCCTGACTTTAAGCCAGATTTGGAAGCACCTGGAGATAGGCACAGGCCAGAGTGCTGTGTTAAGGCCCTGTTGGGAGGGGGAGCAGACTTGCTCAGACCCCAGCGGTTGCCATTGAGCCCCTTCCCTTCCCGCATCCTGCATAAGGAGCCATCTGTTCTGGGCTGAATAAACAAGTAGAGGGAAGTAGAGCCGGGTCCCCTGCCGCCCAGCCCGACCCCCCGCACAATGCGCCTTTCTCCAAGGAGACGCCACCCGGGCGCCGTGCTCCGTCTGGCCTCCCCTCCTCCTGGCGGCACAGCAAGGCCCACAGACCGACCCCGTGGAAATCAGCTTTGTTTTTTTAAGAAAAAGAAAATAAAAAAGAAATACAACAAAGAACTGAGCGCAGCACACGGTTGAGGGCATGCGGTTTAGCACGCTCAGCTCCCCCTCACCTCCCGCCATCCCCTGGCCCCCAAAGTCTGGCTTCTGGTCCAGGCGAGGCCAGCTCGGGCACAGCGCTGGGAGCCCGCCAGCGCCTCCTACGGACGGTCCCCGCCCAAAGGGTCCGGATTCGGCCCGGCGCGGGCGCCCCGACGGCGCGCTAGGAGCACGGTCCGCAAGGCCGCGCCCCAGCCCGGCCCAGGCCACCAGCGGCCATCACTTCTTGTTGGCCAGTTGATTCTCCAGATCCTCCAAGCGCGCTGTCAACTGGGCCAGTGAGCGGTTAAGGAGGCCTTCGGGGTTGCTGGGTCCCTTCACCTTCCCTCCAGCCCACGCCTCCAGCCCCAAAGGATATGATTCTGCGTCAGGCCCTCGAGCGCCCCCAGCGTGCGGCCCTGGAACTCCACGAGGCTCTCGCATTCGCAGAGGCTCCGCAGTTCGGTCCCAGCGCTGATGCCCTCCTCTGCAGGTAGGGCACAGAGTCAGGGGAAGGAGAAACGGCAGGAGGCCAAGCCGGCCCTGGCCCTGGCTCTCTGTTTACCTCCACTGGGCATATGGGTGAGTATGGGCTTTGGATTTAGACAGACCTCGGCTGAGTTCCAGCCACACCGCTGTCGGGTATTGGAAGACTCATTCAGCCTCTGCAAGCTCGTTAGCTCCTCTGTTATATGGACATAATGAGAAAACCGTTCATTGGCGGTTGTGAGGGTTCAATGATTTTAGAGTGGTGTGTGTGTGTGTGTGTGTGTGTGTGTGTGTGTGTGTGTACACAAGTCCCTGACACACTGTAGGAGTGTAAAAGTCAGGAATGGAAGGGGTCTAAACGAGCAGCTAATTCAGTACCTCTGCAATATTCCTTATAATTATTAGAATTAGCCTCAAGAGAGAGGGGAGAGAGAAATGTACACACACACACTCGCCAGGCTCAGCCCGGCCCTCAGAACCTGATAATCTAAAAGAAGAATCACATCTTGTGCCTGGTTAGAGTCTAAAACCCCTGTGGTGACCACTACCTCCATGCACACAGGGTTCAACCGGCCCCTGCTCCCCCATAGGTAGAGTGGTCCCTTTTCCCTCTGCTGAGGACCGAATGAAGCAGATGGATTACATTTATGGACTACGTCGTCCAAGAAGTACATGTCTTTGTGTAGTTAAAACATTGAGTCCGGCCACTTTGCCAAGTCCATAAAATTGATTTCCAACAAGTTCAAGGGATACATGCTGTAGCTCCACTTACAAATGTTAAATTTGGCGTGCCTTTGAAAGTTTTCCCAAATTATTCTGAACACTGCTAATTTGGGGGAAGGTCACCTAGTTTAGTGCTTCTTGGGCTTTGTCGTGTTAAAGTGCCAATTGTGATTCATTAGGTCTGGAGACTGCCTAGAATCACGGCATTTCTAACAAGCTCTCAGGTGCCTGCCCTGCGGCTGGTCGGAGGACCACACTTTCAGGAGCCAGGCTGTGTCTGGTGAGCCCACCCCTTGCTGTCCCTCTGGTGTGGGGAAGAGTGAGGGGAGGGAAAGAAGAGGTGGGGGAGCTCACCGGGGCAGATGCTGCCTTTGAGGTTCTCCAGCAGGTGCGTCATGGTGCTGAAGTCCGGGGAGTAGGACACGTGCAGCTCCGCGGGCTCCGAAGCGATCTCGCGCAGCTCCTCCTCCACGGCCTTGCCCACGCCCACGGCGTACATGACGATGCCTACGGGACCGGGGACTCAGGGGGCGCCCCCGGCCTCGCGCCCTCCGCACCCCAGCCCAGTCTCCCCCGAGCCAAGCCCACCTTCCTCCTTGGCGCGCGCCGCCCACACTGAGATGTCATCCTGGGAGCGCCCGTCCGTGAAGACCAGGCCGACTCGGGGCACATTGAGCGCGCGAGGCCGGGCACCCTGTGCCTCCGAGAAGCTGTGCTCCACCATGTGGCGAAGCGCCAGGCCGGTCATGGTCCCGCGCTCCATGTACTCAACAGCCAGGACTGCCTGCTTCACCTCGGCGGCCGTGCCGTAGCGACCCAGCGGAAACTCGGTGCGCACGCGGCTGGAGAACTGAACCAGCCCGATGCGCGTGCCCTCGGGGGACACATCCAGGAAGTCCACGATCTGGTTCACGAAGCGCTTCACCAGCTCAAAGTTCTGTGGGCGCACACTCTTGGAGCCATCCACAAGCAGAACAAGGTCCACGTGGCCTTCCCGGCACCCTGCACAGCCAGAAGGCTTGGATGGAGAGGGCAGTGCTTGACTACCAATAGCAACCACAATGACAACCATGACCACTACCGCCGCCACCATCACCCACCTGGCCACTCAGTCACGTTTATAACACATGGGCCGAGTTCAGCTGTGCCTGACAGTGGGAAATCACCAACATCATTTGGGTGGGGGACGGTACTAGGCTTTGACCCCAGAGCCTCAGAAAGCTGGGGCTCTCTACCACTGGGCTAAGTTCCAGCCCCTCCTTTTCTGAGACAGAGTTAGCTATGCCGCCCCTTCCTAGGCTGGCCTCAAACTTGGGATCCTTCTACTTCAACCTCCTGAGTAACTAGGAGTAAATTTTTTGTTTTGTTTTCTTTTTGATAGAGTCTAAATTGCCAGGCTGACCTTGAACTTGTGATCCTCCTGCCTCAGCCTCCAGAGAAGCTGGGACTACAGCCATGCACCTCCATGCCCAGCAAAGCTTCTTTTTAAAAGATAATGATAATTACCACCATTGCTACCCTTTCCTGAGCATCTGCTATGTAGCAGGCACAATTCTAAGCACCACACCAGTATTAATAAAAACATTATTTATTGACAGCTTACTCTGTGTGTGTGTGTGTGTGTGTGTGTGTCCTCAATACAATATGTATATTCTCAAACTTCCTGATAACCTGGAGTTTTATCCCCGTTTTCTATAACCTGAGGTTCTGGAGGATAGAGTGATCTCAGATTCCATAGCTAGCAGTCACTGAGCTGGGACTTGAAGCCAGGTTTGTCTGACCCCCAAACTCCTGCTCCTAATGGCTCTACAGTGTTGCCCACCCTGTTCAGAACGAGGGACTTCACTGGCCCCCGAAGGAGGTTCAACAGAGAAAACGCAATCCCAATCCATGAGGCAATCAGGCTAGAGCGGAGCAACTCAGACGTGCCATCTGCCGCGTTAAGGAAAGTTCTAGATGAGAGGGGAAGGGCGGGGCGATTCCTCCTTCCTGGGGTTATTGAGGAAGGCTGCACAGAGGTGATGGCTTTTTATTTGATCTTTCTTCTGCCTTGAACCATTGTGTCCCCCCACCCCCTAGTGTGATGACCTTAACAGTGGGGTCTTCAGAAGGCAATCAGGATGGGGTGAGATCATAAGGGTAGAGCCCTCAGAAATGCAATCAGTGTCTGATAAGAGTCTCAGGAGAGCCTCCTTCTCCTCCACCCTGCCAGGGCCTAGTGAGAAGCTGTTATCTACCACCCAGGAAGCAGATCCTCACCAGACACTGCGTCTGCCAGCGCCTTGGTCTTGAACTTCTCAGCCTCCAGAACTATGAGAAATAAACGTTGTTTAAGCCACTGCTGTGGGGTGGACATGGTTTGCCCCACAAAGTTCAGGTACTGGAAGGGAGGCAGTGGAACCCTTATGAGGTGTGGCTCAGTAGGAGGTAATGTGGTTACAGGGGCACCACCCTAGAAAGGGATGAATGCCTGCTCCACAGAATGAGGTAGGGCTTCAAGGGACTGGATTATCACTGACAGTAAATAGTTATAAAATAAGTCCACCCCATGTCTTGGACCTCCTCCACATGCCCAACCACCACTCTCATAAAAGCTCCTGACATGATGCCATCAGTTGGAAGGCTCTCATCAGAAACCAAGCAGATGCCAGCACCATGTCTTGCCTCTCCAGGACTGTCGGCTAAATAAACCTCTTTTCTTTATAAATTACCCAACCATGGGTATTTTGTTATAGCCACACAAAGCAGATGAAGACAGCCACTCAGTCTATGGTACTTTGTTATAGCAGCCCATATGGACCAAGACAGTCTTGAAGGACCAGGAGGATGGAGTTTGCCAAGGCAGACAGAACAGTCCAGAAAGTGGGAACAGCGATGCAGAGGCATGATTGCTGAAAAGTTCTCAACACATTGAGGAAGGGGCAGGCCAGCATGACTAAAATGTCTGTATGTGGCAGGAGACAGGCTGATGGGCTTGGCTGAAGCTAGACTGTGATGAGTTAAGTGGTAGTTTCAAAATTTTGACCACAACCCACAGTAAGAAAAAAAATGATAATAATGATACTACATCATGACGCACTTCATATAACTAAAGTTTCGTGAAACAATACTTACCCTTTCTACATGCAGGGAACTCTGTTTTCCCATCCATTCTCCTTTTTAAATGCTGGTTTTAAACCACTAATTTGATTTCATCATCCACTAATGTGGTTGTCGTCACCATTTGAAAAGCTCAGGGGTAAGGTATTGGATCTTTATTCTGTAGGCACTGGCAGAGCCACAGAGGGATTTTAAACCAAGGAAGAATTTGATCCAATACGGATTCCTAAGTTAACCTTGGAGGCAGGAAAGGAGACTGAGGAGAAGGCTGGGAGACAGGCAGGGAGCCCCACCCCCAACAGGCACACCACACGTCCTAGGACCCAGCTCAGGCAGGCGGCAGGGGGCAGAAGCAGACCAAGCTCTCTCACACCCTCGACTCACGGAGGCAGCTCTTGCCGTCCGCCTGGAGTCGCCGTCCCTCTGGGCACAGGCAGCGGTAGGACAGGCCCTCGCTCACACACTGGAACTCGCAGCCGTGGTCGACACCATTGCAAAGGTCCCTGACTTAAAAGAGGGACAGACGGGATGAGTCAGGGTGCTGGCGGCAGATGAGGTCTCCTGCCCCTCCCCAGAGTGCAGGACGCCCTCACCCTGACAGGTCCTCCCGTCGGGCAGCAGAACGTGGCCCTCTCTGCAGCGACACCGTGGCCCACCCAGAGTGCTGACACACTCGTGCTCACAGCTGTGGTTCCCAAAGCCGCAGTGGTTAATGGCTGAAGGGGACAAAGAAACACCAGGATGTCCTTTCTGATCAGAGCCACCAGAGGCCTGGGTCCAGGGGGCTGGTGGGTGGCGGGGGCTGGGACTCACTCACCCCTGCAGCTCCTCTGGTCCTCTTGGAGAACAAAGCCCGCTTGGCAACGACAGAAATAGGAGCCCGGGGAGCTGACACAGTGGTGGTCACAGCCATGGGTCCCTTCAGCACACAGGTCTATGGCTGAGGATGGGAGGGGGTCAGCTCTGGCCCAGAACCGCACTCCTCAGCCCTAGCAGCACGAACACCAGGGAGCCTGTTAAGGATACCCATGCGACCCCAACCCCAAAGACCTAGACCAGTTAGTCTCAGGGGCACCCAGACACCTATAACTTCTGTATGTTTTAGCCTCCTTCCTCGGTGCCAGGCCACCCTCCCTACTGGACACACCCCAGAGCCAGTGTGCCCATTACTGAGCCAGTCATGAGAATGAGAAGCCACAGTCATAGAAGGCAGGGCCCCTGTCTTCCAGATGCTACTGACTTCTAGGGGAGGACAAGGCATGGCCACTTGACCTCTCTGAGCCTCCATTTCTCCATCTGCAAAATGGGAATATAATGGAGGATGGCCATTGTTGTGTACAGTTTCCTTCTGCTAAAGGAAGGCTCTTGCCCTGTTCAGCACCTGGATGGTTTGGAGGTGGGAGGATGGCAGATTAGCGCTGGAAAGGGGGAATCTGCCTTGAAGAAAAAGAACACAAGAGATGGTTTGGAGATCAGCAGCTCTGTGGGCTGAAGGTGCCCGTTAAAAGTCCCTGCAGTGAGCTGACCGACCGGGGGCTTCTAGGAACAAGGGCAGCACACATTCAATTATAAACAATGGGGGTTTTTTCCTTTCTCATTTTTGACTTTATAAGTGTAACTCACATCCCTGGCAGTCATTCTTTAGTAAAATGGATATACACACAGGCGTGCACGCTCGCGCGCGCGCACACACACACACACACACACACACACTTGCATGCCCACAAGCCTATAAAACAATGAAGAGGCTGATTTACATGCATGACACAAGAACCGTATGTACAGGGTCAAAAACTGAGAAAGGACCCAAAATCTAATGAATGCAGCAGAAGAGATCTTGAGGAGGAATTTGAATGTTCACAGTCCTCAAATGGGGAGTTAGAACCAGACTTTAAAAAGTTTCTAGAAACCCAGGTGGCATCTGGGTTTTGAGATCACATGATCTCCTCTTCCAAGTCCTTGTGAGGTCGAGAGCTAATGTTTGGAGTCCTCCTAGCACAATGCCTGATACTAACTTAGCAGTCAGGAATAGCAACAGTCACAATTACAAGAGTAGACCCTTGAACATGTCACAGAGAAAAACCCAATTGTGTAAGCAAGGAATCACGGGCCAGAGCTTCTCAGAAGACAAAAAAATGAAGAACAAAGTCGTGAAAGATGTCTACACTCAGGAGGCTGAGGCAAGAGGATCACGAGTTCAAAGCCAGCCTCAGCAACTTAGTGAGATCTTGTCTCTAACTACAAAATAAAAAGGACTGGGGAGGTGGCTCAGTGGTTAAGCACCTCTGGATTCAATCCCTGATTCCAATGAAGGAAAGAAGGAAGAAAGGAAGGAAAGGTTTGTGGAAGCAGAGGGGAGTAGCAAAGGCTGCCCAGGTGAGCTCTACAGAAACAGCTGAGGTGCAGAGGCAGGAAGAGCAGCATGTGGGGGGACCCCACTAACTGTTGAGGACCCCAACAGTGTCTAAGTAACAGACACGGGGAGGAGACAGAAACACTTTGGGGAGAGGAGTGAAGTGAGTTAGGAGACTGGGCTAAAAGAAGGAAAAGAGGCTACAGAAAGTAGCTTAACTACAGGGTCAAGATTCTTAGCCCTGGTCCCACCAGGACCTGGTGATTTCCTCTTCCCTGGGCCTCTAAGGTGAAAGAGGCCAGTTTTTACTTCCCTTCCAAACTCCTTCGTTCCCACCAATTCTGGAGCTACACAGAGCCAAAGAAGGCTCGGGAGTAGTGAGATGGCAGGGCGGGGTAGTTCTCACCCAAACAGCTCTTGTTATCTGCTGCTAGCTTGTAGCCAGAGTTGCAGGCGCAGTAGAACGTTCCCGGAGCACTGACACACTGGTGTTGGCAGATGTGTCCCCACTCAGCACACAAGTCCTTCCCTAAGGACACACAGCATTAGAATCAGCAGGAGCCAGAAGGGCAAAAGCCTCCAATGAGAGAGCTGGATGGGGTGCGGTCAGAGGCAACAGCATCCTCAAAGAAGGCCTTGGGTGGGAAGTGATTCCTGTGAGGGGGTCTGACCAGGTGGGAGAGCTTAGGCAAAGAGGAGGGCTTGAGCAGCTCCTATGAACAGCCACGTGTCAGTAGGATAGGCAGGACCACACAGGGGTAAGGACGGTGCAGAGAAGCGCTTACAGTGGGCAGAACAACTCAGAATGCTCAGACCCCGCAGCGTTAGTGGACATAGTTAAACGGAGTGGGAGGGGCCATGACCAGGTGGGCGGGGCAGGCCTGCTGCCGGGCCTTGCTCTCAGCTTTGAGGGGTAGTAATTCTTGCTGAAGGCCTTTGGTGTTGGAGTTTGACCCTAAGGTCAGGGTGAACCACACCCCTCCGCCGGGATGGGAAGGGACTCCCTGTGAGGGAACAAGAATCCAAACAGAATTGGAGCCTCGCTCCAGCGCCCGCCCACTCACCGCACAGCCGGCCCTGGAGCTGCAGACCGAACTCCTGGATAAGGTCAAAGGACTCGACCAGGAAGACGTGCTCGTCCAGCGGGGGCGACGCCATGGCGCGCAGGGAGCCCACGTCGGCGCGCTGCACCCCCACCGCGTAAATTTCAATGCCGCGAGCGCGCGCCTGCGCCGCCACCTCGGCCACGCGGTCCTGCGGCCGCCCGTCGGTCACGATGACAGCGACGCGCGGCACGCGCTCCTTCGGCGGGCGCGCCCCTTCTGCCTCGCTGAAGGCCACATTCATGGCGTACTGGATTGCCAGCCCAGTCATGGTACCCTGCGCCAGTGGCACCAGGGCGCGGATGGCGCGCTCCATGTCCTCGCGGCGCGAGAAGGCGCCCAACGGGAAGACGCTCTGCACTTGACTCGAATACTGGATCACGCCGACACGCGTGGCGTTGAGCCCCACGTCGAGGCTGCGGAGGAGGCCCACTAGGAACTGCCGCATTGTCTCGAACTCAAAGGGGCGCACGCTGCGGGAGCTGTCGATCACAAAGACCAAGTCCAGCGGCCCAGTATGGCACTTGGGACCTACAGTGGAGATCAGGAAGGACTTTCTTAGGTTAGCAAAGTCTTACCTCCAAAAAGACACGTCCACCCCCGGAAACCCAAGAGAAATGATGCTATTCCGGTGCAGCAGTGCCCAGCATAGCATTAACCTAGCAAAGGCAGGTTAAACACCCTCCCTCGTCTAGCATTTGCTGAGAAACTGGGCTAGGAGATTGCACACATTCCCATGGACACTTCTGAGGGCTACTCTGGGAAGGCATTATCCATTAAGGAAAGGGCGAGGAGCAGGTGTTGAAAACTCAAATGCCAATAAGGGTCAGACAGGCAACAAAAATGAATGACCTGGCTGGCTTAGGGCCGTGGACACGCGGCTTTACCCCTTCTAAACCGAGCAGCTCCACCCAAAAGTTGCCATGTGCTCACGAGGATCGAATATTATCAGGTCCTTGGATTTTTTTTTAAAAAAAGAAATCCCAAATCAGAATTTGTGTGTGAAATCTCTTAATTTTTCCATGTTTTCAATAAGTTTTTTAAAATCAAACCCTGAATGGACAGTTCTGCATGAACCCAAAACTAAGCCATATCCTAGAGGTGAGGCCCAGAGAGGCAGGCGAAGTGTGAATCTCAAACCCAGTGAGTGCCATACGTTTCCAGGCTCAGGCTTCTCCCCCCCCTTCCCCTCCCCTCCACTCCCCACCCCCCAGTTGGCTGCAAAAGAAGCTTCTTCTCCTCCTCCTCCCGCTGCTGAGGGCGGGGCACCCGCTCACCTGTGGGCTGCTGCTGGGTTTCCCAGGGCTGGAGAAGGAGCAGCAACGTGGCCAGTGGCCAGCAAAGAAGGCCTCTCATATTGCTTGGGGGACAGAGAAGATGTCAGAGCCTGGAGGGAGACATAAATTAGAAAAGCAATAGTATTGACAGAGCTCTTATTCTGGGGAATGGATACTTGAAGGGGAGAGGAGAGGGTCATGGGTTATTTTACTAATCTCTATTTTTGTGTATGGTCCAAACGTTTCTCTCTCTCTCTCTCTCTCTCTCTCTCTCTCTCTCTCTCTCACACACACACACACACACACACACACACACACATGTCATCACACTAGGATTGCTGGGAAACACAAGAGATTCTTTGTAGAACTGTAGAAAGTTATACTTTGTAGGATAGCAGAATAATAAATAAATAGTAGCTTAAATATACAAAATTTTGAAAGAAAAAGGCCTTCCTAAATACCAGGTACAGCGTTAAATGCTTTTCACGCGTTGTAGCATGTAATCCTCTCTCCAGCTCTAACACCAAGGTTGCTGTTGTCCCCACTGCACAGAGGACAAAACTCGGGCGTAGAGAAGTCAAGCCCTGGTACCCAAAGTCGTGCGGCAAGGAAGTGGCTGCGCCAGGATAGTACCCTAGTCTGTCTGGTTCTGGGAGCCAGCCGGAGGGCTCCGTGCCTCTTTTCCCAAGAGGCGAACCTCGGCAGACAGAAACCATTCACCTCCTCGGCCCTCCCCTCCGCACACAGGAGCTTCTGTATGGCTGTCTTTGCAAACCTTTCCCCTACACCGCCCAACCGCAGGTGGCCGCCCCTTTCTCAAGCTCGAGTGTGGGGGTGGTGGGCAGTGATCCGCCAAAGCCCACCACGCACAACCAGGGCCTTGGTGCCTCGGTTCCCCGCCTGCTCTCAGGAGAGGCCGCCAGGGGGCGTCGGGCCTGGCTGCGGCGGTCTAGTGGCCGTGGGAAGCCCACATCTGCCCAGCAGGTGTCCCTGCCCAGAGCAAACAGCCGGCCAGGAGCCCGGAGCCTTGGAGATAAGACCTGCCTGGAATATATCCCGCACGAGGCTCAGGGAGCAGAGTTGTGCAGAGTTCCGGGGACGGTGGCACTGGACGTGCCCAAGGACAGCGAGAGATCAGCCAGGGCCTTGCAGAGTGGCCATGGACCCTATGGGGGCAGCAGGTGAGCCCTCGCCCTCCAGTGGCCCCCGACGACATCCCTTGAGAATAACGGAAGGACCCTCCCCACCCCCTTGAACCCATGGAAAAATTGAGTCCCAGGAAGACAGCCAGCTGAGCTGCAAGGCAGGACTAGAATCCAGGGATCCTGGCTCCCGGCTGGCTCCTAAGCTGCCTAGCTCCCGAGGCCTAGGAGTTACACCTCTTGGCGTTCCTTTCTCTACCCCACCCCTGCGCCCCAAGTTGAGACTGCGGTAGCCATTTTTCTGTTGCTGTTTCTTGGCAGAGAGGGCCACCCCCCCCAACCCAACTCCCCACCCCCCAATTCCATGAATGGGCCTATTCTGAGCAAGGCCAGGGCCTGAGGATCGCTCCAGAAGGCTTTCCCGCCTGGGATTCTTCTCCCCCTTCGCCTTCCAGGCCTAGTGGAGGAACAACAATCTCTCTGGCAGGGCCCACCGTGGCAGGGTGACTAAGCTAAATGTGCCCCTTGGATCTGCAGCTGCTGGTGGAGATGGGAGGGTGGGGAGTGCCTTTTCTTGCTTGGTCACAGCAGAGAGGACCCCTGGGTAGCATGTGGGTAAAAGCCGCAGGGCCCTTTGCCATTCTCCAACCCTTCCTACCTGCCTCTGGAGCCCCCCAAATCCTGATGAGGGTCCCCTTATCCTACTCTTGACCTGAGCCAACATACACTTGGCTCTGCCTCAACCCCAGGAATCCTAGAAAGTCGAAATAGGGACTGTGGAGAAGCCCATCACTCATCCAGCCCCCTACCCCCAGCCTACAGGAAGAACTAAGCCCAGAGAGGACCATGGGGGTCTTCACCCAATGTCACAGCAACGTGGTCACCTGGATGACACTAGAGCCCAGGACTCCTCTGAAGAGTTAATCCTTGGTTAAAGGGAAAGTTTGGCTGATGCACTTAGATTGGGGAAAGTGGACTTGCAAGGGAGGGCGGTCTGTGCAAACTCTTTCAAGGTCCCAAGATTGAACACCGCAGTGCCTGGGCCTGGGGGTGGAAGATTAGGCAAAGGGTGCTCCCTTTTTGTCGGCTTTTCTCGTGAAGACTCGATTTGGAAAGGACCCCACCGAAGATGGAAAGGTCACTGCAGGTCAGATTTAGGCACCGTGGCGGTGCTTCCTGGGTTAATTGCGGTCTCGGGATCGGGCTTGACACGCGCTCCCCTGCAGAACCCTCAGTGCCCCCGGGCCCTCTGACTCACCTGAGCCTGCTGGACAGCTCGGAGGCGCGGCCGCAGATCGGAGCCGACGGGCGGAGCCTCGCGGGCAGTTGGACCAGGTAACGACGTGGGCAGCGCGCCCTAGGTGGGACTGCCAGGCAGCTGGAGCGAGCAGAGGCGGCGGCCGCATTTAACCCAAGGCTGGCGGGTGGGGAGGGGGAGCGCGGGCTGCGACCCTCCCACTGGCAGGGAGCGATCCCGCTTCCCCTGACGACTGGGGCGGGGCAAGCGCAGCGTCCCCTGTCCCTGCCGGGTTGGAGCTGCAGGCGCGAGCTGCCGGGCCGGAATTCCGCTGCAGCTGGAGACGGGCGGCGACACTCGCAGCCGGAATGCGCTGGAAGCCTACGAGGCACTTCCCCGAGGAGAGCCCCAAGAGGCGGAGCGGTCCTGGCTTTGGCCGCCCGACTGCCTGGCCCGACGTCCGAGGGCCCGCCCGACTCTTGCCCTCCGTTGTCCCTTCCAGGAGTGAGGAAAGGCCTTGACTCGGGTCCCACCCAGAGGGTAAAAGGCTCAAACGCACAGCTTCAGGGATAGTGGCTCTCTGGGCCCCAGCTTGCTAGTTCTCAAATTCTCTCCCACCAGAGACTTCTTTACATGCGCCCTGCAGTGGGGCAGGCTTTGGGTGCACCCACCCTCACCCATTCAACCCCCCATGCTGCGAAGCCACCAGAAACCCCGGGCTCTGACCTGGCTTATCCTGCAGCGCCAATGTAATCGACTTTGATTCCCTGTAATCAAGGAAAGGAAAGCCCGCATGGCATTAGGCCCCTTCTCATGGGAGAAAGAGAGGAATGTTGCTTTGGGCATAGAAGACCTCAGCTGCCCCCCATCCCGGGACAGAGTTGGGGTGCTTTTCATTTTTGTGGAGTCTGCTGGCAGGAGGTGAGAGAGCAGCACTCTGGGCCCAGTTCCAGCATTTCCCTTTGGCATTCTGGGGATGGGGAGGCTTAACGACCAGTCCCACATACCCCATCTCAAGGCCAGCATAAGTGGGGCCTCTGTGTCACAGCTATGTCTCCCTGAGGCCCCAGAGTGCCAAGGGGCAGGCAGGAAGCCAGACCCATAGAGTGGCACCTGGGTGGTCCCACTGGGCCCCATGCATGCTTCATTGAGTATCTCAAAGTCCAAATATTTAGCCCACAACTTGCATCTAAGTCCTCTCCTTGGTCTAACACTCCCCCCACACACACACACCTTGATCCCTGGGAAGCAGAATGTATAGTAGCCCCATCCCAATCCCACCCCTGCCCTGCTTCATTTTACTCAACCGCAGTGGTGGGCTATGTGCCACCCATCCGTGACTCTCCCTGCTGTGGGCCTGTCCCACTCCTAGGTCCTCCCCGGAGTGCACCACCATCCTGAGGGAAGGCGTGTGCAGGTGTCTGCAGCAAGGATGTGAACAGACAGTGCGGATCCTACATGCCAAGGTGGCCCAGAAATCATACGGAAACGAGAAGCGGTAGGTGCCTCCATGGCCCTCCCAGCTCCCTGTGGCTTTCAACCCCAGGCACCCCTCTGCCCTCCTGCCAGGGGACTTAGGGCTGAGACCTCAGCTATTGACTGATCAGGGGACCTGGCCCTCTGCCAGCATGCCCCCCACTTTGGTCTATAGCAGAACCTCTACCATCTGCACTCTCTCACTCCACTTGTCATCCATTCAGCCACTTTTGGAGTGCCTGTCATGTGCCAGACTCTGCTGGGCACTGGGCACACAGTGGAACAAGACCCAGTCCCTGCCTTCATGGTATTTTCCTTCTAATGTGAAGAGACAAACTATAACCTCCCCACAAGTCAGCAAATAAGATATTTCCAGATCATGGGGAAAGTTAAAAGGAAAATAAAACAAAGTAATGTCACAGAAATTGAAGCAAGGGTATTTTAGCTTGTTAGATGAAGGAGGAGACTCTAATGTTAAGATGGAACCAGCCATGAGGAAATCCAAGGGAAGAATGTTCCAACTACAAAGAACAAAATAATGCAAAGACCCTGTGGCTATACCAACTATGTTCGAGGCACAAAAGAAGGCCGAATGGCTGGAGGTAGAGGAAGAGGGGGGAGTTATAGGAAAGAGTGGGAGAGGTAAGCAGGGGCCAGATCATGTGAAGACTTGGCATTTTAAGCCACTGGAGGATTTCAAGAACAGGAGTAACATGATTTGACTCATGTTTTTTTAAAAAGCACTTTGTCTGCTGTGTGAAAAATAAGTTGAAGGGTGCAGGAGGACAACAGAGAGGCTGGCTGGAAGGCAGATGCGTGGTGCAGGCAGAGCAGGGGTGGGAGGTGGTAAGAAGCCCGTGGATTCTGGATTCCGGGGGTTTTGAAGGTGGAGTGGGGGTACTTGCAGATGGATTGGGTAAGGGGTGTAAATAAAAGAAAGGTCCGACCTTAATGGGGTTCACAGGAATGGAGGAGCCTAGGGGAGAATGGGAGGCAGAATCAAGGGCTGGGTGGGTTGGTGATGCTTACCAGACAAGCAAGCGGAGAAACGAACCCGGCACTCTCCTGTCTCGGTAGGTTCTTCTGCCCCCCGCCCTGTGTCTACCTCGCGGGTCCCGGCTGGAGGGTGAAGCCAGTGCAGGGTCAAGGTGAGGGCGCCCTCAGGGGACGTGGGTTGCTGGTCTCTGCAGGGAGGACTGCGCTCTGGGCCTGGGAACGGGACGGTTCGCCGGCGCAGCCTCGCTGCACCCTCTGGCGGTGAAAGCTGAGGTTGCCCGGCGCCTGAGTCTTGGGATCCTGAGTCCTTTTAGAGCCGTTCGCGTCCCTGTCCAGCCCACCAGGCGGGGGAGACCGGGCCTACAGTCTGCGGTTACATGGGACTGGACGGCGCGTCCGGCAGCGCGGCCGAGACGCAGAAGCTGAATTTCGAGGAGCAGCCGGACTCCAGGGTGAGAGTGCTCAGGGGGGAGCCCGGTTCCTGCTCCACCCCGCCTTTCTAGAGAGGAGCCCCTGAGCCTCCTTCCTAACCAGAGATAGGCCGGGAGGTCGGGAGGTCGGGAGGTCAGAGGCCAAGCTCCTGGAGCCTCTTGTCACCTCCATGGGCCGGACGTCAGATAACGGGGGGGTGTGTGGAGGAGGGCTGGGATGTGACGGTCCCATGCCTCGAACCTGCAGGAATTCGGTTGTGCCAAGACCCTGTACATCTCCGACGCCGACAAGAGGAAGCACTTCCGCCTGGTGCTGCGGCTGGTGCTGCGAGGGGGCCGCGAGCTGGGCACCTTCCACAGTCGCCTCATCAAGGTCATCTCCAAGCCGTCGCAAAAGAAGCAGTCGCTGAAAAACACCGACCGTGAGCCGAGGAGGGGCCCGACGGCGAGGCAGGGCGGGAGGTGCCACCAAGTCGAGAGCCGCTGAATTGGGAGAGGGACGTGATGGGGGGCGTGGGGCGAGATGTAGGTGTGGGATCCGAGTGACCAGGGCGGCGTCCAGGCGAGAGGAGTCCGGTCTGGATGAGTGGGTGCCGCTTAGGCCTGGAGATGTAGGGAACCAAGGCTGAGGAAAGGGGACGCATAAGCTGGAGTGGGAGTGGGATGAGAGCGGTGCTCAGAAGAGACAAAAACCACTGCGGCTGGCAATCCAGGGACAGATTCAAAGTGAGACGGAAAGGTCTGGGGTTGGCTCAGTGCTTACCTGTGCTAGGCTCCAGTTCAGTTCCCAGCACTGGGAGCGAGGGGGATGGCAATAAAGTGACAGAGAAAATTCAGTTAATAGTATTTGTGGAGCAGGGTGTGGCCTGTGCCTATAATCCCAATTACTCGGGAGGCTGAGGCAGGAGGGTGGTTTGAGTCCAGGAGTTAGAGACTAGCCTAGGCAACATAGTGGAGACCCTATCTTAAAAAAAAAGTATGGAGTGCCTGCTGTTTGCCTGACTTTGTGCTGAGTAGTGCTGGATCGTGTATGATAAGACGGGTGTCTCTTTCTAGAGGAAAGATAGCCTTGCAGAGGAGACATGCACCGTGGATCGCAGAAGCAATTTGAGATACATATGGTCCTGATGTCAAGTGGCAAATCCCAGGCAGGAGCTCTAAGAAAAGGCTGGGAGGGGCGTGTCTGAATTACAATGACACCCCACTCCCATGGCTGGGAGGGAAGGGAGTGAGGGGGCTTTCTGAGCTAGTGACTACTGATATCACCCTGTCTGATGCTCATCCTGTCCCTGTGAAGTAGTTCCTATCATTGTTCCTATATGGTAAATGAAGAACATTGGGTTTCGAATATTCATCCATTCACTTAAGAAATATTTGGAGCTGGGTACTGTGGCACATACCTGTAACCCAGCCACTCAGGAGGATCGCAAATTGAGGCCAGCCTGGGAAACCTTGTCTCAAAACAACAACAACCAAAAAACAAAACAACAACAACAACAAAAAGCAAAATGTGTTGGGGGAAGAACTTCAGGGGTACAATGCTTGCCTAGCCTGCTTGAGGTCCTGGGTTCAATCCCCAGCACTAGAAAACATCAGCACAACAAAGCCTGCAGAATGCCCAGATCCAGGCAGTGTTCTGGCAGGCCCTTGGCATCACAGGAGAGCCAGGGAGGGTGGTGGCACAGTATGATGGTTGAGAGTGCAGCAGATTCCAGCCAGGCACAGTGACGTCTGCCTGTAATCCCAACAGCTAGGGAGGCTGAGGCAGGACGATCTTGAGTTCAAAGCCAACCTCAGAAATTTAGTGAGGTGCCAAGCAACTCAGTGAAACCCTGTCTCTAAATAAAATACAAAAAAGGGCTGGGGTGTGGCTCAGTGGTTAAGCTCCCCTGGGTTCCATCCCCAGTACCATAAATAAATAAATAAATAAATAAATAAATAAAAATCCAAAAAGAGTGCAGATTCCAGAGCTCAGTGGCCTGAGTTTCCAACAAGCTGTCCTACAGCTTGTGAGCTACATGATCTTGAGCAGATTGCTACCTGTAGTAGGGATAGTGTTATCTACCTCAGAAAGTCGTTAAGAGAATCAAATGAGCTAATACATGTAAAAACATTTGGAAAAGTACTTGGCTCACAATAAACACTGCCTCTTATTCTGAGGAGGGCTTGGACAAAGTACAAACGGAGCACCTGCAGTCTGTCCAGCACTGTAAGAAGAAACTGGCCAAGGACCCACCTGTGCCTTCTCTCCAGATGGTCAAAGTAGAGCTTGGCTCTGAGTATGTGCGATAGGCCGGAAGAGAGAAATGTCAAGCCCTAGAAGCTTCGTGCCCGTTTCACACCACGTGGTCTTTGCCTCTGTGTAACTCCACCTGCTTCACGCTCCTGGCTACAAGTGTAACCTCCTCCAAGAAGATCCATAACTCAGCCCTCGTCACATCATATTGCCATTGTATAATTATGACCTTGAGATGGTGACCTCTTCCAAAGCAAAGCCAGGACTAGTTGACATGTTGGAACCCAGTACCCAGCACAGTGCCTGCCACAAAGTAGGCCCTGAGTGACTTGATGAGATGCCCAGGGAGCACAAGGGAGAGGACAAAGGCCAGAGGCTGGACTGCAGCAAGCCCTAGATAAATAGCTGTGAAATAGGAATGCAGTGTGTCCAGGCCAGTGGGCTGGGTGCTGCGGCACATACCGGTAACCCAGGGCATAGGACGGCACAGGGACAAAGGACAGGAGATTGAGTGGCAAGTCCAAGGAACCAGGGCACTGATTCTACCTCCCTTCACAGTGTGCATATCCTCAGGCTCAAAGGTCTCCCTCTTCAACCGCCTGCGCTCCCAGACAGTGTCCACGCGCTACCTCTCTGTGGAGGATGGGGCCTTTGTGGCCAGTGCAAGACAGTGGGCTGCCTTCACGCTCCACCTGGGTAATTATGTCAGCAGGCCCAGGGCCGAGCCCTGCATGTGCATTCACTTATTCAATCTTCACCCCAACCCCTCAAGGAAAGTAAACCTGGCCCTGTGTATCCCATCTTGGAAATAAAAAGGCTTGCCCAGGGTCCCAGTGAGTCAGTGACTGATCCAAGCTACTCTGATTCCAGTGTCCATGCCCGAGTAAGTGTCTGCCCCAGGAGCAGACATTTATAATGATGGCCACATGTGGCCTCCCCAGGACTAGAACCTTCAGTTTAGCAGCTTCCCTGAGGGACCAGCAAGGCCCAGTGTGATGTGAGATGGGGTCAGGGGTAAAAAAGGCAGGGTTTGGAGCACAAGCTTGGGGCCCCTGAAACCCTTCTTCCTTCCTTCCTTCCACCCCCAGCTGATGAGCACTCCACGCAAGGGGACTTCCCACCTCGAGAGGGCTACGTCCGCTATGGCTCCCTGGTGCAGCTTGTCTGCACAGTCACTGGCATCACGCTACCTCCTATGGTATGAGGAAGGAGGGTGTACCTGAAGGGGTCCCAGGATTCATGGAGAGGAAGTGCCCACAGGGGCAGGGTGGGGGTGGTGAGACCCCAAGGGTGAAGGCACCTATTCTCACTCTGGAAACAGTGGGTGGTTGGTGGGTATCTGCCAATGACACCATGGCAATCAGAGGAGCAGAAACTGGCTGGGACGACAGCCTCTGGTCACCTGGACACCTTGCTACCACTCTCCCTACCACCCGTGTGTTGCAGATCATCCGCAAAGTAGCCAAACAGTGTGCTCTCCTCGACGTAGATGAGCCTATCTCTCAACTGCACAAGTGTGCCTTCCAGTTTCCTGGTGGCCCTCCGGAAGGGGGTGGCACCTACTTATGCCTTGCCACAGAGAAGGTGGTGCAATTCCAGGTGAGCAGAGAATATCACAGGAGCATCCTCAAAAGGGAGAACGGGGGGGGGGGGGGGGGAGGTGATATAAGCTGTCATCACCGCGGATGCTGCTTACTGAAGGCCCGCCATGGGAGGTCAGAATCATAGACTATCAGGACAGAATCATAGAATGTAGAAAAAATAATAATTACTGTTATTAAGCAATGCTCCTTCCCTAAGAATATTAAGATCATAGTGATAGGATGTAAAATTACAGAGCATAAGTAAAAACCATAATTGATAATAGTATTAATTATTGTTGAGTAAAGTCTATTAGAATCACAGAATGTTAAGGGAGAATTGCGAAGTGTGGAATATAATAATATTCAGCAATATTATTCCCAAAAGAATATTATCCTAGATTATTGGGAGATAAAATCATAATTTGTAGAGAATAACTATTATTGAACAATATTCCTTTCCAATGAATATTTAAGTCGTCATAGTTTATTAGGGTATAAAATTGAATATTGTTTTAAAAAAATGAAATTATAGGCTGGGCTTGGTGGTACACACTTGTAATTCCAGCCACTTGGGAGGCTGAGACAGAAGGATCTCAAGTTTGAAGGCAGCCTGGGCGATTTAGCCAGACCCTGTCTCAAAGAAAAAACAAAGAGGGCTGGGGATGTGGCTCCTTGGTAGTGTTCCTAGGTTCAATCCCCAGTACCAAAATAGATAAATAAGCTAATTAATTAAACTAAGATTATAGAATCCCACGAAAATAAGGCCATTGGGGACCAGCCGGTGCAGTGAACTTATTTAACTCTAAGTGAGAGGACTCCAGGGCTTCCTCCAGGGCGTGTAGACCCCCGTTGGACCTGACGGGGCCCAGGCCCTAGGTTGGCCACCAGCGACAGAAGCTTCCACCACACCCTCGGTCTCCCCCCAGGCCTCTCCGTGCCCCAAGGAGGCCAACAGGGCGCTGCTCAACGACAGCTCTTGCTGGACGATCATCGGCACCGAGTCGGTGGAGTTCTCCTTCAGCACCAGCCTGGCGTGTCCGCGGGAGCCGGTCACTCCGGTGCCGCTCATCAGCAGCCTCGAGGTGGCCAGGCCCTGGGGGCGCCGGCGGGCGGGCGTAGGGGAGAGGCGGGGGAGCTGGCGGGGGAGGGCAGCGACTTCCGTCCCCTCCCTCATCCCACCGGTGGCGCTCTACCCCAGCTCAGCGGCGGGGGTGACGTGGCCACGCTGGAGCTGCATGGAGAGAACTTCCACGCGGGGCTCAAGGTGTGGTTCGGGGACGTGGAGTCAGAAACCATGTACAGGTGCGGGGCGGACAGGCGGCCCCCGGGCTCGAGGGAGCAGGGACCGGGGCGCACGGGCCATCCAAGTCCCTGTAGCCCTAACCCCTTGGCCCACCCCAGGAGCCCGAGGTCCCTGGTGTGCGTGGTGCCCGACGTGGCGGCCTTCGGCAGCGACTGGCGCTGGCTGCGCACTCCCATCACGGTGCCCGTGAGCCTGGTGCGCGCCGACGGGCTGCTCTACCCCAGCGCCTTCACCTTCACCTACACCCCGGAGTACAGCGCCAGGCCCGGCTCTGCCGGCGCCGCGGAACCCGCCACGGACGCCGACGCGCTCCTGGAGAGCATCCACCACGAGTTCACGCGCACCAACTTCCACCTCTTCATCCAGACGTAGACGAGACCTGCGCCCGCAACTGCTCCAGCTGACAAGTCCTGTTCCCTGGCCCCTATGCTGTGAAAGGGCAAGAAACCTGGCCAGGGAACCGCAGTCTTAAGTGTCACTTGCTTGTCCTTAGGCATGTAGGAAGACACGACCCCAGTGATGCTGTCCATGTTCAGGGTGCATGTTTCTCCCAATCTTTATTTCTTCTTCCTGCCTCTAAATCCCTCTGTCTCTATCATTTATCTGTTATCTGTCTATTTATCTATCTCTGCCTCAGTAACTTTGTCTGGTCCCTGTCCCCTCCGTCGATGTCTTTTCTTTCTCTCACAATTTCACACGCTGGGTGGAGGGATCTGAGCCAAGCCTGGGTCATTTGCCCTCCAGGCATCTGTGTCCCGACTTGAAGAGAAAACACATAATTTCACAAACCCTGCCAGGAGAGAGTCTTCTGAATCACGGCCAGCATGCCCTTGAGCACTGGTTTTGCTTGGAGTACCAGATCTGATCGGCAGCACCAAGTCCTAGAGAACCCGAAGTCACATGTGGACACTGGATCCTCTTGGAGCACTGGTCCTGTTATGGGGCACCGCAATATGCCACTCCCTGAACTCCCCCAGGGCTGGAGCCACCTCTGTACCCTTGCCTGTGTTTGCTCTCTGGCCCACAGCTGTGGTGGCCGAGCAGTGCCCGGGGCAGCAGGCCGGCTTTGCCATCTTAACCATGTCCCCAGTTATTTCTCCTGCAGGCCCAATAGGATGCAGCCGCGAGGATCAGGCATTCCTCTGCTCTTCTAGAATCAGTCTCTGTCCAGAGCAGATTCTGTGGTGCAGAGAGCCTGCCATTTTGATCTTTTCTAGAGGTAACTGGCATCCCTGAGCCCATGTCACTGCCCTGGGGGACCACCTATCAGCTCCAGTGACTAATTACCTTACCAGCTACATCCACATCTCAGGCAAGAATGTACCCCAGGCACAGAGGCAAACATGGTTGCCCTTCAGAAACCCAGACACACCCTTGGGATAAGTGGGCAATAACACAGCCAAAAGAGGGCACTTCTTTGTATGGTCACAATCCATTCTTGACCAGGCTGCCCACATTCTTCTCAGGGAAGGAAAAATAAACAAACCTGTCCGGCAGGACCCTGGCTTGACTATGGGTGCCAAGGACATGGGTGGTGCCAGTTACCTGTACCAGCCCTGGTGGTCCAACAGGGACACCTGGTCTGAAATGGGCTCAGCACTCAAACCCATGAGCCCTTCCTTGACCTCTGAGGAAAAGCTCCTTTCTTATAAAACTCCTCACCCAGCATGTGGAAATTCCCAAACGACTCTGTGGGGAATCCCTTTATGAGCAAATCTCTATTAGGTTTGCTTTTTAGACTCATTGGAGTCCTGATTAAATTCTGTGATCCACCATCAGCAAACCCACCGTGAGGAGCAAGGGAGAATCTTGCTCATATCGCCTGTGGCCCCTGAAGCTGAATCCTAGCTGAGGAACACAGGGACTGGGTCAAAAAGAAAGTCTCCGAAATGAGTGCCTGCCTTGAAGGGTTTATATTGCATCTCACGGTGGTGCTGAAGCCGGAAGGAAGCTAAGAGGGCTTCTGTAGCACACCCCGGGGAGCGAGGCTCAAGGGCCCATTCATCCCGGCCCTCAAGGGCTTCCTCTGCCTCTCCTTAAGAAAGGAGTCTTGGGAGTCAAGAACCTAGGTGGGCCTGGAAGCCCAGGCCTGGCCACGCAGCAGTGTCCTCCTCTTCTCTCGTCTCAGGGGATCCTAGGAGCCTTGGTCCCACCTGTAAGTCTGTGACCCCCAAAGCTCCGTCCCTGGCCTGGGCCCTCCTGGAGCACTTCATACACCTGGGCCTCAATCATCTATCAGCCGATTCTCTTTCCTCTCCACCTCCTCTGCAGCACCAGACTTTCTATCTCCTTCCCCCAGCACACTCTGTCACCAAGGCCTGAGGACTCTGCTTCTCCTTCCTCACCAAAATAGCCTTTCTCCCTTGTTTTCCCTCCGCTACTGCCCTGCCTTCCAGACCCAGGTCAGATGTCACCTCCTCCAAAAATTCCTCAACTACTTGAGGTAGAGTACCAACTCCATAATTTATGGGGCCTAAAAAAAAAAAAAAAAAAAAAAGATGAAAATACTTGCCTCCTAGTTCAAATAACTTTAAGACAGAGTCAGGAAATGATGAAATCAAGCACAGAGCTCTTCTAAGCACAGGTCACACTCTAGCAAAAGCCTGGCCCCAGGCTTGTATTCCATCCCGTTGCCTCTTGACCTCAGGTCAAAGGGTTTTATGTACCTGGATTGCGAGCTTCATGTTCAAGTAACTTTCATCTCTGCGTGTTCTGATGTGCAAGGCACATCACAATGCCTCCTGCGTGGAATTGGTATTCATCAAGTAAATATATTGCATTGCGCGGCAGATGATTTGGATTTTGCAAGTGCAAAATAAAACCACAAGGTGGCACTGTTCTCCTCCCTACCATTGAGTTTTCATTTAGAGTAGTGAAAAACTGTTGGGAGTCAAAGATGACCTAAAAAATTTCTATTGTTGGGATTTTTGGTGGTGGGACTATATGCACAATTATGCATATTTCTAAGCAATTTCCAAATACTCTACAACCTGTTTATCAGCCGGAGGCCTGTAATCCTAGCAGCTCCAGAGGCTAAGGACAAGAGGATTGGGAGTTCAAAGACAATCCTAGCAATTTAGCAAGGCCCTAAGTAACTCAGCAAGATCCTGTCTCTAAATAAAATATTAAAAGGGCTAGGGACATGGCTCAGTGGGTAAGAACTGAGTACCAAAGAGGAAAAATTATGGATTAATTCAGTCCATTTCACATTAGAATCAGCTACAAAGCTATAAAAATTAGCTCTCTAAGCCACACCACAGATCAACCTTGGGGGTGGGGGATGGACGTCTGTGTTGTTGGCACACTTTTCTGTGTGGTTTGAGTGAGCAGCTCAAACTGAGAATCATTGCTCACATTTCCTTCTCATCTTGTAGATAGGGAAACTGAGCCTCCAAGGAGAGCCAGGTCACAGCAGGTCGATGACGGAGTCTGCTATTGATTGGAACCCTGCAACCCTGACTCTGAGGTCTTCTTAATTCTCATTCTTGCATGTGGCAAAATGTAGGTGGAGAATATGTGGAGCAGAGTGTGGGTGTGGGGGCGTGGGTTATGGAAGGATGGGGCACATAGTGAGGATAAAGCCAAAATGTCTGACCCCAAACCTTCCCGATTGCCATCTCTCAAGCTGCTGAAATCCCACCATTAGCAGACTAGTTTCAGCTGGGCGCAGTGGCACACACCTGTAATCCCAGTGGCTCAGGAGAATCACGAGTTCAAAGCCAGCCTCAGGCACTTACCAAGTCACTTAGTAGCTCAGCAAGACCCTGTCTCTAAATAAAATATGAAAAAGGGCTGGAGATGTGGCTCAGTAGTTAAGCTCCCCTGGGTTCAATTCCGTACAAAAAAAAAAAAAAAAAAACCCTCTAAAGACTAGACGCTCTTTGTGGTTTCTAGCTTTCTTTTGTTTGTTAATTGTGTTCTCTGCAAAGAGAAGTACCGTGTGGGAAAAATTCTCAGACATCTTCCTCCTTGGGGAGGATGTGGACTGCCGAGGGCACGGACCATGAAGATGACAAGGGGGAGGAAGTGGCTTCAAGGGAAGTGAAATCCATGTGACATCTACAAGGGTTTGCCAAGTGCCAGTCCTGAACAGACTCAGAGACACACGAAAAGCCCCCCCCCCAGCTGGGTCTGGCTCTGTTCCAGACCCCAAGAGACAAAGGCAGGTGGTGGTGCCACAGTGATTCTTTCAGTGGGTGAAGTGGTCAACACCTGCCGCAGCTGGCTGCTTGCCATGGGGCGGGGCGGGGCCAAGTTCTGGGGCAGGCTGAGCCTTGGGTCAGTTCTTAACGGACTGGTCTGGTTAAAGAATATCAGGTGGGGCCCATCCCACCAAGCTCACCCCTGAGCCTTGTCTAGTCCAAAAGATCACCTCTGCTCCTGCCCCTGGCTGAGCCTGTAAAGGGGCATTACCTTTAGACCTGGCCCTGGGTAGGGGTGTCCTGGACTTGGCTGGTTTTTTCCTGAGTGTGTGTGTGTGGGGGGGTCATCTTAAAGGAAGGAAGGTAGATCTAATGTCGACAGCAGGCATCTTAGAATCACAGTTGTGTGTCCTAGTTGGGTGAGTTTGGCAAGTTCAAGTCACTCAACCACTCTGTGCCTCAGTTTTCCTCATCTGTAAATGCAGCTTGCTTTATGTATGTATGTATGTATTTATTTATTTATTGGTACAGGGGATTTAACCCAGGGTGCTTTAGCACTGAGTTACCTCCCAGCCCTTTTATTTTCAGACAGTCTCACCAAGTTGCTTAGGGCCTTGCTAAGTTGCAGAGGCTGGTCTCAAACTTGTGATCCTCCTGCCTCAGCCTCCTAAGCTGCTGGGATTACAGGCATAGGCCACTATACTTGGCTGTTAATGTGGATCTTAATCATAAGATGTTATGAGGAATGAGAGCTGAGGTTGTGGCTCAGAGATAGAGCACTCGGCCAGCATGCATGAGGCACTGGGTTCGATCCTCAGCACCACATAAAAAATACATAAATAAATAAAGGTATTGTGTCTACCTATAGCTAAAATATAAGTGTAAAATAAAAAGATGTTATGAGGAATGAAATAATCGATATATGTAAAGCGCTTTCAATAGGTCTTGACCCATAGCAGTCACTGTTGTTACTCCAAAATCACTTTTTAGAAATGATCCACACCCTATACACCTCCTCCATTTATCAGATGGGAAAATTGATGGTCCAAGAGGTGAGTGACCTTCGAGTGTTTGTTTTCCAGGTTGCGTAACAAATTACCACAGTAGCAGATCACAACTACACATTTATTGTCCCAAAGTCTCCACGGAGCCTAAGCACTGTTTGGCTGCTCTGCTCTGGATCTTCCTAGGCTATAATCAAGGTGTCTGTCAGGGAAGCGTAGAGTTCTCTTCCACACTCACAGGCTTGTTAGCAAAACTTTTTTCCTCATAGCCGAAGAACTCAGGGCAACATGCTTCTTCAAGCCCCACCCAGGATAATCTCCCTTTTAACTAAGTCAAAAATCAACTAATTTGGGACACTAAATACATTGACAAAATCTCTTCACCTTTGCTGTCTAATGTAACCTAACTATAAACCTAGTGGCATCCTATATTTACAGGTCCTATCATCTGTAGAAGGAAGGGATTATACAAATTATATACACCAGGTGGGGATCAGGATCCTGAGGATCATCTTGGAATTCTGCCTACTCCCCAAAACCATGTAGCAAACTATTGACAGTGGAGATCTGTTTAGCATACAGGGCTGCCCTGCCCCGTGCAGGAAATGTTGCATGCAGGGGTCAGTTCTGCAGCCTCAGATGATTGGCAGATCATGAAGAAAATGGTCCAATATTGTCCAGAATCCACTTTGCATTCCTTGTTCAGTTCTCATAATAATATTGTGCCCTATCAGAGTTAGCGCTCCACATAACTAACCCCTGTCCAGTACTGACCAAAATGGAGCCATGTCCACCAACCTTAATCATGGTTTCCAAAGAGTGCTGCTTCCTGGTGTTCTAGCCTTTTGGAGTCTACTCTCACAATGAATAGGGTTGACTCGTGTTACCAATAAGATTTTACAGGACTGGGGAAATAGCTCCGTTGGTAGAGTGCTTGCCTTGCATTGCACAAGGCCCTGGGTTCAATCTCCAGCACCACCACCAAAAAAAAAAAAAAAGATTTTCAAAAGAAGAGTGTGTAACTTCCAAAGCCAGTTCATAAAAGGCATCATAACATCTACCCAGATCACTGACTCTGGAAGAGGTCAGGTGACATGTCATGAGGACACTTCACTCCACCTTATGTTAGTTCATAAGGTGAACTAAGGCCTCCTGCCAACAAGTTGCCAGACACGTGAGTGCGCCATCTTGGATCCTCCCAGAACCAAACAACTAAGCTGCCCCTTAATTTGATTCACAGACACTATGTGAAATAACGCTTGGGTTATTATAAGCCCCTTAGTTTGGGGATAACTTTATATAGCGAGAGATAATATACAGAAGCCTTCTGAAGCTAATATCTCACTCACAGATGGCACCAATGAAGAGGGTGCTAGTGCTCACTTACTCTGTGCCAGCCTCTGACCTCCTTCCTCATAGGTTGTGTGAGCCCAGGGTAACAGCTGGTAGGAGTTGAAATCAGAATCAGAGGTTTTGACTCACACCACCCAACACAGGGATTCCTGGGACAACTGGACAGTTCTGTACCTGCACTCTCCAGTACAGTGGCCACTAGACACATGTAGTACTGAAACTCTGAAGATGAGGCTAGTGGTGGGATATACTTGTATCCCAGCAACTAGGAGTGCTGCGGTGGGAAGCAACTTAGAGCCTGTCTCAAAAGAAAATTAAACAGGGCTGGGGATGCAGCTCAGTGATACAGCACTTGCCTAGCATGTGTGAGGCCCTCTCTGGGTTTGATTCTCAGATTGCAAAAAAAAAAAAAAAAAAAAAGATGAAGCTAGTGAAATTGAAGATTTTTTTTTTTTTTTTTGTACTGAGAACTGGACCCAGAAGCTCTACCCCTGAGCTATATCCCCAGCTCTTTTTAAATTTTGCAACAAGGTCTTGCTGAGTTAAAGGGGCAGTGGGCAACACAGCCCTCTAATAGGCAGCGTGTTTACAAGCAGACTCCAGAGCCTGTGGTTCACATCCACCGCTATCCCTGGCAAGATGTGTAGCTTTTTTTTAAAAAAAATATTTATTTTTTAGGTGTAGATGGACACAACACAATGCCTTCTTTTTTATGTGGTGCTGAGGATGGAACCCGGGTCCCGCCCATGCTAGGGGAGCGCTCTACCCCTGAGCCACCATCCCAGGCCCAGACGTGTAGCTTTGAGCAAGTCAGGTGGATGAGTCCTTCCACCTGTAAAATGGGCCTACAATGTCGTCTACTTTGTGGCGTTGTGACGATGAATGAGTTCAAGTGTGAAGCGAGGCTCCGGGCGCATGGTATGTGTGCTGTTGAATTTGCCAGGACGACTACCAGTTCCTCTTGGTGTCCTCCCCTACCCAACCAAGCAGCACAGTGTCACGGGAAAAGAACCACCGGTGTCCAAGGACTTGGAATTAAGGTTCGACTCTGCATGACAAGCTAAGGGCAGATTATCCCCTTGGTAGAAAGGTTCTCACCACCTCAGAGGGTTGTGGTGAGGATCTGAGAGGTTGTCAGTGGTATTTCCAGAGGCTTCCAACTAGAGCAGAGCCCAGGTCTAGCAGGTGGCCCTGCCCAGCAGCACACACCTGGTGGTTGCCATGCAGGCTGACCTCTGCCTTTACACATTTTTTTTTTTCCCAAAGAAAAGGAGGAATCTGGAGAAAGAGACTGAGTTGCGTTTGTTTTAAACACAGCACCACCCAGCAGCGAGAAGCTGAGCTCACCCCTGCCCTGGAGTCCTCCCTCCCCACCTCTCCTGGCGCCTGGCATGGGACGGGGTGGGGTGGCGGTTCTCAGGCTCCACTGAGTTCAACAGGTACAGAGCACAAGAATGACTTGGGACTGACATTAAAACGACACAGGCAGGCAATCTAGAAAGTACCAGGCTTTATTATCTTTTTATCAAAAAAATCAGTAACAGACAACAGTGTGTACGGGGACAGAGGGGGCAGGGGACAAGAGGGGGCAGGCTGCAGAAAACGTGCTCACTCCAACACAGCAAGAGGAAAGGGCCCTGAGGCTAGAAGGGGACCCAGCCGGCTGGGACCCTGGGTTGGGGTGCAGATGGCAGGGAACAGCCACAGGGCACAGTCAGGGAGGGCGATTCTCCCTACGCCAGCCAGTGGGGTCAGAAGAAACCACCTACCCGGGCTAGGCCACCTGGACTCTCCTCTTTAAGAGGGAGAGCCCCAGATAACAGACCCCGCTGGGCCCATGGGCTTTCCTCCCTGTCCCTCCCCCTTGCCCAGGGAGACAAGGGTCATCCCAGCCAAGCTGGGCGCTAGCTCACCAAGCCAGCACAGCTCTCTAGAGCAGCATGTGGCATCCCAGAGACGGAAGGGCTGGCTCTCTGCAGGGTCAGTACCATAGCCAGGAGTCCCATGTGGTGACTGGATGGTCATAGGTGATTAGTGCAACTGACAGATGGATCTCTAACTTTACATGATTTGCATTGACCTAATTTAAACAGCCACATCTGGTTACTGTATAGTCTCGCACAGCCCTGGAGCCCGGAGAACGCAAACCCTAGAGCTTGAGCTAGGCCCCGAGCAGAAGGCAGAAAGGTGGGGATCACCTGCCCTCCACCATCCCAGCCTGGTCGGAAGGCACCAGGAACAGGAAGAGAAAGGCAGAAACCCGCTCGCGCAGCACCCGGCCAACGGGAAACTAGATATCACACTACATCCTGAAAAAATATACTTATCCATTTTTCTAAAACCAAGGGCAAACAATAATACATTACAGGAACACAGACACAAATACCACACCATCCCTATATTATATTTTGGAATCTGCTATAAAACTATGTTTCAGCAAAAGTTACTTCTTAGATGAAGCAGCTTCAGAAAGGGCCAAGGTCATGGGCAGGGGAGCAGGAAGTTGTTTAAATGGGGAGGGGGTTTTCAAAGAAAAAAAAAAAGGTAGGGGGAGAGGCCCTGTATGAAGCTATAAATAATAAAAAAAAAAGTTAATAAAAATCACATCTCCGGCTCTTCTCTTGTTTTCAAGAAACAAACATAAAATCCATTAAATACAAACTTAGCAGGTGCTGTGAAATGTGGGGGTTAAGAACATCCTCACATCTCCACACTCTTGCCCAGGCAGACACGCTCTGCACAAAGGAATGAACTGTTTTAAAAAAATAATAATAACAACAAAAACGCCCTAAAGATGACTTACAAATACTCTACAGATCCACTTCAGGGTGCACGTTCAGGACTTCTCCCACCCTCCCTGGCCAAATGAAAGAAGGTGGATTTTCTCAAGTCGCTTGAAAGAGCCTAGGATGGCCCCAGGTGGACCACAAACACTCCCCCGTCCACTGCAAGGACCCATGGGTGGACACTCTTGGGGGTGCTGGGGGCTCTGGTTCTTCCTCCCAAGTCCCAGCAGAGGGATGGGCTGTGAAAGGGGAGGAGGCAGCCAGGGCAGACCTCCAGGCAGGACCCCCCACAATAAATACCCCTTCGTCCCTGGCTCCAGGGGCCTCTGATGAGGCATGTTCAGAACAGGCTCGAAACTGGTCCTAGATTGTAATCTGGAAATTTAAAGAAATGATGCAACCCCAGGCTTGCTCCAGAAAGGCCACACGTGACCCCCACTTTCCTTCAGGGGCAACCCTGGCCCAAAGAACCAAGGAGAGCTAGGCAGCGCGTAGAAGATGACGTCGCTTCTGACCCAGGGCCGGGGTCAGAGCTGGAGACAGGGACAGGGAGGTGTCCAGGTGCCTCCCCTACTCTAACGCCCACCGTCCACAATCCTTCGGCTCCCTTCCCCCACAAGTCCAGGCCGGTGGCCGCGGGAAGCTTCAGGCGTAGAACTCGTTGGTGGGGGCCTTCTTGTAGATGGGCTTCTTGCCCAGGTCGTAGCTGCCTTCGTCCTTCTTCTTCATGCGGTACACCAGCAGCAGGACCAGGAACACGGCGAACAGGATGCCCACGATGCCGCCCACGGTCAGCGCTGCAGAGCGGGAGAGATGGGAGCAGTGAGAGCTGCCCAGCCGACCCCCGCACCACGGGCACTTCCCACGGCCCGACGTCACCACTGCCTGGGGCAGGCGAGCTGAACGCTCATTAAGCTGACCCTCACGACCCCAGGTATGACAAGGGGACACTCGGCACTGTAAGTCACTGAAGACCTTCAGATTCAAATGGCGAAGTCATCCAGGCAGACTCCCCAGCAACAGCCAGGAGAAGAGTGACGTGAGCTGCAGAAACCCCCGCACATCCGCAGGGAACTCTGGAGCTCCCCTGGGCGCCCACGGGTCCACCTGCCTAGGCCTGCTCCAGTGTATGTGGGCAGACACTGTACACCATGTGGAACCACCAGTGTCCACCCCGGGGTGTCACAGATAATCGCCTACTGTGGTGCAGGTCCTCCAGTTTCCGCTTCCACCTACTAACTGTGTGATTCCAGGCAAGTGCCTTAGTCTCTTTCATTGCAGAACAGATTTGCCCTAAAGATTAAATAAATTATCTAGTGGCTTAGAACAGTGCCTAGGGCAGAGCATATGCTCAAGGCTCAGGACCTGTAAACCTCGGGGATTTATCTCTCTGTGTCCCCAACACCCTGAACTGGCCTGCATAATAAATGGCGCTCACCGTTAGGCTCAGCCAGGAGCGCCTGGCCAGTGTCAGGCAGAGGTGAGCATCTGTTCTGTCCACCACGCCAGGTGGCCTGAATGACTCATTCCTGTTTGTTAGGGGTAGGGATGGCTCACAGAAGCCTTTCTGTGGCAGATTGAGTCACTAATTCAGTCTTACTTGGGCTAAGAAGATTAATTTTCCATCACTGCACACCCTACTGATCTGGGCACAGAATGGGATGGAGCAGCCCAGGAGCCAGGGGAGGTTCCATCTTGACCAAAATGCCATAAGAACCCCCCCCCCCCCAGGTGCCAGAAAGAGCACATGGAACATGAGGCAGCGACCCCTGGGGACTGTTTTAAACGACTAGAATGGAGGATCCCCCATACACATGAGAACATGAGAATACTGGCTAATGCTCAAATGGAAGAGCAAACAGCTGGCTTCAGTTCTTCTCTAGCCTTGTGCCCCAAAGCCCGGGCCTGTCTCTCCATGAATAAGAAACGGGGCTTGGACTAGATCCCTGATTTTTATGTTTTCCTTTAGAAACAGTAGCACCTTTAGTTGCTCTAAGCAAAACCTAATCAACAGATCTAGAATCTGTAAATGTGCTGGGCTGGTGAGGCACACTTAACAATCCTGGCTACCAGGGAGTCAGGGCAGGAGGATCTCAAGTTCAGCCAGGGGGAGAATCTGGGCTGAACCTCCAAAACATTCCCACAAAACAGTTTGGAATATGGAAGACTCAATGGCCCCTTTCCCTGGGACAGAGCTTAGCCACACCAGCATGTTGCAGTCAAAAGAGTTGTCATTTGCAACCAAATATTTAACCTCTCTTGGTCTCAGTGTCCTGTTCTGTCACAGGAAGATATCCTATGCCACACTTTCTGAGGGGACAATGAAGATTCAGTGATGTCACACTGACTCAAGGAGTAATCATCATACCCATTTACAGATGAGAAAAGTGGGGGTTCATTCTGTTCAAAAAGCTTCTCAGCAAGATCACAAGGTGCTAAACCAGAGAGCAGGGGAAAGGGAAGCCAACCCAGTCCTAAGGAATCTCAGACTTCCAAGGGAATTTAATGATTAACTCCCAGATGCCACACCCAGGCTGTGAAAGAGCTTTGAAAAATACCCCAGAGGGGCGTAGAGACAGGGGAAGTCACACGGCCTATTCTTCTTCTTTTTTTTTTTTTTTTTTTTTAGTATTTATTTTTGAGTTATAGGTGGACACAATATCTTTTATTTTTATGTGGTGCTGAGGAATCCAGTGCCTCTATCCCAGCCCACAAGGCCTATTCTTTAGAACTAGACTTTGGTATGCAATTCCTCGCATCCCCCACCCGGCTGCAGGGGCTAAAGTTCTTCAACCCCCAGGGCAAGCTGAAGGGCCTGGAGGCGTCCCTGCCTACAGGCCCTCTGTCCTTCAAGGCAGGTCAGGAAGAGCCACCCAGGGCCTGACCTATCAGGGGCCTTACCTATCAGGACCTCGGTTCTCTCAAAGATGTTGCTGCTCTGGGCAGTGCTGGACATGGACACCTTATTGGACACATCCTCCTCAAAGGGGGAACTCCTCTTGGGGATGACTTCATTCTCTTCTAGCTCCTTAGTTTCAGAGGGGGCCCGGTCCCCAGGCCCTGCCCGCTCAGGGATGTGGTTATCTAGAGGCACCTGAATGTGGGGGAAAGAAAGATAAACAAAAATTCAGTGAGCTTGGGGAGGAACCCGACCAGGGTTGGGACAGAAGCCAGGTGGAGGATCTGGGCTGAACCCTGTGGTCCTGGAATAGGACCTCACCACACCTCTCAAGATCATGCTGCTCCACCCTTACCTTGGACTTTTCTAGTACATCTGACCCAAATGGGAAATGAGCCTGACCCAGAGAAAGAGAGATGGGAGATGGGTGTTGCCACACCTGTGGATAGGTGGTGTTCTGGAGCAGCCGCTCTGGAGCCAATGTGGTAAAACCCTAGGAATCAGTTGCCCTTTAAGGCAGCCATTTTGCCTCTGAGGCTCTATCCTAAGGAGCTTGCCACAGTGTTTTAATTTTAGGATATTAGAAAATTAAACGCAGTTTCTCCATCAATAAGCAGAACCAAGTGAACTAACTATGCAGCCTGTAAAGTGGCGAGAACATTTGATCACACAGGGGAAACACTCAGGACCCCTGTGGTGGCAAATGTAGGAGACAGAACTGTGTACCCTATTTGGAAACAGTTGAGAACAGCCCTAAGTCATGGAAAAGGAGCTGGCGTGGACAGTGACTACCCCCCGCAGGGAGCATGTGGCCTACCGGTGACCCACAGTTGTGTCTGTCCCAAAAGAAGCCCAGGACCCCAGAGGAAAAGGCTTCTTGCAGAAAGGAGTCAGACCCCTGCGAGCTGCTTTCTGCCCCTCAATGGGTGTGTGACAGGGGTGGGCGCCAAGGCTGCAGACTTACCAAGGGATGGATCACTTCAGGGAAGATCCTGGGGTTCCCCAAGTCATCTGTAAGGTCAGAAGAGCTCTGTGAGCACAAGGTCCGCTTCCCCCAAGTAAGTGATCCCTGAGGCCATGGCTGGTGGGAGTCCTAACTTACAATCACAGCCCCTAAGTCTCCAGGTCCAGCAAGTGAGCTTGGTCACCTCAATCTCAGTCACCTAGTCTGAAAAACGGAACTCCTGAGACCTGCCTCGCTGACTCTCTGACAGTGTGCTGGTAGCTAGGTAGCCAGGCAGAGCCAGTCAGCTCCAAACCCTTGTTCAGAACAAGGGACCAGCAGCAACTCCTGGGAGCTGGCTAGAAGTGCAGAATTTCAGGGCTGACTGAATCGGAATCTGCATTTGAACAAGACCCCTGGGAATTAAAGTGTAAGAAAGAAGACTAATTGCAATATTAAATACCATATATTGCACCTTAAAACATGTACTGAGAAGACAGATATTTCACTACAGAACCTTTCACTCTGTGTGTGTATCCCATAACATCATGTTGTATACCTTAAATCTACAACAAACACACAGTCACCTGGGTGCTTGGTCCATGCCAAGAGCTCTAACTCAGTTCGGTTCCACAACACTGATGTACGGTCATTATTATTCCCATTTTACAGAATGGGAAACCAAGACTCAGAGGTGACACAGAGTCAAGGTTTGAAGTCAGGACTATGTGACTTCAAACTTGGAATACTGACATGTCCCTGAACTTAAGAGGGATGATTCTCAGCAGCGGTCCACCCTGGAGGTCAGGGCCAGGACAAGACCATGAAGGGCATGGCCCCTGGTATGGTCCCAGGAAGCCTCTGTCCACACATGCCCCTCCCACCCCACCTCCATTTCTTTCCAAAGGAAGAACACCACACGGATCCTTCTTCCCCCACCCTGCCCCACCCTTGGCCACAGGGAGGAGCCTACGGGACAGGTTCAGACTAGTGCCTGAAAACTCAAAGCTACAGTGAATTCAGAGCCACACACCACTTGCCTCGGAAGGTCTCAGGGATAGAAAAGGCTAGTACAGTTACTTGTTTCTCCTTTTGAGGAGGAAGAGGGGCTCTGTGGAAAAATCCCAGGCTCCACGGTCTGCTTCTCATTGGCTGGGCTACCATTCCCTCCAGCCCTGTGACCCAAGCTTGCCCAGCACGTCTCCATACCCAGATCTCCAGAGCCGGACAGCTCAAAGTCATCAGGTTCCTGCCCAGGCCCCCCAACGTCCTCATCATCAGGTAGGTCTCCAGAGAAGTACTGGCCTTCCAGGAGGTCCTGGGGGTCGATGACCTCAGTTTCTCGGATCTAGGATGAAGAAAGGAGAAGCCTCAGCCAGCGGTCCCCAGTGATCTACAACACCATTTTTACTCAAGTGCTGGCTACCAGGAACCCGAAATCACGCCGGGTAGCGCAGGCTGTGACTCCAGCCACTCGAAGGATTGCAAGTTTGAAGCCAGCCTCAGCAACTTAGTGAGACCCCGTCTCAAAATAAAAAATAAAGGGGCTGGAGATATAGCTCAGTTGGTAGAGTGCTGGTCTCGCATGCATAAGGCCCTGAGTTCTAATACCCAGCACCGTGTGTGTGTGTGTGTGTGTGTGTGTGTGTGTGTGTGTGTGTGTGTGTGTGTGTGTAAAATCTGCCTCTGGGGTGGACTCAGTAATACATTGAAGATAATAAATGAAGAAAAATAAATAAAATTTTAAAATAAAAAGGGCTGGAAATATATCCAGTGACAAAGTGCCCTCCAGTTCAATCCCAGTACCAAAAAGTAAAAAATAAGTGGGCATTCAGGTGCCAGCAGGGGACAGAGCCAAGGTCTGGAGACCCAGGTCCTAGATCATACTCTGTCTCCTACTTGCTGTGTGACCTTAGGTAAGTCTCTTTCCCATTCTCTGTTAATAAAAATAATAAAAGTGGTAATAATAAGTCATTATTATTGGGTACCCTTTACTGAGCGCTTGCTAAGTGCCAGCCAGGTTTTTAATAATTCTGATGGCATGTTGTTAACTTATTTTACAACCAAGGAGGCTGGGCATTAAAGACTTCATAAATTATTTTCTTTTGGTGACAGAGTTGGCAGGAAGAGGAGACAGGATGGGGCTGCCTGGTTTCAGAGCCAGCAGGTCCCGTGTGCAATGGCCGCCCCAGCCTGGGGGTGCCATGCTGCAGGGTCCTGTGAGGCAGTGGCAGCTGATTCACACATGGCAGGGAGTGGACTCCTGGCTCTGGTCTTGCCCAATCGGGGACACCTTTCCCAGCTGAGTCAAGCTGGCTGGGACAGGCTCACTCACACCAAGACCTCTCAGGTCACAGTGTTGCTCAGCTGGTGACTCAAGCGCAGGCTCCTGAATTCAGCCTTGATTTCTAAACATCTCCCACCAAGCTGTTCAGCTGCCAGCACTGTGCAGGGCATAGGGAGGCACAGTCCCTGCCCCCACAGACCATCCAATCCAGCATCCCACCCCGTGGAGACCCCTGGTCATAGCAGTCTGAGGGCCACCCCTACCAAGCAGCTTTCAAAGGGAAAGTACCCAAGGTCCAGGGGGGCAAGGACCCCATAACTGCAGGAGGCAGGGGAGGGGTCTGCTTAGAACCACAGAATATAAGCCAAACACCCCGGGAAGTCCCGTTCCCTTTTCACAGAATTTGAGAACAGGACAGGACAGTGACTTGGCTAAGGTGGCACAGTGTTAGCAACACAGCTCCGGGTAGAAAGGCGCCAGAGCCCTCTAGCTGCCCTGTGCCTAGCTGAGGCTGCCAGGGGCACAGCAGGGATTCTGAGAAGGAACCTCCTCCAGTTGGGTTCCCAGGACAAAGCTGGGCAGCAGCAGCGGTCTAGGAAAGCCTCTTCGGAGACCAGCCTCCTCTTCCACCCTCCCGCGGGCTTCCGGGGAGAGGCGCGGAACCTGCGCCCTCCTCCACCCGCGCGGGGCAGGAGGCTGGGTTCCCGGAAGGCGGCGGGGTCAGGCGGGAAGAAGGCAGGGACTGCATCCCTCGCTCCCCGGGTGGGGAGCCTCCGCTGGGACGGCACCCGTGGGCTGGGAGTCCGAAGGGGTTAAGCCCCGGCCAGGGATGACCTCACGACTCGGGAATCGGGAGCTGCTGAGCTGCGGGCGCTGGAATTCCACCCCCGCACTCCCCGGCCTGCGCCTGTGGCTTGGGTTTGGCAGCGCAGGGAAAGGCTCCACAGGGTTGCGTAAGGGCTGCACCTAGGGCGGTTCCGCCCGCTGGGCCCCAGCTCCCGCTCCTGCAAATGCCCTGGGGCTCAGATCTGAAACAGCGCGGCCTCCACCGTCTACCGGGTCGATTTTAGAATGAAGCACTTGACATGATGTTGGCCCTCTCAGTAGACCTTTCTGCGGAGATGGAAATGAGGGCTATGGAAAGTAGTCACTTGTCTAAGGCCACACAGGCAGCAAGTGGCCATGCTGAACCAGAAGCCAGGCATGAGTCTCCCGGGCTTTTAACCACATACACAGGAACTCCTGTGTTCACACATGAGCCCTGGTAATGTGTGAACACATGTGTTCGTCAAATCCAGCTGGGACAAAGACGGTTGGCCACTTGTTGACCTGGCCTGAAAACCAGCCTGCTGTGGGGTGTCGGAGTTCCAAGTCTGCAGGACAGAAGTGAGATTCCAACCGTGGGGCCAGGATTCCTGCAGTCTCCAGTCCAGAGACCTGTCCTGCTCCCTGGCCACCAGGAGCCATGGAATGCTGTTTCTGCACTAGGCCTTTCCTTTAGTGTGTGAAAATGCTATGGAGTGTTTCAGAACCACCCATGGAACCGACATGCTGACTGGCTGCTAAGAATCCCTCCATCCTCCACTGAAGACCTGGCAGCCAAGACAGCCCCAAACAGGCTGAAACCAAGCTTCCTTCCCGGTGAGCCCTCCTGGCGGGCAACTGGCCACCCCTAATCCTTCGTTTCAATAGCAGGTTCCCAGAAGATGGAGTTAGTTCAAGGTCACCTGGGGACCAGTGGCATGGCCAGGCCCAGACCTGGTTCCTGGGCTCTAACAGGACAGATTCTTCATCAGCTGCATTGGAGGAGCCTAGGAGGCGTCCCTCCTCAGTAAGTAAGAGCACTCGAAGTGTTCTGACCAAGGACACAAGGAATTCAGTCCTCCTTGAGCTCTGGGGGCCCCTCTCTGCCCCTTCTCTGCCTACCAAGAGGGAAACTCCCAAGTGAGCAGGGGTCATTTAGGACAAGCCCCCATGGGATTGTGGGTAACCGTCCCTCTTTTTTGTGGCAGCTGGGAAGGCACCAACAGCCCTCCCCCACCACCTCCCTCCTTTCAGACAAGGCCCATTCAGTCTGGGGTGGCTTTGAAGAGCCAGGCCACCCAGCAGCCGGCCCAATCCTGACCAGAGAGGGACCCCACCCTGCTCCTGGCTAAGGATGGTCTGTTCTCCTCAGCTCACCCCACCCCTGCCCAGGCACGCGTGTTCACGTGTGTGTGCAAGCACAGGCACCCTCTGTGGGGCCCCGGGCCTCTCTACATCTTTGTCTTTTCACAGATGCACAACAGAATCACCAGCTTACAATGGCCGGTGGCTGGCCCTGCGGCTGCTGGGCACCTGCATTGGTACCTGGGGGGGTTGGGGTCCTGCATTCTTTCCCAAGCCATCCAGGGAAAAGAAGATGGGGGAAGGCAGGTACACTCTCGCTTTATAGCAACTAGCACCTGCCAACAGAAAGTATCTGAGGCCATGGAGCCCAACCGTCTCATTTTATGACCTCTCCAACAGACTGGGACAAGGGACTTTGCCAAGGTCACATAAGCAGCTGGCAGCAGAGCGGGACTTGGAAGCGGGTCTCCCAGCTCCCAGGCTGGAGCTGTCTTCCTCCCTGTCAAGAGTCCTGGCTACGCCAAGGGTCTCAGCAAATCCAGGGGCAGCAGTTGTCACTTTGGTTGTGCTCCCCATATAGTTTTCAGACTGTGGCAAGAAACTAGGAACAGGTCACCAACCCTATTCAAAGTCCAACAGCTTCTGTCACCCCAGGAAAAGCATGGAGTGTCCACCACGTGCCTGGCACCCTACTCGGCTCCCTCTACACCTGAGCTCACTGAGTTGGTCCAGCAGTTTTGTGAGGGGCTCTACCTGAGGCTTGGTGGGGCTGTGGATCCAGAGTCACAGCGAGAAAGCAACAGAGCTGGGCTTCGGACCTAGATCTCCCTCAAGACCTCCTGCTAACCACAACCAGGCTCCTCACTGCCACACGCTCTTCACCTCCCCACCCTAACCTGACCTCCCACACACTGCCCAGACCAAGGCTCCAGGGTACCCCTTCCCTGGGCCAGGAGTGAACAAAGGTGAAAGTGATATTGCTCCAACAAAGAAACAGAAACTTGGCAGTCCCGCACCAGGGAGTTCAGGGTCAGGGCTTGGTTCACTGTGATCTAATGAGAGCCTCCCCCACCTGCCTCCTCCTCAGGGAAGGCAGGGTCAGGGCCACACTTGATCCTTCCTTCAGGAGGCAAGACCAGGAGAGGAGGAACTGGGCAACGCCAATGCAGAGTGGGTCGGTGGGTGAGTGCCTTGGGCTCCAATGCGGGGCCCACCAGAGTGATTCTGGCAGGAGATACAGGGTCCATGGCAGGCACCCCCCATTCCATTCTGAAGGATCAGCTATTTCCCAGAATGGGCATGTCGAACTACACGAACCCAACAGTTTATTTGGGCTTTTAATTCCTCAGTTTCCTCACTTGTAACCTGGCTCCTTAGCACCTTGCAGAGTGATAATGATTAAGGGAAATGCATATTGTATACAAGCAACCCGGCTCAGGCAGGGTACACAGCAGATGCTCAACGAGTGGTGGCTATCATTAATTCCCACCTGCCTTCCTTTTTGGCTAAGGGGGACTATTAATACTCAAAGGGTCAGAGGCCTGAGAAAATTTGTAGAAGCAGCTCCTGTGCTGCAAAGAAGCTGGCCAGTGGATGGAGCGGTACTTCTGCAAACTCCAAAAGGACATAACCTACCGTGGGTTGTTATTTTGCTTTTGAGACCAGAGACTTTCAATAACCAGATTCCTTCAGACTATGCAAGAGGGAAAGACCAGAGATGGGTAGAGTAACACAATTATGGGTCCTAAGCAAATGGAGAGAGAAATTTTGTGAAGGAGTAGAGCATTGACCAGAGACATGTGAAATTCTGCTTGGGACCTGGATCACCAAAGTATTTCCTGACATGCCTTGGGGACCAAACAAACAAACAAACAAAAAACCCTAGAAGGCAAAAAGAAATCACATACAGTCTGTAGTTTGGGGCTCCGGTACCTGAAGGGTTAAGCAAGGTCTGGGGGTGGGGGTGGAGCGAAGGTTCAGATGTCAGCTCTGCCCACTTCAAGGTCAGGTTACTCTGAACACAATCACTATGAAGAGAGCCAGGCCTGGCACTGCCAGCAGCCAGCTTTTCACCAAGCTCCAGGGCAGGCCATTCCCAAGCAAGGACTCCGGGATCCTGGGAAGGGGGAGGTGATTCTGGAGCTTCTGGACAACCTCCTACCAGGAGCCAATCCAGCACCCTTGTCACTGACTCCCTAGGTGGTCTCGGGTGATTCCCTCTCTGGGCCTCGGTTTCCCCACCTATAAAAGACGGGTCTCAAAGAAACAAACCTCTCTCTGTCCTGAGGCCTGGTAACCAAACTGGGCATTGCTCCGATTACCAGTGGAGACAGCAGGGAGGGGCTGGCTCCCTCAGGGCCCGGGAGACAGAGGTGCATTGAAGCTGGGGCTTGTAATCTAGGCAGCCGATCCGAATTCCCTGCTGGATCTGTGGCGGGAGGCTCCCAGGGCGCACACAAGCCTCTTGTGTTCTGAGAGCACCGTTGAGAGCCTCCTCTGCGCCTTGTCGCAGCAGATTAGATCGACCAGGGTGCTGGCTTCCTGCCCTTTTCCCGCCTCCCCTGCCACCCAGGGAAGCCACTGCTCCAGAGCAGCTCAGTCTGTTCCCTAATCATCTCCTGGTGGCTGGGCTTCCCCGAGGCAAGGAGCCTCCCCACTCGGGTGCCCAGCCCAGCCATTTGCAGCCGGGAGGACTGAGTGGTGCAGCCAGTCCCCTGCTGGCCTGGCTGCCACCACCCAGCTTCACCCAGTCACTGTTTCCACACATGCCAGCCCCTCCTACCCGCCTTTCCATTACCCCAGGTGTCACCTGACAGTCTCTCCTCTGCCAGAGAAAACTGGGGCAGCTGAGCTCCCTGGCACGAAAGACCAGGGAGGGACTGAGTAAGACGGTGTGGCCCAGATGGGGGGAGAAGCAGGGGTGCCAGAGAGTGTGTTGGGGGTGGGGAGACTGTAGGAAGTCGAAGCTGGAACAAACTGGTAAGATCAGAGTCATCTTTTGAGGGAGTCCCAAGCCTTTTGAAAAGGATGAAAGGTGAACCCTGAGAATTGGAAGAAGCCATTTACATTTTCATTTTCACTGTGTACAGACACGGCCTACCCAAGGCCAAGCCCTGGCCGGCCAGGCTCCCTTGTCTAGCCGCTAATAATAAACTCAACTGCAGCCAGCACTTTACAAGTTTGCCAAACACCGATTATGACCCTTGAGTGACACAGGTGTTTTATAGAGGACACTAGGGCTCTCATATCAACAAAGTGACTGATTAACCAACTCTGAGTCCCTGGGTGAGTGGCAGAGGTGGGACAGAGATGGGTTTTCTGGCTGTAAAATGTACCCACTTTTACAGTTACCCAGCCTCTAGCAGACAGAGCCAGAGAGACCTCCAGGGCCAGGAATACGCCCAAAGGTCACCAGTGAGTTAATGACAAACCAGCTCAAGAAGCCAGGCTTCTTATTCTCCTGGGGTTAAATCAGAACCCAATATTGACATATGCCTCCCCTCTCCAGGGCACCATGCATCAAAACTCGGGCTAGCTGCCTTCTCAGAACACTGCCTTTTTCTGTCCGTCATCACTTTGCCCCTCCAAAGCCCAAAGTGTTATATGCAATCATTCAGCCACCCTTACACGAGAATTTGCTGGGCACCATGGCGTGACATGGGAGGCTGAGATAGGAGGACCAAAAGTTTGAGATCAGCCCCAGCAACTTAGTGAGGCCTTAAGCAACTCTGGGAGACCCTGTCTCAAAAACAAAAAGGGCTGGGGACGGGGCTCAGTGGTAAAGTACCTCTGGGTTCAATCCCCGGTACCAAAAAAAAAAAAAAAAAAAGCCTAGAACTCTGTCCCTCTAACACAGGAGAGTGACATGAGACCTGGGCAATGTCCTGAGTGTCCAGTACCCTTAGGAAACACCCTGCCCCCTCTCTCTGCAGGCTGCAGAGTTGCTCAAGTTGCTCAGCAATAGGTTCCTACGGGACAGGTGTGGCTGCTAAGAACTGGTTCTTGTTTAAATATAAACCCATCCAATAATTAGCAAACAGCCCACTTCTAAGATAAACAAATAGGAGATTTGGACTCCTCCCTTTCCAGCCACCAGCTGTGGGGTTAGATGTGGGGGAGGGGAGAAAGCTTTCTAGAGGCCCTGGCAAGGAAGGGACAGTCACCAAGGAATGCCTGGGTCTCCTCTCGGCTAAGCGCTGTACTATTCTACGTGCCTTTATTTGCAGCCTTGTTATCTTTAAGCTCTCCAGAAAGCACGGTGATTTGGTGGGGGGCGGTGCTGGGCATGAACCCTGGTGTCTACTCCTTACCTACTGCTTCAGTCCCCCTTTTTTCCTGTTTTGCAGAGGATGGAACCCACCTGGGGCAGGCGAGGCAGCTCCCACTGAGCTACACTCCAGCATGACCAGCCTTCTTAACAGACTGGGAAGCTGGCAGAGAGGCTGCCCAGCATGTCCACAGTCCGGTCACTAGTAAGACGAAGACAGAATACATCTGGAGTTGGGTCTGCCTCACACCAAACCAACGCTTCCAGGCCTCCCAACAGCCCCAGCAGCAAGGAGGAGGCCTCAGAAGTGTCCCAGAACCCTGGGTCAAGTCACATCTGCACGGTGCCACCAGCTTTGTTCTGAGCTCACACCATTCAGTTTTGCTGTGTGGGGGGGGATGTGTCCCCAGTTCTGCAGAGGTCTAAAGACCCATTTTGAGGACTGGATGAACTCTGACCAGTGTCAAAGTCCTCACGCGGGGCTTGGTACAAGTACTTCCTGTTGGACTCCTGGACACTAAGATGCTGACCCCCCAAAGGACAAGGTAAAAGCCTTCATATCCATTCCACACCCCCACCACAGAGCCATCCTATTAGCCAAGATGTTGAAAGGAAATGGGGGCTCAGGCAGGTAACAGTAGCCCACAGAGACTCACAGAGCCCCATCCACCCCTTCCCCCCATTTTAAGGGTTCATTTGGAAATCACTCCCACCCATCCAGCCCAGGAGACCGCAGGACAACTAGAAGCCAATTCCTTTCAACAGGGAGCTGGGGCTGGAGCCCAGCCTGGCCTCTCTAGCTCCTCATTCAAGGCGGCTCAGCACTCCAAGTCCTTGGAAGAGCCTTCTGTTTCCAGGAGCTGGAGATGGCAGGAGCTGAATGTCCATCCCCACTTCTCTTTGAGTCGGGCTCTTGTTTGGACTCTCTACTAAGGGGGCCAAGAAGCTCCCCTCTCCTCATCAATGGGCTCTGGGGTGGGGGAGGAAGGACCTGTAGCAAGCGAAGGGCTCTAACCCCTTCTTTTAGAGGTGGGGACACTGAGACCCAGACACAGGGCATATTTGCTCAAGGGCATCCAACAATGTAGAAATAGGACCATCGAACCCAGCAAATCTCCTTATCTGGAATGTTCTGAGAATGATCAAACCAGACATCTTGCACTATCAGTCGACCTGGTTTTGACCTTGGCAAGCCACTACATTCCTCTGAGCATTAGTTTCCTATAAAAAATGGAGATAAAAATACCTCACAGTATTACTGGGAGACATTCACACTGGTAATATATAACCTCAATGCACCTTTTAGAATGAAGTTACATGCATGAATTTATTCATTCATACAAACATTTCCTGAGAACTAACTATGGGACAGGTGTTTAACCAAAATAAATGAAGCAGAGTTCCTGCCCTGGGGTTGTGTGTGGGAGGGGCTTCCCCCATTCCAGAATCTGGGGCAGCACATTAAGTCCCTAGAGGGAATGTCTTGGTTGTCTTTGTGGCTCCACAACCCCTTCTGGATAGTTGGTACTTAACTGTTAATGAAATATCAGGGCTGGAAAGGGCTCTTGAAGCTATCCAGCTCAAACTCCTCATTTACAGATGGGGTCATCGATTCAACAGGGCAAGGGACCTCCCTCCAACCTCATGAAGCCCTCCACAGCCCAGCCCAAATATTTCCCCAGATGTTTGGTAACTCTCTGGGCTCCCACAGAGTCCCAAGAGTTCTCACTGGATACTCAAGGGTCCTAGAACCCACTGGGCTTCCTCCCCACCCTCACTTCTGTGCAATCAAGAAAAGAATTCTCAAGAAGACCAGAGATGTCTTTACGTTGAAGTACACCTGGTGGCTGTGGGCCTGGTGCCCTCAGTGGACTGCGCCCCCGGGCAGCAACACCTTTGCCCCCCTCCCATCCCTCCCCACTCCCCAAACAAGGCTGCCTTTAATTGGCCAAGAAGGGAGTGGCAGGAAGGCAGACCGGGAGAACACTCCCAGCTGGACAGGAAGAACTGGTTTAGGATGGCAAACCCCGCAGACAGGAGAGGGCAGCTGGGTGTTCGCTCTGGGGTTCCTTCCCCAAACCTGTGGCACCAAGGTAGGGGATGCACCATCCCAGGAAAGAGATGGCTTTGGATCAAACCTAGAATTGAAAAAGGACTACTAGTTAGACAAGACTCTGATGGTCTCAAGTTGGATGCTCTTGACTACCCCAAGGTGCTACCATCTTACCTCTTTCTCAGTTCCCTCATCTGGAAAGGGGGTATAATACAATATAATCGCCACATACTGGGCTTTTTGTGAAGATAAAATGCACTAGATGACATATGGAAAGCACTCAACAAATCATAACTGCTAGCAAACTCCTTCTTCCTGGGCCTCATTTTTCTCCAACATTTTTTCTCCAAGGAAGGCTGGTTCATCTCTATGACTAAGTCAACTGAGACTTGGTCTGATCTTTTGGGCCACAACGTGAGAGAAGGAAAGTCAAATGGGGAAGACCTGTGCCCCAGTTAGAGAGAGGCAAGAGGTCTGACATTAGCCAGGAAGGGGAGAGCAAAGGTCAAGTTGAGAGACTGACACCTCTCACAGGAAGCAGCTGCCCAAGTTGATGGGTCGGTCATCCTGGGTCACCCTACACAGGATAGACACAACCCCTCCCCCAAACCACATCCTTCTGACTGTCCCAGGACACAGCAGTCTGCTCCTCCTGTGAAGCACCTGCAGGCTCAGCAGACCCAGAGCTGAGACTGACATGTGACTGTCCACGTGGTGACCTCAGCCACCTCTGGGTCCTTTCCTTTTATCCCACAAGGCCCAGCTAATGTTCCTTCAGATGCCTCCCTAACTGCTGATTCCACCTCTTAAGGCACTGCAATGGGGCAGAAGGCTGGTTCCAGTCTTGGCTCTAACCTCTGCAAAACTGCCCTTGTTTTGGGAAACGAAGTGCCCCGCTCTGGGCTTCTGTGTACTTGCACTGTAAAATCCCTTAAGGCTTTCCAGCCCCCCAATTTCAACAGATTCTAGATCAAACCCAGCAAATCTCAGTCTTGAGTTATTCCAGGATGGGACACAGCAACAGCCCCTCAGAATAAGATAAAAGCAGGCACTTGGAAGCCTGGCTGTCTAATTTGAATATGACTCAACCTCTTATTAGCTGTGTGACCTTAGGCAAGTTACTTAACCTCTCTAGCCTCAGGACCAGTTTAAGAACAGTAAACAGTAGGGTTGTTGAAATTGATAGAGCCATTAGAAAACTATTAGAACAAGACCAGACACACCAAAAGCACTAAATCTTTGCAGTATGCAAGGTGAGCCTGGAATTGTGCTGGGGGGATGCGGAGAAGAGGGGTTATTGTTCAGGGTCTCACTCACTCCACAACTAGAGACTGATAGAATCAACTTGCCCCTAAGTAGAGAGAAAAAGGAGACTCAGGGCTTTCAAAGGAATTGACATTAATGATTAAACCCCAGGAACTCACTCCCCCCAACACTGGGGCTAAAGGGCACACAGCTCAAGCTCCTGGAGGTAGATCACCACTCCAGCCATTCCTGTGCCCCCAACTTCCCAGAGGAGATACCTCCCTCCTCCCCAGCTGGCTGCCGCCATGCAGCTTCAGGTGGCCCAGGGCTGTGTAACCTATCCTGGGGACCTGCAGAAGGTGGAAAGGAAATATCTCTCTAGGCTCACGGAGGCCTTCCCCACTCCAGTCCCCTGTAACCCCGCTGGAGGTGGGTGCCTCAGTTTCCCCCTGTGCAGTCAACACTTGGAGAAAACGGAAGCTCAGCTGCCTCTAAACCACCGCTCCTGTGTGCCCTTGAAAGATCGAGGTCCCCACTTTCTAGGAACCCCAAAGAAGAAGTAGTCGCCCCACTTCTCCGTAGCCTTGTGCAGCCGGGAAGGTGGGACTGGAAGGGGCAGGCCCTGCCTCCTCCGAGTCAACGGCAAGGCGGGGGCCAGAACTGAGGTCCGGCTCTGCCGTCCACTCCCCATGCGTAACACGGAGGCCGGCACGACCTCCAGCCCCAGCACGACCTCAAGCACACGCTGCCCCTCGTCCCCAGGCCATCTCCGCCTCTCAAAGCTGTCCCCTCTGGGAGCCCGGGAGCGGGGCTCGGCGCTCAGAGCCTGCGCCAGGATCACAGCGAGGGGCGAGGGTGTGGGAGGTGTGACACGGGCTTAGTCACGTCGGAGCGGGAGCCCGCGGGAGCGCCGAAACCAGGCGAGCGGGAAGAGCAACAGGCTGCGGCGCGGCGCGGCGGGGCCACCGAGCCTCCCTGCGACCCGGGGGATAAGTTCCCCACAAACCCTCTCCGACCTGGGGACCCGGCTGGGAGCGGCGCCCCGCGCGCAGCACCGGACCCGGCTCGGTAACAAAGGGGCGCCGGCCCGCCCCCGGACCCGCGAGCACCTACCGACTCGGCCGAGGCTGCGGAGACGCCTACGCCGAGGAGCAGCCAGAGCGCGAGCGCGCGGGCGGACGACATGTTCGCGGGGCCCAGGGCAGCGGCGAGTGGCCCCGGCCGGCGCGGGCCCCTCTTATAGGCGGCGGCCCCGCCCCGGCCCGCCCCCGCCCCGCCCGGAATTCCCCGCCGCGGCCGGGCCCGGGGCGCTGCGCCGCCCGCAGAGCTGGAAACCCCGGGGACCGCCCCCGCGCGCAGCCGGCCTCCGGGACCTCCGCCGCCCGGTCACGCGGGGCACCGCCAGGCGGGACCCCGGGGAGCACTGTCTCTGTCCCCATTTCACAACTGGGGAAACCGAGGCCCAGGAACGGAGGACCTGGCCGAGGTCTTTCGTGAGGGCCACCCGATGCGTCGTCGTCGGAGGCTGCGGGACGAGGACGCGGGTAGCGTGGGGACAGCAAACTTTCGTAAAGGACTAAATCAATCCCCATCCAAGCCATCCGAACCTGGTGGCTCCAAAGCAGCCATAAAGTGTTAGAGGACTGAGCCTGCCTGTGTCCTATCAAACATCACGAATGGACACTGAAATCAGAATTTTGAACCATTTCCACGAGTTAGGAAATAATATTCTTTTGACTCCGCCCCCCCCCACACCATTTAAGACTGTAAAAATCACTCTTAGCTGGACAAAACAGGCAACCGGCAGCAGACCTCTGTCACAAGGTGACTGACCTCTGTTTTAAGGGATTAATTTTTCAGATTACGGACTTCTTAAAAAGCTAGATCAGGCATGGTGGGGTGGCGGCCATTTTTTGTAATCCTAACGACTCCAGAGGCTGAGGCAGGAGGATCATAAGTTAGAGGCCAGCCGGCAGGTCTCAAAATTTAATTCGGGGTGGGGTGGGATGGGCTAGGGGTGTAGCTCAGTGATAAAGCACTTTCCTAACTTGCTTGAGGGCCTGGGTTTGACTCCCCAGATAAAAGAAAGTCTGATCTTTCTAAAAATTTATTTGCAAATTTATCTCCCTTCTCAGCTTTCATGCTCCATAAAAGGCAGTTGTTAGTCCCCTTATCACTCATCCTCCTGACAGAGCATTGTGTTCTGCAGGGGGGTGGAAGTGATAAAATTCTCAACCCCATGCACCAGTACTGTTGGAATTATTAGGACCATCCTATGATGGTAAAGTTTCCTAGTCCTGTCTGTCTACCTCTCTATCTATTTATTGGTGGTGGGGGGGGTGAAGAGCTGGAAATGACTTCCCTTCTATTCCTTAATTATTATCATAAACACAGTCTCTTGTGGCAAAAATCCTTGAGAGTAAAGCAAGTTCAAATACAGCGTTTTCCCTACTGAGCAACATCCTCATTCCTTTTCATGTTTATTTTGAGACAGGGTCTTGCCCAGGCTGCCCTCAAACTTTCGATTCTCCTGCCTCAGCCTCTATTCTTAATATGCCTTCCTAGGATTTGGAAAGAAACTTAGAAAATGAACAATCCTCATGCCATAATAAAAAATCCTTTCACATGTGACATGGCTGATGAACTTTGCTTTCCACAGAACTGAAGGAGGGCCTAATTTAGTCGGTAGTAGATAGATCATTAAAAATAGTTTTTGATGATAGTTTACTATGTGGTTTTAGTTATCTGTCATCGCACTGCTATAACAAAATTCCTTCCGTTCCCACCAACTTCTTTAAGGGAAAATTTCTCAGCATTTACAGCCAGCAGGATGCTGGTAAATGTTTGGCAATAGGCCTGGGAAGGTGGGAGTGCTAAACTGCACCATTTGCCAGTATCTGTGATGTAAATAATCTTACCCTGGTTGATTTGACACTGCCAATGAGCTGTCACTGAACACGGAGTTGGAAAGAGACAAGCAGTATTTCTATCCATGGATAAAATAGTATACATAATTTCAAGAGCATAAATAATGAAGTGTAGTGAAAGAATTAGGAAAAATGAGTTTTTAATACTTATTTTCTTTGTATTTATTTATTTCTGCAGTGCTGGGGTCTGAGCCCAGGCTGCACATGCTAAGCAAGTGTTCTACCGCTGAGCCATACTCCCAGCCCTTCTTTGTTTTTAATATAACTTATTTAATTGTAAGTTTATATTATTTAGCTTTTTTTTTTAAAGAGAGAGTGAGGGGGGGGAGAGAGAGAGAGAGAGAGAGAGAGAGAGAGAGAGAGAGAGAGAGAATTTTTAATATTTATTTTTTAGTTCTCGGCGGACACAACATCTTTGTTGGTATGTGGTGCTGAGGATCGAACCGGGGTCACACGCATGCCACTTGAGCCACATCCCCAGCCCTTATTTAGCTTTTAATAATAGTTATGCTTAAGGGCTGGGGTTGTGGCTCAGGGGTAGAGCGCTTGCCTAGCATGCATGAGGCCCTGGGTTTGATCCTCAAAATTACACAAAAACAAATAAACAAAATAAAGGTATTGTGTACAACTAAAAACTAAACATTTTAAAAAATAGTTATGCTTAACAACAAATTTGAAACATTCATACCACTGCTTGACATCTATAAAAAATGGAAAATAGGAATAAGGTTACTGCTAAAACCTATCCCATTCCAGAGTGCCCAATACTCACCCAGGACTTACATATTGTTTCAGTACTGGGAACTGAACCCAGGGGTGCTTCACCACTGAGGTACATCCCCAGCCCTTTTCATTTTTTTATTTTGAGACATGCTCTTACTAAGATGCCGAGATTCTTGCCAGGTATCCGAGGCTGGCCTCGAACTTTTGTGATTCTCCTGCCTCAGCCTTCCAAGTCACCAGGATCACAGTAGTACATCACCATGCTGAGTTCAAATTGTTTATTTTAAATGTGTATAGTTTACTTCATGACCAGATCTAGCTCAAAAAAGGTGTTTAAATTGCTGTAGGACTTTTAAAAATTATCATATATTCGTATTATTTTGATTGAGTGCATTCTAATAATAATTGTAATAGTAGAAAAAGTTGAGTACCTAGTCTTATGATAGAAAATAAAATAATAATTCATTTTCACACTTATATTTTCAAGCAGATAAGTATAATACAGTCATCAATAAATCTCTTAGGCATTGTTTTTTAGAGAGAGAGAGAAAGAATTTTTAACATTTATTTTTTAGTTTTCGGCAGACACAACATCTTTGTTTATATGTGGTGCTGAGGATCGAACCCGGGTCACACGCATGCCAGGCGAGCACGCTACCGCTTGAGCCACATCCCCAGCCCTCTTAGGCATTTTTAAAACCTAATAAAAATTTATGATAGAATATGGAGCAGAAATTTGAGTTCAAGTAGGAAAATACTGCAAAATTTCTGACACTTAGAGAAGAGTCCGTTCATGTATTATTGTTATTACTATTATTGTTATTATTATTGGTACTGGGGATTGAAACCAGGGGTGCTCAACAACTGAGCCACATTCACAACTCTTTATTTATCTATTTGTTTTTGAGACAGGATCTCACTAAGTTGTTTAGGGCCTCTCTAATTTGCTGAGGCTGGCTTTGAACTTGCTATCCTCCTGCCTCAGCCTCCCAAGTTGTCATGTATTTTTAAAATGGATGGTTGCAAATGTCAATTGTTAGGGTATTTAATTCATTTAAAAGAATGATGTGAACTTTTTATTTTTGAGTGTATGAACTTACAATATGCCAGAAATTACAACCTTTGCAACTATTTAAACTTTTGATGAAAAAATGTTAGCTATCAACTAAAAAAAAAAAATATGCCAGGGAGTACATAGTGCTTAAATAATAATTTGAGAGCACACTAGCAGAAAAGACTGAAAACAGCTAGTTTACAGTTAGCAGAAGGTCTTGGATAATACTGTCCCTGGGATTAAGGGATTAATTTCCTCTTCCCCAAGTTCTGAGACTCTCTCTGAAGGGGGCAACATGTTTGAATATAGTTATCTGTGGATTTATGAGTTTTAAACCTGGGCTTCTTGGATTGGGGGGAGGGCATGAATGATACATACTCCTCCTGTAGAGTATGTATCTAACACAAATTATTCTGGGGCAAGAAACTTCACATTCCTCCTTCAGGTACTCAAAGAATTTCTGACCCTTAAAGAAGTTTCAAAGATTTGACCAAACTCTGAGGTTGGAGCCAGGTGTGGTGGCACACTCCTGTAATCTCAGCAGTTTGGGAGGCTGAGAGGGGGAAGGTGAGTTCAAAGCCAGTCTCAGCAACAGCAGCAACAGCGAGGTGCTAAGCCACTCAGTGAGACCCTGTCTCTAAATAAAATACAAAATAGGGCTGGGGGTGTGGCTCAGTGGTCCAGTGCCCCTGAGTTCAATCCCCAGCACCCTAAACAAACAAACAAACAAATAAATAAATCTATCTGAGGTTACTTGAGAAACTCTACTGAGTTCTTCTTTGGCCCCCAGAAAACAAAGGCAGTAGTTAAAGATTTGTTGTACTGAATTGAAGACCCCAATTTTCTGTATGGAGCTAAAGTAAAACAAACAAAAACAAAAACAGACAACAGAACCAACATGGTTTCTAGGGTCCTAAGGTCTTGATTAAGATCCTGGTTCTGAGCCGGGCTTGGAGGCTCACACCTGTAATCCCAGTGGCTCAGGAGGCTGAGGCAGGAGGAATGTGAATTCAAAGTCAGTCTCAGCAGTTTGGTGAGGCCCTAAGCAACTCAGCGAGACCCTGCCTCAACATAAAATGTATAAAAGGGCTGGGGATGTGGCTCAGTGGTTGAGTGACCCTGGTTTCAATTCCTGGTACCAAAAAAAAAAAAAAAAAAAAAAAAGATTTTGGTTCTGGGAATTGCAGATTAGAGGAAAATTCCCCAGTGGCTTTGCTGCTCTGTAAAATAGGGATCATTCTCAAAGTGGTTAGAGAAGGAAGAAAGGTGAGTAGAGGTGTGTGGTACCTATCCACCTAGGTTGGCCCCCTCCCTTTTCCTGTTTTCTGTCCCTGACACTGACACGGAGTGGGTCCAAGGGAAGTCAGGAGCCAGGCACTTCCTGCCCTCCCCCTCGCTCCCTAGCATCCAGTTTAAAAAGGAGTGAGACCCTGCTACAACAGGGGTGGAGGTGTCTTTCCCCTGTTCCCAGATCCCGGGGCCAAGGTAACTGAGGCTGGGTGCAGACCTGCCACTCCAGAAATACCAGGCCCAGAGTGCAGTGACCACCTGTCTTCAACTGCCCCTTCAACTTCCTGCAAGTCTGGAATCTACCACTTCCTTCTGGCTTCCCTCCCTCCCTCGGAGTCTTCTAGCATTCCATCCATCCCCTCCTTGGGCAGGGGTCCCTTTATTGCTCCTGTTAGTTAGGTTAAGAGCCTAGGCTTCAGAGTCAGACCTGAAATGTGATCCTGGCTGTGAGACCTTGAGTAAGACACCTTACTTCTCTGTGACTCATTTTCCTCACTTGTAACTTAGGGGCCATTGTAGTTCTTAGCAT